>NC_053409.1:6843475-8043475 GCF_016859285.1 Xiphias gladius | reverse complement strand
TGTCTGACTATGACTGTAATCAAGGACCCATTGTTCCAAAAATTATTAAGAATTTTGAGAGGTACATCTGCCACCTCCATCATTGCGAACTGCATATGTGCCATCCCTGAATGATGACGTTAACTCTGCTGAGAAAATCTTAAGTTTTCAGATCTCTAGCTTCATCATCAGCGACTTGTCTTAACTTTTTATTTATTCTTATGGTTACCATTTATGTCACTACATAGGATTTCTGATTAGCAAAGTCCTTACAATCTGCAGAAGACTCTCCCCTACCACAAAACACATTTATTCACTAACCCTTACTTACAAGTTTAGTAGAACATCTGTGTGTGTGAACGTGTTTTTTTGAAAGTGGAGGTTTCTAACCTTGATGCGGACGTCGTTGGCCTGGGGCGGAGCTACGTCTATATCCTCAATCACCAAAGGCTTGTTGGGCTCCCAGGCCGCTGCTGCCTTGCACTTGATAACCTAGAGGGCAGTGACAGCCAAAGTGAAATACCACATTGTTGGCTGCTGCTCCAGGTAAACTATGCAAGGATGGGTTTCTGGAAAAGGCACCACATGGCAGTTTCCTAAAACACTTCAAGCATCTACATCAACCTGGCACAGGTTCAGAAATTTCAAGTATCTCTCTGCATTCTACTATGCGTGACTGAATGGTGGATCAAATGTCACTATCCTATGATTTCAAGGCAAGCAGACATCTAAAGGTGTCAAACTGACTTATATGCCACCATGCATTTTATTAAATTACATGTAAATACAGTGGGGTTTTTATGTCTCTGATACAGCGGCTGCTGGAAAAAGCAAACATTACATGAAAAGCAAGTGTTTGTTTTTATTCCACTGTGGAAGTACAATCAATTCTTGGGCTTCCACCATTATCTTTTTTCAGCCTACTGCCCCATTCAGCTTTGCCAATATACACAGTTGCACAAAAAAACGGTCTGGATAGTTTTAAACCTCGGCCAAGTCAAAACAGGGCATGCAATCTTGCATATTGAGGGGACAGAAAGAGAGAACGGAGATTCCAAATGTATTTTATTATTATACATTTTTATAGCAGTGAAAATAATAATTCTAAGTTGATTTTGGTGAAATAATTAATACATGTGCAAAGATAATTACATTAAAACACTGAACATGAGAGCACTGAAACATTTATTTATAGTGTTGTCAGGCGTAAACTTGGTATATTACACCCATCCACACTTCAGCCACTGAATTAACATCACATACACTAACATAAAAAGCTCTCAAATTTGAAAACATTTAATGATCACGTAAATAATCTCATAAAATTCAAGTAAAATATGTTAATGTGAGGTTCATTTACATTGTTTTCTGATGTTTGTTTTATGACCTACCTGACTATACTTATACAATGCTATGAAAAACTCATTAAAACATCCCAGTTGCACATATGAGCACTCCCATATTGACTTATGTACCTACCTTTCGAAGCTGTTGCCATTTTTGCTGCAAAGATTAGTGTCAAAAAATGAGAGAGGAGTCGTGAAAAAAAGAAGAGAGCAGCAGGACCAGAGAGTGAGAGGGAAAGAACCTGGACTTCAGATTTTCATACTGCTGCAAGAAAAAAAACAGTTACGCAAACAATCAGGTGGGCCGGGACTTTGAATGTTTCTGAGTGTGCTTTGTCACTGTTTATCAGTTAATGTAAAGTAAAAAAAAATTCAGCCATGTTATCAGTTTCTGATAATCAAATCTGGACACCAGATATCGAGACTGAGAAGAGTTGGCAAAAATGGGCCGCAACCAACACTGATGAGCCAGTGTTACCTGAGATAGCGTTATGTTTGCCAGACACATCGGTGAGTCCTCTTTCCGAAAGACTTTTCTCATGTAATTTTTTAAAATATTTTTGATATTTTTGACAAAAAAAAAAATTCAACCACCATACAGTTTGATTACAAATTGTCATATTTATTTGTTTTTGTTAACGAATTAAAAATATTTAAGAGACAAACAAACAACAAACCAGTCTAGTAATAACTACGCAACACCAGTCTCTGCAATATCAGTCATGTGGTTCATAAATATAAGTTAAGTGACCAGACCCGAATTCACGATGACAGTGATTCAAACAAAGCAAGACCAAACCAATTAATGAAAACTATACAAAATAAAAACAGCAACCAAAGAGAAACAAACACAAAAACAAAAGAAAAAAAGAAAAAAGAAAAAGGCCCTGTACTGTCAGCAATAAAACCTGCTTTTTTCAAACTGTCATCTGGAATGCCTTGGCCAGTATCCCTTTCCCACCTCATTTTTACCCCTTTCAACACTGGCAACTGAATGCTTCTAATGTATTCATAAAACCTTTACAACCGAAAATGTGTGTGTTTTCTTTTTAGAAAAGAGATCCTAGATTCCGGTCATACAACCAAATTTAAATTTTCTATCTAATTTGTAAGAATATTCAGAAGTCTGAGGTAGGCAGATCATGCTTATTTTTGAGATCCTCAAAAGAACTAAAGATCTCCCCATTGTCCATAACCTGTATGCCTGAATTGATCCATCTTTCCCAAAACAGTGGTTTCCCATTTTTTTTAACAGTTTCTTGTTGTGCTATACAGAGGCTCTTGCTGTGGACCTTCACTTGAATTACCATCCTCAAAGTTTTTCGGTTGTGGTGGATTTTTGTTTTTTTTTCCCTCTCGTTGATCGGGGCTACATCAATAGACTATCCAACGTAGAACTGATGTGTAGGTGAGGTACCACAACCCTCACATATAGTGATGGGCCTCTTAGAGATTTTCTCAACAAATGAACCACGGAGACTGAGTACAATTCGTTGGTTTATTTACACTAACAATAAGCTCAAGCAAACCAAGTTGTTGCAAGAGCAAGTGCCCTGCAAAGAAAAGCCTCAATATTTTCTATACTAATCTGGTTGGTTGCTGCTAGACTCCTGGAAAGATTTGTTTGGGAAAGGCAAAGACGTGAGATTTGGAACATCCTTACACAATAGACTGTCCTTGAAAATGTGTATTTTTAATCCAATAGTTATCCTGTTTTGCATGCTCTGTTTTCCTTCTAATTGATGCCAGGTCTCAGTGACCTGGCAGCTGTATGGCTGTTAGTTATACAACTAATACAATCTCTAGGGATCACTTCAGTGTCACTCCCATCAGTGTCACTCTCGAAACCAGGGAGATTTAGTTTACACGGTTCTCAGGCCTCTCATCCAGCTCTCAGCCACCGCCAAATATCTTTCTCAATTAGTCACCTAATTAGTCACACCAAATGTGTTTGCACAGTAACCAAGGCATATGTAAGTGACAGTTGAGTCAGAGCTCAATTAATGATTGCATGTTTGCATAATGACTTGCGTGTGTGCCATTGTGAAATCACCGTGCATGGGATTATGCTGGCAATAAAATAGTAGTACATAATAGGTAATGATACATGTAGTGATAGTAATACAGTAATGCACCTCCACAGTATGATATGACAGCTTCCACACACTACAATCATTTCCCACTTCCACAATCCCCCCCTTGGGTGACTAATGTCATCCACAAATAAGGAAATGAGTGTAGTCATCACATGGTCAAGCCTTTTGCATGTGGTAGAGGGTAAGCCCACACTGAGAGGTTACTAGTACAAATAATGCATGTGAGCTTTTTAAATAATCTTCAGAGCAGTATGGTTTTGCAGTTGAAGGCAGTATCCAAACAATAATGCTACATGATTCATTGTGATACTACATAATGAATTATAATATATTGATCCCCTGGTCACTTATGGTGACATATAATGCTGAATATGTCCCACTGACGCTGTTAGACCTTCAGATACAAACAGCCTCCAGGCTGTATCTGCGCTTCTTAGTCTGGTGTGGGATTTCTTTTGTCTGTGGCTCCTTTCACCTGTTCAAACAAAACTTGATGTATACACGCTAATCGTTGTACATAGCTATGCAACTCTTTGGTTAGCAGGTCCAGCGAGGGACCCTTATGAGGTCTTCGTAGTTATGGCACAGGCATTAGTTAACCCGTAAGAATTCCATGCGGTAATAAATGGGTTACTCTGTTAATTTGCATTCTCATGCTCATTAGTGCAGCAAAGCAGTCAGCCAATCCATTTTGGTTTCCCTACAGATCTTGGCTAGCTCTGGCTTCAATGTTCCATTTGCTCTTTCCACTATCCCTTGTGGCTGCGGGTGAGAAATACATTCTAACCTGTGTTAAATTCTTAAGGCCTGTCCTACTCTCTTCATGATTGCAGTATCAAAGTGGGTGCTATTGTCTGAACTGATCTCCTCAGGAACACACAACCCACGAATGACCTTGCTTGTCAAAAATTTTGCTACAGCTATAGTGTCAGCTCTGGCAGTTGGGCAAGCATCTACCCATCGGCTGAACCTATCTACGAGGACCAGCACATAGTTTTTCTTGTTGTTTGGTTTCACACTTTGTATGAAGTCAATAACAATATGCCATCTGGTGACGGAATGTGGCCTGTAGGTGCTGTGTGATGTTTTCTATCGTTATGTTCTTCACGGATTTCACATTTACTGAGTAGGCTGTTAACATTCTTAATACTTCCCCCCTTGCAACACAGACCAGCCCATGTGCATCAAAAAACAACAGAGGCACTTTTAATAACAACCAACGATGCAGGTAAAGTCATGGCTTGCAACAGATCTGCTACCAATTTGCCATGAGAGACACGTTTGCCATCTGCTCTGATGAAACTTCGCTTTTGCCAAATAGTGCCACTCAGATGGCAGACACCGTATGCATATGAAGAATTTGTGTAAATGTTACATGCCTTACCTTGAACTAAACGACAGGCAGCAGTCAAAGTTATAGTTTGGTTGCCTGGGCAGACGGAGGAGCATACAAAGGTTTAGAAACCAGAGTGTCACAAGTGTTCAGATCATCAGTGGAACTAACAACAGTGTACCCTGCTACGAGGCCTTTGTTGGTTTTAGAACATCAGCTGTCGACAAACATAGTGAGCTGAGCATGGGGCAAGGGATCTGCAGAAAGATCTGATCGTGCTTTGAGATAGAATGTGCCATAATGGGGTGTACCTTCGTGGGGTAATGTTAGACGCGCACCATGATTAACTATATTACAGAAAGAGATTGTAAATTCATTGGCTGATAATATTACATTATAGCCTGACCGTTCAGCATTGGTAATGTCTCAGAGTAGTGAGAAGAGCATGCAAAGCATGTCTGGTGTAGAGAGTGACAGGATGGCTCATAGTTATAGCTGATACCTCCTTGTATGCGTATGCAGCGGTAGCAAAAAAATTACTCGTGCTGTGGCATCAAGCTGTGTACTGAAATAGGCTATGGGCTGCGTGTGGGTACAAACCTGTGGTGTCTGCTCTGAATTAGCAAACCCTTCTTGCTCAGAGACTAACCGATGAAATGGTTTAGCGTAGTCTGGATTTGCCAGTGCAGGTGCACTTGTCAAGTCAGTTCTGATGTGCTCAGAGGCACCATGAGCCTGCTCTGTCCACTGCAGGAGTGTTTGCTTATTTTGAACTGCAGTTTTGATCAAGTCTCTCAGTGTTTAGGTCTTACATGCATAATCAGCAATCCAGGGGCAGGAGTACCCTGCCATCCCCAGAAATGATAGCCTATGTTTTACGTTCTGAGGTTTGGGTGCTTTACAGATAACACCTAAGTGTCTCTAGCTATGGAGCGTGTGTTACTAAGTGACCTCTCTGCCAAGATACTTTACTTTTTCCTTGCAAAACTACAACTTGTCCCTGCTAAATTTATGAACACGGTTTGCTAACATTGTGAAAACTGCAAGTGAATCAGCATGGCATTGCTGCAGGATTAGACTGCAGATCAGCAGGTCATCAATGTATTAAATCATGGTGGACTTAACATCAAGATTGGCTAGGTCCATGGCCAGCAATCGATTAAAGATTGAGGATGATACACAATACCCTTGGGCGAGACAAGTGTATTGATACTGGTGGTCTCCAAATGTGAAAGCAAAAAGGTGGCGGGACAAGGCATGCAGTGGGATGTTGAAGAATGTAGAGCACAAGTCTATTACCGTGTAATACTTGGTATCTAGTGGAACCCCTGACAGTAAAGACGATGGGTCAGGAACTTTTGGGATTTAAGCTTGGACCTCAGTAATTGCACGCAGATCATGTACCGACTTCCACTCCTCTGAATGTGGTTTTCTTACGGGAAAACTAGTATTACAGGGACTTGTAGTTTCCTCCAACACACCTGTGGTTATCAGTCCAATGATAGTCTCCCATATGTGTTCTATCTGAGCAGAAGTGAGTGGATACTGCTTCCGTCGAGGCAGTTTAGCGTTGGGTTTTAGCTGAATGAGAACTTGTCCTGTAGATTTCACCAGTCCCACTTCAGTTGGGTTTTTGGTCCATAGCTTGTAGGGGACTATGTCCAGTAATGCCTCTTCATTATCACTTTTTGTTGTTGTAGTTGGGTCCTCTGTTACTTCTGTCATCTGGTTTGTGGTAGACATATCCAGATAGACTTTTACTGCCTTGGTGGCAACGTAAGCTACCATGGAAATGTGAATGATAGTTCCATTTGGTGTTTTATGAATAAACGGGTTATCTATGGGAATCCACATCGAGGAATTGGCCTTGGCCATCATTGACCCTACTTCCTTTAGTTGGTGGTGGGCTGCCACCATTAGTGAAATACTTGTAACAATGGGACCTAAATCTGGGGTGACTGAACACTATGACAGGAGCTCAGGTGTGAGGTTGGCTGCTGTTGCCACATCTACAGGACCACAATAGATGTCTGTAATATGTATGTCATGTTCTGTCCCCTCCATGGTTTCCTCCCACAATTTGTCATTTGTCAGAATCTGGCTGTAATTCTAGACAGTACACTGTGCTGAGGCCTTGGGTGTGCGGATTAGTCACTTGTAGTAGCTGATGAGCATGTGTGTCTTGGTGATCAAAGGTCACATAAAGTCCCACGTGACTGCAATGTAGTCGCGCATGAAACTTGCACAACAGTTCACGTCCCAAAAGGGTTACAAGGTGCTGTTGGTGAGTACAGGAGTGGAGCATGTAGGATTTGATTTCCCAACGGAAGCTGTTGTGGCTAAGTCATATATAATACCTGTCTATTCCCCAAGAAGCCAGTAGTACACATGGTGTGCGTAGCCATATGCGTAGACAGGATGAAGTCAATCTTTCAAACCCACACTGGAGTATGTGGCACGAGAATCTACCACAAACGGTGTTGATGGTCCTTCATTGATGTGAACGTAGGCAGTTGGCTCCTCCAGTGGAGTGCTAGTCTTTACCCTGAGCATATGCTCCCCCTCTGATTCCTCTGAGCACCCATAGTAGCCCTGTCCCCAGCCTGGGGACACAGGCTGTCCAACATGTTGTCTAACAATGTCAATTGTTGTGGTAGTGACGGTGGGCCCTGGTGTGGTATACCTCACTCCACCTTGCTAACGATTACCTTTGGTTGCTCAGGACAATGTCTTCTCATGTGACCAGGATGTCCACACTGCCAGCAGAGAAATGGGTTCCTGTTTCCATGTGGTGGTGCTTGTGGTGCAAATATTTGATTAGCAAATCTTTATTATGCCATTTGCTTATACTCCACAGCAGTGAACTTATAAACGGGGTGGTTGGCTGTCTCACTACACCTGCTGAATCTCTCCAATACCCGTCGTCCCAAAAATGTGTATGTACGCCTCTGGTTGCAAATTGTATTATCTCCTGGTCCATATTGACTTTGTGGTATTAACAACCTATGCTCCAATTTCCACCATACAGTAGCAGCTATGAGAAGGATAGTGAAATAGCAAACAAAATCAAAAACACGAAATTTCTGTGATACGAGCAATTACTGACTCTTCTCTACTACAACAATCATGCAGGGGGATCTTTACCACCGGTGCACGTCCCATATTTTTCCTAATATTATCTGACTAGCCAGTGCATCAATAATAATGCTGCTAACACCAGTACCGCTACCCACAGATACAACACTACTAGTTGCAACACAGTTTTTACACCCTGTTCCTCCTCTGATGTTATGTCAACTTTTCCTCACTACCTTTTGTACTATCTGTCTATTGCTTCCTTTTCTTCTGACTGAATGAGTTACACAACAGTTTTATGGCAACATCAGGAATACTCCCTTGCGTCCGTTACCATCGAAGGGTAACTGGTAATGACACTTGTGAATAATACAATTTTTAACAGTATAATCGCTTCCTTTTATTTCATCCTATTCTGATTTTTTACATTTTCTTCTAAAATTGTCCTCTCTCTGATCAGAAGGCATATTATCCCTCCTCCTGGGGAACTTTTCTTATTGTGCACTGTACTACTGGACACCTAGCCCTACAATGCTCAGATCACCATTCTCACGACCCATTGTAGTGGGATATCAGTAGGCATTCAGTCTGGACCATAGCCCTGCGCTTCTCTTGTACCGCAGACTCTCGCAGACTGAAGCTAATTCTTTTCACCTAGATCAGAGTATCTTACTTAGTAGTTCATCCTAGGAATTTCTTTCAACCTGTGCACATAACACTGTTGGTTAAGTCTTTTCTTGCGTTCACTCAGACTCTCACTGGGCATGCAATAAAAATGCTTCTTGAATGCACAAAGGTCTCTAATAACTTCCCTCTTAAATTCTATGTTTCAGTTTTAGACCCAAAATAACCTACATCAATATGTGTTATATTACCCTTCTTCAGATCATCCCAGGGGTTTCCCCTTACACCTTCCTCCACAGACAGAATATACCCCTAATGCAGAAAATTTAAGAAACAGGTTTTGTACCTTTTATGGTCGACCTTTTCCTGGTGATTCAGTCTGTGGGTAAGGATCCCCACGGAGCCCACCTAGCTGGCTCACCAATTAACGTGGTGGATTTTTGTTTTTTGTTCGGGGCTACAGCAATTGACTATTTAAAGTAAAACTGACGCATATGTGAGGTACCACCAACCTGACATACAGTAAATGGTAAATGGACTGCACTTAGATAGTGCTTTTCTAGTCTGATCAACCACTCAAAGCACTTTAGACTACTGCCACATTCACCCATTCACACGCACATTCATACAGCGCTTTTCTATACACACAGATTCACATATGGATGATACATCAAGGGCAATAGTGAAAGGCCTCTTAGAGATTTTATCAACAAATGAATCACAGAGACTGAGTACAATTCAATCCGCATTGGTTTATTTGCACTAACAATAAACGCAGGCAAACCAAGTTGTCGAAAGAGCAACTGCCTAACTGAGAAAAACCTCAATATTTTCTACCCTAATCTGGGTGGTGGCTTCTGGACTCCCGGAACAATTCGTTTGAGGTGGACGTGCACAGACGTGACATTATGGAACATCCTTACACAATAGACTGTCTTTTCCATGACCACAGGAAGTTTTCCACCATTGCATTGAGTCTTTTAAGTAATAATTATGGGAAGGACAAGGGGAGCATGTATAAAATGTGATTTATTTCTGGGACTGTCATCATTTTTACTAGATTAATTCTTCCTAATAGGGATATGTTCATCTTGGCCCAACTTTGGAAGATGCTCTGAATAATTTGAAGGATGGGTAAGATATTAGTTTCCATCATTTTCTGTAAGCAACGTGTTAATCTAATCTGAAGATATGTAATGCCATCTGGCATCCACCTAAACTGCCTGTTGGTTCTCATAGCTGGAGGACAAACACCAGATGCATAGGTAATGATTTTGCCCAGTTGATTGTATAACCTGATACTTTGGAGAAAGAGTTGATGACAGAGCAGATTTCTGGTACTGCAAGCTCAGGGTGTCTAGGCACCAATAATAAATCATCAGCATATAAGAAGATTTTTTGCTTTACCTGACCAGCCTTAACTCCAGTTATATTTATATTATTCCGCAAAGCGATAGCTCATGGTTAAAGGAAGATTGCAAGGAAAAGAGGTGATAGAAGCCAGCCCTGTCAGGTTCCAAGGCTTAGTTTGAAGGGAGGGGACATTATCCCATTTGTCAAAACATTGGGTTGTGATGCTGTGTACATTCATTTAACCTATTGCATAAACAGTGGACCAAACCCAAATTTCTCTTATGTAAAGAATAAAAATTATAGCTTTACATTGTCAAATTCCTATTTGGCATCTAAAGAGAGGGCGATATGTAGGAGTCCTCGTATGATAATATGCATTTCTTCGCTTCATAAACCCTAGCTGATCTGAGTGAATAAGTGATGAAATCACCTTTTCTAACCTAGTTGCTATGTTTTTGCCAATATTTTTTCACCACCAATAATCAGAGATGTTAGTCGGTAATTGTCACACTGTTCGGGATCTTTTCCTATATTACGTTGAAGGGTGATAACAGCTGATCTCATACTTTTAGGAAGTCTACCCCAACCTACCCCACCAAGTAATCTTGGTAGACAACTTGTAGTCTTGAAATAAGCTCTCCCTGGAATCTCCTATAAAAATCGACCGTAAACCCAACATTCCCTGGGGCTGTACCTAATTCCAGTCTATAAATTGCTTTTCTCACTTCATCAAGAGAAATATTCCCATCTAGTAACCCCCTCTGGGCTTCTATTAAGGTTGAAAGCTCAATAGACAAAAAAAAATTCTTCCAGTGCTGCCTCCTCTACTGTTCCTTCAGACGTGTACAGCTCTTGATAGAATAATCTAAATTTATTATTTATTCAAACTGTTCATTAAGTTTATTGTCCTTATTAAATATAAAGGGAATCAACATCTTTGTTAGAAGTTGCTTTACTCTATGTGCCAATACCTTCCCAGCTTTTTACACATTGTCCATAGTGTTCTGCCTTGTGCAAAAAAATCGAAATTCAGTTTTCTTAAGTAATATATTTTTCAGATTTCTGTTTTCTACACGGTGTCTTTCAAGATTCTTAAAGTTTTTGTTCAATTTTAATCTCAGCATCTTCCTTTTTTTTAATGAGAACTATGCTGGATGAGACGTCCTCTTGGATAGGCTTTTAAATTCATCCCATATTATACCATTTTCATTGATGGAGCCCTCATTTTTCACCAAAAATCCTTGGACTGCTGACTTAGTAAGTGTGCATGATTTTTCCTGATTTAACACTGAATTATTGAACTGCAGTCGTAACGTCTTTTTTACATTCTCTGACGAGACAAGGACTTAATCCACAGGTGCATTGTCTGACAGAACTATATTTCCAATTGTGGCACTCATTATTGACATATATATTCAGACCCTTTGCTATGACACTTGAAATTTAGCTCAGGTGTCTCCCATTTCTCTTGATCATCTATGAGATTTTTCTACACCTTGATTAGAGACATGGCCATGATTTGGAAAGGCACACACCTATCTATGTAAGATCTCACAGTGAACAATACATATCAGAGCAAAAACCAAGTCATGAGGTCAAAGGAACTGCCTGCAGATCTCAGAAAAAAAATTCTGCTGCATTGAAGTTTCCCAAGAGCACAGTGGTCTCCAAAATTCTTCACTGGAAGAAGTTTGGAACAACCAGGACTCTTCCTAGACCTGGCCGTCTGGCCAAACTGGGCGATTTGGAGAGAAGGGCCTTGGTAAGAGAGGTGACCAAGAGTTTGATGGTCACTTTGGCTGAGCTCCAGAGATCCTGTGTGGAGATATGAGACACTTCCAGAAGGACAACCATCACTGCAGCACTCCACCAATCTGGGCTTAATGGCAGACTGGCCAGACAGAAGCCTTTCCTCAGAGAAAGAAACATGAAAGCCCGCCTGGCGTTTGCAAAAAAGCAGCTTTAGGGATCTCAGACTGTGAGAAAAAAGATTCTCTGATCTGATGCAACCAAGATTGAACTGTTTTGGCCTCCACTCCATTCTCCACAGCGTCATGTCTGGAGCAGCAGGGACTGGTCAGGGTTGAGGGAAACCTGAAAGGAGCAAAGTACAGAGATATTCTCGAAAACCTGGTCTAGACCTGGTCAGGACCTCAGACTAAACTTAAGGTTCACCTTCCAACAAGACAAAGAGAAGAATTGCAGAAAATCCCCAAATCCAGGTGTGCAAAACTTATCGCATTATACCCAAGAAGACTCCAGGCTGTAATCACTGTCAAAGGTGCTTCATGTAATTACTAAGTAAACAGTGTGAACACATATGTCAACGGGATATTTCAGGTTTCCTTTTTAATACATTTATACAAATTATTTAAAATTCTGTTTTGGCTTTGTCGTTATGGAGTATTGCGTGTAAACTGATGAGGGAGAGCACGAATTTAAACTATTTTATCATAAGGCTGCAACATAACAAAATGTGAAAAAATTGAATGGGTCTGAAAACTTTCTGAATGTGCTGTATGTACTTCTTAACCAGAGTTGTAACCCCTCGTTTCCTTGAGGTAAATGTACTGTAGTATACCTGAGCTACCCGACCTTCAGCTTGGGTGATTCTTCCTTGTTTAAATGTGTTTCCTGCATAAGAACAATATCAGCTTTTTTCTGTTTGAGATATGCTAGAGTCTTTTTCCTTTTCACCACATTTTGACAGCCTGCTATGTTCCATGATACAATTTTGAGGACCTGCTGGGTTACAGTAGCCTATAAATTGCCCCATCATGAAACTGCAGACATCTCACAAAAATGAATAGGTCTTCTGAATGCACTGGGACAACATAAGTAAGTGTAACAGTAATAATAGGTTGTCAGGGTAAAAATAAAAAGGGCAAGAAAACCAACAAGCATAAAGAACAAATGCAGTAAAACTAACATAACAGTGCTACTCAACATCAATCACTCTGTAGTGTTTACAGTCCCTAGATACCGCCTTGGCTCGCTAACCTCTGCCCCGTCCCACTTACCTTGAAATGTCAAATCATTCCTTATCATCACAGATTCAACATTTACCTCACTAATTTCTGGCATCTGCAGCGTTATTTTGATATGCCCTAGACACAGAATACTCAATAAAGATTACTCTGTCACACCTGACAAATAGAGGACCCATGGTTAGCTAGCACACACAACTCGGTTGTCTGATTTACCATTTTGTCTGTGCTGTGGTAATCTGGTGGGTTTTTTAAAAACTTGGTCAGTCAGTGTAGGTGAACAAATGGAGGAAGTAATGGTTAAAAAGCTGAGAAAGCAGGACCAGCAGCCTGTCATAGAAGTTTTTCTTCAGACAGTAAGTAACTAGATACCTAAATAGGCAACGTTAGCTTAGTTTATAAGGCAGTAGCTAACATTTCAGGTAGCTGTTACTACTGTACATTGTACACTGTTCTTTATACACTTACAATAAATGTAGCTAGCTAAACAGCATGATAAAATCAAAGTAAATAAAACTAGTAATACAAGCAGAATATTCAATGTATGAAATCATCCATCGAGGTCAGTCATTGTTCTTTTGGAAAAATAATGGTACCTGGTCACAATGCTGGCAGCACAGAGAGACAAGGAGAGGGAGAGGCATCCTGAAAGCAGCTTGGCTTGACAGGGACACGCTCTGGAGATACAGATGATCAGGAGAGAAATTAGAAGAATGCAAGACTAAACAGCTTGATAACATTAGCTTTGACCTAGGCCTACATGTCAGCAGGAAATAAAACTAGTAATACCAGCGGAATATTCAATATATCAAATTGTATGTAATTTTTCCCAGCTGGAAGCTATCCTATTCACTACTACTATTTGAAGAGGCATTATTGTAATTGGTAGGTCTGTTTAAAGTGAGTAAACATAAAATAATAAGCAACTGACGAACACGAAACAAAATGGTGGGGCAGCGACTATCAAGGAGAAATCACAGACTATTCATTTAAATGTAAATTCAAATGGTCAATGTAGTCCCAAAAAACTATGTTCTAAATGTGCGAATTTTCATATATAATTATCATAGAATTGTGGGAAATGCACTTATAAAAAATTCAGGGGGAGGGCTCTCATTTAAACCCCCCCCCATTCCATGGTTACACCCTTGTGCTTCCTTAAGGTTATACTTACAATACTAGCAGCTCAATCATTATCAAACAATTCAGTGAACTAACATTAGCTTAATTAGCTAGCAAGTGAAAGCTGGAAAAATTTGCCAGCGACAGCTAGAAAAAAAGAAGCTTGCTTCTGTCTGTGTCTGACATTATTGATCCATTCTTTCAAAAATTACTACAATGTTCGAGTGTTAAATCTGCCCCCTTGAACATAGTAAACACTTATGCATACACTAGGTTAGGTTTCAACTGTATGATAGTTTGCCGGGCATGTTTATACGGAGTGATTTTGGTTATGGAAAGGCTAAAGACACCAACATTCCAAATTCTTTATCGCAGATGCTATTTGCACCCAGGTGTCTGTGGTGGATAGCCAATGTGGCTATTTACAACCGGGTTTTAGGCTCTCATGTACCACTTCAATGAGTCACATGAGAGAAGTTTTGGCATAAAGGCGTTTTAACACATGGTTAATGTTGTGAAAAGGTCTATTTTAACCCAAACCATGATCTTTTCCTAAACCAAACCAAGCAGTTTTGTTGCCTAAACCTAACCTGCGACTGAAACCTGAATAAAATAAAATAAAAAAAATAAACAAAAACAAAAAACTGAAGATAATATGTCAACTAAGTGTAAAAGGAAGTCAATATCAACCTTTCTTTCACACAGGAGTCAAACCCCAGTCTCATTATAAACGAAAACAGGCCTGGTGAAGGTGAAAAAACAAGGCGCTTTGGAAGCCATTGGGCATTCTATAAGGGTGAAAATAGCTGGATAGAAAATTATATACAAACACTGACCAGGCCAGGTCTTGAAACTCTGAAAAGCACTTTCTACCAGACCTGTAAGAAAACCCTCTACTACTTTCCAAGTCAATTTCACTTCTTTTGATAGTGAAGTTTAAGAATGAAATGAGGCTGAATCATCTTGGCGCACAGGTCCAAATATTTAGATCTATAACTGATGCTGCAGGCTTAAATCCAGATAATGATTTATTGGTGCTGTCATAGAGAAGTTGGCAAAGGGTCACACGTACTATATGACTGTGACAAGGTTAAAGATGTATGGGAAAAAGTATCCTTTATAAATGAGTTATTTCACGTGTCCCTCTTGTGTATTATACTGTATCTGAAACTATGGGGTCAGCTGGCCATGCTGACAGGATGTAGAATCATTGTGAGACAATGGAAATGAGTTACCATGTGATGCCAAGACCTGTTTTTTGAAAACATGGAGCCGATTCTTGGACCACATTATCAACAGATGTACAGATGTCTGTATTACAAACAAAAATGTATACTCGCTGTAGCTGTCTGAAAAAAAATTTCAATATATGTACATTCTTATTTTTATGAGTGTACACTGTAGATTTTCACCAGTATAAGTTTTTTTTTTTTTTTTTTTTTTTAAATATTTTATTAGTGGCAATATAGGGGTTTGTTGGCATGCTTGATGATGAAATGGCTGTTCAAAAGTTAAAAATGTTCTAAGAAATATTTGTTCTAATTCAACCGTACATTAAAATAATAAATGACTTTATTTAAAAAATATGTCCAATTTTATTGGACCTTTATGGCTGAAACCGGCATTAATTACCAGTATACAAAGCACCTTAATCCTTCTAATCCTCTAAACCCACTAATGAATATCAACCCACACACATCACATGTAAAACAAATAATGTTATATACATGTTAAAGTGCCCTTGAGGTGAAACATATTCAGATGCCAGTTTATTAGGTACACTTAGTCTGAATGGTGGGTTGAGAGAAAAGAAGAGAGTAGTAAATATGGAATGTCTGATGAACTAAAGGTAGATTATCAGCTGATGTATGTGCGGTAAAGAAGGGTCTTTACAAAGTTGAAGGCAATTCAAAATAGCTTTGTTTTTTTATTGTTTTAATGATCTACTATCATTAACATGGGTGACACTTTACATATTAATTATTTGCTGATATGTTGCAAATGCAATTAGTCAACACAGAGAACACACCCAGTGCTAATTATAAGTATTGTTGTAGACAAAGTGGTAAAATAAGTCAAATAAGACTGTAAAAGATGAACAATCCAAGTTATGACACTTACTCTTGTCAGAATTCTTAGAAAATCATTTGCTTTAAAGGCACTGTATCAGTAAATAATTATCTCTGATGTGCGGTAACGTGCACTCAACCACTGAAACGATTGCCTTTATTATTGGCACACTGTGGCGCTCTCAACAAAAGTGTGTGTTAAGTGATAACCATCTTTTCTTGGTTACTCCTTAGTAAACAAAATATTCTCAACGGCTTCTTTTCACTGAAACAAAATAAAATTGGTACAAAATGGTGGGACCGTCTTCATTAGTGGCATTTCGTGTTGACTTACACCAACAGAAGTCATAGACCTTAAAGAAGGCATGAAGGTTACTCTGCTTTTGTGCATTTCTTTTTCAAGACCAAAGTGGTGTAATGGTTAAAATCACCAAGGAAACATACTGTAGTTTTCACAGACAGACCATCCGGGACCGAATGGCTTCGAAGTGTTACAACAGTATCTTATTACTGTTTATCAAGTAATTCTGAAGGGTACTGTAGAGATCTAAGTTCTATTTAGAACTGCATCATTACGACATTACGCCATAAGGCTTCAGGGTTTTCCACAATAATTTTTTTAAATTGAAACATGTTCTCAATGCCTGCTTTTAGTATCATTTGATGATTTTCCTGTGTGCAAAAATAAAAATACAGTTCATAAAAAGACATTCTGTTTCTATGAGTGTAACATTGTCACTCTTAGCAATCATTTGTAATTCCAAGATTCAGGTTTTGAGACTTTTTCTACAGTAAGGAAACTAAATAAATTTCTATGACACATTACACAAACACCTCCCATTTACAGTAACAAATAAACATTAATATGGAAAAAAAAAAAAGACAAAGAACCGCCCTAGACCCAAGACAGAAATCTTAATTCAAAGTTTTTCTGGAATGACGTGAATTTTTATGACAACATTCAGAAAATGTCACATCAAGCAGAACAGTGTAGTATATTATTGAGCACCTGTGGCTGGCTGTGGTGCAGAGCAGCTGTACATGCATTACTACGAGGAACGAGTAGTCATACAATATTTGCCAGTGTGCACATATGCAGGTGTAACTGTATGCATGTGGGATTTTTTTTAAATTTTTTTTTTTTTTTTTTTACAGCTGCCTTCATTCAAGAGTGTAAAAGCTCAATAACACATTGTAAAGATAAACCAAGAGTTCAAAGACACTTGTATGTGGAAGAAAAGCAAGGCAATAGTGCAGTAACACATACATTAATACCCGAGACCATGCAAGCGCACACACACACACAGATGCACACGCAGACACACGCAGACACACGCAGACAAATGCAGACACACACACACACACACACACACACACACACACACACACACACACACACACACACACACACACACACACACACACACACACACACACACACACACACACACACACACACACACACACACACACACACACAGATTAAAGTTAAGGACTTTTGAGTCACAGCACAAAGATAGCACTTTGTTTTACAAGGCATTAAAAAAACATTATCGGACACAAAGCAATGAGGTTATTACTGATAAGCACCCGAGATAGGGTGGAAATGAGGGAAATTACCAACAACATTGAATTACATCCAGACTAGTTTAGTCTTAATAGTTCAAATATTCTTCCATCAGCCCTGGAGATATGATTCAATAAATATAATTTCTTTTTTAAAAAAAATCCTAATCTGACTAAATGATCCTTTACACTTTAGCAGAAAACAACAGCTTAATCTTGCATTACACTGGGCAGATATTGGCCTTTCGAAAAAAAAAAAAAAAAAGAAGTAAGACTAATCTGATAGTCAGAACACTGGCCTTGAGATCTGTGAGTCATGTTAAACATGATCTATGAGGTCATTTGTAAGACTTTAAATGGTACAAACACACACTAAAGTGATCAATTTGAAAACGGATATAATCACACTGAAGGATGCCAGTGATGGTGACATGTAACATAGACATGTGACTGACATTTCTTTCCATTTTTCCAATAGCAGCAATAGACTATGAGCCTGATTTGCAATTTTACTTATAAAGTTGCCATTTATGAAAACTGGTAATTAATTGGTCGATAAAATACCACTTTTTAAAGGTTTAACCACTGATTACACATATATACAGTCTATTGTAAACTATTTTTGTACTTTTAAATTATATTCCAAAAGTTTGGAGTTGTTGGATAAATATCAGCTATAATTCTGTTGAATGATCTCACTGTAAAATTTAAAAATACTATTATTAGTTATAGTGTCAATGAAGCTGCAACAAAATAACTGAAATTGCTAATTTAAAGGTCACAAAAGACACAATAAAATTTTTGGAAGAATGACTAATTTCCTATAGATTTGTGAATGTTTAAGTAGAATGGCCGTTTTACATTTTCCATTTAGAATAGCTACAGATATGCTTGATGATTTTGATGGATTCTATTAATGCCCTGTACAGTTTGTGTAAAAGATATCAACCTCTGATTGTAGGAGCTGCCAGCAAATCTCTATGTTTTTGAAATGCTGCATTAACTATGCTATATGAGGTTTTCCCTCTGTGTGTATTTTATTCTCAAATCCATTTCCATTTTGCCACTGTTGTACTGACTGTATCCAAGCTGGTGTCATTCCCAGTAAAACATTATGCTAAGTAAATTAGCTTACCATGGCAAGCATTAACAATCACCTAATTGGCCCGAAAGGAGAGATATATTCTTTCTTGTTCAGAGTTAGCTGAAAAATTGATACCATGCTCATGTTTCTATCCTAAATATGAAGCAAGAGCAGCTGTACATGCATTACTACGAGGAACGAGTAGTCATACAATATTTGCCAGTGTGCACATATGCAGGTGTAACTGTATGCATGTGGGATTTTTTTTAAATTTTTTTTTTTTTTTTTTTACAGCTGCCTTCATTCAAGAGTGTAAAAGCTCAATAACACATTGTAAAGATAAACCAAGAGTTCAAAGACACTTGTATGTGGAAGAAAAGCAAGGCAATAGTGCAGTAACACATACATTAATACCCGAGACCATGCAAGCGCACACACACGCAGACACACGCAGACACACGCAGACACACACACACACACACACACACACACACACACACACACACACACACACACAGATTAAAGTTAAGGACTTTTGAGTCACAGCACAAAGATAGCACTTTGTTTTACAAGGCATTAAAAAAACATTATCGGACACAAAGCAATGAGGTTATTACTGATAAGCACCCGAGATAGGGTGGAAATGAGGGAAATTACCAACAACATTGAATTACATCCAGACTAGTTTAGTCTTAATAGTTCAAATATTCTTCCATCAGCCCTGGAGATATGATTCAATAAATATAATTTCTTTTTTTTTAAAAATCCTAATCTGACTAAATGATCCTTTACACTTTAGCAGAAAACAACAGCTTAATCTTGCATTACACTGGGCAGATATTGGCCTTTCGAAAAAAAAAAAAAGAAGTAAGACTAATCTGATAGTCAGAACACTGGCCTTGAGATCTGTGAGTCATGTTAAACATGATCTATGAGGTCATTTGTAAGACTTTAAATGGTACAAACACACACTAAAGTGATCAATTTGAAAACGGATATAATCACACTGAAGGATGCCAGTGATGGTGACATGTAACATAGACATGTGACTGACATTTCTTTCCATTTTTCCAATAGCAGCAATAGACTATGAGCCTGATTTGCAATTTTACTTATAAAGTTGCCATTTATGAAAACTGGTAATTAATTGGTCGATAAAATACCACTTTTTAAAGGTTTAACCACTGATTACACATATATACAGTCTATTGTAAACTATTTTTGTACTTTTAAATTATATTCCAAAAGTTTGGAGTTGTTGGATAAATATCAGCTATAATTCTGTTGAATGATCTCACTGTAAAATTTAAAAATACTATTATTAGTTATAGTGTCAATGAAGCTGCAACAAAATAACTGAAATTGCTAATTTAAAGGTCACAAAAGACACAATAAAATTTTTGGAAGAATGACTAATTTCCTATAGATTTGTGAATGTTTAAGTAGAATGGCCGTTTTACATTTTCCATTTAGAATAGCTACAGATATGCTTGATGATTTTGATGGATTCTATTAATGCCCTGTACAGTTTGTGTAAAAAGATATCAACCTCTGATTGTAGGAGCTGCCAGCAAATCTCTATGTTTTTGAAATGCTGCATTAACTATGCTATATGAGGTTTTCCCTCTGTGTGTATTTTATTCTCAAATCCATTTCCATTTTGCCACTGTTGTACTGACTGTATCCAAGCTGGTGTCATTCCCAGTAAAACATTATGCTAAGTAAATTAGCTTACCATGGCAAGCATTAACAATCACCTAATTGGCCCGAAAGGAGAGATATATTCGCTTTCTTGTTCAGAGTTAGCTGAAAAAATTGATACCATGCTCATGTTTCTATCCTAAATATGAAGCAAGAGCAAGGAAGCGATTACCTTAGCTTAAATGAAAGACTGGAAGCAAGGGGGCAGCTAGCTTGGCTCTGTCAAAACAACTCTAAATTTTACTAAGTGACATGTTAGATGTTGTTTGTTTAAGTGATACAAAAACCAAAATGTAAAAAATGATGGTTTGATAGTTTTACAGAACGTTACAGGCTGGACCTATCTCTGCTCAGGCTACCTAAGCTAAGCAGTTCTAGCTTCATTTTCAGTGTAAAGAGAATTGGATCGATTTTGTGAGGTACCTTTTGGGAAAAAGGCAGATACGTGTATTTTCTAAAAGGTTTTGAAATTTTTCAACAAATCTCCTTTGAAACAAGTCAGTGCATTGACCGGGGTAATCATCTGCTGTTCAGCATGGCAGCCTTTTTATAGTGCTACATAAACAACATTGATGGAATTCCCATGCCTAACTCTGAGGTTGTACATTTTTTGTCAAGAAGAACCAAGGATGGAATGACAACAATGTAATGTGGTCAAAATGGTGCTTGGTTCAGAAATGTTTGGCCAAGTCACATTTCAGGAGCAATATGGTTGTAGGTGTTGTTATTGTTTTAGACTGGTCTCGTGAAACAAGTTGGATAAAGTTCTCAAGGTTTAACATAAAAATATAATCTCTGAAAAAAACTAAAAGGCACCTAGTTGAGTGCACACTGCCACCAAAAACAAATCTCAAAAGAATGTAAGTTCCTTGATGTTGGACTTTTCCCACCAGAATATGAACACGGTCAAATAATTGGGGGCTAAACCAAACTTTTCAGACCGCAGGAATTACAGATCTGAATCATTTAATTATCCAATCCTTAGACCAAGGAGGGTCTTTCTTTTGAAGCCAAATCCATTTAATTTTGTGTAAAATGTCGTAACAAATTGACTCCAACTTTGGGCTAAAAATAATGGAGACTTGTACAGTCCTGTGCAAACAATGCAACATCCAGTGCTTTCCATTTTGAGTCTATGGCACTTATGACTGATTTGAACTGTTCTGAATAAATGGTTTTTGTTTTTTTAGTTTTGACTGATTAAAAGCTATCTTGAACTTTATCCAGTTCACTTTAGATCAATAATATGAAAAGTATCCCAGAATCTCACAATTTCAGAGACATTTGGAAAGCTGACGTGTCTACTGCACATACATAACAACAAGGCTTGACATGACGAATGCTACAAACACTACAAATATTCACACATACACCCAAACAAAAAAATTCTTAGACACAAAATGATAAAGAGAAATAAAAAGTACACAGGAAAAAGCAGAGGTGCTGTTTTTCAGTGCATTCACCGTACGTTCTGCATGTTTAGGTAAGGCAAAGTAGAATTAAATGACAGTTTTAAGTGTTTTCCTTTTGTCGGGTGTTACATTATGGCAAGCTAGTGACAAGGGGCACCTGTGCACATCCCGGTCCTCATGGAAGACTTGTGATCCATCTTTAACTGTTCTGTATTTTCTGGGGTTGTTCAGGTTCACACCACTTCAGGAGAGGAGTGATTCATCAGTCGTCAATGTCGTCATACACATTATCATCAAAGGGCCGTGCCAAAGACGGCTGTATTCTGTGTCGGGAGTACTTGAGCTGAAGAAGGTCTCCTACCTCACTGATGACACTCAGAGCCTGTGGAGACATTTATACAATAAAAAAAGTCGTCAACATGAAGGGTAATATGTGACTCCAGCAAATTTTAAACTACACCAAGCAAGATTTTTATGAAAAAACACACCTGTCTCCTAAGATTAAATCAAAAACTTGCCCCAAAACAGACAAGTACATTAACCTTAATGCTGCAGCTGGACCTGATATTTCATTCCTATTGCTTGGGTGTTAGGTGAAGTCACCAGTTGGTCATTTTGTTAGGGCAAGGGAGGCGATGGGTTCATATGATATGTGATTGGAGTCCACCTGTGGTAAATTCAATTGACTGGACATGATTTGAAAAGACACACACCTGTCTATAAAAAGGTCTCACAGCTGACCATGCATATCAGAGCAAAAACCAAGCCATGAGGTCGAGGGAACAGCCTGCAGCTCAGAGACAGGATTGTGTCAAGGCACAGATCTGGGGAAGACTACAAAAAAATTATGCTGCATTGAAGGTTCCCAAGAGCACAGTGAACAGATGCCAGATTTCTAGCCATCTGAAGAATTTAAGTCCAATATTCACTCTGCCTTTGGCTCTATTTTAATCTCCACCAACTCCAAAGAAAAATTTTTGAAAGCTAGTTGCTACCTTTGTCTGTCTGCTGTTTGGTGATTGGGCAGGTAGTGTACACTGGGTTTCTCAGAGCTTTTTCACTGAAAATGGCTATCTTCTGCAGCTACAAAGGACACTGATGGGAGTAGTGAGAACGAACCAAACAGTTCTGGGGTATTAAACACAAAAAATGAACTGAAAGATGCTAAAATGCTCCACAGCGCTGAGGGGAACTGCAGAGTCAGGTGATCAATCTCTATGGGTTTGTTACTTTTGATGAGTGACGCCTTTCACATTACACATAGTCATTTGATCCATTGTTTTTTCCAGCATTTGAAGCAAGTCTGTCTATTCATCTCCATTCTTGTCTTTCCATTGACTTTGTATGGATTAATGGACCTGAATGGCACCATTAGACCACTTGGCCACAGAGTGCCCCAAGTAAAGTCCTCTTGGTCTGTCCTCACTTCTTTGATATTGGTGTAGGTTAGTTATAATTTTACATTTGTTTAAAGGTAGAATATTAATGTTGTCAATCACACATCACAATCAAAAGGTCCTAAGAAGATCAATAATTAAAAAAAAAACAAAACAGGTTTACGTGTATATATCTGGGTGTGTGTGTGTGTGTGTGTGTGTGTGTGTGTGAGAGAGAATGAGAGGACAAAGTTGAGAAAGCTTACCAATAGGTAAAAGAAACACACACATCAACATGACACATCAAAGTGTGAGGGAATGATACAAAGAGGGAGGCGAACAGGGGGAGGTTTTAACATCATGACAGATAAAAGCGCCACAGCAATACAATACTCCCACTCCCTGTCTCCTGCTTATTTTATTTTATTTTTTTGAAGCACAAGAAAAAAGAATAGGAGCTAATAACAGCCCTGAACAGACAGCACTTCCTGGAGACACAGTCAGTTCTGAGCTAGCTGAGCCTCAAGGACACTCCAATTAGAAAGGAAACACAGACACAGGAGAAGGTTCAACCACTGTATGAGATTATCTATATTTATGTTAAAGTAAGACTAGAATTATCGCCTGGCAGTTGTATGCCTGCATCAGCCAGTCAAGTTGCAGTTTAAATTCATGTCTGTCCAGATTCATATCTATCTAGGTAGGTAGGTAGGTAGGTAGGTAGATAGATAGATAGATAGATAGATAGATAGATAGATAGATAGATGACTGACTTTATAACTATAAAGCGTACGGTCTAGACCTGCTCTGTATGAAAAGTGCCCTGACATAATTTCTGTTGTGATTTGATATAAATAATATTGAATTAGACTGATTGACTTTGAAGGAATTTAACAAAAGGTATTAAGTGTATTTCTTTGGCAAAATGGAAGGTATCGCTCTACTGACGTGTGATTCCAGTGAATAATTTCCAGCGAGAAACACGCTGTCTTCACTTAGAAACAATTTCTACAGATGAGTACAAAGGACTGGTAAGGAGCTGCGTCACATGCGGCAACGACAATCACCTGAAGCTATACATCAGCACAACTAATGAGTTTGTGCTGGACTACCAGAAGAAGGGGGGGGGGGCTGTCCTGGTTTTAATCCAGGGAGAGGAAATGAACAGGGTGCGCTCCTACAAGTCAAATCAATAAAGAAACTGGACCGGACGCACAACATTGAAGCCCTCTTCAGGAAGGGACAGAGCAGACTGTTCTTCCCCAGGAGACTTAGATCCTTCAGGATACATAAATAACATTTTTGAACTTGACTTTGCTAAACTTTGTTCTTCTTGTTCTGCTGTATATTTACTGTGTCAGTGTGTAATTTCATTGAGAGAAAAAAAACAAACTCAGCTAGATTCCTTGTATGTGTTCACATGCCAATAAGGCTGATTCTGATAGAACACATAGTTGTAGCCATGGCAGCAGACAGTGCTTCAAATGTGGATGTTGCTGTAAAGAAGCTACAAATTCTAAAATGTGGATGCTTCACACATATCTTCAACCCAGCAGCACAGAAGACCTACACAATCACCACAGTTTCAAGGTGGGCACCCAAGATTAGTGCCACCAATTCAGTATCCAACCAAATGGGAAATCTGTTCCTGAGTTTTGGCGTTGAATAATGGACAGAAAGTGTTATAACAGAACACTATGATGTCACAGTGAAGTTGACCCTTGACATTTTGGATATAAAATGACATCACTTTTTATCCTATTAGACATTTGTGTGAAATTTTGTCATAATTAGCGTATGAATTCCTGAGTTATGGCCCAAAACGTGTTTTTTTGACATCACAATGACCTTGGCCTTTGACCTCTGACCACCAAAACCTAATCCGTTCATCCTTGTGTCCAAGTGAGCGTTTGTGCTAAATTTGAAGAAATTCCCCTCAAGGCGTTCCTGAAATATCGCATTCACGAGAATGGGACGGACAAACTGTCTGTCTAGGCCTCAGGCCACGACTGTTCCCGGCACGGAGGCATAAAAAGGACTACGGAGAATCTAAGTTTAAGACAGAGACAGGCAGAGGAGGGGTGGTCGGCTCTGCAGTGAGCTCATTGCAGTATAGTACAGGAGCCCTTGTCGAGAAGAGTGGGCGGCTTTTTGATGTGTTGCCAGGTGGAATCAAAGCTCTGCTTTTCTGTAGACCAACAGAATGCGTAAGGAGGGGGGTTGGAGTGGAGGTCTGAACTCTGAAAACTGGGTATGTACTGTGAATAAGCTGCACATTAACCTGCAGAGTGATCCAGCTGACTCACTCCAACTCAATTTCCCCTGAAACTCAGAGTGACGGACTCGTCTTTTGAGGCACCTCCCTTTATAATGATGTCAGGCATAACGATCTCCCCCAGGGGGGAGGGATTTAGGTCCCAGGAGATCATACTTGTGCTCTCCCACCTACAGAACAGTTTTCCGCCCATTAGACTGCGCTTCTCCCCCATAATATCACAATGATCTTTTGGCTTAGTTTCAAACGACTTGAAGGTCATTACAACACCTTTAGAACAGCGGCGCACGAATTTGGAAGCGTATAACTTTAAACAAAAATCCGCGTCAGCTAGTAGCAGCCGGTACCGCTGCCTGCCAATGGTGGAATATTGGCATTTGTACCCCTTCTCTTCCCTCTGGCAAATCAAGCTAACAAGCTACATGCTTGGAAAACTTTGACAACAACTTGATGTGTGCTCAAGTCTAGTAATTAGCCATGACCCCCTGGAACTATATTTAGCAGAAGCACCAGTAAAGCTTAGAGCAGTTAAGGCTTGGGACTGACAATTCTGACTAATTAAAGAGAGTATAACAAGCCAGAGTGTTTTTCACTGAATTATAATGGCTTCGTCTGGACCTTTCTTCTCTGTGGGCAGAGCACAGTGAGATCTGGCTATGCATGACTAGTCAACATCAATTCCCTTGCAGTCTAAAAATACTTTTTTTAAAAAGGAAAAACAAAGCAGGTTTGGCTCACACAAACGTGTAAAGTGTGCAGGAGGTGCATATCATAGGCTAGCAGAATGAAAAAAAAAAGCCATTAGTTTAACCAGTTTGAGGCAACCAAACCTAGGAGAGGATTTTTTTTTAAGTGCTTGTTTAGTCAATAAACTATTTGTATGTTTTAATAATGTTCTTAAATTAAGATCTCATGGTTTGCCTATAGAGAGAAGAACTTAAAAAGCTACTTTTAAGGTTTCTTATCTGTCTAAAAGTATGTAGCTCGCTAGTAAAAGCAATTACTTACCCTGTCAAGCATGTCTTTTGTGTGGGCGGCTGAGATGCAGAAGCGTGCCCGGGACTCGATGATGGGTGTAGCGGGGAAGCCCACCACCACCACCCCGATGTTCCTTTTCAGCATCTCCCGGCCAAAGGCTCTGGTGGGACAAACGTGATGGAGACACAGGAAAAATGACACGAGGACAAGAACAATGTAAAGAAACTTATACTGCTGAAACACGTCACTCTCCGGTCAGTCAACAGCGGCTGAGCACGCTAACGGATACTTTGCATCTGGAGAGGATCACACATATCCACAGGGACAATTACAGCAGGTTTTACGGATTACCAGACTTAAACAGCTGTTATGGAGGGGGATCATGGAGTCGGGGGGCTCGAAGGTTTCTGTTTTGTTTTTTGTTTTTTAAATTAACACAATAACATTGTTCTATGTGTTGTATGTGACTAATGTGATGCTGCTTCACAATTAAAACACAAAAATGACGTGAGGACACACTACTATGTGCTCCTTAAAGACATTAATAGGGCGTGTCTGCTTCATACTGATGTTAAAATAAAATTTATCGGTTTAGAGTGTGTTACCATCGTGTGATTGGATGAACATCGGTAGTTGATTAAATATGTAATGTTTATAGTTTGAGGTTAACTGAAATCTTAGCTCAAGGTTCACTAGCGTTTCCAGAGCTTAACTGAGCCACCTCAGCTTAACTTCTTAGATCTCACTCATCACTAATCATTTTTTACAGTAGACTCTTCATTTTTCCCAAAGGCAGAAAGTTTTATACCTGTTGAAATAATGTTTCAGAGGGATGAATCAGCTGATAATGATAATTACCTGGATATCATTGTTTGATATCCAGTTATATTATTCATCACACTGTATTGACTTAAATGCTCCAGGGGGAATTGGTGGATAAAGACGGCTAGCAGCAGCCAGCCAAAGCTCGAGGCTCACCCTATCTTGGCGGGCATGTAGAGCATCATGGGCACGACAGGGGAGTCGTTGTTGCCGTAGATGATAAAGCCCATTTCTCGAAGCCTCTTGCGGAAATAGACTGTGTTCTCCGCCAACTGTCGGACGCGTTCACAGCCTAGAGATGAAAAGAAGAGATTCTGAAACAGGGGAGTTGACAGCAAAAGCATTGCAAGTTAACCACACGTCTATCCAGCATTCGATAAGGATATATATTTAATGATCATCAACTTCATTTACAGTGTGCTGGCCACTAGTTTTCACTAGGTCACTTAAATGTGAACATGTCATGCACACAGTCTCATAATGTTCTTGGTCCATGTTACAATTAAACCGTAAGTAATGCTGAACATCAGTGGCATACGTTTTATCACATGCTGATGGGTTTATTACTGAACAGTATGTGGACATTTATAAAGCTGCACCGAATGTCCTTCGTCTCTACTCGGTACAATTTACTATTGACAGTTCACAAAAAACCTGCTGAGCAAAAGAAACGACTTGGTTGAAATAAAAATGTGTAAGAAGTGTCGGAGATAAACAAAGACTCCTCTCCTTTTCAAACATGTTTTTTTCTGTTCTAGATTTGATATTTCTGGCTGAAAAGAAAAGACAGGAAATCATTTGGAGCTAGACTGATGATGCTTTTGAAAAGATGGAAAAACGAGGTTGACAAACCGCTGAAAACAATCGCATTCATGAGATGAGTGTTAGAAATCAGCATCCAGGCACCATGGGGAGATAAAGTTCTTAGTTTCGCTGTAATAATTTGCTTCTCCCACAGGAGACTTTCTTCTCTGGATTCTTTGAAAAGCTAGGGTTACGTAAAACACAAGACCGCAAACTCTGTTTAGTGTGCACACACATTTATGTTCCCAACTACTCACAATAAACCCTTTCAGGGAGAGTGTTGCAGAGAATAGGCAGGTCCATACAAATGAGGGAGTCTATGTTATCAAAAATGAAAAACGTTTTTGGGCCAAAAAAATATTAGAGAGGCAAAATCTTACCTAACTAAGATTTATCTGGAAGAGCCTTAGTAGTAGTAGAGCCAAATGCAAGGCTCAAACAATCAAATATCAGACTATTAAAAAAAACCAAAACATAAGAAAAAACATGAGCTACAAGGCAATTAGGGATTTACAACTGACGGTGCAATTTATCTTAAGGACAGTATTAGACGGAGGGGCTTGAATATGTTACACTATTCATGTGATCTAACTTTACCAGCCCACCACTAACAGACTGATTTGCGCCTGCGACAACAGGTGAACACATTTAAGTACAAAACTGACCTTAGTGCTCCCTCTCAGGCTGCGTGCCGCCTATAATTGGCTCAAACCGATTTTGTTTGCTTTAGGTTTAGATTACAGACGTTTCAAGTGTGGCTTGGTTTAGCCCGTCCCAGTGAAGGAGATGGAATTTTGCACAGCCTGGGCGGATCCACTCGGGGCCAAAAAGACAGTAGAAATGTTTACCGTATGAAATTTAGGACACAGTCATCGATTACTGTTCATAAAAAAAGTCAGTAGTCACTGAATGAAGATAATTCATTCAGATTCTGCTCAAACACAGGCAGTTCTAAAGAATCAAAAATGAGGAAATAGCTCTCCATACACCACATAAAAGCAGCCTGAGACCAACTTAAACAACCTCGTGAAATTAACTTAAATGTTTTCTGCAAGTGGAAGAGGGATAATATCGGCTATATTTACAATTGGTGTAGCTTCCGCTCTCCTCTTTGTAGAATAGCTCGTATAAGATAAGGCAGTGGTGACATTGAGCCCATTTAAGATTCTACTGGTTTGCACTGACTCCTGGTGGCTAATGAAGAGCATTACAGCAACTAAGATTAAATTCATTTAACCTTGACAAGTCCTGAAGTGCAGATTGTGCTGTGAATATACATTTGTTTCCTGACAGAAAGTTAATTTAGTGTAAACGTAAAAGACACATATTTCATTTACCTTAATTTCCTTACTACCTTAATCAAGTTTACCTGAACATTTTTTTGCACGATTTGCCTTCTTTGTCCAATGATCTTTTCAAGTGCGATGTGTGATTTGTGTTTTGTGTGATACTCTCAATGGGAATCTGATGTCTGATGTGAGCAAAATGTCTGAACTTGTCATAGGCTGCTCCACTAGAGCTTCTAAAATGTCATAAATGTAACTTTAAATGGTATCGTTTGACCTGGTAGGGGATTTTGTAGGAAGCGAGTTGTCTATTTGAAAGAACAGATGCCATTCTAATAAATAACTTTATTAAGCATGATAGCTTTCTTTCTGAAGACATAAAAGGAGCTTGTCTTTCTGGTTGGAATGGACCAAAATCAGGCTCGTTTTGTTTCACATTATTTAATTTTCTTGATTTTTTTTTTTGTGGCAATTCTTAACCACAGACTCCTGTTGTTGAGGGCATGAGAGCCCAGTTAATGATTTTTTTAATCACATCTTTAAAAAAAAAAAAAAAAAAAAAAAAAAAAAATTTCAATATTGTCATGCCAATTTGTACTTACCTATTGTTGTGCCATCCTCTCCCATAATGCACTTCATAGAAGTGATGATTTGCTCCACCACAGGAGGAGACATGGAGGTGGCGTAGACCGCACTGTGGGAATGGGAGCGCAGGTACTCAATAAGCTCCTAAACCCAGCAGATACACAGCAGGTGTAAGTAGATATGCACGAACAATACTGCTCTGATTGCTCTATAGCCTCTACTATTAAACTATGGAGCCTTTTTTTTTACTCTTTGTAAATGAGACTTGGCATAGCTTACTTTTAGATTTACCATTTGCTGTTCTCACTCATATGAACAGTTGAGTATAATCCTTAAATTTTAAAAAGAAAGATTGTAAGACTATAAAAGGCTCAGACATTCAAATGCAAACTTTTATGCAGCACAGTTGAGGGAAATGCAGTTCTGAATAAAACTGATAAAAAATGACCCCTTCCACTTACAAGACAAGTTTTTAAACAACCATCCATCTTTACTGCATTGTTACAATGTTTGGAATGCTGACAGGTTATTAACACTTTATTGTAAACTACATCCTGTACTTGATGACACATTCCTACACTAGGGATTAATAACTTACGTTCACTTTCTTTTAAAAAAAAAAAAAGAATGCAGTAAAGGTGGTACGAATAAGTGACAAACCTACTTACGCATCTGCGCAGACTCAATTTTTTTGGTATGTTTTATTTCATAACGTCAGCAGTTCTAAGATGTCACAATCTTTTCAGAATTTCATGGTCAGAAAAAGTTGTAAATGTCATGAAATCGGGATTTAGCCTTGTTTTGATAAGCTGGTGTCATCACAGTGATGTGTCATGGAACAGGGCTAATATGTCAGGAATGCAGCATAGAGGAGCGGCAACGCTTTTATTGCTAAGATGACAAGTGTCCTTTTTGTCACAGTTCACTTTGTCACTTGACACTGTAACCTCGGATCTGGAGCGATTGTGTGTACCTAAAGCATTTTTGGTAAAAACCAGAGTACATTTAACAATAGTGTTCAGTTTACACTGAGTTACTGAACTATAAAACTATCTACTGTATATCTTGTGACTTGTGCTTCTGAAGTTAGCTTACTCTACAGAATACCATCTTTCTTATCTATCTTTATCACTCTTCCTCGAAAACACATGTAATCCCCATAAAATACACTCACAATCCTCCATCCTCACCCGTTTTCCTGCGATATATCCCCCTGCAGCACCAAAGCTCTTGGTAAATGTGCCCATCATGACATCCACATCACAGGGATCTAGGCCAAAGTAATCAACCACACCTCTCCCTCTCGGCCCCAGGGCCCCTATGCTGTGGGCCTCGTCTAGGTAAAGGTAAGCCCGGTAGCTCTTCTTTAGGGCAATCACTTCTGGCAGGCGGACTATACTGCCCTCCATGCTGCAGGGAGGAGAAGGCAAAGTAGAAGGTTTCACAGTCAGTGTCAGTGTCAGTGTCAGGGTCCTGATGAGTTCATGTTAATTTCTTTTCTGACAACCCAGGAAATTTGAGCTCAAGGGAGTACCATCTGTTCCCCATTAAAGATCTAAGTTTAAAACTGTTTGGACCTGTCATCTGCTGAACAGAACAGACACAAAATCTGACTCTTGTGCAATTAAGTCAGGCATTGGTCATGTTGAAACTAGGAAGGAAATCGTGAGGATTTTAAAATGGGAAACTCCTATTGCTCTACTGCTTTTCGCTAATGGTACTTTTAGCATGGTTAACTCTTAAATGCTGCAAACACACATCTCCACAAACGTACACTCAGTACTGATAGCACCTACTTTACCATTTCAATATGCTCAAAACAGCTCACAAGGTCAAATACATTGAATTATGTATCTACCTTATGAATAAAATGGATAAACTACCTGTAAATGCCCTCAACCACTATGAGGATCTTCTTCCATGGTCTGTGAGTCCTAGGTTGCCCATGAACTATGGCTTCTCTCAGCAGTTTCTCAAGGCTCTGCATATCTGACAGGAAAATCAAGACAGTTACGATCAAAATGAAAATAAAACCACTTGCCACAGTTTCTGCTCAGCTGGAAATTCATTTGAAGAGAGTAAGAAACTCACCTACATAATCTCAATACACCCCAAACAAAGTGTGGTCAGGCCTACTAATACTGAATAGTGAGTGTTTTATTTAAAACATCATAATCAAAAAGCATTAGATTCTTCAATTAAGTTGGTCTTGTTTGTGGCACATTCACTGTAGTTCAACTCTTCAGCAACCCCGTATTTTAGAAAAAAAATTACAGTGAAAATATGTTCTTTTGGAATACCTTGCGGATTTGGTTTGTTTGTGGCTGTAGCTGACAAGACAAGCTACATTTAACATGTTACTGAACTGACTAAGCAGTTGAAATAGACAAGCGACTGGTTCTAATTGCCAAATTGAGGAGTATTGATTTGTTAGCTGGATTATTATTATAGTATTATAGAAGTTGACCCAGGTAGATTATCCACTAAATATGACACCAACCAGGTCATCTTTTAAAGAATGACGCAAATGTTAGCATGTAGATACATCTGCGGAGCCATTTGCAGCGGCTCGTTAGCCTGATGGCTAGCTATATTGAACAACTAGTGGCTAATCATTTATTAAAAAACCAATTACACAAACAAGTTATTACACATTATAATTCAAGTGTATCACGCGCTATAAGCGCAAGAGCTAACCTTATTTTATGAGCCACCATAAGGGTGTATTTAATACATTTATTTTAGTATAACTGTGCAAGCCACCATAAGCAGCTAGCTGGCTAGTTCTTCTGCTCTGCATTTGACATACAACCACGGATACTTTTTTTGTGTGAACATGAAAAAGTGTTTCCAGAAAGAAGATCCAGTATACTGGATGCCAATATGACTTTCCAAAAGCAGATAATCTGACTTATAAAAGCAGAGATGTTATTAATAACATGATTGCTATTCATCTATTCTAAGTAATTGTCTCAGTGACTGTGTCACAGTGTGACTGTGAGCTAGCATGAACAATACCAGGTTCCTGAAGCTGATGCAGCTAGATTTAGAATCTTTAATTTTATCATATATGCTTTTCAAACTTTGACAAAAAAATGTCTTCCAAACAAAGGCCTTACACAAGCCACATGGTAGCTTATTTTTATAAGTACCAAACATTGTGGCTGACAGGTTTTTTTAAATTACTGAAATAATGATCCAAAACTAAAACAGAGACAAATAATGCAAAGCTAGATCCACAACAGTATGTGTGTACATTGTAATGTACCGTATTTTCCACTGTAATGAAAGTGATGAGACCATATAACCACACAGTAGTGACTAACATCAGTGCTCTAAGTACATTAATGATATGGAATAATAAAAGTAATAAGATAAAGAAGCAATGAATGAAGATAAAGGGAAACCACTTGAACGGAAGGACTGACAAACAGAAATAGAAACAAGGATGCAGGTGGACAGAGAAAATAAATGGACCTATAAATGCAGTTAGGAGACAGACTGATGAGAGACAGACTGAGGACCCGTTTCTAATCACAGACTCACTGTTGTGTTTGAAGACTCTGATGGTGGACCCAGAGAGTCTAGCTCCCAGGACCAGAGAAGCATGGTTCAGTTCATCGCTCAAAATCAGACAGCCCTGCAGGACACCAGACCAACATTAATTAGCATATATTACTCATTCAAATGGTTTCTTTTTACCCATCTGAGGTAGCAGATAGTGCTACACATTCTGACCTACTTAAAGATCACTTCGGTTGATATTGTTTTTATTGATTGCATTGTTTGCTATTTAAGGGAAGCCACTGAGCGACTACTCTGATGTTGGAAACGTACATTCTGTACATTTCACCAAAAGGTTTGCCTAATTTCACAAGAACAAAAGAATTTAAAGCAGCAGTCTCAAACCTTCCACTGATTCCGTTCAACAGTGGAAGCAGCTAAGTGTTGAAGTATCTACCTGCCAAACAACATCAGCAGCAACTTGACAAATCAGACTGGTCTGGACTCTTTGTTATTTTTCACGCTGATATGCAGTCGAGCTACTATTCACCAATGCAAACAGGAAGAGTTCTGCTCCTGATATGACGCCAGAAGGTTGTTTTGTGTCTCTGTGTATTTGGTGCTACTGGTGACCTGAAATAGTATGATGTTATGGAATGTTTTTGTTAGAGATTGTACTCCACATTGCACAAACAGAAAATGCTAGGTAGTAAACTCATCTTTGGCATTTATACATGAGTTCACACACCAATAAATACTTACACTTACGTAATATAAAGAGAGGGCATGATAGTGAGATAGAGGACAGAAAGAGAAAAAGGAAAAAAAAGTGCTGTGATAACTTACAGGAAATCTGGCAGGGAAATACATAGGAAGCCGAAGAGTAGAGATAAGAAATGTGTGCTGCAAGAATATATCACAGCTCTACTCAAGAACCACCTATCATCTGTGGTCTTACCTTGCCAGCCAGTGCTGGTATGTTCATGGAGTTGGTTGCGAACCCCATCCCAAACGCCATGGCTGACTCCACACCAAGGAATTTAGCCACCAGTTTCTCCATCTGCTCATGCCTGTCCAGGTTACCTGAGATACAGACATACAGGAGGTCACCATAAACACATACCAATCAGAACCTCAAAGATCTACGGTGGCTTCAGAAAATATTCAGACCCCTTCACTTTTTGCACACTTTTAGTGTGTTGTAAATGGGTGAAATTACCATTTTTGCCCATCAATCTACATTCAATAATCCATACTGACCAAGTGAAAACATGTTTTTTTGAAACTTTTTGTTGTTAAAATTGTTGTTAAAAGTTGTTGAAATTCGAAAACACTCATTTGCAAAAGTATTTAGACCCTTAACTCAGGACTTGGGAGAAGCTCCTTTGGCAGCAATTACAGCTTCGAGTCTTCTTAGGTACGTCTCTACAAGCTCTGCAGACCTGGATTTGGGCAGTTTATCCCATTTCTCCAGGCAAATCCTCTCTAACTCCGTCAGGCTGGATGGGAAGCATCTGCGAGCTGCCATCTTCAGCTCTCTCCACAGATGTTCTATGTGGTTTAAGTCTGGGGTTTTGTCAAAACATCTTAGAGACAGTCAGAGACTTGTACCGAAGACAATCCAGCCTTGTCTTGGCTTACCGCTACAGATTGTTGTCGTGCTGAAAGGTGAACCGTCGCCCCAGTCTCAAAGCAGTAATTTTCCATTTACAATTAAATCTTCATCACAGTAAAGTGTGCAAAAAGTGAAGGAGTCTGAATACTTTCTGGAGCCACTGTAAGCTTACACAGATTTTTTGGTAAACATAAAAGGAATAGCTGTACATTTTGGAAAATACGCTTATTCACTTTCTTGCCCAGAATTAGATGAGAAGACTGATACCACTCTAATAACTATCAATTCATTATTAAGCTACAGCGATGGAGTGGTTAGCTTAGCTTAGCAGAAAGACTGGAAGCAGGGGACAACAGCTAGCCTGGCTCTCTCTAACGTTCAAAAATACACCTACCAGCACCTTAAAAACTCTATAATTAACATGTCCTATCTGTTTAAGTTTTTTTGTATGGATTAAACAATGCGTAAAAATGGCAAGTTGTGGATTTATAGGTTGTAATGCGTGGACTATTTCTTGGCCAGACACAGCGATCCTACGGAAGTATTTTCATCAGCCTGAGGTTGCCAGGCCTTGAGTTTTATACGGATTGGCTAATGACGTGTTAAATAGTGAGCTTTAGAGGTGCTGGTAGGCAGATTGGTTTTACATGTGGACAGACACGGGATAGCTGTTTCCCTCTGCTTCCAGTCTTTATGCTAAGCTAAACTAACCAGCTACTGGCTCTAGCCTCATAATTAGCGAAGAGACATGAGAGTGGTACGATCTTCTCATTTAATGCTCTGTAAGAAAACAAATAAGCACATTTTCCAAAAAGATGCACTATTCCTTCATGTTACTGCTTCTGTAGCTTAATAATGCTAGACAACTGCAACCTTTCAAAGCACATCATAAAACTTCCATGAGTACATGGAGTCAGTCTATCTCCGAGTGCTAGATTACATGTCATCTGCTGCACAGTATATGCGTGCATCAACTTATGATATTTGCAGCTGACAGATCATATGGAGCACACACACTCTTCATGGAACTGTGGCCAGGCCATCTCACTGTGTAAGGAGAAGTGTCCCAGGCTGTACTCTATCAGTAAATATCTGCTAACCAGATGGTTTATTTCACTTCCTCCAGGCTCATCTGGGTCTTATCAGACTTGCTCAGCAGTCTGGCTTCAGCTACACATTTCTAAAGTAAATACAAACCCTTGGAGAGAGCTCTATCCTCCAGATATTATTTTCAACAGATTTTTAAGCTTGATACTCTGGTAAATCTGTGTAGTTTTGGGCTTATTTATAACAAAGGATCCTTTATTTAAGATAATTATTCTAGGGCAGTTATTTTTTAAATAACATTATATTGTTCCCATGTTTAATTGCAGTCTTTGTGTTTTTATTATCTTTATTTAAGTATATTCTTTTTTCTTCCCAATTTTGTTTTAATTACGTTTTTTCTTGCCTTTTTTTTAATTTGTAGACCCAGCCCATTTATAAAAGGAGATAACTGATCCTCAATCAGACTTTTTAAATTGTAAATAAAGATTAATAGTTAAAGATGCTCTGTTGAGTTTTTCACCACTAGTAGTGCTACAGAGCAATGTTTTTACGAGTGGGCCCCCGTTTTGTTTGCATTGTGCACATCCATTTTATATCAATCTAAATGGAAATCTTTGGGTTTGAACTGTTTTACAGAAAAAACAAGAGATATAAAAATGTCACGTTGGGCTAGATAGACACAATGCATTTTGGTGAGTAACACTAAATGGAAACTCTAAAACTCTACACCTTTGACATTCATAGCTTCTTTAAAGCCATCCAAGGTTTTGTCAGAAAGAAAACCTATGTTTGCCATGCAGCAGAAAAAAAGCTAAGATATTGAAATAACGCCTTTTGATATTTGCATTGCAATCAAACACTACGTGTAAAGATGGAATCCATTACTTTCCACTGCATCACTAAACAAACTGGTCTAACATGCTTTGTTTAATGCGGTAAATTAATCCCTCCACATTGCTGCTTTCAAGTTCCGGTGACAGCAATCATAGCGGGTGTGTCTGGTGTGTTTTGGTGTATGTTTGTACCCGTCTCCTGCCTGGTGCTTGCAACTCCGACACCGTACTTCATGGTGACCTCAGCTGCAGAGTCAGCACACGGACCTGTATTCTCAGCGAAGCCGAGATAATTATACGAGCCCAAGTTAATCACATCCTGCACTACCCGACCTGTGTACCTGGGGGAGAGAATCAGACAGAGGAAACATTCAATGAGAGGAAGCCTATGTTTTTGCAACCTTATTGGTGCAATTAACAATAATGATTGGCAAAGTTAATTAAAAACTAGATCGAAGGGTAGTGAACGGCTGGACAGCCAGAAAGTCTTCTTTGTTTTTCCAATCTTTTCAATCTCGAGTAGGATCGGCCAAATTGTTTTTACGCAGCTTTCCCTTCATTTTCTCACTTGCACTCCTGCTTTTTGCTTTTCCTCTCTTTCTGTCACAGTTTGCGACTTCACACACCTCACTGAACACCTTCCACTGCAGCTGGCCTCTGTCTTTCCTCCAGCACCAGTGAGGAGTCATGATGACAAATGCTGAATTGATGTGATGTTCTGATGACTGTTCAGAAAGAGGTTCACATATGAAAGTGGCCCAAAGCAGAGGGAAATGATTCAAATTGAATATGATCTAATGTGTTTACACTAGATTTGGCTCATTTAGGTTCATCAGCAGTTTGAAAGTATCGAAGAAGAGATGCCTTTTGATTTGCATTTCAAACTACCTACAAACATGGTGTCATCTAATTTACACTGGGGAGATCAGGTTCTCTATGGTAAATGCTGTCGATTTGAGTTAACTGGTTTAAGGTAAACTAAGGTGTGATGCAGCTTGTCGTACAACTGAGCCATGCCCTTTGTTTCTGCATGAGAATGATATCAAATACTGTGTAGTCGAAGTAGACAGCCTGGATAAATAAAGTGAAAGAAACAGACAAAATCGCTATTAACAAATCACTATATGCAAAAGTGGACAGGGTAAAGATTATACCTACTCTATACAATATAATGTAATTCAGCACACTAGACCTGCGATAATTGCTACACTTGCAAAGAATACAGTATGATTTAGGTTTTGTTACGAATGTGTCCCATGGGTGCTGATTTAACTCTGTGGTCATTTCTGAGGTAAAATTCTGTGTTATACTGAACTGCATAATTTTATTGCATTAGTTTACATAATCTTGCTTTTCTCCCATGCATAGCAGGAAAAGGGTGGAGTAGAGTGTTGCAAAGATGTTTAATTTGATTAAGTGCTGAAACTCGTTTATCAAGCAAACATGTCAAACATTTGCTAGTTCCAGCTTCTTAAATGTGAAGATTTGCTGTTTTTTTTGTTTTATATCCTTGTAAATTGGATATCTCTGGGTTTTGGACTTCTGGTTTAATAAAAAACATGAGATGAGATGTGATGAGCATTTTTTACTACTTTTTCATTTGGTACAGACTAAATGATTTGAGTCATCTAAAAAGTAGATGACAGATTAATCGATAATGGACGCTAATGCTGGAACAATGACTTAATTCCTCAGCAAGTTGACCTACATAAAAATGAATCTGCAACAATTGTGACTGATGACTTAGTCCTTTTAAGTCATTTATTTTGCAAAAAAGTACAAATATTCTCTGGTTTTAACTTCTCAGATGTAATTATTGGCTGGTTTTCTAAGTCTTCTCTGCTAGTAAGATGAAAACTTGGATTTAGGACTCTCAGTTGGAAAAAAACGAGACTTTTTGTGCTTTGGCACTGGGAAACAAATTAAAGACCCTACAAAATAATAGAAAATAAAAAACTAAATAATTGGCAGATTAATTGTTAATGAAAATAATTGTTTGTTGTGGTTCTAGTTTATTTATGTCTAAATTATAGCTCGACGATACTGGATTTTTGAGGCCAGTACTATACTATATCAATATTTGGATTCCGATAACAATGTATCGGCCAACAGTGCTTTTTGCAAAAAATAAATTCGGCAAATTCCGCATCAGAAAGCATTTTGGCCAACACACATACTGAGTGTAACATTTTACAGTTGAAAAAAATCCACTTGTCAGCGCTCCCTGGTGGACAAACTATGTAATGGGGACACCGTTCTTAATTGACCCCAAACCTGGTTTGGCATTTTTGCAGTTTTTTGCCGATTATCAGCCGACATATACCTCGATACAATATATCTACAGTAAGCTAGTATCGGCTGATACATCAGCTAATTATCCCTGTTTTTCCGATATAAGAGACCAGATCGCTTCTGTGACTAATAATAACTGCAAGCCCCACAATATTACATATTCCAAGCTCAAAAGCCACTTTCACTTAGTGCTAGTTTCCTCTTTCATACAACCTAATGATGCAAATTTCTGTTGAATACTGTTGTAACTTATGGTCAGCTCTGGCCTGTGAGAAGGGTGTGTAACCCTGATCACTGTTTCTGCTGTCTAGTGACATTACCCTGTAGTTTGTCTGAAGTGAAGTGTGTCACTTTTCTTTGTATTTGTAGGAGATAAGAGTGTTAGCACAGTTAGAACTAGTCCTTGACTGGGACATTAACCATACAGCAGACTCTCACTGGCTGTTGTCCCATTGTGGCTCTGCACTGTCTGAACGCCTGGAGGCTAACTTGTAGATTAATGTATTTAGGGCCTTGAATAAAACGTATGTATTTCTCACTCAAAAGTCCAGTTGTAGTCGTGGGACACTCGTTCCATCAGGTCCATTTTGGCCCCGGGGACGCTGCATATGGGCCTGTTCCAGTTGTCTCTGATCCGCATGTAGAGGTTTCTCGTGTAAAAGTTCTCAAAATCCTGGTAGAGGGGAACAAAGTCCTATACATGGGTGAATAAAGAGAAGTTAATGAGAGGGAGCAGAGAGAGGACCACCATGACCCAGGGGGCAGAGAATGTAGGAATTTCCCCCTAAATCCTGCGTTTTTGTTTTATAAGTAGAAAAACTACTAGTAACTTCAAAGAATGACATTCCACTCATACTTTTGGTAAGCTTCAGTGGAAGGAATTTAATCTCTAGAAATATAATCTTTAACATTCAAACACATGACTGAGGCAATTCATTTTCCTTGGCTCTCGGAGGAAACATCCGTGGGATATCCTCGGGGTGATTTAATGACTTCCCCGCATCTATTCCACAAACTTCCTTTCCTCAACATAACCAAATATTTAAAACAATGGACTTGACTATCAAACATTACATAACATGTTGAAAACAATGTGACTGGTGAAGGACATGTTCCAAATGTGCTGATAACTCCGCCATTGGATGTACCTTGACAAAAATGCAATCTTAAGTATGCACATTGCACACTATTGTGAAGAAAAGCAACGCCTCCTAAAGGAGATTATTTCAAATATTATATTAGCCCCAGTGGGTCTGAACGTAAGGTGCACTAATGCTTTTATTGCTATCAATTTCCTGTTTGAGATATAATCACGGTGGACGAGATTCCATCAAATGATCTGCGGTTTTTCTTGCCACATGTAAAGTTCTTCTGCAAACATCAAGCTTAAAGCAATACCGCTTAAAATGTTTAAATTACGAGAGCCTATAACATAGCTTCTAATGTTTGGAAGCTTTGTGGTGTGTAAATATCACTTTGGTTAACAAAATAACAAATGGATCGGGTATATTCTTCCATTTGTTAGCAGGGTCACCGGGCAGTGTTTAATTAGAGCTCAGTCTACCAAACCAGTTCCATTCAACACTTGAAATGCATCTTGCCTCCTTTCCCTTGACAGCAGTTTTGCTCGCAGCATTGCCACTGTGCAACCAAAACAGTAACGTCCCGGTCATTATAAAGGCACAGCATGCTGACTGGACGATGCCTCTGCTTGCTTTTGGAATTTTGCTCACCTGTCATCATTATAAGGAAACTGTTTCCAAGAATACAGGGTGCATTTTCTGAGTGTGAAAAAACAACTGCCACGGTAATTACAAGGTACAGTGACTGATAACCTCAAGCCTGTTTCGATCAGTGAAAGCTTTTGTAGACTTGCCTGATGACTTTAGTATTCTCATTCCTGCATTTATTTCGTTGTTTGGATGTGTATTTTTCTTCTTCCTGTGAATGACCACATTGTGTCTGGGGCTTCTCTTACCTTTTGCTCCTCCTTCTCCCTGGCTATGTAGCACCTTTCAATCTTCCAGTGGCGGAGAAAGTCGCGGAGGTAGCCGAAGATGGTCAGGATGCCGTAACCCATGTAGGTGAGTACTGCCACCAGCATGGGCGTCTCCTCGAAAGACTCAATGAAGGGCCGACTGTACAGGCTGCCATGATCGGAGGCTGTGTGGACCTAAGCAACACGGGAGCCAGAAAATCTACTGTACTGAAACATTGTTAAGAAAACACTATAAATGGTAGAATATGTAATTAAGGGAAGATAATTGAAGCTTTTGCTTGTTCTATCCATTTAAGCCAGGATTACTGTTTAGTTGTAATGGCTCTTCAGTTTCATTACCCCATTATAGTGTATCACAGAAATGCATTAAAGTCCATCTGTTAGGCAGGCTGCGGTGGTGTCATGCAGGAAAATGTAGCCTGAGATATTCAAATGAAATGACAAAGATCAGGGTCAGGGTTACAATGTTCTGTGTATATGCCGAAACGTGTAAACTCTGGATATGAAATTGTAAAATCCCAGATTTCCCGGCTGGAATATGCCAATTTTAGAGCTGAAAAATCTTTTTAACAAATAAAAAATGTCACTTGATAGATAATGGAGAAACATAATTACATGGAGCTGTGGCTTATATGACATGGATTAGGTAAATAGAGTCACTAATAAGGATAGTTTCATGTAGACGTTGTTAAAAAGGAGCCACAATCAAAAAGCCGCTGTTAAAAAGCAAAGCAGGAAAATCACACAAGGTTACATTAGATCTCCATGTTTAGCCTGTAAAAAGTTATCACTTATCTCCCCACGAAAAACACATTTCCTCCACTAATGCCTTAGCTGGAATAAGGCTTAGTATTTGGAATCTTCTTTATATAAATTTACGCCCTGATTTCCTGTTACTCCCTTCTCTTTTGTTCTAATGAGAGAAAACACTTTATGGCTTTTGTTATAGTTGGCCGCAGTTTCTGTAACTCACTCAAAAGTGACTTATGTGCAGCCAAATTGTAAGTGGGAGGAAGATAAGAACACAGCAATAAGCTCTGGTCAGCTGTTCACTAGTTACACAGGAAAGAAAAGTCTGTGACACAGGCTACGGAGGGAAGATTTTGACTGCCAAAAAAGGGAAGAGCTGGCTGTGTTGATGGAAATCTCTGTACTCAGTGTCAAGTGATCTACAGTGCAAAAATGATCTTTACATGTATCTATCTTTCATAAAGAAAATTAAACTCTGTCTATTTTTTTTCCATCTTGGTAAGTGGATGGACAGAAACTCACTACTCACAGACGTTATGCAATTTGCCTTCCCATCATGCTCATGGCTATTAGGCACTACATGTGACCGGTCATGCCGCTCTCTCACATATTTTACAGGGTAGCAACGCTGACATCTGCACGACCTGTAATCAGCTGAGGTTCAGTCACCAGGCACTCAATTTCTTAGCCTACCAACCCCGTCCAGCAGCAGAAACTGGCTTTGTTTCCGGCACTGGAATGTCTATTGATGAGAATAACCTATCGCCTGTGTAACAACCTGGAGTTAATTATAACTACTGTGCTTTTGCCAACAGCTACCCCACTGAATTTCTGGAGTGACCGTCAATGACTTTTCAGCCATCCACTGAATAGTTGCACTGGTTCAGCGTCTCCCCAATCACAAACTCATCGCAGTATCTCATTTGTAAAGAGAGTTACCCAGTTAAGGAAAACAGAATTTTTTTTTTTTTTTTTTACAAACTTTCATGGCCCAACATTTGCCACTCAGAAGACTGCATCCAACCGAAATGACCCGCAAATGAAGGGTTTTATAGTTCAATCGGAAGTAAACAGGAGTAGCCCATACGTAGAATACACCAAAACTCAATGATCTCCCTCTAGGATAAACACACTATCAACTGATGAGATAAGGATGCAACCTGAAAATGTATTGCTGTCATCCAGGCAGAGAAATGTGAACTGTCCCGAGGTTGTCTGACAGACTCTGATGCATGTGCATCATGAAATACTGTATGATTATTTTCATAAATTGTTACTAATAGTTTTGCTGTCCCCAGTTTGTTCCTTTTTTTTTTTTTTTAAAATCAAAGCCACAAGCTGGGGCTAGAGCTAGACCTCTTCTAAAATTCGGCACACATATTATGCACTAAACAGAGTGAGCCTTCAGCGCAATGTAAACTTTCCGAGTTGTCACCCGCCTTTTTTAAACATTCTTTTTCCTATAAAATAACCGAGGGGGTTGGTGGCGATACAAACCCATTCATAGAGTTGGGATTTTAATGCCTTCAGAATGATGCTTGGAGCAATTATGATTATGCCGAATTAAACAACGTCCCGAAATGATTCAGAGAATGCTTTTATTCATATTTTAAGGCGGGATTATAACATTAAACAATGAGCTAAAACTCTTTAATCTAAAATGTTTTTATGGAGTTTGGTTTTTGGTCGGTCTCGATGACAACAAACTGTCATGAGATTGTCAACAGCAGGGCTCGCTCAGCGCATTAAAACGTCCCTCTTGTCACATCCTAACGACGCAAGAAATCATGAAAAACGACAACCATGTCAGCATCGTCCGGGTGTTTCCGGGTCCACACAGTAGATGCTGCCCCGGCTTCACAGCCTGTCCTCCCCCCGTCCCATCCCGGGCCTCACCTCCTCCTCCTCGGGGTGGCAGTGGTGCTTGTGCTGCCGCTCATGGCAGCGGTGGAGGCTCTTCACCAAGCCGTTTCTATCCGGTTTCAGTCCGTTCTTCACACGCTGACACACTTCCCCATCGGCAGGCTTGGTCGCGGGGCTTTCAGTCATTGCTGGCCAACGGTTGTGGAGCCGCGACGGTAACTTGCATGTAGGAACACAGCGCTTGCCTGCGGTGCAAAGCGGTGACAGTATCCGCGCTGGGAACGTTTACAACCGCACTACAAACTCTCCCACACTCTCTCTCACACGCTCGCTCACACACGCAACACACGGACACGCATGCAACACACACGCACACGTACGTACGCACACGCACACATTACCCACACACGGCGAAACCTGAAAATCCAGACATCAAATGCCGGAAATCAACGCCCATAAATGACATAGGAGCCTGCGGGAGAGGGCGGGGCCGCGGCGTTGACGTGTGCTACGGGGCGGGGCTTAATGTACGTGAACTTGATTCACATCTCCTCATGTTGATGGCGCTTTAAAGTGTGAAGAAAGAGTTAAATCAAATCATATCAAATCTAGTGACATGTATAGTGTCTTTTTGAATCCCCGACAACAAAAGTTAAGTGGATAGCAAATGCATTAAATTAAGTCCGTTAAAATTATGCAAGAATGACAAAATTGAAGAAGGTTAGAGAGCATTATGGGATGTAAATACAAGTCTTGAAATTCTCAAATCTGAAATTAAAGTCCAAATTTTTCAGGCTATCTCAAAAATATATACTTGTTAAAAAAAAAAAAGATTTTAATATGTGTAGTACCTGTAAAAAAGCAACAAGCTAACAAAAGCTCACATGAAAATAAAGCAGTTCACATACATCACATACTTTAAAAATATGTTTTGATATTTGACTATAAAAAGTAAAAATGTTCATAGTATCACAAATATTATATTCTTGCTGAGATTCTTAGCTGTGCCATTTGCGTATAACCGGTGGTTTTAGTAACAACACATTAATTGTGAGAGTGAAAATTGTAAGCATGAGGTTGCTGATCAGTCTAACCAGATCAGCTACACTATATGTGGACAGTACGGTGCAAGTAAGTGCAAGGTTTTGGTATCAGTTTCTCAGGATCAGGTAGTGAAAGTTTCTTTCTAGACCCAGCTCGTTGCACTGCCACACAAGACACATGTACAGCAAATAAACTTAACTGTGGTACCGAATCTTAAGTTGGCCTTCATCCATCTTTGTGATAACTGTAATGAAAATCCCTGTAACTATTACGAAATATTGTACAGTTTTAAGATGCCCATAACGTAGAATGTTTTTTTAAGAATAGCTTTTGAATTGTGATCAGTTTACCAGCATTTTGATCAGTTTTACTGTTGTATGTACAACCGCTACTGATGCAAATAAACCTAGGTTCAGTAAGTTAGACTGATTTATTATTTATAATAACTCCCTGTTTTAAGTCCTTTATCTTATGCCTAGGTTGAAATAAAGACCTGAAAAGCCGAGACAGAAATTATGTTCTATAATATTGTAAAATATCACAGTTTTTACTACTCCACATAGTAGTAAGAAGAGGAACGGGGGCTGAAATATGCTGAGATTTCAGACTTTCTTAAATGTACCACTTTGTTACCACTTTAACATAACGAATATTCATGTGCTCACTTGTGTTTTTCCTTATTCGCACAGGCGTGACAGTGAAATAAGTGTAATTTTTTTTTAAAAAGGGGGAAGGATGCCTGGTGTTTGTCCTACGCCTCTAATGGGCATCTGCGCCAGAAATGAAGTGTTGTGGCCAAAGCAAATGGCAAGGATGAGACACAGGAGCTTTTAAACTAAAAGCCATTATTTTCAGGTGGTAAATGGTTTGATCATGATGACCATCCAAACAGGATGTTGAATCCTTTGTTGTTTTTTCATTTATGATAATCATGTGTGCAAAAAAACAAACAAAAAAACCCCAAAAACTTGCAGATTTCTCTGTTCTTGTTTTGTTAGCGTCTGGGTTTAATGGGCGCTTTGGAGACACCCAGCAGCAAACTGAATGCACATACTGTCTAGTCCCTGGCGTCCAGAGTATAGAAATAATGTCACCTGTCCCAGTTTATTGAGACTTTGGGCTGCTCTCATCCCTTTTGAGGTTGTAGTTTATAACAGACAGTCTACAAGTTAGAGTTTCCTGTTCTGTTCTCGGTCCCAAATGTTTGTATCAGTATCATGTGAATGAATGTCAACGCGTGGGCCTGACACATGTCCAATAATTCTCTGTTTATATAGTGCATTGTAGTTGCCATTAACCACAACTTTCACAGTTCAAAATCAGAACCTCGTGTATTCGTGACACCACAGCTTAGACTGCCACTGACGCGTGGAAAGATCGCAGTAACTTCAGCTGTCAACCTGCTCTTCAAATCGAGAAAAGTAGAAGAAGAGGAAGAGGAAGAATAAAAAAATTGACTGCTTTACAACAAATTAGGTGATTTAGTCACCGGTTTCTTCTCATGAAACACGATCACTGAGACGTAAGAAATAACAATAACTGTGGTTTTTATTGCGTAAGATGGTGTTTGTTTCCTGTCAACACAACTTAAAAAACTCACTCCCACCAACCGTTGCCTAAACTGGTGCGCCCCACCCGTCATTAAGGGCATTATGAGACCTTCTGTGGTGCTCTTTCATTTCCGCCTCATCATGAGTGAAGGCCTTACAACAGGCAAAAAAGCCCGCATGAGCGTTTCCTTTCAAGGAAAGACCTCTACTGTGGATCAGCAGTCAGGATACACAGCATCATATAACATCACATCTCATTATATAAACTGTAGACCGTCAATAATCTCTACGTGCAGACAATGGGATTTGTCACTGCATGCAGACTGTAGATTGTACACACTACATAGCAGCAGTGGAACATAGCTTTCCATGACTCTGAGCCAATGACGTACATTTGGGAATAGTTCAAATTTCAACATAGGGCAAGAGTAAAGGACCCTAGGGGGGATTTCAAAGCGAAATAAAACTAAAACAGTCTGCAGCATAAACCACACAGGCTATGCAATATGAATGTAAGACGTTCAACAACTGAACAGTGGGGAAATACATGGATGTGAAAGGTGAACATCTGCCTTCTGCCTGCTTCAGAACTGGACTTGAGAAAGTTCAGAGAGCACGGCTTTGGCAGTTTGAGCGCTTTGGTGACAAGAGACGACATAGGTCAGCGTGTCGTCGGGGCCAGGGCTTGGATGACAACAACCAAAAGACCAGTGAGGTAAGATGCTTAGGACCGACCAGGCTGCTGCTCTCTGTTAACTGGTAGAATACATATCAAAACCCAGCTCTTCAAATTTAAGTCAGTGACGTTAATTCAAATAGCCCTCAAGACCTAAATGCCCACAAATGGCCTTGTAAAATATACTTTAGCAGCACTAGTACTATAAAGAGCCATTTACATTTCCATACAGTGTAAACAAGAGGGATTCTCGGTCACTGCTAGTTCTCCTTTCCTTCAGGCCAAATGGACAGTCACCTCAGCAGACAAGGCCATCTGTCAAATGAAGGGGAAGGACACGAAGGTAGAGTGAGAAGGGAATGATTAGTGAGTGCCACCGGCCATTGCTCTGGTCACACACAGCTTCTAACATTTCATCGTATTTAGCTGATTACATTTGTTGGTCCAACAGGACTGTGATAACTTCATCCAGACTCTACACACAATGGAGGACGGTAAAATGCTTGTTGGACGAACACTTTCAACCCTGCATGTGACTACATGGTAAGTAACTTTATTTTTAATAGTATGTTTCAGTTAGTAGCCAGAGTAAAACAAGGGGATACTAGAACCAGCTGATGAAAAAAAGATTGAATAAATAAATGAATTGGTGAATTTTTCTTTTCATCTAAGTAGAGCTTTATTAAATAGCTGGAAACAGAGTACAGAATAGAAAAACATTTAAAAAAAATAATTGTATGGGTTCTTAAGGGGATAAAATGAGGTTCAACAACGTAAAGGAATAGTTTAACATTTTATGAAATAAGCTTATTTGTTTTCTTGCTGAGAGTTAGATGAGAAAATTGATTACACCCTCATGTCTGTGTGGTAAATATGTTGCTAGAGCCTACAGCTGATTAGCTTAGCTTAGCTTAGCTTAGCACAAAGACTGGAAACAGAGTTTACACTTCGATTTTTGTACGGCTTAAACAAAAAAGGTATAATGTGTTAATTAGTTAGCTTTAGAGGTCCAGTAGGCGGATTTTGTTACCTTTGGTCAAAGCCAGGCTAGCTGTTTCCCCCAGTCTTCAGTCTTTATGCTAAGCTAAGCTAACCATCTCCTGGATGTAGCTTTCATATTTACCATACAGACATGAGATTGTTGTTGATCTTATTACCTAACTCTTAGCAAGAAAGTGCATTTTCCAAAATGCTGAACTACTCCTTCAAGTAATTGGGTCATGGGACTGATGGATTAACTTATTAATTGAGCCCCACAAACATTTACGTCTCCTTCAACAGACTTGTAAAAATGAAAAAGTCTCCCTGGAAGGAAAGAAGCAGGTGGGGAAGGGAAAGGTTCCTTTTGACCCTTACCAGCACTTATGCACTTATGGATGGTGAGTACACAACTCTTGTTACGAGAATTCTCTGCTGCTGGTGAAGAATGAAATAGAGACTTCTGCCGGCCTTTGTAAAGAAAAGGTCAATCAACACATGAGCGGTCAAAATGAAGAAAGACCCCAAGCATGGGGAGAAATAAGCATTTATACTTGAGGAATGCCCCCTACGGGTCTACTGTAGGTATTTGTGCTGACCCCCTAGGAATCACACCCGAGGCATCCTGCAGGATTTTGTATGTAGGTGTAAAGTTAAGAGGTGCAGACATCACAATTTAAAGCGCAAAAGGACCTGATATCTTGGATAGATAGTAGGAGGTGGGATATCTCAAGTGGTTGAAACACAAGGAAACTGAAATTACAATTACATTGTTTACAGTTTCTTCATTTCTTAACCTTTCAATTCTCTGTCTTCTCAGATACACATCTGGCCGTCTGTTGAAATTCCGAAAAGATAAAGCTTGGTGTGTGGTTTTGACAGCAAGATTGGTGCACCACTGCTTTTTCTCCACTTGACAGGCAACACTTTGTACTCAGCCGCTCCCTCCAACTTCCTAGGAACAGAACTGCTGTTTCAGAGACATGGTCGGAACCCTCTCAAGACTGAAATGAAACATTCCTGGTACAACGGTAAGCTGCTCTTATGTGGGAACGTGTAACTACATTATCCAACAGTGAACAGTCTGTTTCACGAGACTGACCTTCATAATCGTGATTCGACACAATTCAGTTTTTTGTTTCAAGTCTTCATGTGATCTCATGTTCTAAATGGTCATGACAACATCCAGGCATCAAGGATTGCCCGTGTGTGTAAGGTACGTCTTTAAAGTCGTTCAATACACCTGCACTAACTTCAAATACGGTAGCCGCCAGTGTAAATTGAGCTTGTAGTTAAATGTGTGTGTTGTCTTAGAGTGACTTGGGTGGTGAAAGGATCCTGCAGAAAAAGTGAACTACTTTCTTGAAGGCCCGACTGGATTGTCAGCTTGGCGATGCTGGCTCACCTTCTCTTGTTCAGGATGTCTTCCTTGTCCGAGACCAAAATAACTGGAGGGATAGCATCTTCGATGCCACATATACATATATGTTATACATATTGTGGGGAAAGAAAATAATAGGAAACCTTTTCTGTGTCCATCACAGGGAGTCCTCAGGTGGTCGCAACATATCTGCTGTCTGTGCATACAAGCTGTCAGATATCAGTCAGGTGTTTAGTGGGAGGTTTTTGACTGAGAGGGGGACACATATACAGGAGAGGAGCCATTCCCCAACCCTGGTTCAGTAAGTGTCAAGCCAAGATGGAATAAAATCTAGTCATTAATAGAGGTCATTACTTTTTATTTAGATTTTAAACGTGACACTATCATAATCCTACTGTATTTGTTTTATTTTCATAGTGCATCAATGATGAAATGCGGGCCATAGGTGTGATGACCTCTAAACCTCTCTGACAAAACCCTTCTTTTTGTAAAGAACCACCCTCTGATGGAGGGGGTGGTTACACCGATAACGGGCAACCCTCTGCAGGTCCAGACTGGGACACGATTTTCCAAAATTGTCGTGGACCAGGTCGCATCACTGGATGGACGACAGCATCAAGTTATGCTTATCGGCACGGGTATGCAGTTAGCACGTGCAGGCCCGCTTTTACGCAAATATCACAGAGTATACATGAGGTACATTTGACAGGTGAACTGCAGGTCGGGTCATGCTTCTGTCCCTCAGACTCTGATTAGCTGCAGAGAGCGGTGAGGTTTGGCGGCGAGGACGGCCGCGTTATCGAGGAGCTGCAGCTGTTTCACGGTCCTCAGCCTGTCAACTTCCTCCAGCTCTCCTCCAAAACAGTACGGCTGAGTTTCCTAATGCTGTTCATAATTTGTGAACTACCCTTACGACACAGAAATGCAGCCTTAAAGGGAGACAGCTCTAAATTCTGTTGTATTGCTCTAGGGCCAGCTGTACAGCGGCACCAATAACATTGCTGTTCAGTTCGATGTAAGGGACTGCAGCCGCTACACATCATGCGATGATTGCCTTCTCTCCGGAGACCCGCACTGTGGCTGGCACAAGATCAGAGGCCAGTGTGCATCCGTTGTTGGCGCATCAACTGGGTCTGTGTAAGTCAAAGCTCTTGTGATCTTTTACTTAGAACGCGTTATTTTTTCAAGTGAGCAATTCTGTGGTGTGGGCTTCAATCTCAAAGAGGTTTTCTCTTCTTGAAGGATTCAGAGTCTCGGTGATGGAGACATCAGGATTTGCCCGACCTCTGGCTGTAATTTAAACATTTTCCATATGCTCTTAAAGTACAAGCTAGCACAAGCTGAAAAAAAAAAATGGGTCATGCATATTACCGATTTACTTTATCTCCATGCAGATTTTACAATAATATCTTGGTTACATTAACTAGGATGTTTTACATTAACAATGTGGTAGTAGTATGGTAGTATGTTCAGAAATATAAATTAAAGAATTTGACATTCACCAAGGCAATCAATGTGTGTTTTCTGGATCTCCTACTCAGTGAAAAAGAAACCTGCCATTGTCCACCTCTCCGTCGGGATAGCACAGTTCCTCCCATGTTCCCCTGAGACCACCCTCCCAATCTGCTGGTACTTCTCTGACAGCATCCTCCCGACAGGTCCCCGACACACTGTGCTCAGCCAGGGTCTCATCATCAGACCCTCCTATTCTGATGCTGGGCTTTACAGCTGTGAAACAGTGGAAGCAGTGAAGGGCAAAGTGCACCGGAGGACTGTGGTCCAGTACTTTGTCCAGTACTTTGTCCAGTACTTTGCCCTTGGATGCATCTTAGTGCATCTTAGTGCAAAAGTAAAGTTATCAATCTTCTCTGTAGTTCTGTAGTAAAAAAACTTTACTTTTTTACACATGCTCATGGGTCTTTTTCATGTCATTTTGACTTGCCATAGCAGGGAAAGCCCAGGTGTTTAAACGGGGCGTATCTGCCGCTCTCTTTCCTCACCGTTCTCCCTTCAGTAACGATGACTACTCCTGTGAACCCTAAATGATGCAAAGGATATTTTTCTGTAATATTAAATGTAATATGTGTTATATGTAATATTTAACATATATAATTGATTCTCTCAGTTCAGATGATTCATAATAAGGCACATTTCATACACCAGGGCAACTCAAAATGCTTAATGTAGTGCATTAAAAAAAATTCAAAAATGAAAACAGCATAAAACATTGACATGCAGATCAAAAAAATTTTTCATTAAAATTTTGTGTAATATATAATCCACTTTGAAAATATTAACTTAATAATGACAGAGAACGTACATCTTGGTGAAGTAAACATAAAAAAGATTGTGTTGTTAAATGCCATAAACAAACTTTGATATGCTTGTATGCAAGTTAAACGGTTCTGTATGTTAATTGTTGTAAATAAAAAGAGTGAAAAACAAGCATCGCTAAATGTGGAACCTGTAAATGCAACTAAGAATAATATGTGCAATCAAAATATTAAAGGGTGACACATAATATGTAACACAGATGTGTTACTCATGCGTACGATTTGTTTCATATCCGATCATAATGAATGTGGTACAGTCAGAATTAAAACCATTAAGTAATGCTATTTTGGAAATTTTGCACAGAAATCTCTTACTATAGTGGGAGTCTTGTATAATATCATGGATTGTGGTAAAAAAAAAACCTCCTTGTATGTTGAGTTTAAACCAGTGATTAAAAACCCCAATTCATCTTTCTGTCCTCAGATCTACAGGGATTATATTAAAGAGTTTGAGGCCAAAAATGCAGAAGGTGGGTTTCCAGCTGGTCTGATGTATTGCCATTGTGAGCAGTAAGCCTCTGGATCTGAGGTCTCAACAAGAAACATATTTTGGCAGCATATCAAATCTAAAGCCTGGGGGGAAGTGCATGACTCAAAGACAGATATTAAGATCTTGAAATATATACTCGGACTAAGTGGAGGCCAAAGCAGAGACTCCATGTAGAACTTGGGTGTGCCCTTGTCCTCCCTCCAGTTAAAACTGTAGCAGCATGATTCTGTACCACTTGTAACTGGTAACCTTGGAGAAAACCTATTTGAAATAGCTGATAAAAAAAAAAAAAACAGTTTACTGGTTTGCCAGGGAAGCGCAAAATTGTAAATCACGGTGTTGATAATTGCTTCCTTAGAAAATGCCGATGAAATCCTGTCACACGGAAACTTCCTGGGCCCAAGTGGGCTTATGATATGTAAATAAAACCGGAAATGGTTTATATGCAGCTGAAAAGTAAGACTGCAGTCACTGACGACACCCAGGTTCTTTACCTGCAGTAAACTGGGAGCACCGTCTTGCTTTGCTGTCGTTTAACACAAGGCCAGGATCCTCCTAGTGGCACCACTGTGGCACCACGGAGGGAGTCCTCCTCCTCCTCCTCCTCCTCCTCGGACTCCTGTGGCAGCTAGTGGTGCACTGACATTCAGTTGTCACTCTGCTGTAAAAAAACAAACACGCAGAAAAGAAAAGACACACACGAGTTTGTAAATAAAAACGTAAACAACATGAAGTGACTTTTTTCAGATTTTCACTTTTTATTTCTTCTACGTTTTTTATAAGAATAATGAAACGGAGGGGAAGTCAAGGGAAGTGCCTCTCAACTGCCGAGTGAGTGCGGCTCGCCTGCCACAGGCTGCCATGCGGTGCTCCTCTGTCTCCGTTTCATCCCAACTATAAATAGTCTTCATAACAGCTGCAAGGCCTAAAGCTTCTCACGCTCAGTCATTTTGCACTCTGCAGCTAAGGTACCTGTAGAAGGTGCTTGCAGGTTGTGGCCCTAGACCTGCTGAAAATTTAAAAAAAAGAAAAAAAAAAGTATATTGCGAAGATTGAAAAACTAAAGGGTATAGCATTCATCTAGATTCCCTGAAGTGATCAAGAGGCCAGAAGGTCTATTTATGCAGTTAGCAATGGGTGTGTGGAGCATGAGGAACACGCAGGTGACCGATTATTCTTTATCTTAAAAAAAATCTTAAAAAAAACAAAACAAAAAAAAGACGCTGTAGCATCACATTAGCTGTGAACTGAGGATTATTGCCTTGAACTCTAAACGGCAAGTGGGAGCTCAATTGGAAGGCGATATTTTCTACAGTTTTCAAACTAGCCTCAGTTCAGTAGTTGGAGGTTAGTAGGCTAAGCACTATGGGAGATGTAGTTGTTGTTCAAATTCGACTAACCAGTACAGTAGCAGAATCCCATTTCACATAGAATGCAGGCATTGTGCATCGTCCCACATGAAAAACATAGCGATGGTTTTCACACATCGATGCACACACACACACACACACACACACACACACACACACACACACACACACACACACACACACGATCAGCTACAATAACACTCCAATACAGAAATATTCAGCCGAAACACACAGACATATGTTTAGGATGCCGTGCCAAAAAAGATGGATCTCACCTTTTCCATCATTGCTAGTCACCTCTGTGAGCCTTTAAAATCTCAGTGAGTGGGATGTATGTGGAGAGCCTGTGTGCGTTTTAGCAGCGGTTGCAGAGAAAATGTGGGAGGAAAAAGACACAACATTAGTTTTTTTAAGTGGCCTTGAACTGAGCTCTGTGGTAATGGTATAATTAGTTCTCCGGGGAATGAATCTGCTCTCCGACTGTCTGCTGGTTCTCCCTTTTTCTGTCTCCCGCTTTACCCTCCTCCCATGTGCCTCTCTTTTCCTCTGCCCCTCGTCTTCTTTCTTCCCCTGTCTCTAAGGCAGAGGTATGAGTGGAATAGCTGTTTTTTTCCTCTGTGAGCATTCTGTGGAATGTCACCTGACGCGACACAAGGGAAGAGACAGGGGAGGATGTGATAACAGATGAACTGGAAAGAAATAGAGGATACAAACTTTGAAATCTGAAGAAGAGAGGCAACAAGAAAAGGAAAGTACAGACGACAAATTGTTGATAATTAGAGAAAAAACAATCAAAAATAGATGCAGTTAATTGGATAGTCCACACACATACTGGACATGTACACACTCACATATTACCTCAGGCATTTATGCACTATCTACTTTGATCCAGATCTGTGCGCCAGAGTATGTTGGTGTGTTGGCCCAGAGGCTGGGAAGCAGCATTCAATCAATACTGGCAATCTGGCGGCCGCTTCTGCTGCTATTCACCGTCTTTAAATTTGAACACTTTTGTGCCTTTCAAAAAATATGACATGACCCGAAAGATTAAGGGCTTTTCATTGACAACCAGTAGAGTAGAGGTCAATATATTCATCATGTATAGCCTTCAGCCATTAGTGAAAGCAGACGGGGGGGGGGGTGTAAGCCTTCATGTGGTCAAATAAAAATTTGTACGAAATCGAGAAAAGGTAAGCTGCTGCCGAATTCATCAAACAATCAGACAGTGGCTTGTAGGCCAGTCTGTGGAATCTATCAGCAGTGTTACTTCCCTCAGTGAATTTCACTTTGAATTAGATCTTTTGATTGTGTACGACACAGAAAAGGAATAAGCAAAAGCACTGCTTAATTCAGATTGTTAGTAACATGCACATGTCTGGAACTATTGGACTGTGTTTTTGAGGGGATTCCATATGCTGCCACAAGATGGCAGTCCTGTATAACTAATAAGTAACAGTTTCAGGTAAGATGTAAACCTGAGGCTCTGGAAACGAATTATCTGGACAGGCTTCAAAACCTGCTCAATAATTAACAAAATAATGGTGTGGAAGCCATTAGCTGATTCCACAATATCATCACGACCCTTAGTTGCCTGTTTGAGTTTTTTCCGCAGCGTTTACCATCACATCTCTAAAATCTGTTCCAAAATCACAACCAGTGCCTTGAGAACAAAGTTATTAGACAGAAACCATCATCACTATATAAATAACCGTGAATATATACCATCAATATATAAAATAACTCTGATTTTTCATTTGGAAAAAGAGTAAATAGCCTTGGTTTGTTACAAGAAAGGGATTAGAAACCTAAACATGTTATAGATGATGTGGTTGATCACAACATGTTAGTCTGTAATTGATGGAGAATCTTGTGCATGACCCCTAATATCGAAATGACATTGTCACAGTTTCTGATTTATAGCAATGGAATCTGAAAAACCCTTCTATATATTAAGTGTGGATGTTTTTTGCTTCCTTTTCCTCTGAAGAGAGCAAGCAAGACCAATACCAGGACATTAAACCACAACTACATGGAAATCAGCCGCCATTAACTGTATTATTCACACTTGTGCTTTCCTATAATATGAAAGATATATGAATCAATAAATGTGATTCAGGTTGAGTCCACTGCGGTTGTGAAACGGCCTCTATAAAGACACAGAGTAATTGCTGATGAGTAGGCAGGTATTCAGGTCAGTTAATCTACACAAGAGGGAAGCTCAGTGGAGGCAACCGGTGGGCAGGAGAGGAATGAAAGAGAGAGGGAAATTCCACAGGGGTTGTTTTAATGTGTGAGATTATTGTGTGCAGAGAGCCATTCGTGATGGAAATGAAGAGATTTTACTGTTAGATTACCTGTCAGTAGGCAGAAAAGCTATTAAATGGCTAAAAAAGGAGAGGCCGCTACTCTGACTAAAATGGATGTAGAATTGCTGCGCTTCATTTCTATTGCTTTAAATTTTGGCAGAGTTAAAGTTGAATTTTTAGAAGAGAATCAGTTTCTACTGGCCCAATGTTATAAGGGTGTTATTCACTCTCTAATTCCGAATTTTATTTGGGCGGAAGTGAACGTTTCAATTTTGGCCGGAGTTTTTCAAACTTCACTCTGGCCCGGTATGAGGGATAGGGAGACCTATTTTATTCCAAATTTCTCCAAAGTGTCCCTTTATCCAACGAATTCATGCTTGTTCATTTTTACAGAAATGGAGCTATTGCTGAGTGAATGTGGGCATGCTTTCCACAGGCAGTAATTCCAGAAAATAGGGTTTAGCCGCTGAGGCACAGTGTGGTAACAATAACGTAACGATGTAACGGTGATTTTTAGATGAGTGCGTCTGCAGCTCTACAGCTAAGATGAAAACAGTTTTCAGCCTGCAGTTGAGATCTGTTCTTCATACGTTCATGTTTCCATGTCTATATTCTGTACAATGTAACAGTTATTAAATACAATTCTTTATACAGCAAGTTATTTTTAACTAAAAAAGGGCCTCTGAAGAAATTATGCCCAGGGCCTATACAATGTTAGTCTGCACAGCACACACACACACACACACACACACACACACACACACACACACACACACACACACGTACACAGACACACAGAAACCCACGTGAATGTACAAAAAAGCACACAAACCACTTTTATCAAGCACACTTTTCAGTTATGCAAAAATAATCTCCCTTGCAGCAAATTCGCACAGCACTGTCTCTCATCCTTTCCAACTCTCCTGCTTCCTCTCCACCTTCTTACTCCTTTTCTCTCTACTTCTGTCCTTCCTTGCCTGTCCGTCTGAATCCCTTTAACTTGCTAATGAGGGCAGGTCCGTAACGCCCCCCCCCGAGCAATCAATGATAGATTATAGCGATTACTTTAATCAGTTTTAATAGTCTGAATTTTACTGATATTAAAAAGCTGATCCCTGCACCTATAGCACCCTTGAGACCGGACCTTTAGCTGCGTGAGGGAGAAAAGGAGAAAAATGATGTAGGGAAAGTATAAAGACTTTTACTGTGCCAAGCCATCTCTTTTTTTATCTGCTATCTTTTTACTCCCTATATAAGGGATGTTACATTAATTATAACCTCGTGGAACCCATAGGCGGCTCAGGACAGCCTTTGCACAGTAAAACCCCCAGACTGACCCTCCCCATGGGTATTACCCTAAACATATGCAGGCATGTCCCTGGATGGTATAGACCCCAACCCCCTCAGATAACCCCTTTGGACATTACATCAGCTTTATTCAGGCATGTCGTAGCACAGCCTCTGTGTTACCCTCGCAGCTATTAATGTTACGGTCACTAATTACAGCCAGGCGAGTCCCAAAGGCAGCGTCTGTTTGCTTCTGGGGCCTCTGGGATGACCGCTGTGGATGTTAAAATGAGTCTAGCCAAGCGTGTTCAATGCCCGCTTTTTAATGGTCCTGTCAGGATACGGTTTAAGGTACATCGGTTTTATTCATTTGTGACAGAAATGGCCCTGTGTTAAGGCCCCCGGTGCTACCAAAGACCCCTCAGGATAGCACATTCATTAAATACAGGTAGCCTCTTTATGACACCTTTAAGTATTTAGTAGGGCACCAATTTGTCATTAACTTTGTGGAATATTATGGAAATTGTGTCCAAGACAGGGAAAGTCAGGAAACTTAATAATTTCACAAGGGAATTAGGATATATTTTTTAAATGATCGACTATCCTGGAATTGTTGTTTCCACACACACTGTTGCATTTTCCGGCCAAATGGGTAGAAACCATCCCTTTTCAACTTTTCCAACTCAAACAATATTAACAGAACAAGAACAGATCATATTTTTAGGTAGAGTACTCTGAAAAGTCACTAAATTTGACATCACAGCCACAGTGGGGATTCTGTAATAACTGGTAGATTTGTATTTTGAGAGGAAACTTTCCTACACTAGGCTGGCATCCGGCCAACCTCACTTCTTATTTTTCCACGGCGCCCCCGAGGGAATGTCGAGGTAGTGGAGTTGTCGCTCTTCACTTTGCCAAGGGGGGACAGGGAATGTGAGGCAGGGGAAGAAAGAGGCAGTGACAGTGATGGGGGACAAAAAAGGAAGAGAGAAGGGCAGACAGAGACAGAGGGGGACATGAAACCTGTTTGAAGGAGAAATGTGAGAAAAAGGGAGCAGAAAGAGAGAAAGCTTTGCATACGATCTAAACGCCGTCTCCCTGTACTTATCCCCCACAGGAACCGTGTGTCTGAGTTCCCGTCTGCGCATCTCATTCAAGCCAGCTGATGACCAGAAAATAGTTTCTAAAATGGGTTGACCGTGAACAGCCCGAAATGACTCAGCACACAGCAGTGGGCCCTAGTTGGTCTTCTCAAAGGCTGAGAAGTCTTATTGCTATGTTCATGTTCTGTGTTGGATGAGATACAGTGTTCGGAATTTCTCAGCCATTTGAATTTGAATTTTTTCTCTTGCTAAATAGATCGTAAGGTAAGAATTCAATTAATCAATTAGTCAGACCCAGTGACTACACTTCAATATTTATGTGTATATTTCATAGCATCGGAATTGGACAATGATGGTGGATTATTGTTTATGTAATTGAAAAACAGAATTAAATTGGACTTAAATTTATTTTTGTAGAGAAACATGTCTATTCCATCCTGACTTCAGTCAAAGTCACAGTCCATATGCAGATTGTACTTCTGTATATGACACAAAATAATGTACGGTATTGATGCACCACTGTCACCAGACCAGTTATTGTCTGTCCCATCATCTTCACCCTGAGGTAATTACCCTTCGGGCACCCCAAAATAAACAAAGGGAGACTCATTCAGCCAGTGAGTGCTTGACTTTTACTTGTGACCGAGAATTTCTACACTGTTATACTTCCAGTTTTACTTAAGTAGGATCCGAGTACTTCTTCCACCACTCACATTCAGCATGACAACAAAGCTATATCTATCGCCAAAATTCTTTAGTACAAAATGACAGTCATCTACATGATCCGGACTTTAAACATGAGGGGTCGGTCTGGTCACTGGCTCCTGTGAGGGCCTCATGTTGCAGCAGCCGAAAGCAAGATGCTGCTGCTGCCGGCGCCACAGGAGCTGTCCAAGGTACTGCACCTACTTTGCACCAACTGGAACTATTTGGGGGCAGTGGGAGAGTCCCAGCCAATGACCGCGCCTGTTTAATCATCAGAAACACCTGTTAATTTGGTTGTACACTTGCCCTCTCTGTACTCCTGGTTGGTGAGCTATTTTCTAGTCAGTTTTTGCCACATATTGTGTTCTTACTTGTACAGCTCAGAGCTGTAGCTTTTTGTTGTTCTTGCAGCTTTAGCAGGAAGAGAGCAAGGTGTATAATTTAGTCTGTCCGATTGGCTGTAGTCATTTGGTTGAGATTATAATACTTACCTTTGAGTTCTGTTTTGTGCCTTTTTCTTTGCAATTTGGTCTGTACCCAAACACCGTTTACAGATCCTGGTACAGTTTCCTTTGTTTCAGGAATGCTTTAGAAATTTGTGTCTTGAAACAAGACAGAATAAGGCACCATGGACTCATCAGAGTCTCCAACTGTAGTCAATTTATATGTGAAGGAAGTGGAGAGGAGATTGCTGTACACACATAAGGGAGCCCTGAGCCAATAAGGTATATGTGCACATGGTAAAAATGAGCTTGGGGCTTCCACTGAGGCAGAGAATAAAAACAAAAAGGAAATTGGTTGCATTGGGCTGCTCTGTCTCGACAGTGTGGCTGAAATTGACAATACGGACAAAGAACCCACACATATAGACCAGTACGTCCTGACTGGAGCACAAACTGGGATTTATCCAGACTAAACACCACCAGGCATACATCATTACAACAAGCTCAAAGAAACAAGTCACTTCTAACAGGCTTTGAAAAGCCAGTGGTTCATTCTGACCAGGCTGAAATTAAAACAGCACCGAGATACAGTACATAATGAACGCCATATCAACACCACAATTAGACCATCACAACAATGGAGCCACATTGTCATGCCATAGCTTCTGAAAAAGTTCTGAAGATTTTTGTTTTTCAAACCTGGAAACATGCTGAGAAAACACCTGCATGATTCATTTGATTTCCATCAGTTCACTGCAGGTATGACACTAACTGCAATTAGTGCAATGGACTATTTAGTATACAGACAAAAAATATCACTACACAAGAAGCTTTTGTAGATGTCTTTCTTTATAATTTATTTCATCTACACCATATCACCAAAAATATGAAGACAACCCTTTCCTCATCCTGTTTACTTTTTGTTTAGGGCTGGTTGTCATAGTTTAGACCAAGCCCCTTAGTTTCACTTAAAGGAAATCTTACTGTTATATAGTGATGTATTAGACATTACGTCCTTTCCAAATATAAACCAGCAGTTTTGGGAAGGCTCTTTGCTGTTTCAACGTGACAACAGTGTATCAAAAGTCGTCAAAGAAATGGTTTTACCAGTTTGGTCTGGAAGAACTTGACTGGCCTGCACGGAGCCCTGACCTCAACCCAGTCCAACACCTTTGGAATGAAATGGATCGTTGACTGCTAGCCAGGCCTTACTGCCCAACATCAAGTGGTGACCTAACTAATACTCTTGTGGCTGAATGGGAAATCCCTGCAGATGGCTTGCAAACTTTTGAGGAAAGACTTCCCGAAAGACTGGATACTGCTGCAGTTGGTTTTGGAATGAGATGTTTATCACTCATATACAGATGAAATGTTGGCGTCTATGAAACCAGTCAGACCACATGGCAGACCAATTAGAGCTAAAGCTGGACTGGGTCCACTTTTACAATCTCACTTTGTATCCACTTAATTTAATTTTTGCTTTTGTAGCTTCATCCTTCCTCCTCTCGCCTTGATTGCATTGCCCTCCCTCTGTCCCACTTTCTTTCATTCCTTTTCAAACAGACACCCTCCACGACTTTGATCCAGAATTTGAAGTCTTTATCTTCTTAAACAAAGCACTGGATCTCTGAAACCTGCCTCTTTTTAGGTAATACTTTTAATCCCCCGAAGAAAAACCTGTGTATATATCTCTATCTATATAGCTATAAATCTATCTATCTATAAATATATATATATATATATATATATATGTATAGATCAATTGACCACATGGCAGCTGACATAGACATGAATTAGAATATTTACAAGTAAATATAGCTGAAACAGCACAGCCGTTGTCTTTAATTCATGTGTATGGTGATTTTGTCAGATGACGTCACGATTATAAAATCAGGACTTTAGCAGAGCGGAGCAGCAGCTTGGAAATGGCTTGGAAGTGACTGCTGGTTAAAATGTAGTCTTAATGGGCCGCATTTCAGTCCCTATTTCATACTCGTTCTGTTGTCTGATGCAGAAACAGAAAAACATGTAAATGAGAACAGCTTTATTGGGAATTCATCTGCATTAAATTACTGTATAGGTGAGCGCAGAGAGTAGGAGAGAAGCAAACAGATAAAGGGTGGTCCAGGCACATACAAGGTTTTGACCGAGTCTTGTAAAGATACTGCCAATTGTGTGCAAAGCTGCCATCAAAGCAAACAGTGGCCACTTCTAGGAATCTAAAATATGAAACATATTTTGGTTTGTTTAAAACTTTCTTGCTTACTACATAACTCACACATGTTATTTCATAGTAGTCTTCAGTATTCTTCTACAATGTAGAAAAGAGGAGAATGGCTTGACTGGTGGGAGCTGACAGAAAGGCTACGGTAACTCAGATAACCACCGTTTACAACTGTGGTGAGCTAAAAGACATCTCAGAATGCAAAACATGTCAAACCTTGAGGCCGATGAGCTACAACAGCAGAGACCACGTCGGGTTCCACTCCTGTCAACCAAGAACAGAAATCTGAGGCTGCAGGCTCTCCAAAACTGGACAGCTGAAGACTGGAAAAACGTAGCCTGGTCTGATGAATCTGGATTTCTGCCGAGGCAGCAGATGGTAGGGTCAGAATTGGGCGTCAACAGCATAAATCCATGGACCCAGCCTGCCTTGTGTCAACAGTCCAGGCTAGTGGATGTTTTCTTGTCACACTTTCGGCTCCTTAATACCAATCAATCATCATTGGAATGCCATAGCCTGTATACTGTTGCTGACCATCTGCATCCCTTTACGACCACAGTTTACCATCCTCTAATGGCTACTTCCAGCAGCATAATGCACCATGAAACAAAGCAAAAGTCATCTCAAACTGGCTTCTTGAACATGTCAGTGAGTTCAGTGAAATTCAGTGGCCTCCCTGGTCACCAGATCTGAATCCAGTAGAACACCTTTACAATGTGCTAGAACGGGAGATTGGCAGCATGAATTTCCAGCCGACAAATTTGCAGAAATGATGTGATGCAGTCATGTCAACACGGAGCAGAATTCAAAGGAACATCTCGTGGACTCCATGCCACGAAGACCTGAGGCTGTTTTGAGAGCAATAAAGTGCTTTTTGAGTGTAAATTCACTGTATTATGCCCTCAAAACTTCCCCCAATCATCGACAGATGTGAAAATTGCAGTTATGTAACAATACACCTGCCTGTGATGACACAAAATGGTAATAATTGTCCTCAGTGTCTGAACTTTTTTATTGACTGCTGAGTAAGCTAATTAAGGTTTATTGTGTAGGGAATAGTAGATGAGTGAACAAGGGAGTGATACATAGCAATCAGCCTTTTCAGCGACTGATTTATTCTCCTCAGAGCAGTGATTGTCCCCTCACCAGTTGTCCCCTTACCACACAATGTTGTTTTTACTGCCAGATCTGAACATGCCTTGATCTGAACTTGATCCTATGCAGCAATTTGTGTAGAAGTCCATGTCTGATACCAATTGCATCCTTACTAAGCTCATAAAAACAGTACAAACCACCTCTGGATAGTATTATTTCACACTTCCACATTCATTTGATACACTTAAAGCATTCTGATTTTCTTTCTTTCTGACACAATGTCTACACAGGGTGTGCGCCAGTGAGTGCTTGACTTTTTACTTATTACTTTTTACTTTATGCTTACAGTATTTCTACACTGTTATATTGCTCCTTTTACTTAACTTTTCTGAAAAATGTTTTAAAAAAAAAATGTAAAACCACCTCTACACAGGTTGTGTAGTGATCGGAGCACATTAGGAGAGCAGCAGCAGCAGCTTCAGTGCTCTGTGTGAGTCTACACAGGTGAAGAAATCAAAAAACCTGGCTTAGCATAGAAAATTGTGAACGGGAGGAAAAAAATGTAAAAAATGTAAAATGTGACAATATGTGTTTAAAACAGGCTTTGTGAGCTGTAACTATTTCTTATTGAACAAACGCTGGAAGGAGTGACTGTACTGGAGCTTTTTCTGAAGTCTTGCAAGTCACAGTAAAGTTGCCGGGTCCGGTACCATTGACCTTGAACAGAGACCTATGCCAAAACCTGTGCTCACTGACCGTATCAGGCTACTGTAGCCAGAGATGTGGCACTGAGGTTCTGGCTATTTGGATAAACCGTTGTTCAACAAGAAATAGTTACGTTGATTTGATTTCCCCCTAAAATTAAAAACTTTCATGTTTGCATTTCCATCATTTAGTGAGCATTAGAGCTGTTGGTACGCTTTAAAAAAAAACTTTCTACCAAGCCAGACTAGCAGTTCCCTGTCTCCACCTTTATGTTATAGGCACTTTTACTCTCAGAAAACAAGTGAAATGGCATATTTGCCAAAATGTTGAACTAGCTTTGAGAGGGACTTCACATCTTTTAATGTCCTAATTCATCCTTTGATAAAAGTAAATAAAGTACACAAATCAAATGTTAATATGCTGTCTCTCGCTGTGATCACATCACATAATATATTAATAATAATACATCCCAGGCTGCTGTAGAAGTGGACTCTCTGAGCAAAGGTTAACTGTGTGTACTACAGACAGATTTAAAGCAGACTGTAGCAGTTGGCACGACGTTGTGTCTCAGCGAATACGTCGATAAAGCGCCAGATTACTTTTTTCCCCTGTTGATGAATATGAACACATCTAACAGTCCTGAATACTACCCAACCCTTACAGTGGGCTTATGATGATGTTGGCTTTATTCTGGAGTATGAATACGTCTTAAATATTTAAGGAGTGTGAAAATACAGGTCCTACAAACAGCTCAATAAGACGAATCCTCTTGACATCCTCCGGATTAAACTTTAATGGCTGTAAGTGAAAGAGAAAGAGATGTGGTATGTCTGTGTCTGCCGGTGGCTCTGTGTGTCTGTTTGTGAATCCGCTGGACAACCGGTGTATTAAACTTTCATGGCAGCTTGGTTTGAGCTGGTTCTTTCTCGTGCAGCATGTGAATGACTGCAGCCTTCTGCGTATATGTGTGTATGGGCGCGTTGAAGTGCATAAGACAGAGGGGGCGAGGGGGAGCATGTGTGCAGGGCATTTGCTAGAGCCTGTATGTAGGCTTGTATGTGTGTGTGTGAACGCCTTTTTGTTACCTCTTTGAGACCTTTTCCAGTATAAACACCGATCTTGTCGTGACCAGTAGTCCTCCTGGGGACCAAAGCCCGGTCCTCATGGAGCAAAATGTCCATTCTGAGGTCCTGGTAAAGGTTAGGGGGTGAGGTGTGAATTGGTTATGGTTAAGGTCAGGGTTCGGGTTAGGCTGTTCACAATGAACAGATTTCAATGCAATGTCCTAACAAGGATGGCTGCACAGACTTGTGTGTGTATGTATCCCAGTGCAGTGGTGAGTTTGCGTTGTGTGTGTGCGCGCTATGAATATTTGATGTGCTACTCAGTATTCATGAGCCTGAAATATAGAGAGAAGCAAAGAAAGAGAAGGAGATAGAGAGGTAAGGGAAAAGGGGATATTTAAATCATCCGACAACAACATATGGTTACTATGACCGTAACTCTGTAGTCCTTTAATGTGATTATGGGCACAGTGGTAAGCCTGCCTGCCTGTCTCTCCAGCACTGTAAAACACAGTAAAAACAGGATACAGCAAGGCAAAAAAAAAAAATCCTCTCAACTGAGACTTTCACTAGTTTTATCAAATGAGCACGACAGTTTAGTGAATTTAGCTAAATGTAATTGCTGTGATTAAAATTTGGATTATTCAGCTTTAAACAGGGACGAACAGGACATGTAATTAAATAACATTGTAAATGGTTTAAATAAATGATGATCAGCATGATTCTCCTAATGAATCATTCTGTCTCATTACACAGCACTTCAACTGTGGCTCATGACTCGAAATGTTATCTAAGTACACAAGTCTACCTATTAAAGCAAACATCGCGTTCCACCAACCTGGAAGAATCTCACCTACTCTAGCAAGATAGTGTTAAAACATATAAGAGGGCCCCTTGTAATGGCAGAGCAGCCTACTACTCATCATTAATGAATAATAAATTCTTGTCAGGACTTTGGTCAGGCTGATAGTCATAGCTCTGTTCATCCATGTATTCCGATAGCTCTCAGTAGTACCGAGTTCGTGAGCGTCTTTAATGAAAAAATTCTAACTGTGAGAGACAAACTTCACCACCTCCTGCCCTCAACCGGCACTGATGTATCATCAAACACGGGAAACCTGAGCTATTAAGAGTAAAACCGGACCAAAGCAATGCATGGATGACGAGTGCCTGCCATTGTTAGGCCGTAGCTCTGTGTTTCGTTGTGAACTGAACAGTGTTGAACTGAATGGGATTGAGAGGATAGAATCACCTAAAATAACCTGTGTTAATCATTGTGGAGTAAATAAATAAATAAATAACTGTCTTGGGTTGTCTGTCACTGCAAGACATGGGCAGTTAGGCTAGAGATAGCTAATAGTCTTTATTACCGTAAAATGACTGAAAATTTTACAGTTTACAGAGGATCATATATTGATGTGCCTGAGAATGTGATCACCTTGCCTTGTTTTTTAACGACTCCATGTACATAATATAACACAGAAAAAGTATTTAATACAACTTATCGCAAGTACTGCTGCACCTTAATTTTATCCGCTGCTTGGGAACAGCTGTGTGTTCTCCAGCTTCTTAAGGCACTAGAATTTCTTCTGCCTTGAGATTTCACAGCAATGAAATATGAATTAATCAACATGAGAAATATTAGTATTGATACGGCCCAAACTTAGATCCAACCACCTCAAATGAATACAACAGTGGTTCTGAGACTTATTCCAAAGTGTTTACAAAGTGTCTTCAAAACACTGCAGCCTTTTCTGCTAGTTTCATCATACGCTTCAGAACAGTATTACATATTCATAGCCGACTGCAGCTTTGATAGCATCATAATTTTTTTTTTTATTACAGACTCAGAATAAAACACTCTCAGGTCCAGACTGGTGCAACTCATTTAATCACAGGGGGTTAGCTGTGCAAAACATATAAATGACAATAGTCAGCAACACTCTTCATATCATCTTCTAGCGTTCACCTGACATATGTCAGCTCTGCTATTTCCCTTGACCATGAACTGAGGTGTAATCACTTTAACACATAGTTCTGATCTAACCTTCTTATAATACTTCACTGAAACACTGAATACATAGTATCAGAAACCATTTCCATGGGCACAGATACAAAATGTGCCATCTTGCCTCAAATTATTACAACCATCCTGAAGGGGGGTTTGTAGCCATGTTACGCTGTGCACAGTGGAAAGTAAATCTAAATACCGTAGGTCTAATATATTCTAAGTGTGGTGATGTTTTCGGTGGTTCCACTCGGTGTGCTCTGGGACATAGTCCACCAGCCCAGAGTCTGTCAGGACACAGCTGTGGGCCCAGCGAATTTGCATACAGAGAATTTGGGGAAGCATGCAACAGATAAACAACAGATAAACCCAGAAACAGCTGCACAGAAGAGCATACTGGGTTGCCAGATCAAACTCCTTGTGGGACCTAGATGGGAAACACAAATTAAAAAGGTCGATAGTACCATTACCAGACTTCGGTGTACCTTTTAAATGGTGGTTAATTTGTATCAATAAACTACAAAACCAAAACTTTATGTAATGTACATTTAACTTATACTTTCCCTATTTATGCTTTAGGTGGAGGATTGTCATTCATGGGATATAGATGGGTAGAGCCGAGTTGTCTTCCTCCGGGCCTCTGACAACAACAGGAGCAGCACCGTGATCGTCAGCATTGTGGACACGGCGGCCAAGTATTGTGTGCCCTCAAGGGTCAGAACTGATCATGGGGGCGAAAACAACTCGGTCAGTGTGATGATGCACATCTGCAGAGGTTCTCACAGAGGCAGTGCAGCTACGTGGACGAAGCACGAGCATCCAAAGAATAGAGGGGCTCTGTGGTGACCTGTTTTAACCAATGTCTATTACGACCTCTTCAACTTCCTGGAGAGTGAGGGCTTAATGGACATAGACAATGAAATGCACATGCGGGCTCTGCATCATGTCTATATCCCACGAATAAACCAGAACCTAAGCAATTTTGTGGACCAGTGGAACGACCATGGTTTTGAGCACTGAAAGACATCAGGGTCCTTTGCAGGTTTTTGTCAGAGGTTACCTGGAACGGCAGAGCCAGACCACTACCACCATGCAGAGCTTCTGTGGTGGAGGACAAGAAGGTGCTGCCACCAAGATAGGGTGGCACTGGTGCAGGAGAGGTGGCATTGGCAGGCCAATTTGATTCTCTTGCTGGTCGTAGAGGACATCTTGGAATTGACATTATCCACAGTGTTGTTCCCGGTAACAATGACTCGGCCATAACCTGCATTTTTGGTACCATAATAACTGGAGTTACCAGGTTTACGTGCAAACAGTCGTGACTGACTTGCAACATCTACTGTTTTTAAAATCATTTTTTGGCCTTCACAGACGCTAGCTTGTGCTGACTGTCAGTTTAAACATGCTGAATAAATGCTATTGAATTTATACATGAAGGGGCAAACATCTGCATTGTTTCGCCTCTATGGTGTCATCATCTGATATAAGTTTAACACAGAAACAACCTGCAAAGAGGTAAGTTGCATATTGCAGCTCTAATACCATTTCATTATCATACTGGTGCTCTTCAAATTACCAATTTATTAATTAGTAACAATCAATAGGTAAACTTTCCTGTCCAACATGTCCACTTCTTTATTGCCAAGTTATTAGGCTACTACTATGACTACTGGCATTCTCTGATACGAGGCTCTCTCCAGTTAATATTTACATCGATACAGATTTAACCCCCCTAATAATTTTGTTATGTTGTTTGAGTTGTGCTATTACTGCAATTGTTAGCTTAGTACTTAATAACAACCTAAAATCTACATGTAATTTATGAATATCACTTGTTACTGTGGTACTACCACATTACCCTCTTATTACCTGTACAAAAAATAACTGTAAAAATGAAATGCTACCAACTTTACCTAATTAACACTATAGATATCAGACAGACATCTTTAACTTTAAATGTCTTTCATATTTTGTCAGATTGTACACTCATAAAAATACAACTCCTATATATAACAAAGCACAACCTTCAAAACTGGGGGGAAAGAAAGTGGGTATGGTGACAGAAAAAGGCCACAGGTGCCAAACTATCAAATGAGGAAGGAGGATGGAGACAAAGAGGGAAAAAAACACATTAAACCTTACATCCAGTGCTGCTTAAAGATGCTGATTCAACAAGCTATTGTACTCCAAAATGGACAGCACAGCCAATTCCAGTTTCCATTTGTGTCCTTGAGGCTGGCGTACGTCTGCTGCGCTGGAAGTGGCAGAATCAGCCCCCGCGTATCTGCAGTCCGAAAAGTTTGGTTTTTGCCACCTGTCGAAAAAATTTGACATAATCTTGAGGACTCCGTAATGTTAAGAAAAATAACAGCGGTTTGACAGTTTAAGAGGTGAGCATATTTATATTGCACACTTGAATAGACTACACTACTGAAGTGTGTTTTGGAGTTGGTCCATTCCAGCACCAGCAAACCTCTCTGCAAAAAGAAGCAACCTAAAGGTGTTTGAGTGCCACAATATGTACACTCTAGAGAGTTAAGAGCACCATCTGCTGCTGCGTGTAGCTCCAAATAAATACTGGCCTGGATAATGAATCACCAGGAAATCACAGCAGCACATAATGAATTATCCTTAAAGCTTAACCAAGAGTGCAACATAAAACTGTATGGGTGTCCCTTTTCTCTTTTTCCTATGAACACCTCACATGAACAATGCAATGTGTGTTAGTTTGAAGCACTTTCTTACCCTCCGCCTGCATTCGCAACTGCCTCCAGAATCCACTGTTCCTGGTCGTCACTCCGTCCTCCAGTTTTTTGTTCTCTACGAAAAAAAAAAAGAAAAGAAAAAAGTGTTGCCATGGACTTGTGGTGGGCCTTCATCGTGTCCAAGGCGGCACCAATGCTCCAAGCCTTCTCTGAATCTGTAAACGTAGGGGGAAGTGAAAGAAGTGGCAGATCATATCTAATATCTCATATCGAGTCGGTGTCCGTCCATCAGTAGTAATTTAAATGATGAACGTGACTCTGCCATACTCACTGCGTGGATGCGTCTCTCAGTGTAAGAGTTCCGGAAAGCCGCTAGCAGCTTATCCCTCTGCTCCAAGGTTCGCAGGAAGCGCAGGCAGCCCAGGAGCGGGAGCTCCTCAGTCGCCTTCTGCACTGCTCCTCTGGCCCCCTCTACACTTTGTGCAGTGGCAATCTAATGTTTTAATATTTGGAACGCAAAGGTAGTTGATTACATTGTGCTTCAATGATCATCATTTGGAGTTTAACACCCAAAAGGTCGCAAAACATCTTATTACACTGCATAATGTGTTACCTTATGGGTCTCACTTTATATTCAGTGTCTCCGATTCCTCAATGACATAAATCGCTCATTGAAATACAGTGTCACTACAGAGTAAGTCTTTAATATATAACAAGTGCCTAGTACAGAATATAAGCACACAATGGACCGTAGCTTTGCACAGAACTGAATGGATGAATTTAAATGCATATACATCATTTCCGTGCTTTTTGGAGCTTGGCCTTCACAAGGTATCGTCCATCACCTCTTCCAAGTGATCTCTTGATCTCTACATATTTTACATTACATGTTAGGATATGTTATTTTGGATTTAACTGGCAGCTGCCACTTGATTTTACATGAAGACTGTGAGTTGAATTTATTAAAGGCTTTTTAATGTTTGCAGAGCAGTGGGCCATGGTATTTTTTGGTGATGTTACCACTCCTTTTTGAGTAGCTGACTCACCAGTTTGAAACGTGTGCTCTAACCCATCTGGTTGTAAGAACAACTGTAACATCTGTGCTGTATTTCAATATGATACTGTTTCTATTTCACCTGGAATGGCCTTTTGGAATAGTCACGTCAACAGTTTATGCTGGAAAAAAGTTTGGACTCAAATATTCAAAAATTTGGAGTCAAAAATTATTTTTGGTCAATTAACGGTTGTAGAAGTTTTATTTTAAATCATTCCTCCATGTCAGGTCTTTTTTTGTTAACTTTAGAAATGACATTGACTTAAGCTGTGCCTTCTGTGAATCCCATACCGAGACTGTAGTCCATATGTTCTGGAAATATTCCCGTAAACTGTGGCAAGATATTTCTAGGTTTATCTAGGATGATATTATCTGTAGCTTTGAGCTTCTACTGGAAAATGCGTTGTTTTTTTTTGTTTTTTTAAGGATCAACACAATATATGAAAAAGAGTATTTTCAAATCAATCTCATTATATTATTTGCAGTTTTACATTCAAGATAATACCTCACTTTCATGTTTTAAAGACAGAAATGGAGCTATATATTAGAACAATAACCTCAGCAACCCCTAGATTATTTTGTATTATTTTATCTTGCTTTATTACCTATATATATATATATATATATATATATATATATATATATGTATATATATGTTTACCCCTGTATCTGTTTAAATTGAATTGATATTGATTATTTGTATGATTGTATTGTTAAGAGAATTGACTTTAAAAAGAAAAGATAATAATGTTTACAGTTAGTTTGCTCGGCTCATTCGCCTTGCTGTTTGGGTTTGCGTCCAGCAGAAAGTAAGTGATCGGCCTATGTCTGTAGATCTGATAGGTGGTTATTTTGTGATTATAATTGTGTAATACCAGGTAAAAATTGAGTAGCGAGACCCGTTTTATGCAAAGCTAGGTGGCTACATTAGCTTTGAACGGGTGTTCTACTTTTTCAATTGAAGACCTAAGAATGACTTCCGCACCATAATGAGACCCATGAAACGATTCCTACTGAATGCAGTACATTTAATAAAACCATGGTCGGTGTAACCCAGCTGTAGTTTTAGCCAGTTTGTAGTAAATTGTCACTTTTATTCTAATACATACCGTTCTTTAAGTGCTCGCAGAGTACTGCTTTACAACCGCTTGATGACGGTCAGTTTCTACACAAACACACTGATAGGAGGGACCGCAGGCTCAGATGGTTGTAGTGGCGGCAGAGTGAGCCTATGAGAGCCGGTTTCACACTCTCTGCACTCGCTAGTCTCAAATCGCCTGCCTGTGTGAGATTCTCCTGCTAGCTTTGAGGTGTATTTCTGATGAAAAGTGACTGCTGCTGTTGTCCTGTGGCTACGTGAGAGGAGCTGACAGCTGCTGCTACACATTCCCCTGGACCTCCTTGAGTGTTGCAGCCAATATAGCCACATCATGTTTTCGGGGTTGTCCGTCCGTCCGTCATTTCTTCAAATTTGGCACAAATGTTCCGTTGGACTCAGGGACGAACTGATTAGGCTTTGGTGGTCATGTGTCAAAGGTGCAGGACACTGTGACCTCACAAAACACATTTTTGGCCATTACTCAAGAATTCATAGGCTAATTGTGAAAGAATTTACCACAAAAGTATAATAGGATAAAATGATGAAGTGATGACGTTTTATATCAGAAAGGTCAAAGGTCAACTTCGCAGTGAAATCCTAATGTTCTGCAGTAACACTTTTCTGGCCACAAAACACATAAGACCTTTTATGAAATTCCTTTAAAGTCTTCACTATGTATATTATACAGTATGAGTGACTACAACCGCAAGGCGGTAATTCTAGTTCTGTATAGAGATCCATACAATTTTGTTTTGCTGACCATTTCTCAATTAAAGACAATTAAAGGACCCCTTTGGGTTCGTATTAAAGACGCACTCTTTGCCTTCGGATTGAAGACTCATTAAGTTTGAATGGCAAGTTAATACAATCAGAATTTGGTGTCAACAGCACGAATCCATGAACCCAACTTGCCTTGTGTCAACGGTCCAGGCTGGTGGTGGTGGTGTAACAGCGTGGGGGATGTTTTCCTGCCGCTTCATAGAACACCTTGTTCTACTGGATCTGAGTCCAGTAGAACACCTTTAGGATGTGGTAGAACGGGAGATTGGCAGCATGAATGTGCAGCTGGCAAACCGGCAGAAATGATGTGATGCCATCGCATCCACATGGAGCAGAGTCTCAAAGGACTGTTTCCAACATCTTGTGGGATCCATGCTACGAAGAATTGAAAGCAAAATGAGGCTGGTTTTCCCAATAAAGTCGTCGCAGAGTGTACGGTTTAAATCCTACCTGAAATAAATGCTGCATATATAATAAATGTCCCTTTTGTTATCTCTGTAGACTTGATTTATTATATGGCTTAGAAATTACAAGCAGTGCTGGAAATTTTGTTGTGATTATTCTGTGTGACAACAAATGCAACAAAGCTTTTCTAGTTCCACTCTGCTACTCTGTCATCAGGTCACCATTCACAAATCCGGGGTCATTGAGTTATTACAACAGTATATAAGGGTAGAGGAGATTGGATCTAGGCATGGTATTAAGTAAAATATGAGCTTGTATAAAAATACAATAAATCTGAACACCAGCCTATGAGGAATATTTCTATTATACTAACACGATGTAGGCAAAGTAACAAAACAGCGGAAAAATAATAAATATTTAATTTCAGTGACAAAGCAATATTGTGCAGCAAGCTCAGCGGTCATTACCACAAAATTAAGCCCAACTGGGTGAATCCATTGATGCAAAGTGGACCTAATCGCCCTGAGCAGCAGCCTGTACATCATCCTGCTCATTACACAGCTGCTTACCAAAAACATTCATCTTTTGGTCCAAAAATATCGACTCAGAGTAACTTCATTACAAGCTTAAGTCATTTACAAGCTTTTGCCAACAAGCTAATTTAACAAGCCAGCAACCATGTAAACATTTGTCGCTAAAACCCACGGCTCCACTGTGGCAGATGGATGTTTGGGGTACCCCTGATTATTAGATACGTGAACGGCGTTTTCTGCGGCGTACCTGTCAGACGAGATTAGGGGAAAACTCGGATGAGTTACAGAGCCGGACTGGCAGCGACAAGCCCTGGGATAGATGTGTCCTGTTGGAGGAGAGACACACTTCACCTGAGTGGGTCCTCACCTGAATAATTCCCGTTTTGTCTTTGCTGCCGCCCTCGTTTCTCTCTCCCCTTACTCCCCAGTGAGTGTGTCATGCTGAGAAAGAAGCAGGAGTGAGCGGTGGGGATTCCCACAGTATCAAGGCTCATACAGGTAAAGGCTCTCAGTAGACTATAAAGGATTTTTGAAGGCATTTTCCATCTTTAAAAGACTGCATTTCCACTTGCAGTAATGCCTGCTAAATTTTTAAACATACCAGTGCACGGGTGTGTGTTTTTTTGGTACTAGGCTTTAAAATGGGTGGAATGAGATACTTAACAGAATACTCTGATATACTGTGACCTAGAAACTTCAGTTTCTCCTGTAATTTAGTGGCTAATGTGAAGTGTTGTTTATGCCACATAGTTCAGTCAGCATATGTGCATGCAAGCAAAAGGGAAATGTAACCATCATCATAAACAATGTTTCCCTGAAAATCCAGGTCATGGAAAAACTGTAACATGTTGATATAGTATCACTGTTAATTAATTAAATTCATTTCAGATCAAGACTTGATCAGAGAAAATCAGATTAAATATTGCTAATTTCATCTTTCTTTTTCCTTCTTTTCTGCCTGTCTTTCTGCCTTTCTCTGCCCCTTGCGTATTTATTTTATTATCTCCCTTTTTTGTTCCACTCCTACAGCTGATATGGGCGTAAGACAAGTAGGTGTTGGAATCTTTGGGAATCTCCACTCCATCGCAGTTCTTGGTGAATCGGATATCTAAAGGGGACCATTTTCAGGCTGTTACTCCAGTGCATTATATGCCTTACTATTCGCTCGTGTTTTTATTTCGCCAAATTTCTATATGAGACATTCTTGAGGTTATGTTAAGTGATCTGACTAAAAAAGTTATTAAGTTGTTACCAAGTAATGTCTAGGTCTGTCCGCATGTTGGATCAGTGGATCACCCTCTGTGCTGCAATGGTAGTAACACTTGGGAAACCCATCATTATCAGAGGCGCAGGTCTGTTGAAATGACACAGTATATGAAACAATTTTTTTTTTTTTTTTTGTCTTTTCAGACTTGGCTGGAAGTTTTGTGAAGTGCTGCAGTGTGTGTTGGTTGGCTCATTGGCTGCCGCTGGGTTTCGGTGCTCCACTTTGATACGGCTCGTCTCTAAATGTGCCCTGACGCTTGCCTTCATGGATGAACCTTAAGACTGAACTTTAAGATGTCCAGAGGCTGCGCTGCGCTCTTGTGGCTGAGCTCCGTCTTTTCTTACATCAATAGAACATTTTGGACGTACGAGAATTGATGTTGGGAATCTTTAAGTTGATTCAGAACCATAGAAGAAAAGTATAGTGAATCTATTTTTCACTCCATCCCTGATGACAAGGTTTTTCACCTGAAGATGAAACCACTTACAGTGAGTAATTTTACTACTTTGGGCACTTGGGTACATGTACTTTTTACTCACATACATTTTAAAACTAGGACTTTAATGTTGTTGGATTTCTGTTTCTGTGCCTCTCCAGTGAAAGCAGTGCAAGGATGTGTGAGATAATATGTGCTGTGGAGGTGCTGATTGGTCCAAAATGAAAAGAAACAGATGCAGGGTGAATGCCAGCTGATGGAAGACAGAGAGCCTGAGCTAAACCTTTTTGGTTTGGGACCCTTTAAATTGAAGCATTTTGTCCTTGTGACCCTCCAACCTGCTGAATGTGACTATTTATAACGTTTGGTTACTAGACAAGGTCAAACATATGTGTTATTTCATAAGCAAGTAAAAAAAAAAAAAGTTTGTATCAAAACAATAATTTCTTTCTTTCTTGTGAATATTTTTTTAGTGACTCATAAGAAGCCACTGGCCTGAGAACCCAGCTGAGCTACACACAGTGTGATGACCCCACCCAGTCAGCCAGTTGTCTCCTGAGCTTGACCAGGACAGTCCACTAGACACAGCTGGAGGGATGTCACAGTCTATCATGAGTATTTTTCAGTTGCGAAGCTGCTTGACGGTGATATTAACTCTTTCCCACTGTCACCACAGACTCCTCTGGATATCATTCATTTAGAACCCAGTGCAGTGCCTTTGGTTTATGAAATGCTGTGTGACAGCTTTACTGGTGATTTATTTCCCATCCTGTCACACAGAAAGATCGTTTAACAGCACTTCCGCGTGTCAGCTTCCAGGGTAAAGACACTATGATTACAGAGACTGGGCTCCGGACTCTGGAGGTGTTTGAGGGTTTATTTAATTAACTGATTTTGACCTGAAATCAATTTGGCAGGCTACTGGAATTTGGCTCCCTGATGTCTAAGTGTGAGTGTCTAGCAATACCACTCAGACTCAACAACTATTGGCTGGCTTTTAGACCTGGGCATCCACACACAAACACACACACATACGTTTGTACTTATCTCTTTGTGAGGACCCCAGCCACTTACCGTAACCCTAACCCTAACCTAAACCTGTTGCTAACACGAACCTGAAAACCAGCCCTTTCATGTTGTGAGGACCAGCCAAAATGTCCCCACTTTCCCAAAATGTCCTCACTCCCAAGGTCTAAAACACAACTCAAACTGGTCCTCACAAAGGTAGAAGTACAAGTATACAGACACGCACACACACACACACACACACACACACACACACACACACACACACACACACACACACACACACACACACACACACACAAAGTAAACAGGCTGCTGAACTGAAGTCGCCAACCTTGTCTACGTCGGCAAAGAAGATAGACATTTAATTGTAGAGCAATCAAGGCTGAGAGCTTAATGGGACGTTTATAGTGTTCTATCGCTCAACCCCTGCCACTCTCTCTCGCTTCCCGTGTGCTTCTCCTCCTCTGTACTTTCTTTTTTTATCCTTTTTTTTTCCAACAACTACAAGGATGAGAGAAATGTCTTGTGCTGCTGCTGAAGTTCTCTTTTCCCCACTTCTCTTTTTCCCTTTCGACCTCCAAACTTCTTTTTCTTAACTTCTCACATCCAATCAGCTGAAATCAAGGCCCACATTTTCCAATAAAAGCCACATTTTCATTTCTTTGCTTGTTGGCTTTCCTTTTGTATTCCTCTAGTTTGTGCGATTTGATGTTGTTCTGCCTGGGCACACAACAAACACAATTTTTTTAACAAAGCTGTTAGAACAAAGCTAATCTCTCTGGACATAAGCGAGTGAAAATCCAAAGGGAAATGAAGTGTTTTTGTGTTTTTGGGCTGATAAATTAACCTCAAACTCATTTTGAACAAACACTGACGTTACATGTGTTTCAGAACTTCATTTGAGTTTGATTTTGGACCATTTGAGGGCCAGATACAGTTAAAACCCATTAATATTGTTATGAAATGTAGTCTAGTACAATGTCAACCTCAGAGCCTTCAATCTTAGAGCAAAGTGGCCATCTGGTGCTCATGAATATGTTTCCACAGCAAGTCAAGAACTTGAACAAGAACAAAATGGGAACAAAATTTAGTTCCTTTATGATAACTCCAGGCACTAAAAAACTCTTGTATCACCATAGTGCCTAGTATCAAAATTAGGACAAGGGGAGAACATTTCTTGTAATGTTAAAGCTGCTATAATCAGTATATTTGTATCAACGATGGAATGACTACCTTTAATTGAAAGGTGCTGCTTGTAGTGATAAACACACACAGAAATGATTGACCTGACTCTGTACTTCCTCTCAGCTCTCACTGCTCTCATCAGCGTATTTTCCAGATGCAGCAAGCAGTAAAAAAGTTCCAAGACTGTACACTACCGCTGGCAGACAAATTTAGCCAGCGGTAGTCAGCGCATTTAGCAACTGAAGAGGCAGATATTTCCCTCTGGAGTTGGTGGCGACCAAACCAGAGATTAAAGCAGCGTGGACTCAGATTCATCATCAGAATCAAGACTTCAAAAGAATGCTAATGTTGCACAGTCTCTGCTGGCTGTGTAAATGACCATAATATCTTAGTCTTGTATCTGCAGCTTGTTTCCACTGCCCACAAATGCCCAAATACAATCAGTTCTTGCAGTTTTAATGTTAAAACAAAGTTATGTTATTGACCGGGCAGGTATAAAAAGAAGCAAGAATACAACAAACTGAGTTAGTGCAAATGAGGTGAAAGCATGAGCTAATGAGAAAGAAAGGGAGTGGTGGTCGAGTGAGCTAGAAAGTGAACGGGCAACAGCGCAACATGATGACTTGTTGTTTCCCTTCATGCGAAAATTGCGTCTAAAATCCCTCCATCGTTTTTTGATCATTCCTCTGCCTAATTTGCCCTATCTTCATGGTTCTTCAGATGTGGTGGAAAAGCAAACAGTGATGCACACAAGGGACTTCTACTTCCGAGTTTGTTTAGTTCATCTGTTTACATAGTTCCTGGAGCTGTTTGATGAAACGGGCTATTTGATTTTTTTTCCTTGGCCTAATGTGTTCTCCATGCACAAGCCGTGTGTGGCAGGGGTTAAACCAAGTCTCCTTGAAGCCTCAACACTATTCTCACAGGACCAAATAACTTATCTTACACCCATGCACACACACACACACACGAACAGGCACACACATTCTCAGATACATACTCTCCAAGAGGCAGAATTAAAAAGGCTCCACTGTGGAAAGTTTCATCCCCTGGACCGCGTTTCCCATCACACACTTCTCCACATCACTGTGGTAACCGCGATAATGGACAGTGCATACTTTCCTCCTCCTCTCTCTCTCTGTCTCTCTCTCCCTCTCAGATTAGCATTGACTGAAATGAGATCCCCCTGGAAATCCAATCTAGCCACCCTCTTTCCTTTCCAGCAAATCTCGACCGTCCATTAATGTGCACCTGTGTGGCCGTCTGTGAGTGTGGGAGTGTGGGCATGTCTGGATGAGAGAGAAACTGAGTGAGCCGGTCACGTAGAGACCTGTCACCTAATTCCATCTGGATCCAACCGAGACCTCTTACATTACAGTGTGGATGTGTGGTTGGTAAATAATTTCAATTCCAGTATCCTAAAAAAAACAACTAGTGAGTTTTTCCAACCATAAATCACCATAAATGTCATGCTTTGAACAGAAGACAGTGTAATGACAGGCCAGAGCCTTCAGGAGCCCATTAATTGTGTAGTGCAAAAAATGCCTCACTAAGTTTTTAAGGATTGGATCGATATACTACATAATAATAGATTACAGGTTGCATTTGATGCTGGAAACCTCTGTAACACAGTAATAGAGGGCTTCATGTTTTGTGTTGTGATCTCAGCGATGCATTACTTCAAATTGTTTCACTAAATACCAACCGTAAGCTCAAATTAGCCGTTGCATTTAGCCGTCATGTCCTCTGCTCCCAGGAACATCATGAGCACACAGCGCTCAGCTGTTATGTGAACGCTCAAATGAAAGCAAATGAAAAAATGAGAATGAAATCCGATTGAATAGAGGGATAGAAAAGAGGTTATATCCTTGGAAGTTGCGTTTAACCGAAACGGACAGATTTGCAGATATACAAGAGTGCTATGTTGTTACCAAGCTGAAGAGAGAGAAGGTGACAGATGGCAAAAATGGGTGGAAACCGAGAAAGAAAGAGAGAAAGAAGAGGGAAGACTTGTTCAGGTGTGAAAGTCATAGCTGAGCCTTTCCGTTTCAGAGGAGTCAAAATCTTCTCCCTGTAGCTCTCAGGCCTCGGCTTTCCAGTGAAAGTAAAAGAAAAAAGTAATAGAATTGCTTCTATTTTTTTGCCCGTTAAATCCTTTGCTCTCAGCAGTGGTCCATCCATTTCCATTCTCTCTCTTTTTCCTGTCATTAAAGTTTCATTCTGGTCACCTTCCCTTTAAAAAACAGCTGTGCACTGTAAAAAATAATAGATGTCAAAACGTTATTAAGGATCTCGCCACATTGTGCAAGTGAAATTACCGACCTGGAAAAACTTTGAAAACGGAGAAAACATTTCTGCATTTCCGAATATTAACAAATGTCTAATTCACCCATCATTTACACCTTTGAAGAAATTTAAATTACCACTCTCCAGTTCACTGAGGGATGTATGTCATCAGTTGTTGAACAATAAAGACCGACTGTGACTGACATCCCAAAATTACACAATGATAAATCTGAATATCAGACAACCTGACATTGACAGACAAGCTGAAAATAAGCGACCTCTCTGTCAAACCGAAGTCCTTGTTCCAAGAGAAAATTTTTCACAAATGCTGAACTTAAGTGTGTTTTTTTTTTTTCAAACTTAAATATTTATATGTTTGATAAGTTTTGTGTTAAGATTTTCATGGTTTGACACTATTTATGGCTGGCGTTTTTTTTTTCGAGATTGAATGAGAAGGTCGCGTACATCAGTGTGAAGCATTGTTCACCCACAACGTCTTAGCACCGGATGTCCGCCCACACTGATGCAAGTGGCAGCAAGCTGGTGACACACAGTTATTCACTGGGATCACTCTGTCATGCACATCCACTAGAAAGACGATATAGCGCGTGTGTCTGACTGGGTGCAACCAAAATGGCCAACTCTTCAATAATGTGTGTGTGTGTGTGTGTGTGTGTGTGTTTGTGTGTGTGTGCTTTCATGTTATGTGACAGAACTGAAGTACAAAGAGATTTAAAGGGTTTTGATTATATGTGGTACGCTGTATGCCAACAAGTGAAAGAATGGTGATAGTAAAGGTGGATTTAGTGAGTTTCTTTTCATGTGTCTGCAAGTGTGTGTGTGTGTGTGTGTGTGTGTTTGTGTGTGTGTGTGTTTGTGTGTGTGTGTGTGTATGTGTATGTGTGCTTGTGCGTGAGTGTAATTTATGTGTGTTGCCACTAAGCCAAACTGGGCACTCTGCTGGCAACATAGAGAACATTGTTTATTGGACTCGCCCATTTACAGGAATTGCTCGACAGGTTGTCTGCAGGAAAAAGGAGCGTGCATTAATACTGGTTTTGTGAACGTGTGTGTGTGTGTGTGTGTGTGTGTGTGTGTGTGTTTGAGGTTTTTAATTTCAACATTCTACTGTAAATGGATATTTATTATTTTTAGATGTTTCGTGGATGTGACTGATCTATATTATATTATATTATATTATATTATATTATATTATATTATATTATATTTTCTCCTCCCTCATTTCATTTCATCTATCTACTGTCAAATGTCTAATAGAAGCATCAAAATGGCCAAGAACACATCAACATCCCCATCTAGAAACACAGTTCCACGTTACTGTGGAATATCCACGGACTCTGCTGTTGATTTCATTGCCGAACGTGATTTCTGATTTCCGATGAAAAATATGTAGAGAGATGCTGTCATCTGAACCGCCTCTGAGGAAATATAACTGGAACTTTTGGCGTAGCTACTAGCGTTATGTGAGGGGGAAAAAAAGGTTTTTTTTTTGTAATTTGGATGAACTGACCCGTAAGCACATCCTGATTTGTGATTGTGTGCTGATTGGAAAAAACAACAACAAAAAAAAAAAAATACCCAATCACACTCAACTGTGTAGCTGGTTTGTTAAAAAAATTCGGCTGCTTTTCTGGCTTCTAGACCTTTGGTTCCCAAACTGAACACCTTCACTGGTTCAGCTGGAAAAAAAAAATCACAGTTCATTTTCACTGATAGTCAAATTAAATTAGCCTACAGAGAAATTAGAATATGCTGATCTGACGTTTGCAGTGCATGTGTAATGAGTAGATCTCACTAAAGTGGATGCAAATGGGAGCAGAGAGAGGCAGAGACCATCTTTGTTGTCACTTTGAGTTCCGACCGCAAAAACTGATATAATCCAGGCTGCCAAAACGAGTCACTGTCAGTCTAATTGTAGAGCTGCAACTATTTTGATGATCAATTAGTCCTTTTAGCAAAGATACCGCTAAACAAGATTATCTTGCTCCAGCTTTTCCAATGAGAGAATTTGCTGATGTTCACCGATTTATATCATTTTAAATTGAACATCTTTGGTTTTTGGCCTGTCGGTCGGACAAAACAAGACGCTTGATGATGTCACCAAGGACTCTTTTCTGACATTTTCTGGAGAGAGGGATTGATCGAGAAAGTAATCGGCAGACGAATTGATCATGAAAATAATCGTTAGTTGCAGCCCTAAAAGGGCGTGAGACCAAATTAGAGAGCATTAGAGCATTTTAGCCTGGGACAGAGTCAGAGTTGAGTATTAATGAAAAGTGTAAATGTAATGTAGTTACCCCGCGTCAAGACAAAACCTGGAAACAACGTACTTGTGAGAAAGGCATAATATAGGGGAAACTGGAGGCCTTACAGGCAGGGGTGCGTAAGTACTGAACTGTAAGCTATACAAAGCTCTATGATTTACCAAATCAGGTCAAAGCAGAACAATGGCAGCTTATTGACATGGTATTATTTGGTCAGTGTAACAAACTCGCGGCTTAGCTTGATAAGCCTACCAACTATACCGTACTTTTTAAAAAAGAATCTCGCTTCCAAATGGATCTCTGGCAAGTTTTTCAAGATCTTTGCTCTTCATTATAAAGATAAAAACCGTAAAGCCAAATTTTGGACTCACAGAGCTAAGTGAGTCCCAGCAGACACCCCTGATTAACAGACAGCTATGCCCTCGCTACATTTTAATGAGCTGTAAAACCTCCACTACGCTATTAGCACCGGATTTTGTCAGCAAACAGAGAGAAACAGCGATATGGGTGAACGCTGATAAGAGCCATGTTATCAAGGTGAAGTACGCTGTGTGTGCGCCACTGTTTGTTTCATATTCCACTGTGCAACTCTTCATAGGGATTTAGAGAGGAGGTTCAACTTCATTCGTTGTGTGTGTGTGTGTGTGTGTGTGTGTGTGTGTGAGAGAGAGAGGGAGTTTAATCCCAGAGGGACAGCTGGTTTTTTGACACTCCCTCTCTCTCTCTCTCTCCATTTCTCTCTCCCTCTCTCTCTCTCTCTCTGCCTTGCTAATGAAAGCCCTATGATTAGTCATCAATTAATTAACAGGGTCCAAATAGGATGGTTCGAGATGTTGTTAAACAAAGTAGCTGACTTTTTAATTGGCTAAACTCACAGTCCACGCAAGCAATTAATCAACCACACACACACACACACACACACACACACACACACACACACACACACACACAGAGTAATAAACTGACTTAAGCCAGACAATTTTTCTAATAGACTGAGTACCAATGCAGAATTTCACTATAAAACAGTATTTTAAACTGCTATGTTTCTATTAAGCAGTTTGTTCTGATAATGTTAGGCAGGATTTTTTTGGTTTACATTAACCAGTGGCCATGTCCTAGTATTGTGCAAATAAGGGCGAAATTTTCAGCAAGCTTAGTCTTTACTGAGACTGTTGATAACTGTCTGCGGAGGAGAAGATCATGGTTGTAGTTCCTAAGACCCCTTTTTTATGCGTCTCTTGCATCCAAGATTACATATACAAGCAAAAACCTAAGTGCCGCTCGGCACAGGGTCAGATAAATTGCCGGAAAACGTTACAGGTTTCTTTTTTTTTCTTTTTTTACATTATGTTTGCAAAACAAGCCAGCGTTGGAACGCCCGCAGCAACGAGTGAAAAGATCGTTCACTTCTAGTGGATCTCGGACTCTGAGTTCTGACACCTGGATCGGCAAAATACACCGACCACTAACTAGATACGTTAACTGACAATTGAATCTTGCCTTCGCCGTTAAAATGAAGAAAACTCTGGTACACTGTCTCCCTCACTGCTGGTGTGTCTATTCACAACGGTTCCGCATATATATAAACAGATGCTGGGTAAATTGTCGGATGAGAGAACCCCAGAACTTTGTTCAGTTGGTGAAGGAAACAACTTCGGCAAACACATATCCAGGTAACTCGGCGAAGAAGGCATTTCATCTTAAAAACATCAACTAGTCAAAAGCTTTGAAAAGGAAAACTCAAGATGATAGCAAGTGGAGCTGCAGAGTGACACAAGCAGGTGCTAAAAAGCTAGCTGGTGGTGTCTGCAACATGATAACACTGTGCGGCATGAACAGTTCCTCTCCATCTGCCTCCTCCTCCGTCGCTTTCTCACTTGCTCTTTCTGTTCATTTAAAGCTGACATTACACAGCTCCTCATGATGTGGGGAAGTGAAAATGAGGAGGAAAAGAGGTGGAGAGAAGAGGGAGCATTCTTTCTGATCTATTCCCCGTGTCAACTCCCCACTCTGTTCCTCAGCTGAGCCCACCTTGCTCTTCGCTTTTAAAAGCTGGTCATAACGGGGCTTAAAAGGAGATTTCGAAGCTTTGATGTCGGGGAACAAAAGAGTGACTTTGTTCTGCAGAGAAACCTTTCATGTCGCTGAAATTAACAAGGTGTAGAGAGGGAAGGCGAGAGACGGAGAGATGGTCGGGGGGGGGAGTCGAAGAAAGGCTGAGATGAGGGAGAGAAGCCCTGCCAGATGGGTCATCTGCCAACTTGATGTATTTGCCTTGTTCTAGACTGAAAAGTTATGATAACTTTTAAATGCACCAAAGAATTTGAGAATTTAAGTGACAATGGATAAAATCAATACTAGTTTTCCAATTTGTAATTTTTTGCTTGTTTTGTCCAACCAGTGGCCCAAAACCCAAAGATTTTCGGTTTGCAGTCATTTAAGACAAATAAAGTAACATTTGACAAGCTGGAACCAGCAAATTTTTGACGTTTTTACTTGACAAATGATTCATCTATTATCAAAATTGTTACTTACTTTTCTTGGCTTGGGGCTTTTTCAGTCATGGAGAAGAGAAATGAGCTTTGGAGATGTGAGCGAAATGGAGATGAGCCACAGATATAAGGACCCTTCAGGATGAAATCTCATGACTTTGGTGATCCTGACATTTCCTGTAGCCCCATCAGAATCAAAGTTTTTACTTGTGTTTTTACTGAAATTTCTCAACATCTACTTGATGGATGCATCGGCCCTGACTTTTCCTCCAGCGCCACGATGAGGTTGACTTTTGGTTTGTATATTTTCCCAAACGTGAGGTGGATTGATGCGACATCTAGTACGGGCATTTGCGGCAACCAGAGGATGAACTGTAAAAACGCTGATCAGCTGACCTCTCGCACTAGCGCCATCATCAGGGGCCTCACGCGAGCATTATTGTTATGAGCATAAAGCACACTGATGCACCGCTGTGCCCAAATACAGCCTTAATGAAATGCTAGCATGAAATGTAGACTCTCAGTCTGGTTTTTCGACCATATTTCACAAGATATATTTTGATTCGATTTTGGCAAACTTCGGGGAAAGCATTAAATTCACTGCAGTATTTTTTTTGGATAACATTAATAATTCACTGGGAAAAGATATACACTATTTACTGTTGCCTTGTTCTGCATCCCTACTCTTTTTTATGGCCACTTTTACTACTAAGAAATTCCATCAGTTTTGAATTTTGTGTTTCAGGCGCACAGTAACTCTTGCTGAGGTGTAAAAGTCTCCGAAAAAGACTCGTTGGCTGCCACCTGATTGTTCAGAAAAGGCCTGTATCGTCCTGATACAACAGCCTCACTGAGAAAAGCTTGACTTCTTGTCTCCTAATAAACTGCCAGAGAGAGAGATATGAAGTATCTGTGCGACATCGTTCCTGTCCAACCAAACTAAGTGGAAAAACATAACAGCCACGATGTCACAGACTGATATAAACCGTTTCCATTCATCAGCTTGTCCAGCTGTCAAGAACACAAAAGTATAAAGTTATAAAAATTGGCTATATTTTCAGTAAACCCAGTTTTTATTGGATCTCTGAGGAGCCGTCAAACCATCAAGAATGAATGCCATAATTTAATACAACACTTCCACTTTCTATCCGAAAACTTGACAGACAGAAAGTTATTCCCAGAATTAACCGTCAAGTACGTAAGATACACACACACTCAGACACATTATTTTTTCAGATTAAAAAAAAAAAATTCTAATTATAATACCTCTGTCTTTACTTTTTCATTACCCCGTCTCATTTCATTTCCAATGACTGCATAGAGACATTTATTATCAGCTCTATTTATGAACGTGACCGTTGCCATTGTCACATATGTTCCTCTTATTATTTCCTTGTCGTAGCAACTACAATATTTCATTCAGAGCCTCACTGATGAATTATTTGTGTATCAGTGTGTGCCAGAGGAACAAGAAGAAAAGAGAGACAGGTTACATTATGTACAATAGGCCTACAGAGAAATTAACATGGAAATAATGTCAGCAGTCATCTTCTTGTCTGTCTCTGTCTGTCATGTCTTTTTCCCCTTTTCCTTTTTCTTGTCATCCTCTTTTGATCTCTTTCACTTTATTCTCGTTTCTCCTCCCCCTGTTCAATTATGTGTAATACTGCATAACGGCGTCACGTGTGTCAAGTCAGTCTCACTTTTTCCCCCCAGTGGGGTTGTAGATCACAGACTCAAACGTATTCTCATATGCAAACACACACACACATGCACAGGCACACACTTTATTATAATTGCATGTGGTATATGTGACATTTCCGTAATTACCCTGTTCAACATGTTTGTCTCACTGTTCCTCTGTCGGACACATCATAGACACAGCATGACAAATGTGCGTGCGTGTGCAGTGGTGTAATGGAATGACATTGACACAAGGACACAGAAAGTAGATGATTTATCACGGACGCCTTTATTTTCTCCTTAACCATTCATTTCACAGTTAATTTTTTCTTGCAAATAAGAAGACCACGATGGAAAATGGACAGAGATTCCCAGTGTCCCTGTGAAGCCAAATAAATAAATAACATATGCACGTAACATCCAATACATTGTTGTCAGCGCTTTATGTCATACCAAAGAATGAGATATAATAAAGAATATTTCATCATCAGTGATGCTCTTTAATCTATACATTTTACAAATGATTGTGACAAATGTGATCTCATTTATTCATGGCTTATGCCCATCTTTGTTGTGTTTAATTGCAGTGATCGCTGTCCTGCCCCTATAGACTACAAGCTTGTCTGTAATGTTATTTAAACATTTAACAGTTTGTTGGTAGTTGGGTCTGAGGACATAGCTGTAATAAGCTATTTCTGCTCCAAAACGCATTCAAGCATGAAATATGTTAAATTCCACAGGGTTGAAATGTCTTGTATATGTTTATATGTTCTGTCGCTTTCTGTAGCTGTTGTGCTGCAGTGGCTTTTGCACTTTCTTTGAAGTGACCCACCAGATGTCCTGAAGCTGCTGTGCTGCGACAGACCGGGTCCTCCGTTAGCGCCGTGTTCACGCAGAGTTCCACAGCATGTGGCCTGCACGCTGCATTCCCTCCGCTGCTCCCCATGTCGGATTACCGGTTAACTTTTCTAAACACAGAACCATATTTCGCTTTCATCCATCTGTTCTGTTTCTCCATTCTCCATTCATTCTCTGTAAGTGGGAGCCTCAGGTCCGGAGATCTCCGGGAGAACCTGGGGCACGGTGACTCTTCCTCTTCAACAGAATGCGAGGTGTGCACCTAGCCAGCCATGGTTTTAAAAAGTTAGCTATCTACAATGAAACAAAACGTAATGTCAGAAATGTTCCCAGCCAGACAGGAGGAATGTGGGGATTCAGAAACTGAGAGCCGAACTGGAGTTCCTCGGACTGATCATTTAGCTCCACGCCTCCAGAGCGGCTGCAGCTCTGCCTTTTGAAAGGAGGAACAAGCAATCAACGCGTCTGGTAGAGTGTCACATCAGCTCTCCTCCCTGTAGCGTCTGCACAGCGTTTCCCTAAACTGCCAGTGTACTGTGTATACATGTAACGGGACTGGATCATCTGACTAACTGCTGCTATAGATCGAGAAAAAAATGAAAACTTAAAGCAACAGAACGCAAAAAGAGTTCAGAAAAAGAAAAAAAATTCCACGACCATGACCTTTTTACAGATTGAATATTTTATTTTGTCCTACATTTTAGCTGTAGTCAAAAGTGTCAGACCTATCTCCTAACGGAATGCACCCCTTGGAGAATAATGGTTATCCACCTTCCCAGTTAACTGTCAGACATCTCAACTCACTTTCTCTCTCCCCAGTCCCATAGTCGCTCTAGAGAGATGTGCCAGTTTGAGGGTCTGTCTATATGAAGACATATGAGGTTTCTCTCCTGGGACTTTAAGTGGCTGTTTCTTTATCATGACATGGATGATGAATCATCTGGGCTCTGGCTGCCTGTGACAAGGCCAGTGCAAAGTGCAGCGTGGTGAAGTCGGCTGTTGTGATTACTGATGCTGCACTGCCTGCAGCACTGTTAGGTTAGATAAAAAGACATGCCCAGTCTGCCCAGCAGTACCATCAATAATGGTTTGTAGATGAGAGCAACGCGTGGATATCCAAAGTGACCTTATCTGCAAGCAAGAGCAAGTCAACAGAATGAAGGAAGTATGTCCTGTCCACCTGTCCAGGATACCAGATTGGTGGGGTGAAATATTGCATGTGTGGATGTGCCTGGTTTAAGTTAAATAAAATTCCACATAGCAAGGAGCTACTGTTTCATCTGTCTCCAACTATGTGGTAATAGCTAAAGCTGCTACTTGTATCAGTTATAAACTATAAATCACTGTCAAAAGTTTATTTTCATTCCCCGGGATAATTAAAGTAAACAAAAGAAACCATGGTCAACATGATGTATGGCTTTTGCTTCACACCAGTGCCAGTGTTTCTCAAACAGTTTTTTCAAAAATAAAATTAAAACCCACCCTTTCCTTCAACCCTAATAAGCTTGTGTCATTAAAATAATTTCCATTCCGCACTGAAACTCCAATTCACCAAAGTCAGGCATCTGACCGTCAACCAACCCTAATCAAGAAGAGGGTCAGCTGACAAATGTTGACCCATTCAGACGGACCTGGTCGTTTGTGTGTAGTGCTGACATTTTTAATTCGGGAATCACTGGAAAGGATTTCCAAACCCTGTGAATCTTCTGTTTCAAGGAAACTGCGGTTCAGGTTTTTTTCCCCGGAAAAGCAACACTCTCTTCCTGCTTCATACGATTCTAAGAACAGCTGTAAAGACATCGAGAAAGTCTTCCAGCAAAATTTGGCTAAGATCCTCTGAGTATTCTATATTGCAAAAATGCAGAGCAGAGGTTGTTTAATGATAGTACTCCTCTCACTAATGGTGTTTTTTTATACTAATGTATTGTCGTTAATGTTGTAAAGATAGCTCTTTGTCAACTACTGTGAGTAGCACCTTGAATAAAGCATTCCCTCCCAGGTTGGTGATCATTTTGAGATCTAAAGAGAAGTTTAAATCGGTTTTATGCAGGAGGAATACCAAGCTATTGCCTGAAAATTTTCTCTGTTGCATTCATTTTCAGCAGCTCTACACAGACATGATACCCATATCTTTTTAGGTTTAGTGTTACTCAAACTTTCTGAGGATATAATTATTATATGTATTACGAATAAACATTCCTAAATCCACTTAGAAATGACAGCAAAAAAGCTGCTTTTTATAGCTCCACAACTTGTCTGAAAACCATCACGTTTTTAAAGTTCTTTTTAGTATCATAGTAAATCAGTGAGAGCTATCTATACAATCCATTGGCAAACAGTAACTGCCAATAGCTAAGTCAGCGTACTTTTAATGGTGCCAATTTGCCAAATTTTAAACAAATGTACGCCAAAAAATGGGGGTTAAGTTGTAGGCCCCAGCTTCACTTTCGGAATCCACGGTGACATTGTACATCCCCAAAGCATTAGGGCGACCGTACTTTCAAAAGTAAAATATTAAGACAAAAATGAATAATATGAGTGTCAAAGTCCACTGATATGAATATTTCCATGTTGCACTATCAATATATATTTTGAGTATACTACGGCTCAGAATGCCCCATCTCCATGGCACTTATACAGTATTTCTCTAACACACTCCTATATAACACAAATGTTAATCATTTATAAATCTGAATATTATAAAGCCAAAATTTGGTTGATAGAGCCTACCCTTTAGACAAAAGCATGAAAGGACAGTCTGACTTACAAAGTGCTAAACAGCATGATTGATGCAGCAGTTAAATTAAATCATGTGTTGCTCTTTGATAAAGATATGTTGAATCGAACATATCCCGTACTGTCTGACTGGTGATAAATGCTTTACACCTATACACATTTATTACCTAGTACATACACTAAACCATGATTGATGTTATATCGAGTAAATTCAAATACACGATAGAGACTCGCCGTGTTTTAAAAAGAAGACAACACCATGATCGATGTTATGGTGAGCATGTGTGACGCCATAATAAAGGCATGACCTCCACCTGGAACTGGCTGCGATTAAGAGCTTCAGAAATAATCCAGAGCCGGCCCGTCTGGCACCAACAATCATGTCACATTTTTCCCCCCGTTCTGATGTTTGATGTGAACATTAAATGAAGCGGCTGACCTGTATCTGCCTGATTTAATGCTTTGCACTGCTGCCACATGATTGGCTGATTGGATAGCTGCATGAATAAGCAGGTGTCCAGGTGTGACTAATAAAGTGTTCAAAGAGTGTATAGTAAGCATTAGTTTCACAACCTTATCAATTAGTTGATTGTGGCCATCTAAAGGCCGGTAGCACCATTACAAATATTTCAAATTGCCTTTCAGTGTCATTCACTCGGAGTTAGAAGATAAAATCCTTAAATCATTCAAATTTCTAAGTAATGACTCAGATTTACTCAATTATGACTCTTTTGTGTGAGCACGAGCAGATTTCCAGCACTACATATCACATGTTCATTCAGGAAGGCCAACAACATTTTTGTCTAGGCCAGACCAGACCGACAGGATGACTCACATTGTTTCTTTTAAATCACAGATTAAACGCAGAAGCTAAGCTGGTTGAACATTGTCAGACATTGAATGTTTTGAGACAGCGTCTGAGGAAAACGCTTGTCAAAGCTTGGCAAGGTTCTTTGACACCTTTCCATACTGAACAATAAAACTTGAAGGTTGAGGGTCCTTGGGGGAACCTCTCCAAAAGACGCTGTCTTCATTTTCCTTCTTATTTTCAATTTACAAGAATGGCCCAGAAGAGAAATATAGATTCCATATGTGGGAAGACATAAAGAAGGGAATAACAAACGGAAAAAGAGTGGATGAATGCATGAATGAACGAACTTGAGACCAATAACAAAGTGCCCGAATGCACACAAGGCAGAGAAGAAGAAAGGATGAAAACAGGATAAAATAGTAATAGAGGAAGGAGTACCAGAGGGAAATTAAACCTTAAAACGCTCGGAGAGAGAGGCGGAAGGTGAGGCACAGCAAAGCAAAATATAAAGAGAGTGAAGAGGTGAGCCAATGCCAGCATGAAAGATTGAATATATAAAAACAATATGGAGACAGCAGGCTCTGCTGGTATTTTGGGATGAAGTGAAGTGACGGAGCAGAGGACAGGCTGAGACAGAGAGAAGGATAAACACTGCAAATAGATGAAGACGAGAGATGTGGGAGAGAGAAGAAGAAAGGCAAATAGTCTGAACTGCGATTCCTCAAATAAAAGTTTAAATATAAACTCCTACACAATGATATAACTTTTCAAAGAGAAAACTTCTTGTATCAGTGTGACGGGGTAAAAAAAAATATGTGAAATCTCAGAGTGAAAGTCTAAATATTTTGACAATAAAGTCAACGATTTAGAAGAAAAAAAGTAGCATTTCAAGAAAGAAGTTGAAATATTATGGGATTTCAATACACTGTTGTAGTAAACAGGTGGGGGGCGGGCTTTTCTCTTTTATGTGCCACATTAGAGAAGCTGTTGACCTGAAGTTATAAGTTTCACCAATAAGTACTTTATGATCAGAGATTTTAGGATGTTTGAACGAAATGAAATGAACCCAAAGCAGCAGCTGGAGCACAGGAGGAGACACTCTCTTCTACAGCAGTCCCAGCGGACATCCACTGCTTTTTACATAGACTAGTGGCGCTAATGAGATCAGCTCTCCCACACAGCTCTGGGATCAGTCATAAACGTCACGGTGACTGTCTGAGACCACGTTCGGAACGCGTGCTAATACAATGTTCTCTCATCCAAAACACATTACGTACAGTCCAGTTTTCCATGACATGAGCTTACTATTCTGTAACAATCTGATTGTCCCACATCATATTATCATATATTGAATATATATACCATAGCTTGGTGAAAAGATGTTCAGATGATCTATCATGTTAATAAATCAGATTTCTGTCTGCGACTGTCTGATGAGCCGAAATTTATGGAAACAGTTGTTTGGTGAGATTTGATTATTAGCATCACCTACACCTCTAAGCGGCCCTGCAACATACGGCTGCCTGTTCCACTTTGTTTGTGGGAAAGTCTCATTCACAAAAATGTCACACGAGAGTAAAGAGAAGAATTTCACGCTGCGGCGCTTTAAGTCCTGCTGTCGGAATTCTCCAAACATAGCCATAACAAATTTAGCGGAGTCAGTAGTCGTATTAGAGGACCCATCATCGCGTGTGACGTATCTTCAGAGCAGCGCTGTACTGTGGCAGAAACAAAGAGGGAAAGGTTTAGGTTACATGAAGTTAGATACTAAAAAACGGCTCTCTAAAAGTGGTAAATGACGTGATATGCAAGGCAGTCTTACTTAAAATATCATGTCTAAACATCTTGTTATCCACATTTTCAAAAAGATGACCATTTCTCCCCTGAAACCACAGAGGACTCTTACCTCTCTCCTTTACTTGTCCTGTTTCTGTTTTGCGTTCTCCTGTTTTGAAGAGCCAGAGGGAAGGATGAGAGCCGATAACTGCCAATTTGCATTCTGAACAGGCAATTTGAAGCTTTAGCCATACAGGAAAGAGAAACTAGAGTCGGGTTTGGTTCATTTTAAATCAAAATCAGCGCTGGTTTGGAGCTGCAGATCAGTCCAGCACAGCCCATCGCTGGGCCACAAGCTCGGAAGTCTGAGCGGTTGACATAGTGTAGAAGAGACTAACATAGATTCAGAACTTCTCAGCTATTATGTTTATAAAATGTACCCACACTTGCACACATCTATACATAGAATATTTAAATGCATTCTGACAGGCACACACACACACACACGCACAGACACACACACACACACACACACACGCACACACGCACACAGACATGCCATGTTTCACGTGTTGCAGCCTTTTCTGTGCCATGAAATAACAGCTCTGCACTGAGTTAGTCACTTTCTTTTTTGCCGGTGTGTGATGCCAATTTGTTGACCTGCTGTGCCAACTTTAAGGCTTAAGATACACAACCTCAAAGCCAAGTCACCATAAACGTATAAAAGAAGAGCTGATGAAGAGTTTTACAGCTTTTTAAATCCTTCAGGGATTCACTTGTGACTTCCTGGAACTAAACCTGAATTTTGAACTCTTTTGCACAAAAAGGCCTCTTCCATTTTGCAAGTCTTTTCTAGATTTATTCAACCTGAACATAATTTTTTACAATCTCCTGGACGGTTTTACATATACATGAAAGGTTAAGAGTTGAGGAGTTTTGGAGCTCAGAGAGGCTAAAAGTCTTAAGAACAATCCAATTCTAAATCAGAAACAACAGAGTTCAGTCAATAAAGAGCTGTGGAGACAGACAGCTGGTCAATGTTTGCGTTTACTCAACAAATCATGAGCAACATGATTACACAGCAGTTTTGACTCATGCTGTCTCTGTACAAAGAAATTATGAAAATAGATTTAGAGTGAAATGAGTAGATACACGACCAGTCATGACCTGACATCTGCTGTGTTCGTTTTCTGAGAAAGCAAACCTTTATATTTTTCTGGTATGCAAGATGATTATTTGCTGCACAATGATCCAAAACTATTCTGTCTTTACAGGTCTAGATATTAACACAGAAGTCCAGAACCTATTCATTTTGATTCGATTCCATTCTTGATGATTCAGTTACATTATGTAAATGCCAATGTTGCCTAAAAACTTCTCTGAATTTTGTTAAATTTCTTCTACATTCAGCAAGTGAGAAACACTGTTGTTTCCTTGTATATACAACTGTGTAATGTGCACATTATAGGCTAAATTTTAAATACGTTTTACGGTTAAAACTGTGGACCAGAGATTTATTTTACTTTGCAAATGTGAAATGAAAAAAAAAATGGAGCATCTATTCGTCTTTAGGCCTTCATGTATAAATCAGTTGAGCAAGAATTAAAAAAAACAAACAAACAAACCTGCACCACTTACAAAAACCTCATCATTATGCATATTTAAACATAGATAGGTCAAAAAATTGGTATGGTGTGAAATTGACGACACTGTTGAAAACTGCTGTGGAACTGCTGTAAACAAGTACTTTCGATGGAAAGTAGCTAAAGTCTGCTCGAAAAGTCGCTAAATGTGGCTGGATGGCGTAATACGCTAATTAGCATATTCATGACGTAATTGTGTTGTATTTTGCCTGTAAACACTGCCCTGATGAAGTAATAGAAACTGTTTGCGCCAATTCAGTTTGAAAGACCAACGGCCAATCCGAGAATTCCAACACTTGGTTGGTTGACCAATGGTCTAATTTCGTCACTCAATCGGTCAGTTAGCGACAGTCAATCGCGTTCATACGACGGTCCAGCCAAAAATAAATGCTCTCCCATGGTGGACACCGAACCAGAGCTAAAAGGACAGTTAATATTGGACTCACCGTCACGACTCCAAATAAATGATAATGTTGCTCTTTGGATGTGATGGATGTGTAAATTAGCAACTGTTTGCTAACAAGTTATCTGACGACTTGTCATTGTTGTGGTCACAACTTGTTTCCAAAATCAGTTATTGCATGTTTAATAACAACATTGTAGTGTGCTTTCTTTAGCTGAAAGAGTTCTCAATGCATATCACAGAGCTTAAAAAAGCGAAATCGGCCAAATTCTATCGCAAGGTCTTTGTCTTTATAAAGGACAATATTAGTAGCAGTATTTTGGCCACACTGAGGATCAAACTAGCTAAGTAAAGGGAGTGCTGGGGCAGACAGCACTATTCAAGCCAAGTCAAGTCAAATTTATTTATATAGTCCTATATCACATATCACAAATTTGCCTTAAGGGGCCTAAGTGACCCTCTGTCCTTAGACCCTTCCAAACCTATTGTCCAAAAAGTGTAACTTGTAGCTCTTAGATTTGTACAGTATGAGTTTGGCTTCACCCTGATTCAGGTTGAGAGCTTCAAACCTGCACCTCGTCTCGGTTAGATTTTGTGTAAATATTTTGTGTGTTATAGTATTATATGTGTGATGAATTACAACTGTGGTTCTGAGAGCAGTTTGATTTTTATTCCTGGTCTTAAAAACCACAGCTTCACACACCGATAATGTCATCCTTCACTCCAGGCTTCCCATACCCTGGACAATGGAGCAAAAAGCACCCATGAATAATTTCCACAACCCAAGGTGACATGTTCAACTTGCTTGATTTGTCTGACGAATAGTCCAAAACTCAAAAATAATTTCATTTACTATCATATGTGACCAAGAAAGGCAGGAAATCCACACATTTGACAAACAAAAACCAGCAAATGAAACAATTTATTGATTATCAAAATAGTTGCCGATTTATTTCCTTTCAATAATTAATCGACAAATTGTAGAAGAGGGGTGCCCAAACATTGATAGATACCAAGAAAATAGGTGATAAAGACTCCTTCAGGCAACTCCTTCACTTATATCAACACAATGGTGGCATGACTCGTGCCAAATCAACCACTTTCAATTATTTTCTGTGTAAACCAATATGAGTGGCGAGATGTGCAGCTGTGCACGTCAACATACAGCCCCATCACATAATATGACACTGTGTTATTCTAGCATTGCTGACACTCCTGAAAAAACAGCACTTCTTTTCAAAGAAGCTTTTGTTGACTGGCACTTCTGGGCCACAGTACCTTGACTTCTTCTCTTTTTGGGTGATCGCACGTGTTCTTTGGTGATCCTGCAGGTGTCAAAATGAGAAAAACGTATTGTTAAAGGTTATAAACATCCAGACATCTAAGGAGCCACAGTCCTGGATTTAAAAAAAGTTTTATTAAAAACAGCGTTTCCTGGTGAGATGTAGCTGAACAAAGTGGCTCTTCAAGTGAGGGATAAAGTTAAATAACACACAAAAGAAACCAGGTGAAACAGTCTGCTTCCTAGTTCCCCTGGGCCCCTGTCTCCATCCCTCGCTCCCTTTCAGACCTGCCATTTGTCATCCTTCCACCAGATGTCCCCGGACTTTTTTCCTGCTCCACTTGCTCACCTGATCCACATCTCCAATCTCCTGAGCCTCGCTCCTCACACACACACCTGAACCCAGTTCCCTCATCACCCAAGCCACTATTTAAACATGCCATTTTCACCAGTTCTTTGTTGGATCGTCTGCTTATGTTGCCGCTCATGGTCCCCTTGAGTTTTCCCTTTTTTCCTGCTAGCGGTGTGTGTTCCAACCTGCCAGCTTGTTCATCTCGTCTGCCTTTAAGCCTGTTTTCCACCATTAAAGTTCCCTCACCTAATCTGCCTGCTTTGAGTCTGCGTTTGGGGTCCTCCCTAACCTGTGTTGTTTCCAGCGGCATGACACCAGGGAAGCCCTCCCAATTTCCATGAAATTTATATAAATGCTTTATATGATGGTTCTTATGCTATATGGTCCTTAAATTATTCTGTATTTTCACTGTGTGCTACAGTGTAAAATGACACAGGTAAAGTGACTTTAGCTGCCTCTTTTTGAGCACTAATCCTGTAACACTTTCTCCTCCTTCTCTCCCTCATGTAATTACACTCTTTCCTTAATAACCTTTAACAAACAGCAGCCTGCCTTTCTTCTTTCACACATAACTTTTTCTCCTGCATCAGGAAATGCTCTCCTTTTAACCAGGCAACATTCTTCTTTTGTTCAGGTTTTGCTGATGTGCTGCCTTCTTTGCTTCCTCTAGTACATAACAACAAAGACATAGTACAGATGTATCAATTGTAGAAAATCTGTTAAAGCGATGCAACAAGGCTAAACTCCAAAAGCACCACCATTAGGTTTCAGATTACACAATAGACGGCGATATGGGAAGTACCTTAAAGCCTCTACATATCTTATACCATATTCCCTGTGTGTAGCAGCATCCCTGCCCCTTTTAGGAGACAGCCTTGATAGCCTTTGATCGCAGAGCCATGTACAGAGCTGTAAACATGCCACACTTCGCTCCCACCCACACTGGATATTTCAATCTAGTGACCCAACTCACCTCAAGCTGAGACCATGTGCTCCTTTGCCATCTGTCAAATGACAGTGCATTTTTGAAGCAGCAAATACAGAGCAGTATGGCGTATTTTCATTTCTGGACCTCAGGCTCATAAACACATGGTGAGTGTTACTGAAAACTACGTTCTGTAACCTTATACAACCCTCCTGTAATGCATGCACCCCATAATACCTGCTAATTAATGCCTTGAATTGCAGAGTTCTGCCATCCCCAAACACTTGACCCACATTGCACTTGCCCATGTCACGTGACCTTTTGTGCTTTTGCACTTTGTCTCATTTAAACATGTTGTGACCGTCATTTCATAGCTGCTCATTTTGTATGGCACATTGTTTTGTTTTATTTGGGATGTGCTGTGACCCCAGGGGCAAAGATTTCCCCTCGAATATTCACTTACATGAATTAGAAAGACAATAAAGTTGACGTTTTATTAAACTGAATCAAATGTCCCTCGCACACGCGCAGGCATACTCATAGACAAAACATATAACAGAGTTCCAACTTGCCCTAAGCTCATGAACTTTCTGTCATTTTGGTTTCTCTTGTTTTCTGCTCTTTATTCTCTTTTCTCTCTCTCACCCACATGGCTGCAGGTTGTGAATTAATGAGCAGGGTTGAAAACACAGGGGGGAGATGGAACGAGAGAAAGCTGAAGGAGAGGAAAGCAAGGGAAGAAGGGGAGGGAGATGAGAAGACGGAGGGTGTGAGTCAAGTCTTTACGACATTCTGTAGATGGGGGCAGAGCCTTTGATAGAAATGGCAGCAGCCTCGGAGCGGAGGTGCAGAGCTTACGCGGTGCCACTGAAAACCTTTGAGAGAAATATGGCCGACAGTTGTGGCCAAAAGGCTGTACCTGCAGGAGAAGCTGGGACGTGGCTGAGCAGGGAGCTCTTCATTATGGGAAAATGGCCGTAGAAGGCCTTTACTTTCACAAAATATATTGACCGGTCAGAGGTGCAGGTTTCGTTTGAGCTTTAGCAGGAGCAGAGTGTTTATGTTGCTTCCAAACTACTGCAGGGTGGACTCCTCACAAATGACAATAATAATGAAGTACTGTAAGGTTACCCTTGCAGCCCCTACATGGAAACGGCTGTACTTTGGAGAACTTTAGTCCCCATGGTTCCTCATTCTTAGGGAGCTCACTCTGAGCTGTGCGGGAGACAGTTTTCCACTTTCCACTTTTTGAGTTAATAAATTATACATTTTATTATAGGGCTGCAACTAAGGATTATTTTCATCATAAATTAATCTGTCGATTTATTTTCTCGACGAATCGAGTAGTCGTTTCGTCTACGAAATGTCAGAAAATGGTGAAAAATGCCCATCTCAGTTTCCTAAAGCCCATGGTGATGTCGTCAAATGTCTGACTAATGAGTAACCGCTACAGCTCTACTTTATTATACTATGTATTGATCCTGGTCCAAGTCCATAGTGTTCATTGCAATGGCAGTTTTTGAATTTGCCTTTTTTTAAAGAGAAAATGGTGTGATTCCCCCTTTGCATATCAATACGTTTACCCGCTGCACTATTCCTTAGACCTTTCAATGAAAAGAACGGCAAAGAAGAATTGCCATTTTAGAGATCGTACCACCTCAAGGGGGGTCTCTAACAATGCCACAGCAGCTGTCACAACACATGGCACTGGCTATTTATAGCGCCCCTGTCATTAATTCGTTATATTTACTGTACCTGTATCTCAATCATAATTTTTAAACTCCGGAAAGATAATCAATGATTTAGTTTATATTCATTTATATTATATTATAATATATATATAATTGTGAGTGATTTACACTAAAGGATAAAACTGATCACACAAAACTAAGTGATCACAATAATTTATAAATGTGCCTTTTATTGACTGATTTTACAAATTACAGTGTAGACAGAGAAAAAAAAGCCAGTGAAAAACAAGTAGTGTTTCATTACTTAGATTCACACCTTTTGTCACCTTCCATCTCCATCATATGTGCCCTAGAAACCCCAGGAAAATGTGTGTATGCCTGGTCGGAAGCATGCTCGAGATGCAGTTTCTGTTTTTGGAAACACCAAAATACCAGTTTGTGTGTGGGATGTGATGTGTGGATGGTTTTTGTGGCTTTGTATTGTTTAAACAGTAGGTGGTTTGGGAGGAGACTGTCACACGTTCAACTACATTTTCAAAACCGTCCTCACCAGAAGAATGACAGCATCAGCTGTTTTTGTTTAAATGCTTAAAACAACCTATGCTTTTCAGACATGCGACCTCTGGTATTCATGTGAAATAATGACTGTCTGCTCTCAAAAACAATTATAACAACACCATCTGTGTCTAACTGTGACCACAATCTTTTTCAACCATCAACCAAGTAGATCTTCATGCTTTAAAGCATAGAGGTGGTTGATTTAAAAAGACGCATTGAAAATATTCCATTGTCTTTAAGAAACTCTGATCCCAAAAAAAGGAAAAGAAAAAGAAATCAGGACTGACGTAAGGTACCAGTTCTGCCTGATGTACCTACACTTTTATAGGAAAGTGCAGAAACACACACACACACACACACACACACACACACACACACACACACACACACAGAGTTTCCATTATCTCTCCCTACCAGCTGTTAGATAGCCCACCTACTGGTTAGGTTGCTGTGGGCATCAACAGTATTTCAGTGGCCCACAGCATTTTAGATAGTCCCTACTAGACACTGTAATAACACTTTAAATGACCCTTTGTGTGTATGACAGTGTGTGAGTGTGTGTCCGAAGCCTTTCTGTCTACCTCACTGTGATTCCTCTACTCTCATGCGGCCTTTCTGTCCAAGTATTATTTCTGACACTAGGAGCGAAACCTTTGATTCCATGCTCTTACATATCTAGATGTGCTTTATCAAATGCTGAAAATGTAACACACACTACTGAAAAATCAATTTAAGCTTCAACTTCAAAAAAAAAAAAGTTTATACACTTTATACACTGGGAGTGATATTATGACTGAACAAATGAATCCCCCTTTTCGTGAATTATCGCACTTGAGGGGAGTTATTTCCCTTCTTGTAATAGGAGAAACTAGAGAGGATGCAGTACCAATAATTGCTCAACCCGTGAGGAAAACAATAACATGGAAAGCACCAGTTACATTTGGCATAACGTAATTACACCGCTGTCACGCCTCAAAATGCACACAAACCGTACATTTCTCTCTCTCTCTCTCTCTCGCTCACAGACACACATACATATACTTAGCACACTTGTACACTTGAGAGAATTGTCATGAACAGTCAGTGTGGTAGAGAAAACAAGTTTGTGACGTTTTTTTTGTTCCTTTTCCAAGCCCTGTCTGTCCCTTCAAATCTTTCTTTTCTGGATGGATGGGTGACACCTGAGGGGCCGGTGGTTTAAGTCTACTCTAGGCTACATGTCCCTAGAAAAACGGAATATGTTTAAAAGACATTTTAATTCTGGTTATCATATTAGTAGGCTGAGTGTATATGATAAACAATCACTGCTCACAATTTTTTTGCAAAGCTTAATTTCAGAACGGAAATGGATATAAACGCACAGCTACGCTGCTCCACAGAGCCAAAACTCAGTAACTATGTGTTTGGTCAAAACCGAGTTAAGACCAGAATCTGACTTTATGATTTCTGTTTTACTCTTAAAAATTATCATGCCATAGAAATGCGTCACTTAAACAAACAAACAAACAAACAAAACACCTTGCAAGAGATTCTGCTCCAGCTAGTCAAGGCTAGTCTGAGTATTTTATTTATTTATTTATTTTTTACTTTTTTCTGACCTGCTTTCTGCACGATAATTTCGATGCCCTGACCTCTTGGTAATTGAACCTGTTGTTATACCATATCAATAAGGCAGTAGCTGAATCTGATCATAAAGGAGAACAGTAACACAGAGCACTGCTAAAAGCTAACTAGCCTATCTCAGATGTCCAAACATAGAGGACAGTATATGATTTCATCAGATTTCTCCCCTTTAGATATGATCTCATCTGAATGGCATAAAATCACATAGATAGGCTGTTACGGCGGGTGCATTAGAAAACAGTGTCCCATTTACACATCTGGCACACATGGCACAGCTTTGACGTTCATTTGAAATTCTCTTTCTGACCACTTGGTGAATGTACGTCTGATATTCATTCCCCTTTCATTTCTGTTTTGGTCCCTACCAACTCCTGATGGAAATACCTGCCTCTTTAGCTGCTAAATGATCCACTCTGTCCACCAGCTAGCTGCCGCTCTGTGGGTCTGGAACACTGGGTTCATCATTTTCACTGAAAACAGCATCCTGCTGTTGCTGTGAACAGCGAGACTTAATCAAAACATTGAAGCTGCTGTAAAAGCAAAACACTGACCTGAAAGATTCTAAATGGAGCAGAGGGGAACTACGGAGTTGGCTGATGATTCTCAGTGGGTTTGCCACTACTATCAGCCCCTTTCTTATTACACAAAGTCATTTGGTCCATTGTTGATACAAAAGTATTGGTGTGTGAAGCTTTAAAGCACAGCATATACTGTATATGATAGAAATTACATACTGTCTATCATATAGACAGTATGGATTCTGTCATTTCACATTGGATATATCCTAATAGCGAAGGATTTTACTGTCTGTCTGATTTGTTATATGTCCTATTTTGTTTTCTCCGCAGCTGGAATCTTTTAATGATTCTTTCACCACCTCCATAACTGGCATGATCTTCAGTGCCATCTTGAGTACGATCACACCCATTGTCGATGTGGTTATGCTACATGTATGGCATCACTGACTATAATCCTTTCCTCCAGAATGCCAGATGAAAAGAAGCCCCTTACAATGTGCGTGTCTCAGGCCTGGATTAACCGCGCGAGTGTTAAAGAGGCTAAAGGAGTCAAAGGCTTCGGTATAACCCCAGGCGAAGATATGCATTTGTGCAAAATATGGCAGCAATGTCCTAAAATCCTTAAGTGGAGTATTTACCATCCCTGTACAATAACGAGAAGCCATGTGTGGGTTTAAAGACGCTGAGCTAAGGCACAAGCTAGCCTCTCTGGAAAAAACACACCACTGCCTCTAAGGGAGGGGACAGCTCTCTGTGTTTTCTGCTCAGTTTTCCTCATCAGCATGTTCAGGTGACATGTCATGTGTAAGTCCTCACTCCATCTGCCACAATAAAGGTGTAACAGATCTTTACAGAGCGCCTGCACTCAAAGACATACATCCTATAGGGGTTGTCTTCTTTCACGCTTTTGCCCTTTTTTCTTTCTCAAAACTTCACCTTTGGCATATTTCCTGAAGTGAGAGAGCAGAGATGGTGCGGCGGGCCAAACAATAATCGAGAGTGACCAGCTGTGTCTGTGTGTGTGTTTGTGTGTGTGTGTGTGTGTGTGTGTGTGTGTGTGTGTTTGGTCGTGTCTGTTCTATTCTAACCCATTCAGTGCGTATGGCACGGACAGGGAGAAGTGGGAGTGTCAGCCTAAGTGCTCCTTACCTTTTTCTCAGCCCTTTTGGGAAATTTAACTTGAGCTCAAGCTGATAGACGAATGGATTCTTGCTTTTCACAAAAACGTAATTAGTTTCCTTTTAAAAACGCATCCTTGGAAGTATCAAGACAGTCTTGATAGTGCCATTTTCATGTTGTAGAGATAGAAGTGGTGCACAATAATGTTGCATTGTCTCACATTTCTTTTCACTGGTATTCATATTGTCAGGTTGTTAACCAGCTTCTAATAAAAAGTTTCCACCGCACAGACTGAAACATTGCAACCACAGCAATTTTGCCAGCCCTGCAAGTAATATTTATATCAATTTGCAATTAAACAAAGAGTCTAAAACCCGCTATTAGTTCTCTTTTACAATGCATAAAACTAGGAACTACATCCGAGGTCAGGGGGTCAAGAATAATGGTAGAATTTACAATTAAATGTCTCAGCAGCCTGACACAATGTGTGTGTGTGTGTGTGTGTGTGTGTGTGTGTGTGTGTGTGTGTTTGTGTACACACACATAAACATAGTATATAGCTATGTATCTTAACCTTTTTGTCTGCGATGTTTTTCATCTTTTATCTTTCTCAACTGCTACTTTTGTCCACAACAAGCAGTAAAACCAAACGACACAGTAAAACCAGTTACTGATTTTAACGTTGTGGCTGTTCGGTGCATAACGTGATCCACAACATCCAGAAATTACTTGCATTGACAGGTGATTACTGCACTTTCATACCATTTAGAAGGACATTTTTCATCAGATTTTGAATATTGTTACATTTCCTGAAACCAAGAACATGTTCTTCATCTTTGTCTCACTTATTGTAACTCAATAATGCACCTCATTTGCAAGAATAAATGGAAAATCATGCCTCTAATCGGGAACTTAAATTTTATTTCTCCACAAGTAAGGAAGAGGTCACCCTGTTCTTACACTTTTTGACAGTATAACATTCTTATTTTCGAGTCAAATTTGTTCCAGCTCTTTACTGATGCTACATAATGTTTACTCTTCAAACCCAAGGCAACATGTTTATTAAGGGCTGCAATATCCAATGAAATGGAAATTTTTCTCCCACAAATTTAGCCTGACATAGCCCATTTTACTTCTTTTGCAGATTAGGAATCCTAGTATAACTGATCCCCATAGCCTCACCAAGTTTCATCCTGCCCTCGACTAAAGCCAACAGTTCTCAAAGTGAAGAATGCATTGTCACTGCCCTATTTTTTACTTTTTGCAATTTTATTTCAGGATAGGGTTGGAAAAATGGGAGAGGAAATTGTAAAAGCCTTCAGGTGTTATTGAAGAAACTACCAAAGCCTAGAGAAAAGACTGTGATTCAAGTGTGTGTGTGTGTGTGTGTGTGTGTGTGTGTGTGTGTGTGTGTGTGTGTGTGTGTGTGTGTGTGTGTGTGTGTGTGTGTGTGTGTGTGTGTGTGTGTGTGTGTGTGTGTGTGTGTGTGTGTGTGTATGATCTTCCAGTCAGGACCTAGCCTTCAGACAGGAAGCAGAAAATTGAGAGACAGGAAATTGACCTAAAACCAAAATGCGTAGCCTCAGTTGTCCTCTCGCTGTGTGTTTCTGTCTTCTTTTCTCATTCTCTCTGTTTTCTGTCGGCTCGCTCTCTCTCTATCTATTTATGTCATTCTGTCTCTTGCGCTCGCTTCTCTATCAGTCTGCTCCCTTTTCTGTCCATCTCTTTATCTGACAGATACCCAAAAAAAAATCTATAAAACACACACATACACACACACACACACACACACACAAACACTAGAACAGACAAGCACTCCCATGAACAAACGAGACCGGACTTGTCTGGATCTTGTTCAAATTCTCTTCGTATTACGAGCGAGGAGCTCGCTTTGGAGAATTTTCCCCGTCTTTCTCTGGTTGTCAAGACATTTGATCCTCACTACAGCAACAGTCGGAGAGGCGGAACTGAGTCTCCACATTGTTAGTGAGGCTCTGAAGACACAAACATCTATTCAGCTCAGTGCACATACCTCGGCTTCTCTCTCACCTCAGCGTTTAGAGGGAACGTCCTCTTCAAGAAAAGGTTAAAAACAAGAAAAAAAATCAATTAAATGAATCAGACTGTTAGTCTGTTGGCTATACTACATCATTCTGTAGTACCTTATATCTGGACCACTGCTATGAACCTGCCAACCCTGGAACTGCCCCACAGCACTCCATCTTTGTATACTAGATCTGTTTTTATTAAAGTTAGACATTACTATGTGAACTAACTGCTTAATGCTTAATCATTTTAAAGGTTAGGCAAGTTGATATGTTCTCACTTAGAAACAGCAAAAGAATGATGGTAACAGTGGTGCTGTTTGTGGTAGCTGGTGATGCTACTGAGGGATGAACAACATTACAAGTTATCAGTTATTATGATTATAATTTCCAGTCTCCATCATGAATAAGCATCCAAAACTCAGCTCAGAAATCACAGACGAAAAAGACTTGTTTTATAATTCCAGAACATGCCTCAGAATCATCACATTTTTAAGTTTTCCTGCAGTATCACAATAATCTAGCGATTACTGGCCTTACATCCTTGGTTAAATTAAGAAAGGGAACTGCTAATAGCTAATTTGGCATACTTATAATGGTGCTAACGGAGTTCGAGTTGTAGCCCATAGCGAACTAACTGACTCTGGCAGGAGGCTGGGGAAGCAGTCGTCTCAGTTTCATCAGAAGGGGGCTCCACAATGTGAGACTTCATGACAGAGCTGTCAGCGCAGGCTCAAGGAGGACAGGGCCCCTTGGCCTGATCGCTGTGCCCATCCCAAAGAAAAGTCATTTTTATTACAGGTTATACGCTTTGAGCAGTGTCACGCGTGCAAATTGTCTGAGTTTCTTTAAAGGACAGATTCATCATTTTTCAAGTCTGTCGTTAAACAATAATCTGCTGCCCAGATAAACATTTAAACAGGCTTTGCTTGCTTTCTTCTGTTCATAAGAGATCTCATCCTAAAATGTTTTTAGTATATGTGTTTGTGCCAAGATCCACAGTCCTCATTCTGTAACCAGAAGGGTGCTGTATTGCAGCCTCTAGTGGGTTGCCTCTGTTGCAGACAGATTGGGTTTGTGTGGGTGGCGAGTCACGCGAGCTTCAGTGAACTAAAACCAACCGGACTTGATCCCATGGATCTTGACCCAATGCCAGATCTGTTTTTTTCTTTTTTTTTTTTTTTTTTGGACTTTCAAAATACTGTCTGCCACTCCAACTGTGAGGGAGAGCGCCTGGAAAATCTGTCAAAACACTTCTGAGCAAGAAATGCTCATGTCATGCCGTCGGACACAGTTGTGGATAATCAACCCCTGCCAAACAGGCTAAGATCAGTTTTTGGCTTGTGTCAGGTTGTGTAGTGGAGGAAAAGAAAGTAGGTTTGAGGGAAAGAGAGTAAAGCCAAGTGTTAATTATTACTTATTGCAAATAATGTAACCTCATTACAAATTTAGAAACATAACACTTGGAACAAATGGTAATGGAATACATTTTTTAGAGTGACGTCCCCACTGCTGCTCTCTGCCGTGTTGCACGTTCACACGTTGTAAGATGACTGCAGCTGCTTTCAACCCACAGCCTGCAGCAGAGCTGCTGATACAGACAGGAGAGGGTACATTCAGTCAGAGAGCAATGAGAATATAAACCTCAGGGGGAAGAGACGAAAACAGGCACGATGCAGGGCAAGTTCCCCGAAGAGTGTCAGTGAGTACCAACCTTAAACCACTGGTACTCGATTAAGTACTAGACTAAAAGAATGTATGTAAGAACCCAGGTATATATATCAAAGTATAAACTTTCATTTCAAGTTTGAAATAAAGTTGACATTTAGCTTCTGAAATATGAAAACTGAAACTGACATTGCTTCCTAGTAGGAAAGTAATAGAAAAAGTGAATCTTAACTTTGTGTGTGGAATTGGGTTAGACCCTTAAAATCTCCTCCTGTACTTGACACACACACAGAGAGTGGGTGAACTATCCAGACAGCGTATGTTACTTCTTTAAGTTATAAAAATGACCTGTTTACATTCCTTGAGGATCTCTAGCACCTCAGAACATTTTAGTTGAGCGTAAAATGTATTTGACTATGTCATTTTAAGGTACTGCCAGTTGGCCCATCCTATCAGAAAAATGCTAATTATGGGTCACTGTGAAAGGGTGGTTATTAATGATGTACTGCGTTGTTAAGGTGGCAGTGCTTTTTTCTAACACACTGTTACAGTATGTGAATATCGCGTCCTTCAGGTATGAGCGCACGCAAATAAACAGGACACCCAGGGACCTGAACACATACATACTGAACACACACACGAATAGAAACACACACAGGTTTTGTCGTCACTTCTGATTTAATTTGTTGAACGTCAACAGTTCCTCTAAACCAATTTTAGGAAGCTTTAGAGACAAACACCAAAACCTTGCCACTAGCCTACTTTTGAAAAAAAAAAAAAAAAAATTCGATGAAAAATGTAATTGTCTTATTTTTCCAATTAAACCATAACAAATGGGTCTAAAATTCAAAAGATGACCAGACAGTTTCCTCTTTTTGGTAGGTGTACAATTGGATTCTCTGCTATGTCAATATTCACCTTGACTCCTCTTCATCTGGAGACAAGGCCATTCTGTATACTATCTAAAAGTAATCTAATATTAACTGCATTCATTTCATACACAATGTTTTCACCCTCATCCATTATGTCCTGGAATTTCTTGATTCTCCACCATACTGCAATAAATAAATAAATAAATAAATAAAAACACGCGCGCACACACACACACACACACACAAATACACACCTTTCCCACACCTAAACTCACTGTGTGTGTGCGTGTGCGTGTGTGTGTGTGTGTCTGTTTCCTCCAGAGAGAGAAAGCAAGCAAGAGAGAGTGGGTGAATGTGAGAGATGAATGTTTTCAACTTTCATGTCATTTGATGTCAAGGTTCTGTTTTGCTGCCAAAAAAAGAAAAGAAAAAAACAACAGCAGGGAGGGATCAATCACCCCCCCCCCCCAACCCCACAGAGACACCTTAGATGGATGCTGAGGTGGGCGAGAGGTTCATAGGTAGGAGCAGCTGAGAGGGGGCAGGTGAGGTGAAGAGCTTAGACAGTACTGACAGATGAAACACGACAGTCACTATTTAGTTGTGTTGCATTATTAGTTTTAACACTAATCCCAGTTTTAGCTAACAGTAATCAGACGGCTGTATAACACTTTTCAGCTTTTGCATTGCAAAGTTTGGTAACAATTATTCACACTTTACACAAGCTGGAAGATGCTAATGGCCTCCTCGTGTCCTCATGACTGACTGCTGACTCTGAGCTCTGAAAATAACACATCACGCATCATTCGCTCTTCATCCTTACCTCCCTCCACTCCTTTCAAACCTCCCGTCATCGCTCTGTCCGCCTCTCCTAAATCCCACCCTGGCCACCGCTCCGACTCTAAAGCCTACGAATTTTCCTATTGTCTCACAGCCAAATCCATCCTGTCAATAATACTCTTGACTCCTGGCATGCAAACACATGCACGCACACTAGGAAATTCCTTTTTTTTTTTTTTTTTTGTGACTGGGCATATTGCAACAAATAAACTGCACCTCCCACAACAGTATCTTTGCAAGTCCTGACCTGGCATCACAACAGTGGTATCCTTGTCAGGTTTGCAGAGGTGGTGGTGAGATCGCACGAATGTAAAAAGACAAAGCCAAGTGTTAAAGTAACAGGTATATTCTGCACAGGTGGGCAGTGTTAAGTCATGATTTTGTGGCTTTTCACAATACTTGTACATGTAACACAAGTTAATAACGATAAACCCGTCGGAGGGTCCGAGAACAGATAATAGTGCAGCATGGGTCCATTGCAAGGGGGCCCCGGATTTGCTGGATGTTAATTTGATTTAACACATTAATTCAGGAAGGCGTGTCATATTCATACAACTAAAATAAAGGTCTTAAAACTGGATTTTGACATAGGAATCCCTCCTCAAGACAGGGACTCAAGATTAGGTAATGAAGCAGGATCCACCTTAAGGCCCCTTATCATGTCAGCTGATACTGTGCTTTAGCGGTGCATACTCCCAATAGTAAGTAAAGCATCATCCATTTTTTTCAATTGGAATCACGCTGTCTTCAGGAGATGCTTTAGGATTTTCATTCAGTAAATGGAATTTTGTTGTATCCTCGTTCTTACATGCAAAGCCATGTACACGTATGATGGCACTGAACAGCAGGAACCCACCTCCATGCTATGTACAAAGACTAACTGAAACTTTGGACACCGCATCTCATAATTTAATTTCGGGACAACATACATGTTAAACAGCATTATAGAAGTCAACCGAAACCAACTGACACCATGTGTGGAGAGAGTCTAAAAATTAAACGGGATGACATAAGATTGTGGTCCACTGCATTATCTCATGGTCTCCTCTCTTATGTCTTATTTTCCAGGAAATTCTATTTCATTTTCGCTGTTGTTTTGCCTGAATAATTTATAGACACTCCCTAAATCCCAGAAGATGACACAGTCTAAATACAGCTTCAATCACTGTACAGTGGGCTGTGTTCCCAAAGCTATTATAGCTTAAAGTCTGATTCCTTAAGAAATACGCCAAAGTAAAATATTAGATCTTGAGTATGTTTGGACCAGAATCTGAAAGTAGGTTTTCATTTTCCTCTCTAAAGATACAGTTCTCTAAATACACTTGAAAAACAACAAATGGACTATTTAGCTTTCCAAAAATGAACCAATTAAGATGAAGTATGGCAAACGCAAGCAGAAGACAAAACGTCCCTATTACACAATCCAACATATTACTAGTGAGTTGGAATTCATTCATTACTTTAAACTAACAAGCCCAGAAATTATGTTGAACGTTGGTGGCTTTATACAAATAGCAGCAGGTATGCGTTCATAAAGCAAGCAGCTTGCTAAAATGAATTATCACTACTACATAAACTAGAAGCTGAATAATTAATCAGTGCTTAATGCGTGGAGGCCGCTTTCATGATATGTACAAGACTGTGTTAAAGATAAAAAATAAAGAGCAACAGACAAATGGTCCTGGGACAAGTAATAGATTATCCATTTATTTATGTAGTCTCTCTCTCTCACACACACACACACACACACACACACACACACACACACACATACATGCAGGAAGGGGTTCAGAGACTACACTCAAAGATATATTTGTGGTCGACGACAAAAAGCATCCCAGATGACGTAATCTGAGTGCAGGATAGAACCACATGTTAAACTTGTTTTTATTCATTCATATTTTTACATGTGATATGTTAAGGTTGCAATAAAATGTCAATTTGACATGTGTCTTACTTGCACTCTTTTTTCCGCCCCTACTGAGATTTAGAGAAGCTAAATTTTGCAAATTTGTACTTAAAGAGCAGTTCACAATCTAGCGTAAGTGAAGGTCACATGAAAAAATAATACATCACAACTAAAAGTTCTGCAATCAAAATTTTATTAGTAATGTACTTGTTATATTAAGAATGGATCAGAAGCATTGTTTCCAGTCGTAGTAGGCAGCTCCAGCTTCTGTTTGTGGGCTGTCTTAATTTGATTGACACTTCAGGTCTATACTTTTGATTGAGCAACTTTCTTCCCCTGTGCTTTGTAGACGAGCCCACCCCATTTTCAGATTCTCTCCAGTTTGAAATTCTGCCTTTTTTTCAGATGGTTGATTTAGATGCCCAAGTTGGGTCCTTTCTCTACAGCCAAGGCCAGTGGCTGTTTATTCAGCTGCTTCAGAAAGGGACCTGATGCTTTTTGTTTGGCAGTGGCAAAAACGATTTTTCAGACTACTTCAAGATTAGAGTTCTTGTCCGGTGGTAGGGTTGTCCCAGAGCTCTGTTAGCTCAATGAAAAAGGCAGAATGCAATGAGTTAGACCGTAGCACCAGGTCTGGTCTAAAAATTAATTACTGTGATTTCTGCCCAAATCCTTTCCAGACAGTCTTTGTTTTTAACACTTACTATTGAACATTAAGCAGACATTCAGAAACATATTGTATTTAGCCAGGGTTCAAACTGGTTAATGCTAAATTAAATTAAGCTTATTTAGTGTTGAAATTCTCACTTGCCTATGTGTACATAATCCAGTTTTCCATAATTCCCATTCATTACCTTATCTGCTATTTCAACAGTCGGTTTCCCTGTGGAGATAATCAAAGTATCTTCCTCTCTGTCTCTCTTCTTTAATGTGTTTCTTTCATTCTCTCCTCACTTTCACTCAGTGCAGGCCTCTCTCTGATTGAAGGTTATGTCAATAACATGCCAGTTTTCCCACATATAGATGATAATTCCATGGAAATAGCATGTAAATTACCGTTTTGCTCCCAGTGTTCTGTGCCTTGAGCCTGACATATTCAAATTTGTGGTCCATTATGTGACTGTAAATGCAGGAGAGTAGATTGAAGTTGCCCGCACAATGACCTTCACTAAGTAGGTCTTCACCGTGTTTTAATGGCTTTCCTTGCACAGGAGCGAGCAAAGGTGAAACACTAGAATAGCACTCAATAGAGCGCATACCTCAGCCAAGGCCAATGTCAAACAACATATACCAAAATTCAGAGAAAAAAAATTCAAATTCATAGTAAATGATCCAGATCTGCCCCAAAATTGAATGTGTTCTTCCATGGTCAATTTCAGTGAAAATCGGTCCAGTACGTTTTGCGTAATCCTAATGACAAATAAACAAACAAACAAACAAACAGACCTCCTTGGCGGACGTAATAGTGACAGATGTGATTATGGTAAACTTGACCTCATAAATGATTCAAAGAGAAACTGCCACTTGAATGCAGTATGGCGGTTGATCTTTAAGCCATGTCAATGTCAAACACATCCACTGTGTATGAAATGACTCTACTGGATAAACAAAAACACACTCTGCAGGTAAATGGCCAGTGAAAACCTTTCCAGCTCAGTTTTGATAAGTTCTGTTTAAAATTCATTTGAAGGATTATATGGTTCTGTGATTTGTGACAAATTCTCTGACCTGTGGGCACATAAAAATCCTCTCAAAGCCACTGGATGAACTCCAGAGTTCATGGTGGTCAAGCTAAAACCAAAGCTGTTTTGATTAGATACCGAAAAGGTTTTTAGCCGACAGGGATGATGTGCATGTACCGTTAAACACTGTACATGCACTGTTAATTCTTGCCAACGTTAAGCGTCAATGTTTGAGGTAATCTGTCCAAAGTGCAAAGTAAGGCTGTGGAAGTTTGGGTGGTGGATGAGCATGTAATGTGTCCAACCTTTGTGCGCAGGACCAGAGTTTGCATCCCAGACCCAGATCATCTCGGAGCCACAATGTTTGTTTCTTTCTAAAACTGGAACCACAATTTTTCCCTGACCTTAACCTTGCCACGTTTTACATGTGGATCATGTCCCACCCTGCTTCCTAGGTTATCTTTTCTTTATTTTTCAACGTTGCTGTGTTTCTTTTTTTATTTAGTGTTTTTCTCCTCTCGTTTTAGATCCCCACTTCCTGCCCTTGTTTGTCCCCCACCAATGTACTTGTCAGCTCCGCCCTCACTAGTGTATTTAGTCCCTGTGCACCTCTTCACGTGTGCCAGTTCATCTTCGTCAAGTGTCGAGTGTCAAGAATTCCTGCATTTCTCCTAGTGTTTAGCCTTCCTGGTTTTCGACGTATGTTAGTTCACTCTGACCTTGCCTATGCCTGCTCCTTGCTGGATTTGTTTGCCTGCTTTTTTTTTGACTTCCTGTGTACCGACCTGATTTTGCAAGTAAGACCTTGATTTATCAAACCAGTGATTGTGTCCAAGTCCTGCATTTGAGCCCTCTTTCCTGTGGTTTTTCAGTTGTCACAAGTCTTACTTTATGTGCCAAAACTATGATCTATCGCCGTGCAAGTATATTGACAACAAAAGATTTGAGAGAGCACAAAACTAATTCTGAGCACTACTCATTCTGCAAGTCTGCATTTAGAGCGCACAGGCATGGATTATTGAGAGCAGAATCAGATTTGAGCGTGCAGTCCGAGTCATGCTCGCGCTCATCTGAGCTTCTGAGCACTTGAAATCGCAATAGGTCACTCTCCAACTGTTTTGGACTAGCAAGCTGCAACAGGACACACCCACATCTGGACGTCAGGGTCTTGTCTTTTTTGAAGTTAAAGTGTGCACAAGGAAAAAAGTCATCTTTTGAATATATTGCTCACTGTAAAGAGGGATTGGTGACCAAATTTTATTCAAAACAAGATGTGATTTACATGTTTTATACCTATATGTCTTATTGTTTAGGCTACAATTTCAACTATTGTGAGCAGGTGGATCTGCAGTGTGGACTGAAGTTCAGCCAAATTCTGATCCGACTTTGTTGTCGTTGTAGAGTAAAGCAGCACTTTTTGCAATATCGGCAAAAAGCCTTACCTTTGTTGGTAATTTTGCCAACCGTGATGAAGAACCCAAAATAATTCCACAGACTGCTTCTTAGATGCAGTCAATAATCGATTAGCAAGTTCCCGTGTCAGTACACAAGGTGGGATCAACTTGCGACCTGCAGTGAATCAGCGAAATCCGGTGCGACTGCAGCCAAAATGTGCTTTTGGATCGGCTACACTGGTTGTGTTTGAGAAATGCACTGTGTACAAATGCTCGTATCGTAGTGTTTTTGCAATTAATAATAAGTTCTAATCAATACGAGAAATTCATGTAATTAACCATTTTGTATTAAATGACTCAAGATTTGCAGTGGAGTTGCAGTAATTTGTCGATTAATTGATTGAAAGAAAATGAATCAGCATTTAGTCATTTTTCAAGTAAAACCTGCCAAATATTCTCTGATTTCAGCTTCTCCAATCTGAGGATTTACAGACTGTTTTTTATATCATTGTAAAATGACCATCTTTGGGGTTTGGATTGTTGGTCAGACAAAGCAAGACATTTGAAGAAACTTTGATGGGCATTTTTCTGATATTTTCAAGACGTATAATTGAAGAAATAATAGACGGATTATAATTGTAAATTGCAGCCCTAATGCGCAGGGACTGATTAAAGTCAAACTGCAATTCTTAAGATCTTCCTGGAGCTGTCTCAGCATTGCCCTCAGTTACACATAAAGAGCATTTTTTATGCATGTTTCTCTTAGAAATGTTATTTTAGTCACGACCACACTAAGAGCCTTCTAGAATTGGACGTCATATTAGATTACGACACCTCTCTGATATATCTAAAATGCATTGTTAGACTTATCACAGGTTAATTTGACTGAAGAAGGGATTCAAAATATCTTACTTTAACTAGGCTACTCTACAGGTAATTTGGTTACATCAGCAATAACAGCATTCAGCTTCTATAGATGGCCTGGTCTTTCCAGTAAAGCATATGAAATAGCCTTACTTTTGACATCAGAGAAAAGAGGCACTTTCTCACAACTTTAAGTTACTCGCATCTTTCTGAAAGTGACATTATTTACTTTCTTTCATTTTATAGTTATTCTGCTGCTCTCACTGAGAGCAAGAAAGGAGTAAAGGAAGTGATCTACAAGGGATGCTCTTTATGTCATGAGAGCTTCACAAAGGGAACATTTACACTATAGCATGGCTGATGTATTATATAGCATTTCAGCGTGTTCATGTTATTGTTTGTTGTGTCCAGTAGGCTTGGTGCACGTACATACTTAAGTTTTTCAGCAGGGTTTTTTATTACAGCTGTGTACTGACCTTTGAAAGCAGCAAAAAAAAAAAGAAAAAAAAAGAAAAAGAGAGGCCAGTCTTTTATGTGCAAAAGTTAAAATGGCCTTTAACGCTGTGATTACCTTTCATGTTATAGCAAATCAGGCTGATGAACCTGCCAACGCTGCTTCATCAAGGATACCTTAGGAAACACGTGCAAAATATATGTGAGAGTTACATGTAACTCTCACATATATTTTTAGGCTTTTAGAACAGGTGTTAATTCAGAGCAGTAGACAGGCGGAAGGATTATGCAGCGAAGGCATGATAATTACGCTGATATTTTGGGGTGTGTGTGAGCGTATGTGTGTGTGTGTGTGTGGGAGAGCAGATTGGATCTGAATGAAACACACAGTGTAACCTCATGCTCCTGCTTCTCTCACATTTCAGTGGAGTTCATCCACTGGTGCACTTACTGTTCAGATTTATGTAACTGTATCTCTATCATATCCCACTGTGACATTAACACTGAATTAACTCTGACTCTTATGGGCAGCACCAATGTACCATTTGACATAATAACATACAGTAATTCACTACATATAAGGCTCATCATTTTCTGTTTCAAGAGATTCACTGAAATTTACCCAGGCTTTTTGAAAGGGGCAGATTAGTTTAAACATAATGTGTCTTGGGATTTTATGTCCCCACACCACCTGCTCTGAAAAGACACTTCAAATAACAATATTATAGGCTTTGAAAGTCTTTACCTTTCGGCAGCTCTTTGATGAGGCCATCATCTTGAGGCTAAATAGTCACTGTTATCATGGACTTGAAAATAAAAAAAATACTCAAAATAATTTATACTCAGTATACAGAACATGTAAGCAAGATGGTGGCTCAGCTTGTCTTGTGATAGAGTTAAAGGAAGTGCATTTCTAGTTTCTTCTAAAGCCAATGTCTACCAATGAATGAGCTCTTTGTGACAGTCCACCGTTAAATGGATTATTTAATTCCAGAAATAAAGGTGAGGTTAGTCTCTTGCAGAGAAATCAAACTCCAAACCCACATCTGTGACTCCGACTTTGGCTGGTGTTACAGTACACTGGCCATCTTAGCCGGTCTCTTTTTCCATGTGTCAATGTGTGACATCACTTGGCATGAAAGAAGACAATTTTGAGGTCATTTTCAGCAGCTTTGTCAAAAAAAAGCCCCTTTTGACCACAGTACAACACAGCAACAGATTGGCATCTGTGAGGTCAATTTTAATGGTGAATGTTTTCATGGAAAAATATGTAATTATTTGATGTTTTCATGAAAAAAAAAAAGATAAAACAATTAATTAAAGAGCAAGGATTTAATTCACATACTCAACAAACAAAGGGGTTTTCATCATAATACAAAATACATACTACGTATTCATACATATGTACTAGAAAAAAATACTAAATTTATTATTTGTACTTAAATGTGATAAAATATTGGCTGGACTTGAAAAAGGTCACAATAAACCCAAAGATAGAATGCTGTGATGTTATCATACAGTTACTTTGTATAGTTCCGTTTTCGCTACTATGGTTATAAGAAGACTTTACTGTTTTAGTAGTTGATCTGAGAGAAAAAACAAACACACAACCAAAAACCTGATTTCATCTTTTCAGGAGTCTGAAGCTGCAATTTTTCCAAGAAAGCAAAGACATTTTTGGTGTCTTAGTATTGTTTCATAAATTGTATCCAGATTTAAAGACATAGTAGGTTTTCAAACAGCCTCTTGGTTGCTTTGAAAAGCAACTAAGTAAAACAAACAAGTAAACAGAAAAAGAAAATGCAAAAATTGACCTACATTTGTATTGCAATGCTATTGATGAGATTAATAGACTGAAACCTTAAAGGAGCACATGTATCATGTGGTTAGTAAAAGCAATCAACCTGAAGTCTGTTGCACTGAGGACTGAACTGCGGAAGCCTGAGAGAGCATGTCAGTTCTGGAAATTCTTAAGGTGTATTTGATGTGTGACAGTTTCACCACGTCTCCGGTTTGTCAACTCAACTACTGAGAATCTCCCATTCTGTCAGGGTAGAAACATCAAACACATCACACTAGATCTAAGAGGGGAGTTGACTTAAAAAAAAAAAAAACTGTTACTCAGTACATGGTTTGTATTTGTTTACTTCAGATGAATAAATGTCCTCACAGGGATAGCAGGTACTGCAGGTAGCACATGATAAAGTAAGGATGTTTTGCTACTTCAATCTCTCGATTGAACAGTTAGGGACATAAGTATGGACAGTGACACAATTTTTTAATAATATAGCCTCTTTACACGACCTCAGTGGATTTGAAAAAAAGCCATCAAGATATGCTTGAAATGTAGACTTCTAGCTTTAATTCAAAATATCACAGTAATCGTTTAGGAATTACAGCCATTTTTATACATAGTCCCCCATTTTCAGAGGCTCAAAAGTAAGTGGACAAACAAACATGATTATAAACACAAGTATTATTTTTAATACTTGGATGAAATTCCATTGTAGTAAATGACTGCCTGAAGTCTGAAACCCATGGACATCACCAAGTGCTGAGTTTCTTCCCTTGAGATGCTTTGCCAGGCCTTTACTGCAGCCGCCTCCATTTGCTGCTTGTGTTTGGGTCTTTCTGCCCTCAGTTTTGTCTTCAGTAAGTGAAAAGCATGCCAAATGGGTTGAGATCAGGTGACTGACTTGGCCATGGAAAAATATTAAATTTCTTTGCCTTGAGAAGCTCTTTGGTTGCTTTCGCAGTATGTTTTGGGTCATTATCCATCTGTACTGTGAAGCACTGTCCTATCAGTTTTGCAGCATTTGGCTGAATCTGAGCAGATAGTAGAGCCCTATACACTTCAGAATTCATCCTGTTACTTCTATCAACAGTGACATCTTCAATAAACACCAGTGACCCAGTTCAGTTGGCAGCCATCCATGCCCATGCCATAACACTGCCTCCATCATGTTTGACAGATGATGTGGTATGCTTTGGATCATGAGCCGTTCCTTTCCTTCTCTATATTCTTCTTTTCTCATCATAATGGTGACAGTTAATCTTGGGTTTATCTGTATAAAAAAAATCTTGTTCCAGAATTGGGCAGGCTTTTTTATGATGTTTTCTGGCAATGTCTAATCTGGCCTTTCTGTTCTTTATTGTTACCAGTGGTTTGCACCTTGTGGTAAACCCTCTGTAATTACATTCATGAAGGTGTCTCTTGATTGTAGACTTTGACAATGACACACCTACCTCTCCGAGAGTGCTCTTGACCTGGCTAGATGTTGTGAAGGGTTTTTATTCACCAAGAAAAGAATTCTGCGATCATCCACTTTAGTGGTCTTCTGTGGTCTTCCAGACCTTTTGGTGTTGCTTGCCAGGCCATTCCCTCTTTTTAAAAAGGTACCAAATTGTTGATTTGGCAACTCATAAAGTTTTTCTGCCATCTGTCTAATAGGTTCCCTCTTTTGCATCGACACCTCTTTGGACCGCATATTGAGAGTTCCCATTAACAGCTACCAAATGCAAATTCAACAATTGGAGTCAGCTCCAGATCTTGTATCTGCTTAAGTTGTCATGAAATAACGAGGGAACAGGCCACACCTGGCCACGAAACGGATCAGTTGTCAATTGTCCAATTATTTTTTTCTTGATGGCTTTGTTGAAAATCCATTGTGGTGGTGTACAACAGCAAAATTACGAAAAATTGCGTCATCCTCCAAATACTTATGTACCTAACTGTACATGATTCTGTCCTGAATATACTTTACACAAGTGCATGTACATAAGCACACAGCATTTATATATAGTATGCATCACACATCCAAGGAGCACCACTATGAAGAAAAACAGTTGCACATCTTTCTGTCAATATTAACAATGGTGTTAACACTGACTCACAGCAGCTTTGGCTTCGATAACTTCAATCCTGGCACTTTTTGGTGAGCGATATGTTTGTTTTATGAGCAAACTTTCCTTCAAGTACTGACTGGAGACACATTAAAACTGTCAAAACAAACGAAACCCACCACATTACACTATTTTAGATTACAGGACCAGTGTTTAGGATTCAGTGGCATCTAGCATTGAGGATGGAATTTGCAACCCTCATCCATCCATTTCCATGCGTGTAGGAGAACCTACGGTGGCCTTCAGGTGCCGTAAAAACAGAAAAGGCCTGCTCTAGAGCCAGTTTTTGGTTTGCCCTTTCTGGGCTACTGTAGAAACGTTGCAGTACAACATGGCAGGCTCCATGGAAGTGAACCTGCTCTCTATGTAGATATGAAGGGCTCATTCTAAGCTAATGAAAACACAATGACTCTTAGTTTCAGGTGATTATATACATAATTATGAATTATGAAAACATGATTATGAATATTATATTCAATTTCTGCAAATAGATCCCCCTAAATCCTACACACTGGTCCTTTAATAATATATGTGTATATTCAAATGACAGATAATAGTTTTTCAATGAAACAACCTCTGGATATGAGGCAACTTGTTAAGATTCCCCATAATTTTTTAACATTAAGTGTTCAATTAAAAACAGACCCTGACCTTTAATGGCAACATTTACATTTTTGGAGACTGCATCTCAGCTAATTGACACTATAAGCCACTAAACAGATGGCTGTTAAGATTCCAAGTTTAGAGACTTCCAGTAAGTCCGACGTGTTTGTATTCATATTGTTGGATACACATCTGAGCTACATTTAAGTAGTTTGTTAATCTGATGTGAAGAGGCCTTTGAAAGAACAAGTTCAGTCTCTCCTTGGGGGTCAAAGACCCATGGTGACAGTTACAGGAGATGAATCACATACTGTTGCATTCGGACACCGGCTGACCAATTCAATCAGCTACATTTATGTCAGTTGCATTCAGCTTACTGTCTGCTTCAGTTTACAGGCTGCTGCTTGTCTCTGCTCTGCTGTCTCATCCGTTCAGTGTGGCTTGATTTGAACAGTATTGCACTTTGACATCTGGCTCTCTGCCTTACTTGGTTCTGGGCTTGTTGCCAGGTTCCCAAATGGTCCTTTGAGGAGCTTTTTACGCTGAAGTCCCTATGTGCCAGCTAAAACTGGCCAGTTACTTTTTATATCTGAATGTCACATAATTTCTGCTGGTGATTGTGCTTGTCATGGTGGTGTAGTGGGAGGGGGACTGTCTTAAAAGGCTGCTGACTTTTATTTTTTAGGGCTGAAGCTAACGATTATTCTAACGATCAAATAATCAGTTCAATTATTTTCTTGAATAATTGATTGTTTGGTCTATAAGTTACCAGAAAAAGGGGAAAAATGGTCATCACTTTTTCCTATGTGAGTAAAAGATTATTGATTTCCAAAAGGCATAAAGTTAAAGATGACACATTTCTTCAGTATTTGAAGCAAGATTACTTTTTTTCATTTACAACTTTTCCAGTTTCAAAATAACAAAAAAGGATAAAGACCCCAAAAAAAAGGTTGGGCACCCTGCATGTTCAGTACTTAGTGACATTCCCTTTTGGCAACTATCAAAGCTTGTAAACGCTTTTATAGCAGGTAAAAGTCTTTCAGTTCTTGTTTGAGGGATTTTCGCCCAATCTTCCTTTCAAAGGCTTCTAGTTATGTGAGATTCTTGGACCGTCTTTCATGCACTACTTTTCTTAGGTCTATCCACAGATCTTCCATGATGTTTAGGTCGGTTTAGCGCCTCTTGAGGTAGTCTTTTGTGGATTTTGAGGTGTGTTTAGGATCATTATCCTGTTGTAGAAGCCATCCTCTTTCAGCTTCAGATTTTCTGCGGAAGGTGTAATGTTTGCTCCAAGAATTTGACCATCAAAAATTTTATACGCGAATAAAATATCGAAAGCCTATTTAGTTAGAATTTGGTGATGATATGAACTAACATCTGGGTGTGGATCTCTGTTTGCAGACTTTGATAAAAACATACATACAGTTTTTCTGACATTGAAGTGCAAATATGAATTTTCTAACCATTTAGAGATATTGACCATTAAAGCCGATAGTTCTTTTTGGTAATTGGCTCAGCAGGTAAAGTTGTCTGTTGTCTGCATAGCAGTAGCAGGGAATGTATTTGTCCATACATTAATTTACTTTCGGGTGCTCTGAATATGTGAAGAACAGATGAAGAGACTGTACAATGAACTACAGGACATACTCTTTTATAAACATAATGTGAGAAACTCCAGATAAACAGTCACACTGCCTTAGTCTATCCAGCAGAAACCGTGTGTGGTGTTACGAAATGCTGGAGGTGGAGAGGGAACAGAACAGGGCTCTCAGCAGAATCTGCATACATTAGAATAACATTGGTGACCCTGTGGAGAGTGGTTTGTATGGACTAGATTAGTAGAAATAGATGAAAAAAACAGCAAAATTACATTAAAAAAATGAGATGCAAAGCACTTTACACACAGACTCATGAAAAGGAAATAAAATGCCCCTCCATTCCAAACGGTGCTGCTAAAAGTGAGTCCTTCTGTGCCATCACGTAGCATGAAATATAATAATTAACACATTGGTCCAGACTGTCCTGTCTGATGAGGTCTAGCACAGGGTGGAGAGCTGCTGCTGCTGCCACCAGATCAGGGTAATACAGCAGTGTCTTGAAATTTTGCAGTTGAATGCAAAACAGAAATTGGCTGCTATTAATCAAACGCACACTTAAACAGACAAAATTGTCTAAGTCACTGGCTTGGGGTGGAGATTAGGAAACACTGCCGAAGGAAGAAAATGTAGCAAATCAGTCGTATTGGCCTGGTTGTGATGATAAATCCAGTAATGACAAATCCACTAATGAGATTTGTGCTATCAAATGGCTTCCAGATGTTTATAACTATAGCTCGACATCTCCAGACCTTTCACTGCCTCCTTTCATTTCCCAACAACTACTTTTCCACCACAGTGTAACTCAATACTCAACAGTACATTGCACTTGTACAGGCTGTGAGTAGAGCATTTTGATTAAAACCTGTGAGGTATTTCACTCATCATCAAGTATTCTGAACGAGATTCATTGCAGACAGTTCAGTATTTGTAAGCAAAGAGAATCAAGTCTTTTATTAAATTTCTCAGGGGTGTCATGGCTTGCGGTGACATATAATGTTATTTTTGCTGCTTTATGCTTTCAGAAAAATCAATTTTTGCATTTATTTTTTTTCAATTAAGACTTGGCAGGCAGTTGGAATTCTTTAAACCCTTAAATGTAATGCTTTCACACTACTCGTGTGCCAGTTTTATTACCAGCCATGGTGAAACATACTGATGGCAACCACAGCGCCAACAATTTCTATTATTGTCTGTACTCTTAGTGTGAGCATGGTTTTCAGGGGGCGCTATGAGCACAGCACAGTGCTCCTGCCTTCATTAGCAGTTTTATTTTGATTGGCCACAAGGCAAGACGGCGCCTTTCTACTGGTCAAACAGATCAAGCAGACAGTTGGGTGTTGTTAGTGGCTTGTAAGAAGCTAGTGTAACCATTAACACTCCAAACATGAAAAACATGAATTAATAGATACAGCCATACTTGATAATATACTGATGGCTCGATGTATCTATAAGATTTGGATAACCCCAAGAAGTTTACCCATTGGTCTTATATTTTTTCTTCATCCGGACATCTGGAATTAATCAAACCAAGATTTAGTATAAAGACAAACTCAGGTTGCGTGTATGTTTGTGAGGAGCTTACGCTGTGCTGCTGTAGTGCTCAAGTCATACTACCAGTAGTATTTCAGCTTTACTGTGTGTGTCCTTGTAGATTTATGTATGCAATTGACACAAAAAGATGATTTTATTGAGGAGAGCAGTCTATGGAGAGCTTATGCCACATTATTCACACTCCTTTAAATGTCTGTGTGCGAAACCTTCCTTGTAGATGTTTCGATGGTTAAGCAAATGTAATCCCATGTCTCCCTTTTTATAGGCCACTGGTTCCAGAAAAATTTTTTTTTCTTTATAGCAAAGTTTGCAGTCAGTGTCACATTGTTATATAGTGGGGTGCATTATAGGAGGAATACTGAAAGCCAGGCCCTTCAGCCTGAATCTGTCACACAGAACTGATGTGAAACGAATCTTTTGATTACCTCTTGCTGCTAATATTAATGGACACACATTTTTATCTATATATATTTTTATTAAAGTGTCACTTTTAATTTTATTAGTATTTTGAATTTGACTCAAAGTGAAGTAATTCAGTTGTGGCGTAACTATATTCGAAATAATCTAGAAAATAAACTAAAGCACATTCACGGAAGGGTAGTAAAGAAATCATGTGAATAAATTATGTCACTTTAAGCACTGAAAGGAAAGAAAGATTGGAGAAAAGAGGAACGGAAGGAAGTAAGATGAGGCATGACAGGATTTCAAATTAAAAGTTCAGCAATGTCACTTTTCAAAGATCATCTAGAGAAACAATTACAAGTTTATTTTTGGACTTGCGGAACAAGACCTCCAGTGTCCCCATCACACTATGGTAATGCTGTATTCTCTTCATATGGGAATAACTGTCAAAACAATCTGACACTAAAAAGCAATCAAACTCTTCCAAGGCTGTCTAGAGAAAAGGATTGATGTTTTCTATTGGCTACCAATGAGGCTATTCTCACGTAGCTCGTAATGTAGAGACACATTTCAATGATGTTTTATGGCAAAGCAAACAATATTGTTAATTTTACAAGCTGACCTGCACATTATTTTTTAAGTGGAAAGCTTGCTTCTACTTTATTTCCACAGGGATTGTATGCAGCACAGTTTCAAAGCTCTTCTGAAACAGGATCCATCTGAGAGATTATGGTTATCTTCACAAACCCTACACTGTATGTAGTCCCACTAGAGATCTGTTTAAGGTGTTCAGTGTGACATCCAGAGGGAGCAGGAACACAGATATATGTTTCAGTTGGCAGCATTTAGTTGCCATTTTTCCTTGCAAAATAATTCTCCTGTGGTCCAGCTCAGGAGCCAGTTCTTCTTGTCTGTTCTACTCCACCACTTGGTTTAGTACGACAGGACAGACAAATTCCTTAATAAAAAAAATGGTTCTCCAACAGTAGAACACTAAAATGAGGAAACCAATTCATTAATGTAGCACATTTCAGGCATGAGTTTTTGGAACTTACTGAGCATACAAATAGACAGTATAGAAATTAAATATGCTTAATATGTTAAATATGTTAAATATTTGGGACCATTATGGATAATTTTTTTCTGCCTAGAAAAATTATCACCATTGGATTCCATTGACAGGAATTCAAGCTGTCCACAGCCTCTGGTTTGTTGTGAACATACAAATTACAAACTTTCAAGCCAACTCTCAAGCCTACAGAAAGCAAGCATTTGATAATTTGGTGAACAGCTGACTATTTACACATCCAGAGGACACAGAACAACTTTACCGTTCATCTGGAGATGTGATTTTGGTCACCTGATGAATCTGTCCATTAAGCTCTGGTTTCCACAGAGTCCTGTCATTTTGTGAGGGACAGGTAGCGTACAGCATGTGTATCAGAGTCTTTTTTTTTGGCTCCAGCTGAACCTAAACAGTAAAAAGACAATTTGAATCCAATGGGGGAATGGCGGACTCTGCCTTTAACAGTGAAACTTACAATATGACGAGATACTTACTGAATGTAAATACGATGATTGGCTATTACATACAAAATGGCAATCGTAATTAGTATCACTACTGGAGTTTAATCTCATGAAAATCTTAAGCATTACCTATCTACTATCTCCACACTGTACTATGATAGCAAACAATTTACTAAACAGACTTTTGTTCTTGCCTCCATAGTTTTCCGAGTTCTCATCCACCAGCTGTCTGGCTGAATTGAGGTACACACTGCACCACAAACAGCGGGATAGCAGCAGCATATTTCACCTTCTGTTTGTGCAAGAAAAGTAGACTGATACTTGAAATAGCTACAACAGACACACCTATGTTCATTAGCACTATGAGTGTTGTTTTGCAGTAATAAGTGATGGCAAGCAGGAGTGAAAAAATTAAAGACCCAGTATTTTGAACTGGGAAGTAGCAGGCCAATTCAAAAAGTGCTTCTTGTGGGGTAAAATTCAGTCACCCTGCTGTTGCTGCACTGTGTGTGTACATACATACAGGGTGCATAATTTAATAAGGTGTTTACTCCGAATGAATAGCTAAGAGAACTGGGAATTAGGCTGGGAATTAGGAGAGCTAGAGAGCTGTAGGTGACACTGTATAGACAGCACAGTTGGCTAAACTGAAGGGTGATACACTGCATGGCACAGGTCTGTGAGAGAGAGGGGGCTTGAATTCATGTGGGCGTTGTGGTTGTTTGTCAGGGAAATGTGACATTCCATCATTGCAGTACACACTGTACTTTTGATTTTCTCAATCTTTGATTACATTCATTAGTGATCCCAGTCCTCATTTGCGCAAGCCTTTGGCAGTGTGGGCGGATAGGTTATAGAATTTTCTATCAGAACATTGACCTTACAGTCAGAGCCAGTGAAGCCCTAATCAGGCATGGTAGAAAAATATCGTTGGAGAAAAAAAACAAATTTGCATTGGCTTTTGTGCAGAAACTAAATATTTTTCAGAGCATTGTCTCTAAACACAATGAGCTAGTGATTCAAAGTAACATTTAAACCAGCAGGAATTGGTTTAGGAGCAACAGAAAACAGCAAACACATTTTAGGTAGTAAAATTTTTTTTTTGGATTTAAAAGTAGCAGACCTTCCAGGTGCTCTTCAGTCTTTGTTTTTGGACCAGACTGGCACACATTTTTTGGCACCTACTTGAGAAATTGAAACCCTTCCACTATTGACTCCCCACACCATCTTAAAAATGAACATCGCTAACACAACTTTTACCATGAAATTGAAATGAAGTTTTTACATTCTTATTTTTGCAATTTTTGATTGAAATGCTTTATTTTCTCAACTGTATGAGCACTTGTTCCCTTCCTCTCTTTGTCTTGCTTGTTAAAACTGTATTAATACCACCCTAATGACGTGAATAAATATCCATCCTCCATTCTGTTTTCGGAGTTGCTATTTGTCATGCAAGGTAAAACACAGACAGGCAAATAAAGCACAGAGGAGGATGACAGAATGCAAGAAGAAAAGAGGAAATAAGGCAAACTCACTGAAACAATTCTTCTGATCTAATTTTACAATGATGACTGGAGGAAACACACTAACTCTGCTTTGTTTCACCCTGTTTCCCTCACATGTGATTTTCTGTCATGCAAATTAGTCCCTTCCCTCCTCCTATCTGTCGTGACAATGCTTTCAACGACTAAATGACTTCCAGCTGTATTGCATGTCATTTGCATCTGCACAAACATGCACAGATGTACAGTATTGCACGTAACACTACACTGAATGTTTTATTCATAACACTTGGAGATTATTTCATCTTAAGTGTGCTGCAAGAACAAGAGGAGAGAGAGCTTGTTTCATTAGTAAGTACTCCATGGGGTACCATTTTCCTCACAGTACTTAAAAATAAAACTAAAATAACTTAGAAAAATTGTCCCATGTCAGATAACTAGGAAGGGAGAACTACTTCCAGAATTTTATTCAAAAACTATTGAAATAAAAAAACCTCTTAGGGGAAGATTTATGAAATAGCATAACAACTGAAGAAGGTTCCCTGCAGAATACACACTTTTGTTTTCTTCTTTCATTTATATGCACGTTCACATAAGTAGATTAGATTTGGCAGAGCACAAATCAAGTACCCTGCTGTTAAGATATATTGAGTGACCAGAATAACTTAACCATGCTGTTAAAAGGTATGCTGGTAACACTCTTTAATCAAATCAGTCCGAATGTAGATGTCAACCCAAAGAGACATGGCTGCAGCAAGCGGAAGGACTTCTAAAAGATCCCCTAAGCAGTACTGGCAGTACTGATGAAAGAGTTATTATTTCTGTAAGTCAATTTACAACAACTTGTACAGCTGTGTCAAGCTCATCCACACCTTTTACCATTTTCTTTCACTATTTTTCATGAATGTAGCAAGCTAGCTGGTTACACTAGCTATCAACATAACTACTGTAACTTCTTAATCCCGTCTAAAAAATAGGGTTGTGGCCGTGGGAAAAAATGTATATTTAAATTATAATGACCTGTTCAAATTAAAGATTTACAGTGTATTAGAGTATCAGATGCTTATAGACTGTAGTTTGCCTTGTAGTCTAGCAGAAGGAATTCTTAAAATTTACTACCAGCTTAATGTATTACTACCCTATTTACTGATTTATCAGTAAATTAAAAAAAATGGAGAAGGACATTAGCGACCAAGCCTGTGCTAATTGGATAATCATGATTCCGAAGCATCTGAGAAGTTGTGTTTGGAAGTATTTTGGATTCTTCACCTTAGATGGCAAAATTACCAACAAAATTAATGCTTTTTGCCAACTTTGTGGTTGGTAGTCGTTGATAGTTGTTTTCAAATCAAAGGTAGTTTGTTTGCCAAAGTCAACAGGTGCTTAAAAAAAATCAGGTGCGCACTATGACCTGAAAGATTGAGGAGCAAAACCCCTTTATGACCGCACAGCGAGTCAAAAATGCTCTCCAGGGTGTAGGTGTACATATTTTCTTGTCAACAATCAAGAGAACACTTCATGACCAATCGTTATACAGGGGATGTGTTGTTTCCTGCTTTGGCATTTTGGCATGTTGCACCTCCGCCGTTGCCATTAGGTCAGCTGCAGGGTCGTCAGCTGGAAGCCACAGTTCACTGATGTTTAGCAGCCTATACCAGTACATCTCCCGGCGTGGGGCCGTTTGCGTATTGGGGACATTTCCCCACCACCCTCTGGCTGTACAGGGGGGTTGGCCCCCAACCATTGCTCTTCTTCTGGAGCCACAGTAGCTGGCTTTCTCTGCTTCGTCTCCCAGTTGCTTCACAGCTTTTTGCAGGTTTGCCGCTTTCATGCCAGCACCAGGGAGTTGGACTACTGCTTTGCTGACAAAGTCCCGGCATCCGACCTCAACGGGGTAAATCCTAGCTTTCCAGCCAGCTTCTTGTCATTCCGCTGCCAGCTCTGAGTACTTGAGTTGTTTCCTTTCATGGGCTCCTGTCATGCCCTCTTCACAGGGGATGGTAAGCTCGATCATGAGGACCCCTTTCTCCACTGCAGACCACATGATGATGTCTGGCTGGCTAGTGGTTGTAGTGATCTCTCTTGGGAAGACCAGCTTTGCTCTGAGGTTCGCCAACATCTACCACTCTTTGCCAAGTCTGAGTATGATGTTCCTTTCTTGTGCAGGTGCTCGGAACATGCTGCCTGGCTTGATGGACACTGTTAGGGTAGGCTTTGCTGTTTCTGGGGTGCTGTTTGCTGCTACCCTGCACCCTCCAGGACCTTGGCCAGCTTAGCCAGGAACTGATCATCGCCTCCTGAAGCATCTCTGGGTCAGCGCCACCTTGCTTGCTGGAGGCTTGTCTTGATGTTGTTACAAAGCAGGCAGCCTACTTCGCTTCCAAACCACAAGGTGAGATTACGGGGGCATGGGAGGTTGTCAAGTAGGAAGAGTCTGGATTGTGGCGTCCTCCAAATGTCTGCTGGACTAATGTACCTGTTCACAGTGGCGTCCCAAAGGGTCCAGGCTCCTTGACGGCCCTGTGACACTGTCTTTATGTGGAAGCGCTCCTGCTCTAGCCTGGTGACTTTGTCCACCACTATGGACTTTCGGTGTTTTATGGAGGCTTTTGACCAGAACTGTTGAGGTGATCCCTAGCCCAGGCCAGTGAGACTGGTCTGGACTGACCCCATCACCTCTCGGTGTTTCAGACTGGTGATTGCATGGTTTACCTCAGCTTGCACCTTCCACTTGTGTTCTTTGCTGATGGGGACTTTGGCACTTGTTATGAGCCGGTCAGCGGACTCCTTCGGCTCCCGTACAAGGCGTGCCTTCTCTTGCTCATACCCTAGCCTGATGGATTTCATAGGGAGCTCCAGCATGTTCCAGCCGAAGAGACCTTCATCTGAAAAAAAAAAGTGGGGCAAGCTCATCCACTTTCAGATGTAGCTGTTTGCTGGGCTGTCCATCCTGCTGACCTCTGATGTGGGAATTTCACAGACCTTAGCGGCCACATCAGTTGTTGGTTTATTGTGTGTCTGTAGCACCACCACACTTCCCAGGCAGATGGCTTTGATCGATCTTTGCCAGGCCTTCCACAAGTTGTTGCTTGGCTAGCTTCCCCATTTCCCTGTCAGATGGCTTGGCAAGCCTTTGCTTCAGCTCGTCCCACAGCTCCTTTAGGCCCTCTTTCTCATCGGGTGCAGCTTTCCTCCAGTTCCTACAGAGCTGACGCCTGGTTCTGACTAGCTTCTCAATGTTCTTCTCTCTCCTTCCTTTCCTTGGGGCTATGGGCTCCTTCCTACTGATTCTCTTTGTAGATGATCCAGCCAAAGATGTTGAACATGGTCTCGATTCTTCCTTGCAATGACCATTCCAAAAGATGGCTCAATTGAGAGTTGGGTTTCTGCCACTCTGCCCGCTCCTGTGCTTTTGGCCACTTGACCTTGTTGTGCCTTCCTGGTTGCTTTGTGGGGTGTACTCCTGGCGGGCTGGTGTCCTCACTTTGCTGGGTGCCATCTCCATCACGGGGCTTCCTTCTTCCACTTCAGAGCGCCATTGAGTCCTGCAGCACTGTGGTTGCAATCCCAGCTTCGGGACCCTATCATCTGACCTGTCTGTGCAAGGTCACTTGTCTGTCTGCCTTGTACACTTCATCTTCCCCTGATGAATGTGTAGTCCCCTGTGTGACGTCACCTGCTCCCAACCACAAGTACGCTTCTGCAGGATTTCCTCATTGTCGTTATCCATTCCTGTCGTTACCTCTTGTTCTGTTCTAGTAGGCCCATCTTCCACCCCGCCACTCAGAGGCCTGCGGGTTGTTTTCTCTTATGCTGCTTTGCAGTCAAGAAGGGTGCTTTCTGGGGCTTTCAGGTCACTAGTGGGTAGTGTGACTAGCTTCCCACTCCTGTTGCGGTCTTTCCCACTGTCAACTGGCATTTCCCAGCTGTCCACCAGTCTTTCCTGGCTGTCACCTGCCCTTTCGCAGGGGTCCCTGATTACCCGTAACTTCAGAGGATTAACCACAAGATGCCAACCCCTGGTAAACCTCAAAAACAGAGAGGCCAGGCTGCAGTTCCCAAAAACATACAAAAAGAAAATAGTGGAGTTCTGGAACAGAGTTCTAACTAAAAATGATAGATGGACTCAAATCCATTTATCACAATGATGGAAAGTGGAGAGTGTTTCAAACATGGTGGAGTTTGAAGAACAAAAAAAAATTCTAACTGTCCAAATACTTACGGTCTTGAGCTTAAATTGCTGAACAAATGCTTGTAGACATAAATGTGGATCCCCAGTAAAACTAAACACACATAAATGTCAGATCATAATAATAGTGTATGTGAGTTCTGATTTCTACTGGACTCCTAAGAAGCAATTTCTGATTCTGAACTTGTCAGTGAATACACTTATGCAATTGCTTTGTAAAACTCTCTCTCTAATTTATTTGTTTTCGATATAAAAATATACCTGTCATATCCCTTTTTCAAAGCTGGTTAGCTGCTTCTGCTCTGTCACTGCTCTGTGAGATCAAATATTTTGCCATATCACATACAAGTAATACATATTTTTGACAGATGAAAGCGGGTTTTGTTTCAGGTAAAAAGTGTCAGTAGGTTCTCAGTCTTTCCATTTGACGGGAAAATGGAATACAAAAGAAAACATGAAAATATGAGTTGTGTAAAGGTGAATTAACGATAGCTTCATGAATTCATTATGAGCGATGTAATAGGACTCCAAAGTGATTATTTTATAGGCCTAACAAACGATCTATCATGTAAGTATTACCTGTCAGAAAACCTGTGACACACGATGTTCGTGATCATGACCATGTTTATGAACAAAAACAACTGCTTTGTTGATGTTTACAGAGTTTTTGTTTTTATTTTGATATGTGATGACTCATAAAAGGTGCTGAGAGGACAGTAGTCCCAGAGGAACAAATTATGCAAAGCTCAGTCTAACAAAAACCAAGAAACACTCTCTGAAATTGAAACAGGAAACTGGTTCTCCTTTTAAAAAAAACTTTTTCTTTATTTTATTTTATTATTTTCTTGCTTTAAATTAAATGACTAATTCATTAATTTCTGTTTGTTAGTTTGTATGTGTTTCATTATATGTTTATATTTTTGTGGTAAAGTGGTAAACAATGCAATATATCCATACCTTGTAAGCAATGTTAAAATGTTAATTTTATCAAAATTGATTTGTTACCACCTTTTTATTCCACATATTCTTTTTGCTTGTTAAAACTTGGCAAATGCATTGCCCGCATTTTGTTTTCATTTTCAAACTTGCAGTTTTCAGCCCCAACCCAAGCTGGGATACAACTTTTCTCACATAAGCATTGGTACTCCACAAGACCAATAAACAGAATTTGATGTGCAAAATTGGTGAAATTCCCCTTTAACTACTGTGTAGTGGTGGTGCACAAATGGGTCATATGCAAAAACTTTGACCCATTACTGGAAATTCCCAAAAGTGGTACCTCTGGCTTGTTTGTGTGTTTAAACTAACATAACTGGCCATGTTCATGTTCCCATCTGGAGACACCGTCCTTCAAGAAGCAACTGGTCCATAGTAAAATCAGGTTGGCCATTCCAAATTAGGGAGAATAGAGTGATAAATAGCTGACATACAGCAAACATGACAAGAGAATCAGAATTTATAAATGGATTCAGCTGTTTGAAAGACTAATAGATAAACATAATGCATGCATTTAATGATAGACGGTAACGGCTGTTTTATTCCTAATCCTCATCCATGGAGGGTAGGAATAACATTTTTTTTTTTTTTAAAAACATTTAATGATTTCTTGGGAATCTGAGAGTTTTGAAAGAACTTTAACATATCATCTGCGAAAAGGCAAATTCGTTGTGTAAGTTATTGAATAGGGTAATTTCCATAGCATCCTGGTCTTGTGGGTACATAAATCTTTTTTTTAGTGATAAGTGATTGTTGATGTGTAAATTGTCCATATCCCATCAGCAAATAATGTCTCAAAGCCAAATTTTTGTTATGTTATCAACCACAGTTTCCAGGATTCTTCTTCAGTGGATTTTCTGCATCTAGCAATATTGTTGGTTCCTTACGTGATGAAAGAGGCTGAATTTGCATTATTAGAGCCAATTTGGTCTCTGTGAATTATGGACACAAAAATGGAATAATAGACGCATGTAAATGCCTTGCTAAAATTTATAAAGTACCATGACCTGTGGTAGAGCTCACATGTTAAGTAATATGTAAATTATGTTTCATGATACTTGGACAGATTTAAGCTAACAAGGGAAGTCAGAAATGTCTATATTTAACCACCGGAATTTGCTGTATGGAGGGTAAAAGAATACAGCCAATGTTCAGGAATGATGGATTTTATTGACAGGAATAATTTGTGCTGCAACTAGCAAAAACACACAAACACTCACATGTACACAAACTAAACCACCAATAATGCTGAGCCCCCCCCCCCACACACACACACACCCACCCACAAACACACTCACAAAATGTATTTCTTGTGCAAAAAATATATTGGCTATATGAACTTCATGGCCTGCTGGAAATCAGTCCATGCCCGGTATCAGCTCCCTCACCATCAGTGCCTTTTGTTCAGAGTGAAATTTCAAACCATGCAGAGCCCCCCATTTAAAATAAAAGGACAGCAAATCACTGGCTGCATTTCACATAAAATGGCAGCCAGATGGCTCAGTTAGACCACAACCCTCTGAATGAGAAATCATAGCACTTTTCTGTTAAGCCAGGCGTGATTCAATCAGTCCAGTCTGACTATATAACGTAAATCATTCATTTAAGTTTCCAAATGATCCATTTCTTCAATCCATTATCTACTAACTACCAATTTCTTGTGTCTGAATGAATATGAGTACGTTTGAGATATCTGTAGTTAATTAATAAATTTTACAAATATAATGAACTGATTTTTTCACTGACCACTGATAGAAATTCAAATTTTATACATGTTAACATCACACTATAAAAAAATCATCATCATCATAATCATACAGGAATTTAGTGGAATCAACTCATCTTTTCTTGTTAAATTAATGTAAATATGTAAGTTTTGTTCATTTCAAGTTAATTCAACTTAGAATGTCTGGTTTTAATTTTCAGACTAATAATAATCTAAGCTTATAAACAGTCTGACTATATAACGTAAAACCATTCATTTAAGTTTCCAAATGATCCATTTCTTCAATCCATTATCTACTAACTACCAAGTTATTGTGTCTGAATGAATATGAGTACGTTTGAGATATCTGTAGTTAATTAATACATTTTACAAATATAATGAACTAATTTTTTCACTGACCACTGATAGAAATTCAAATTTTATAAATGTTAACATCACACTATAAAAAAAATCATCATCATCATAATCATACAGGAATTTAGTGGAATCAACTCATCTTTTCTTGTTAAATTAATGTAAATATGTAAGCTTTGTTCATTTCAAGTTAATTCAACTTAGAATGTCTGGTTTTAATTTTCAGACTAATAATAATCTAAGCTTATAAACATGAGTTATTCTAACTTGAGGTCTTTTCATTTTAAATAATGAGTTTAATGAATGAACTCCTGAGAGTTCACTCAACTCAATAAATGAAGTTTTTAAGAAACACAAGTAGCATATTAACAGACTTCCCAGCATGCATTCTTGAGAGTTAAAACTCTTCAGAAACTCTCCTTTTTTTGTAGTTTGAAGAAAACAGACATGAGGTAAACCTGCTGTGTGTCTGTATTCCATGCGAACTTAGTTCATGGTTGTTTCTTTTCATAATAATGAAAACACTGTTAACCATGATGACGGTTATACTGAATTTAGTCCCTACGCCTGCACACTTTGCATTCAACAAAGTTACTGTGCACAGCCAGTTTTGCCTGTCTTTGTACTGAAACTGGTACAAAGTGGCTTTAGCAGCTACAGCTGTACCTGTCAGTTTTTCATTTGACATGAAGAACTGACCATTGTGAGAAGATGTAAAAAGAAAGAAAGTCTCTCTGTAATGACTGTCTGTTTGACTAAACAGTCAATTCAACTTCATGTCTTAAATTTATTGAACTTTTCTCAAATTCAGTTAACTTAACTCAGTTTTACATTTTCATAACTCATTCAGTAATGTTGAACTAACTAATCTAAGTTCAGCTGACTCACATTTTTAAGGAAGCAGTGGAACTTACTTTTCTAAGCTGAGCAAACATTATACAATGGTTTACAGTGCAGTGCTCCCTCTATGGAATTCCAGATGGAGAATTTAAGGACATTTCATTGTCTCTTGGGAAGTCAAAGAATAGCTTGCAATATCTTACAAATGGGGCAGTTTGGATACCTATTATACTGTATTCAAGACTCTATTTTACAGCTTGTCTGCAACTTTTTCTTTCACTTTTCGCATTCATTTACCTTAAAATAACTTTTTTGCAGATACTACACTCTGAAAATCTGAATACCTCACAGATCAATGAAGGAAATGAAGGATGTCTTGTATTTCTGCCTTTTCCTAATTGATGTATGTATATAATTGTGTGGATATTTTTACTATTGATCAGTGTTTTTAATTTGCTTATCTCAAGATGTGAATCAGTTTGTGTTGGACAAGCCCAATAAAACACCACCACTCACTAACAGCTGATTTATGATCAGCATACTGACCAGCGTGTAGTGGTTGATGAGCTGTAGGCAAACTGATATGATGGCATGCTTTATATTAAATCTTGAAATAATTTAGTAATATGGAAGTTGAATAATAAAACCTATCACAACCATCCAAGATATATTTTAATACCACCCACCTTATCATACAGAATATCATTTAAAAACAATTACTGGAGACTGGGTAAAAGCTGAATAGATTGGTCTAATAACGTTTTATTTTGTTGGGATGTAAAGGTTTATGTGACTTTCTGACTGCGAAGGCTGCTGGAAATTATCTGTCATGACTGGAGTTTCTTGTTACTTCCTCCTGCTGCAGCTGCCTGACCATGTCTATTTTCCAGCCAAGGCAAAATTCACCTCAGACAAGTCTTTTACAACCAACTCATTAGTTCGGCTTTTGTAGAAATGTGTCCTTCCACTCAAATGCCAATATCTAGTACGGATATCATTCCAGTGCTCTCTTCTCCTAAAATTTAGAATCTTTAAACCTCAGTGTGTGGAACTTATTTGGATCATTTTTATGAAAGGTAATATAAGGTGCTCCCCCAATAATAATTTATCTAAACAATGGTGGAAACACTAAACTTTATAATGACACTGACACAGTTAGATCATTTATGGATACTTGATCCACTTAATAAGGTCAGTATTTGCTTCAGTACTGATTTAGTGGATTGGATCAGTGCCTCCCTGGTTACAGCCTATATGTAGTTTTGTTTCTGATTGCAAATGGTATTAACAGTATGGTACTGAAACACATTATATTGAAATTGTGCAAAGGTAATATATGTATAAAATTGGATTCCAGCGTATAACAGTTGGCTAAAACGTAAAACTGGACAAAAAAAAAACCATAGATGTAGTTATAACTATATGTAGAACTATCATCTGGCATCAATGATGTTTTGAATAGCCCGAACTTTCATGAGTCAGTCTTTGCCTTGCAAAGCAGCACTACAGTAAATGCTGCCTACATCAGGGTAGACAATAGGTTTAACTTCAATCAATAATGATAGAAATGTGTTAGCTACAGGGATGGCAACAAATCAAAATACTAGGAATTTAGGAGGTTGGGGTCTGAACCTATAATTAGATACTCAAGCAACTGGCATGTTTTATGGACATGTAAATAGACTGATAAGCAAATAACCTAACATTCTCAAATTTTTTGTCTTGCAAAACATTTATTGGTTTTATTACTCCAGCAGCCAGTCTATCAGTCTCACCACCATCCAGTTGTGTCGAAATCATTTAGCCAGCCAGTCACTCTCACACTGAACTACTCAATTAGTGGACCAGTCAGCTGTTAAGCCAGTCACTCAGCCAAATGGTCAGTCTCACCTCAGAAAGTCAGCCAACCACACAGTCAGTCAATTACACACTGAAGCACAGGGCCACCGTGTGTAAGTATATGTGTGCAGAGTTACTGATGCTTTAGATGCCCTGCTTAATTTAGCATGCCTGATAAACTCCATGCTGACCAACAACAAAGCCTAGCCAGTCCCATAAACATATATGTACACTTTTTAAAGGTTACTACTCATGTGCTTTAGCCATTTTTTTGAGTAGCAGGAAAGAGAGACTAACAACAGTGCACCAATTTTAAATTGAACTGACCGGCTGATGCTTTTGAATGTCGATGTAGTTTCTTCTCTCTCTTTTGCACACACATACAGACACAAATACACTCTACAGGGTGTATCAAATTGCAATTATAAGTTGTGGCTTAAAAGCTATTCAGCATGTACTGGGCAAAATCATGGGTAATTATATTCACATGGCATGCCAGGTGTAAATCAGTCCCGGCTTTATTGCTAGAAAACCAGCAGGGCTTTCAGTCCTGAGGAACAGGATTAAAGACCAGTGCGTTCCCATTAGTTCAGGCAAGCCAATATATGGGGTCCAAATTGGTCTTTTATTAAAAACGAGTTACGGACCAGTCAGCATCATTCCCCTCTGTTGTGATGGGAATGGTACAGTATGTATCACTGTAGTTATTATTAGACTGGCTGTCTATTGCAAGCCTGAACTGAATTTAAAACAATAGATGCTATTGCAGAGGCTTTTCCAATCTGAGAACATCATTTTAGAGGGGAACAGGGATTAATGATATTACAGTCGAATAAAAACAAAATGAGAAGAGTGTCTTCTCTGAGGTAAAATATACCAGGTAAAGATTTGTTGAGATTAAAATTTTTTTTTTGAGAGAGACCTGGCTGAGAAGACAACATAAAAAACATAGCTACAAAAACAAATAGTAGCAGATGATCATAATCTAACAAACGTAAAAAAAAAGTTGCCATTATCAGTTTAGCTAGTGACTCTGTCGTCTGATAACAGCATGATTTTGGATTTGTCTGCATCTAAATCCGATTAAAGTTGGGTTAAATTGGGCTGGACAAAAAACATAGACAAGGGTGCAAGAATTTAAGGGTTTGTACTATTGATGAGAAAGAGCAATAGATAACTGTATCATCTGCATAAAAATTCTACAGTACAGTTTCATACGTTATCACAAAGATTTATTATGTATATATGGAGAGTAGTAATGGTCCTAGTAGAGACCCTGCGAACTGGACACATTGAGTTCTTGCTCATAGTAGAGGGTAGTAGGCACCCTCTACTATGAGTTTTTAATAAAGGTGACATGATTAACTGGGAGAAAATCCTGGACAAATCAACAAAAAGACCTTCACAATATTTTACACTGTCCAGTGCCTCAACAATGTCATTTATCACTTTAAGAGCTACAGTGCTGTCTTGTTTTCTGAAGCTGGATTGTTGCTGAGATAAGATACCATTTGTGTCTAAAGAATTGATAAGGTGTTCACTGACAAGCTTTTCAAGGAATTCAGCAAAACACATGATTTGGAAACTGAACTTTTGTTATTTAACACTGAGGGAGAAGATAGGCAGGGTTAAAGGTATCCCCTCCAAAAAACTCAAATCAGTCAGATCCTAAGCACAAATTATATCCTGAGGTCATTATTATTTTTGTTTCACATGTCATCCTACCCATTGCTTTGTATTCCCTGCCAGTCTTCCCTCTGTGCCATCTACTCAAACAGAAAGACCTTAAAGATAACAGAAAAATTAATGTTACCCTTAATTTTAGACATCTGAACTAAGGAGGTGAACTGTGCTATGACATGGCCAAGGTGTTTGAGACAGAAAGGGGTATGGTACACAGTGGAAAAGGGCCACTCTAAAATGCTGTTTTACCAGCAATCTGTGACCTACACGCTGACATTCAACCAGACTGTACACACGCACGGCTAGCAGAAAAGAGCAATGTGAAACATAAAGGTGGGCCAGTAATTGTTTGACCTTTACAGTATGTTGGCAGTCAAGTTGAAACGGTGGACAAAGATGAGCTTACCCTGACTGGGGAAAAGTTATGCCTGACATTAAATGCAGGCTTAGTGGCAGCAACCCAAAGGCCCCTGTGTGTGTTTCTGATTTTCTGTGTGTTTGCCTGGCTCAAAGCTGCAGTGTTTTTAGAAGCTTAGCTGTTTGCTTTTCATATATACTTCAATTTACGTACCTACATTATGTAGAGAACAAAATTTATTCACCTTTTTAAGACTGACTATTCAAAGAATTTATTGAATTTAGGATGTGTCAGGGATTCTTTCTATAATTCTAGCTATAATTATGAATATGAACGGGTGTTTCATGGGATTCCATGTCTGTGAATGCAGATAGAGATGAGATGAGAGAAACACATTTACAAAAGACCTGTAGACTCATAAAAAAGTAATGGACTTTACTTTCCCTTACAAAAAGTCACAGTGAAGACGAATTTTGTTTTTCAGTGTCAAAAATCACACTTCGTGACTGAAGTGTGTCAGCATGTGTACATAATTTAAGTTAGTATTATTGCTCCCCATGCCCTACTGTGCTGAGCTCATTGTTTCCTTGAGGGAAAACAGACATTAAACATTAATGCTGTAAATATTCTACATTTACAGTAAACAATAATCTATTCCACATGAGTTGGCTGATTATCGCCCAGTACAAGTTGAAATTGAAAAAAAAAAACAAGTTCACATGTGACAGCCAGAGAATTTGCTCTGAAATCATATTTGGGTCCATGTAGTTAAACAAGTCCTCCTATCTTAAAAACACAGTAGGCTTTTGGATACTTTATATACTTTGTCATAGATGTAAAGGCACAGGTGTAATTATTAACAAAATGTCTTCCATGAATAATATCTATGAAGCGTGAGGTGGGAGAGGCTGCATACTGTGTTTGGTGATTAAATACAGCTGTCTAGCATTGGGATGTTGGTTGGATACAACTGAAGCAAGATGGGTTCAAACTGTGAACTTGAGTTAATTACTTGACTGCATTAACCATTGTTATCATCATGAGCTTCATCATCATCAGAACCGTTACTGCCTGTATGGTCACAGTCAATCAATGTCACCATCAACAGAGACTGAATTCTTCTGTGTTAGCCAGGCAGCTTAACAGTCCACTGACAATGTGTCGCTGGAGGAGTGTGTGCTATTGATTTGGGGTCAAGTGGCACTCAGGGTCACATGTACATGTGGCAATAATGAATGGAAGAAACTGCAGGTATAAAAGTATCTGAGTGACAATAAACCCAAGGATATCTTTTTAGTATCTAGCATTAACACAACAATGCTCTAATGTGTTATTAACACTTTGGGAGCATGGAAGAAAAATACTAAACAGGCAAAACAAAAAAATGACAAACACAAAATAGTGCCTTTGGTTCCAACAAAAGTCCGCTGTTCAGGAACTAAGTAAAAGAAACTCTTTTCAGAGTGACCATTGTGCATTATTTTTAAAAATGTACCAATTTTAAAGCAGTTTATACTGTACTCAGGGGAGATGGGTGAGATGTTCTAATTCTAATGCTCTAAATGTTCTAATTCTGTTGTGATTTCGTGCCTTAATTAAATGAAAATAACCAAAAAAATGACTGAAAAGGTAGAAACACATACACTGAAATGGTCTTTTAGGTTCTGGACACAGTTTTACACAAAGAGTAGTCACCAAAAATGGAACTTCACCTTTTAATCTACAACACAGGCAGACACAATTGATTTTATTAGAGCTGTGGCACGTTGTATCTACAAATAATTAACAGAATAAACACGATATTTAACTGCAGGAAGTGCTTTGGTGTTTGACGTGAGGAGGATGGAGTTGAACATCAGATAGGCTTTCATGTCTATTAACATAATTCAGTATTTTCCTTTTTCCCTGTATCTCTTGTCTGTGAAGCTGGTCCCCTCTTTCTGTATTTCTCTACACCACCATCTCCCCCTTTTTCTGTTTGTCATGAAACCTGGGGGAGACCGTATCAACAACACTAAGTGTTTACTAAGTATTTAACATATTAATGGAAATGTAATCCATTTGGTAGCAGTGCTATTAGTAATGCTAAGTACACCAGCCACAGGCAGCCAGGCAAACAAGGTACCAAACAAGAGAAATCATGCAAGGGAAGAGAGAACTCTCAAACCTAATTCTACATTAGACCCCCCTGGTGGTCTCAGTTTTGGTTGTCAGTATATCTCTGAGAAATGATTATTTTTCTTTAATTTTTTTTAAAATAAAATCATCTATATTATTAGGAATAGTGGTGCCACAGCACCTGATCTTTACACTTAATTTTTAGCCACTCTCATGGCATGGCTCTAGGAATGACAATTTTTTTCTGCTGGTTGGTTTGTTCCAGCACTTTGGTCTAGATTAGAAATATACCAACAAGTATTGGATGGTTTGCCATGAAAAGTAGTAGATATATCTATGTAGCAACATCATAAGAAAAATTTACCTACAGGTCTGGCTACAGCTACAGAGCCACTAGCATGGCTGTAGTCTGTTATTCATGTTAACATTTTGCTGTGTGCTTGTCACTGAGAGTTATTTTGTGTTCGCCGTTACCTTGTCAAACTTAAGTTAACGGAGCAATCAAATGACTTAGTATTGACCTTCAGAAAAGTTGGAGGGCTTGCAAGAGATAGATTAAAGAAAGAATAGCCAAAATCAACGCAGCAGCGGCCAGGCTATTGTGATTTCTGATTCTGCATTCTGAACTTCAAATAATGCCCATGTCGTCCAAAAGTCACGTCCACAGTTCATAATGTAGGCTTTCTGTTGAAAAGTTGAAGTCTCCAAGCCCAAGTGAAGACAACCCTTGGCAAACTAGACAAGGCTCCTCTAGAGCCATAGAAGACATTAATCAGCAGTTTCACAGGCTGAGTAGAACCTCCTATGATGAGTAAACTGATCTTGATGTGTTAAATTGCTGGAAATCTTCTTTAACCACACAACCACCTGCTATTCTCCCATGAATTATGTGGGCATTAGATCCTCACCATGGAGCCTCCTCGGCAGGTGAAAGGAAGCGACTGATTAGTGGTCAATACGTGAAACCACTTGAGCTTTATGAGTCTGCAGATATATGCTAAATGTTTATGATCTAGTGAAGATGGAGCTCATTCAGCTACACCATAAACAAAAATGCAAACAGCAAGCTGCTATCTCCATATTCAACAAAAATGAAAGTTGACACAAAATGGGAAAGTGACAGATTTCTGAACAAACTTCATCTTTTTCATCTGTTTCTGTCTAGCCAACCAGAAGCTAAAAAGGAATGTTTATAGCCAAACATTTTCTCCAGTCCTTTTCCTCATTACCAAGCTGCTCCTTGGTGCCACATTGCTGTTAGCCGCTACTTGTATTTATTACTGTAGTATCCAAAGATGTAGATGGGTGGCCACAAAACAAGTCAAATTAAAGGGAGACCTCTCTAAAACATTATCTATGTTTGGACTTAATTATCTGTTAGTATTTTGCTAGAAAGACTTTAAATAGCGTAACAGACTTTATATGCACCATACAGCATTATAATTTCTCCATATCCAACAATTAATCACCTGTTTTCTCTGAAGTACTTCTATGCAGATGTGTTTGTTTTTAAATAACAACAACAGATTACATACATGTAATCACCATGGCTAACAAATGTATCATCACAATGCTTCAGCGTCCATACATAATGGGTTTCTCATGACTGCTCAATAAGAAAGGCGATTAGTAATTCCAAATTAACAGAGGTTGTGGAAGGAGACTGGATGTGATTGCAAGGAGTCCTGAGGCTGGAGACCGGTGAGGAGGTAAAGATGGGTTAATCAGATACTATTGTTCTCTTACTACACACACACACACACACACACACACACACACACACACACACACACACACACACACACACACACACACACTGTGTCTCTCTTTCCTACACACACATACACACATACAGCAATTTAGGCTACTGAGTGTAATCAGTCCAGCTCTTACCAGGACCACTCAACTGATTTTCGTTAGAAGTTTCTAAGCTGAACTCACTACTTTCTTTCTGTCTCTGTTATTTTTCTTTCTTTTTTTTTATCTTTTTTGTGGGCTTTTGTCTGTCTGTAAATCTTCTGTATCACCTTATTACCTAATGAAATAACTGTAGGTAATGAGTTTTTAGAATTCTCTCAAATGTGGCTAAAACTGATAAGTATATGACCCCCACTAGTACTGTCCATTCACACCACTGCGGACACTCTTAAGATTTTGTTAAGAAGTTTGTTGTTGGAATAATCAATACTCGACATCTTTTATTGTACACAAAGACTTAAAAGTCATTCATTTTCAGCTTTATCCGATTTTCATAGTTTCTTATGTTATAGATTTTGTTGTTTTGGGTTGATTTTGTTATTGTTTCTATCATTAAATATTTTTAAAACAGCCAGAATATAGCCGTAAAATGCACAGATTGCCTCATTGATGAATCCGCTATGTTTCACCAAAGGTAGCATTCGCTGAACTTCTTTTTGTTGAGACTGATAATCTAATCTCTTGTAGAATGACAGAATTTAGCAAAAAGAAATCTAATACATATGGCGTTAAACAATAGCGTTTTGTATGGCTTACTGGTTGTCAGGGTTGTTTGGAGTGCTCTCAATTATTTTGGCTAGTTAGATATCAGGCTGAAGTTAAGCAGAACTACATTACTTTATGTTGAAGAGTTACTGTATGTATAAGAATTTCATTAAATCAAACCTCGTTTTTGATATTATTTATGTTTGGCATTCTACAGCATTCCATTCAGCATTCCATTTCAGCATTTGGAAGTGGTTCGGGCATCTGTAATGGATTGATGGATGAAATTTTTCAGCAATAACCATAAAATGTATTTACTGTAATTACCTCTCTATATAGTAGTTTTAATTCTTAGTGGGAGTGGTGGAAGAGGTACTCAGATCTTGTATTAAAGTTAAAGACTAGTAGTAGTAGTAGTAGTAGTAGTATTTCCCTTTAAGATTTGGTGGAGTAGAAGTAGCAGGAAATGCACATACTCAGGTAAAGTAAAGGTACCTCAAAACTATGTTTCAGTACTATACTTGAGTAAATGTTCTTATTGACTTTCCAATTCTGCCATACCCACCCCAGATTCAAATATGCCTACTTACGCAGAGGGCTCACAAAAAATGATCAGAGCTCAAGTTACTGGTAATGTAAACCCAACATCTCCTACTGCTGCTGCTTCACACTAAAAGCATATAAACGGAGACACATCTGAATGAATGCATTTATCACAGAAACTAGCACTTACAGCAGTTTTTTATTAAAAATTACTCTACAAAAAAAAAAAAAAAAGAACCTAAATATGTATTTATGTATAGGTACATTTCAGTCAAGGTATTTATTTGAAGTGGAATTACACAGCAACTTTATTAGATACATATACATAAAATTTGACCCGTGTCAATTTTTTTTGTAGCCTCAAAATTCTTGGAATGTGGATCCAGCACTTGCAAGATCTATGACCAGTAATTAAATGAAACAATTTATGACTATGCACCCTCCTAATACCCCCACAGTCTGCCCATTTATTGATCCTTAGGAAAACTGTCAATCAGTTACAAAAGCAACTTTAGCCTTTGAGCAGATCACTTCCAGATAATCAGACATTTGTTCCACAACAACACATCAAAATATTGAGTATAAATCTTTTTCAACCTTTCAAATATCTTCCCTAATGATATCAGAGCGTCTTTCATGGATCTGGTAATTTCCCCAGTGATGAAGCTGCAGTCAATACTGCAGCCAGTGTATCAATATACTCCTTGTAATAATCCTTCGGGAAGTCATCTATTTCTGGTTATTTTTTGAGCCAAGTGTCTTATATCATGTTTTTCCAAACCTCTTAACCCGATGGAGCCAAAGCTAACCAGGGTTGCCACGTCTGTGGTTTTCCTGCAGAATTTCACTACTTTCGGAGTGTTGCCACAGGTTGATTTTTTGTGTGTCACTCCATTCAGCTGTGCTCCTCATATGCAATGCATGTGATGCCTAGAAATGTGGAATACCAGATTTTGCAAATTTATGTGTGGTTTTCACACATTTCTCTCCACCAGCAAGGCCACAAGCAACTCTGTGAAACAATAAACGTTGTTGAAGCTCCACAGGTTTCAGACACACGGTGGCTAGCTGTCAGCATGTGCCTGAATCAGGTGCTCAACCAGTACAGAGAGCTCAAACTGTACAGTTGGCAAAAGACAAGGACCACAACTACAGTGCAGAGGTTTTGTTTCAGAAGTACACAGATCCACTGAACAAACTTTACTAATAATTCTTTCAGCCCATTGTCCAAGAGGCAAACCAAGTGAACAAGATGTTTAGGGTGGAATACACACATCCATGCAGGCTCTTCCTTGAACTCCTCACGTTCTATCTGAGCCTGCTATGAAGAGTAAAAAAAAATCAGCACCATGGTCGTGGACAACTTCAGGTGGTCAGAGATCATAGACTTTGATGGGACCATTGAAACCAACCAGCTGCCTCTCTCCGCAGTTGTGTTTTGGAATTCAGTTCCAGATGGAGCTTGAGAATGCACATCTCCCTGCAACCAGCAGCAGAGAACATCAAATGACATTTCAAAGAATACCTGCTTGAATTTGCTGAGCAAATGAAATGTTTGCCTTCCAACATGCAGCAACTCCAGTCTCTTGGGGCCTTGAGTCCACATCTCCATGATCTGAAAAAAACCCAATGTAGTATATCTGTAATTTCTCCGACAGTACACAGGAGACCTCGGCAAGCTTGATCAACCATGGAGGGTGCTGGACACGCATCACTGGGAGAACACAGAAGACTGCAAAACATGAAGGTTCTGGATTGAAGTGAAAAATTACAAGACTGCTGCCGGTGACGAGGACTTTGCTGAGCGTGGATTATTTGCTCTCTCACGTCTCGCATTGCCATTTGGCAACACAACTGTGGAATGAACATTCTCGGAGATTAATTTGATCGAGACCAAATTATGCAATCGAATGAAAGACAGCCTTCTAGTGTATATAAGTATGAGTATAGTGAAGCAACATGATAAGATATTGCATTAACTGAAGTAAATGCAAATGAAGTAAAAACAGTACATTCATGTTGTCGAGGCAGGGAGGAAGAGGGAAAAGGGAAGAGAGAGCGAAAAGACAAAGCAACAGGTTAGTTTGTGCGTCAGTCTACACCAGTGGTTCTCCAGGGACCCCCAGGGATCTTTGAGGGGTCCCCAGAAAAATGGGGAAGAATTTACTTTCACTCGTATTTCATTGACGAGACGTTAGCGCAATGAGAGAATATATAAGAATGATTATTCTATTCATCGGTTTCACACTCCTCACTGATAATCTGTCAATCCACTGTATAGACAGTTATGGAATAACTAAATCTTATCAGACAGGGTCCCTGAGACTACAAAAAGGTTGAGAACCACCAGTCTACACCACAAAGCTATATTTTATTAATGATAATGTTCTGTACCTAATTACACAAGGCCATTTTAGGACCTAGGTGACAGTCCTTTTTTGGAAAAAATGCTTTTAATGCTGGCACACTGACATTTATGGTGTTACTTTGTAGCTATTTCAGTACATTTAGCAGTGATAGCAATGATGTTGCAATGCTGTGGATAGGCAAACCTATCTAACCTAACCTAGCAGTGTATAGTGTTCGTCAGGGACAAGGTTGCAATAAGTAATTCAAGAAACTGATATTTGATATCTGCAAAGTTATGAACCTAACAAAAGAACATTCCTGTTGTGTTTCTTATCAGTGTGACTGTGTCATGTTGTGTCTGCTCATATCCTTAACTATCATTAACCAAGACAATCAAACTCCGGTTGCTATGGATACTCAAAGAGGAAACTGTAACTGCATTGTTATTCATGGGCTGCTCTGAGAGCTTGCTGGAGAGGAGAGATTGTGTATGGATTCTGTATCTTGCCACTGATCCTTGTTAAGCTTGGATGTCTGCTGTGTCTTACACGCATAAACACTTCATAAACGCACTCACCAGAAGGGTCCCATGGCAAGGAAAACATCATGAGGTCAAGGAAAACGGTGAAGATCAAATCAGAAGAGATTACAAAAAGATGACCTGCAGCTTGGGCTCATTGTCTTGCTGGGCCTTAATTTCTAATTTTCCCTGTTCCCCAGTTAATACAGACTCAAAACTTCCTCCATGTTTGCTTGTTGTTTTGATAAATTCAGTATAATGATTATTTCCACAGCTCTAAATCTGTAACCTTCATTTTATAGATAGGCATTTAATCTGAATCTTAATATGCGAAAGACTAAATGAGTGCAATTAATAATGGAATTAATTATATGGAAATGTATACTTCACTGCATTTACCATGTGAGCTGTTTTTGTTGGTTACAATTAATTCCAACCAGCTAAATTTTTTTATCCAGCCTTTATTACCGACAAGCTTTTATTTGTTTGTGGTGGCCATGCTTCCGGCCATTATTTGAGACTCGGCATTTATTTTCTAACCAGTTAGATTGTCAGTTAGATGGCCAAAAAACTCAATTTTGGACTCATCAGATCGTAGAACTGAACTGTAGAACACTGACTCCCACTGACTTCAAAGGCTACCGAGTGCCTTCTGGCAAACCGAGAGATGTCATGTGAATCACTTTCTTTTTGCCTCTCTTCCGTAAAGCTGTGACTGGTGGAGCACCTGGCCAACTGTTGGTATTTGCACAGTCTTGCCATTTTCAGCCTCTGAAGTCCCTTATGAGTTGTCAGAGGTTCCTTGTTGGCCTTCCTCACTTCTCTCCTTCTCACTCATTTTTTGAGGAAGGCCTTCTCTAGGCAGACTGACAGCTGTTAAATAGTCTTAACTTAGCTCAACAGTGGCTGTCTCTGCAGATTGCTCACTGATGTAGTTACACTATGGGAGAAGCAATATTTCTTTCTGAGAGACGGAAAGACGGATGCCTTTAGACCTTTTCAGCATCTGGCTAGAATGAGTCAGATTTCAATCCATTTTGAATGCTTCTTGGATGTTTTTACACTTAGTTTTTTTGACATCAGATAAAAAAAAGCTATGTGTATCTTTTTCAATTCCAATTGGCCAAGATGCATAAAGAGACTAAGTGTAAATGGGATGTAAGATTCACCCAAAGTTTGACCATCCACATAAAGGTGTTCTGTATTCATACTACAATCAATTTAAACTAGTAAGTGCATTTCAAACTTTAGCCCCTTTAAATACATTCAAAGTAATAATGACAGTTAATTGGCTGTGTAACAGTACTGGAAGGGCAAAATATGCAAACGATAAATTATCTATACTATATATATGATACATTTTATTTACGCTTCTGCAAGAATTTGGATCCATGTGTATCATGAACAGCTTGCTGTTATTAATAGCATATGTTCCCCAGCCAGTAAGGAAGCAAGAAACAACCTGGCTGTAGTTGATCAGTGACTGGGTGGTTTAAGCACATACACTGTATACACACACACCACTTTACCAGACTACTAAAAAAAAAAAAGGATGAGGATAATGATGGTAATTATGTATCATTTCTATAATATATGATTAATACCTAGAATAAGGGAATGTTTATTTGCTAACCAATTTAACTCAAAGAAAAAATGAGAGCTTTTGTATGTGGGAAAAAATTCCTGCATCATTTTGTGATTAATTATTATCATTTTAAAAGTATCTACAAATATTTTCTTAGGCAGTTTATTACCACATTAAATGTAAATCTGTTAGGCTTAATCACCTCCGGCATATCACACTTAAATTCTTGCTTGGCGTAGCTTCTTAACATGTAAACGTGTGTTACTGCTATAATACAGTTCAGGAAAAAGTAAGAGACCACTCCAAATATTTCTTAAAACAGCACTTCCACATGTATGACAGCCATTTCATTCCAGTGTTCGTTGAATTCCAACACAGACAAACCTCATTCTACTTAATGAGGTACTGATTAGGTGATCACCTGAACCAAATCTTATTTTACAAGGAAAAGTATAAAAACCATTGTGGTCATCACTATCCTCTTCCAATAGGACCAGCTGGATGGCAAAAACAGTGCTAGTAGTACCTCAAATGTAATTGGAATCGAAAAATAACTATAGACAATGCCAAGAGAGTTGAAAAGAAAAGTTTTAAATGAGCTAAAGAAGGGTTCAGTTCTGGCTTTACTGGCAGATGGATACAGTGAGTGTCAGGTTGCCTCCATCCTTAAAAATTCAAAGACGATGGTTCATAAGAACACTGTCAAGCAGCAGACATTGGGGACAACAAAGATGCAGTCTGCCAGAGGGTGAAAAACAACTCTCCACTGACTGGGATGACTGATAAACTATTCAGATGTCACTCAACCGCTGTAGTATGACGTACAAAAAAAGTGCCAAACGGCATCTGAGGTGAAGTGCAAAGAAACGATGGTTCAAAACAGACTCCTAGGGGCAGGGCTGAAGTCATGCAAAGCTACAAAAAAGCCCTTCATCAATGTGAAGCAAAGAAGAGCCAGGCTGAGATTTGCAAAAGACTAGAAGGATTGGACCGTAGTGGACTGCGTTAAGGTAATCTTTTCATATTAATCCAGTTTTCAGCTTTGCCCAACATCTGGTTATCTAATGGTTAGACCGAACCTGAAGAGGCCTACAAGCCACATTGCCTCACACCTACTGTGAAATTTGGTGGAGTATTGGTGATGATCTTGGGGTGCTTCAGAGAGGCTGGAATCAGGCAGATTTGTCTTTGTGAAGGAGGCATGAATCAAACCACTCACAAGGTTATTCTGGAAGAAAACTGGCTTTCGTCTGCCATGACAATGCTCTCCAACTCTGAGAATTGTTTTTTCCAGCAAGAAAATGCTCCGTGCCACATGGCCAGGTCAGTCAAGGTGTGGATGGAGGACCACCAGATCAAGACCCTGTCATGGCCAGCCCAACCTCCAGACCTGAAACCCATTGAAAACCAGTGGAATGTAATCAAGAGGAAGATGGGTGGTCACAAGCCAACAAACAAAGCCGAGCTGCTTGAATTTTGTTACCAGGAGTCGAGTAAAGGCATCCAACAGCAATGTGAAAGACTGGTGGAGAGCATGCCAAGATACAACTTGTGATTGAAAATCAATTTAGAAATATTGATTTGGAAAATGATTTGGAAATATTGACATTGGTGGTGGAGAGCGCTGTCCAACACATCAGTCCAAATCTCTGGCTTGAGATCTGGTGACTGCAAAGGCTATAGCATATCATTCACATAATCTTCACACTCATCAAACCATTCAGCGACCCTTCGTGCCCAATGGATTGGGGAACTGTCATCCTAATTTTTCAGATTTTTCCCTTAATTTCTCACCCATCTGTACTTATAAATAGTAGAACCAGAGAAACTCATAATTTTGTGGTGTTCTCTGATTTTTTTCTAGAGCTGTATGTTATCTTTTGGATTGATTTTCAACATAAATACTGAATCCTCTAAGGACTCTATCCTTTCTAGGATTCATGAATGCACTTGGAATCTGTGTGTGTTCCTTTGTAAATGTGCTTGACTACTAGTGGATGTGGATGTTTGCATTAAGTGTCTCTGTGTGTGTGTGTGTGTGTGTGTGTGTGTGTGTGTGTGTGTGTGTGTGTGTGTGTGTGTGTGTGTGTGTGTGTGTGTGTGTGTGTGTGTGTAAATCTCCCAGCAGCCAGAGATGGAGTTATCTCAAAGCCCAGACTCCCCCTGTTACCGTAGGCTGCTGGGCATAGTGATGTTTTCCCCCATAAAAGTTTTTGTGAATCAGTAGAGCATTTGAAGAACCCATACACACACACGGTCACACACAACTTCACCACCATGGCTTCTTCCAGGCATTTCAAAACTACATTTAAGGAAAACTCTAATTAAGGCTCCATTTATGCTGCAGGCCTTTCTGATTTCTTTGCCAGTATGATTATTTTTTCTTTTGCTGCCTGTTTACATCAACTTTTAAAGTTAAGTCATTTATTAATTATGTATTTACACATTAACATTCTATAGTGCTGGGACTTTTTCCTCTACCACTCTGTAAAATAAACAATAAGTCCCAAAATTAAATAGCTGAATCTCATGGTGATATTTACCAATGAATCATTCACATTTCAATAAATATGGGCAAGCCATTCGTGTGGCTTAAAAAAAGTATATGCAAATTAAAATAGTGAGTAATTTGACTCACATTACAATGTTTTACAGTGCCTGTAACAGTTCCTTACCTGCATGTATGATGTAATATTAAACACATAGCAATTTTGTTGAAAACCTTCTGTGGGCTAAGTGCTATATGAAGGCAACTGGACTTGCTTGAGGTTCTTGAAAAAGTTTCACCTCTCATCTAGGCTTCTTCAGTTCTGAAAGACTGGCTGGGAGTCCCAGGCATTTAACCTCTTGTGGGGTGTTAACGACCCCCTTCGGATGTGTGGTGAAACATCCTCAAGAACTTCAAGCAAGTCCAGTTGCCTTTGTATAGCATAACCTATGGGAGATTTTGGACCAATGAGTTAGACATTGCTCTCCACCACTATCATCAAAACACCAAATGATGGAATATCATTTAGTCAATCACCTGTCCACCCTACATGGTTGACTATTTACATCCCACCCCCTCCCAAAACATCCACCGACGACTATTCATCAGAGTGCTGATGTTCCCCACACCATCTTCAGCTCTCATTAACCCTCTCACCGGACTTTTCCCCTATACAGACAATTATCAGTCACAGGGCTTCCCATCCATGTTCCGCTGTGTGTGGTAGACTACACCTGCAATACCTACACCCCTTGGAATGGGCTGTTGTTATCAATGGGTCTGTGTCCCTCAGGATGGCGCTGTTTCAAAGCTTGCTCCATTGTACATAAATCCTTTACAATGAATTATTTATTCACTTCAAAAACTGGATTTTCTGTTTCTAGCTGAGATTTGGCAGAGGACTATGGATTACAGCCCTCTAAATGAACTGTGCCCACCTGATTGTACTTTTATTTGCACTCCGAGGTCCTCAGGCCATGGTGGAGGACTCTCGGAGGACTGGTCTTCAGGAAATGTTTTCAGACTCGGATGGTGAACACTGGATTTTTCTCCACTTTTGAATTGCAGATAGCTAAAGTTGGTCATTCTAATCCCTGTTGGTGCATTTTAATATACGTGCTTCTGGTTTTAACAGTTCTTTTAATATCGGCATTCAGTGATTTTTTTATCCTCCATCATAACGTTGAACAGAGTTATTATGGTGGGTGATTTAAATATTCAAGTTGATGAAGTCTCTTGCAACTTTGCAATAGAGGTATAGAGTATTTTAATTTTTTTCAACACATGTCTGGTCCCACACACTTTAAAGGGCATACTCTAGACTTTGTCTTTACACATGGTTTAATACTGACTCCATTTCTCTGCCCAGTAAACGTCTTAAGTGCTCTCACATCTTAAATCACCTTACTGCTGAAAAGTTCTCTGCAGCTTTTGACCCAAAAGTGGTGTTTTTTTCTCATGCACACATAGATTGTTTAGTTCAATCCTTTAACTCACATTGCTCCTCTTTTGTGGATAAAGGGGCTCCTATTAAAATGTGATTTACCCCCTCCATTAATTCATTCCCCTGGTTAAAGGACTATTCGTTGTTTCTGCCATAAATGTCAGCGGACAGTGCAAGTGTGGAAATCCACTGAGCTTCATGTTCACTGGTTTTACTACAAAGACGTTTTAACTTAGCTAAACAATGTGATTAAAGATGTGACGGCTTATTTTTTTGCCAATCTTATTTACACTAGTGCATCAGTTTCCTGACACTATTAATATAATTGTCACTCCTGCACCTCCTGGTGTGCCTGTTTTGTCAAAGAAGGACTGCAGTAATTTTCTTTCAATCTTTGTGGATAGGATCAGAAATGTCAGGGCAAGCATTACCCCCTCTTCTACTCCCCTCTTCACTTATACAATTCGGCTATCAATTTTGAACACTGTCTCTCCCATTTCCCTGCAAGACTTCACTGAGCTGGTGGGCAATATGAAATCCTCCTCCAGTCCTGTTGATATTTTGCCTACGTCTGTGCTTAAAAATGCTCTTGAGTCTATTGGTCCATGCCTGGTCTCTATTAAAAACAGCTCCCTGCTATCTGGCTGTGCCCTAGCTTATTTTAAATATGCAGTTGTTCAGCCTCTTCTTAAAAAAGCAAATAACTACAGGCCCATATCCAAGCTGACTTTGATTTTGAAAATTTTTGAAAAAGTTGCTGCTAAAAAAACTCACTGCTGTGTTGACTGCACACAACATTTTATATAAATTCCAGTCTGGTTTCCATTAGAGGCATTCCACCAAAACTGCTCTTCTCTGTCTTGAATGATATAAAGATATCTTCGGATGTTGGTGAGTGTTGCATTTTGGTGCTGCTGCTTTCGACACTGTGGATCAGAGAATCATGACTGAAAGGCTTAAGCAGTTGATGAGTGTCTCTGGGAGTTCCCTGGACTGGTTTTCCTCTCTCTCTCGGATAGGAGTTTTTCTGTGTTGCTTGGTCCCTACAGGTCTGATTCTGCTGCTCTGTCCTGTGGTGTACCTCAGGGTTCCCTCTTGGGTCCTATGCGTTTTGCTTTATATATGCTTCCCTTAGGTCATATTAGCAAGAGGTATATCCTATCACTGTTGTGCTTACAACGTTCAGCTCTATTTCCGCTTTGAGCCTGATAACACTGAAAAACTTAAACTGTTTGATTGCCATTAAGGACTGGATGTCTAATAACTTCTTACAGCTAAACATAGATAAGACAGGGGTTCTGATCATTGCTCCAGATAGTATTGCTCCTAAGGTTGCCCAAAGTATTCTGTCCCTTTCCTCAGCTATACAGTCAAATTTAAGAAATCTCAGTGTTATCTTTGATCAGGCTATGCATTTTGACTACCCTATTAAATCATCGACCTATTCATGTATTTTGAAGCTAAGAAATATCGTGAAGGTCAGGTCTGTTGTGTTACAACATGAGCTGGAGATAATTATTCATGCTTTTGTGTCCTTCCGGCTGGACTACCTAAATTCCCTTTTAACTTCTTTACATTGGCTTCCCATCAGGTTTAGGATTCATCCAGGTAATTCTTCTCACGTATAGAGCCCTTCATGGTCTGAGTAAATCTGTGACCTTCTCAATCCTTATATCGCCAGAGGGTCTCTTAAGCCTACTGGCTGTCCAGCTAGACTGAAAACAAAAGGTGATCGTGCCCTTGAAATAGTGGCTCCAATATTATGGAAGTCTTTTCCATTAGTCATACAGCTTGCAGTCTCTGTAGGAGCTTTTAAAAAGCAATTGAAGACCCATCTGTTCAAACTGGCCTTGGTCTCACCCTAGTACTTGTTCTTTGGTATGTTTCTTATGGGGTCCTCAGTTGTCCGTGTTTTTAATCTATGTTTTTAAGGTAATTTCTTTAACTTTTATCTTGTGGCTTATGTTTTAATTATTGTATGTTTTTATGGTCTTATGTTTTCCTTTTTTTGTGTAGCACTTTGTGAATTTTATTTCTGTGAAAGGTGCTATACCAACAAAATTGTATTATCATTATTATTGTTTTTATCTTGGTCACCTCTGTTCACCTGCTCTCCTTTGGATCTTGGTCACCTCTGTTACCAAGGCCCTTCTCCCCTGATTGCTCAGTTTGGCTGGGCAGCCAGCTCTAGGAAGAGTCCTGCTTGTTCCACACTTCTTCCATTGAAAAATTATGAAGGGCCACTCTGTTCCTGGGAACCTTCAATACAGCAATTTTTTTTTTTTTTTGTAGTCTTCCCCAGATCTGTGCTTCAACACAATCCTGTCTCTGAGCTCTGCAGGCAGTTCTTTTTTTTTAGCTGTGATATGCATTGCCAGTTTTGTCACCTGATATAGACAGGTGTGTGCCTTTCCAAATCATGCCCAATCAATTGAATGTCCCACAGGTAGAGTCCAATCAAGGACAACATCAACATCTCAAAGATGATCAAGAGAAATGGGAGGCACCTTAGCTAAATTTCAACTGTCATAGCAAAGGGTCTGAATACTTATGTCAATGTGATATTTAAATTTTTCCTTTTTAATAAATTTGCCACATTTTCTAAAATTCAGTTTTTGCTTGGTCATTATGCGGTACTGAGTGTAGATAGATGAAGGAAAAGATTAATTTAAATCATTTTTGAATAAGGCTGAAACATGCCAAAAAGTGACAAAAGTGAAGGGGTCTGAATACTCTCTGCACTCTATATATATACGATATATACTGTGTATATACACCATTCAGCCAAAGCATTAAAACCGGAAACTGGTTTTAATGTTGGGGCTGATTGATGTAGTGTAGACAGCATTAGGTTAAATCTCATCTATATTTCATGCTGGAAGTAAATGCAGCAAATCCAAGCCTCTAAAATAACACTACTCCCACTTTTAAAATGGTAAACATAATCAGAGCGGAAAAATACATTTTTGCAAATATTGTGTTTATGACTAAAGGGTGACAACATATGGTTATTAGAACACTGAAGATTTAGCTTGATTGTGGGGCTACAGGAAAGGCCACTGAGCTTTCAAAATCAATAGGCTTTTTCCGCCAACCAGACTGAATTTTCTCTGCAAATTTTATACTAATTTGTCATCTGGTCATTGGTGGAGGTAACATTTAACTTTAATTGATCTGGTTTGTCACCAGAGACATTATTCATTGTCCTTTTCAGAATGTCAGTTCTAAATTCAGCTTAAATAAACTAAATTCAGCTAAAACAAAAAAGTCCATAGTTGGTCCCAAATGCAAGTAAAACGCTAAACCTGAACCTTGTAGTGCTTTGTTCTTCCCACTGAGCCCTGCAGAGCTAAAAAACTCTCAGGCATCCATGGTTTGATTTTTCATTTCACAAGAATAAATTATAGTCCGTAATCATTTACATTAGAAAGACACTGACAATTAAGATGCCATATAAAAGGAATGTCTAATTTGAAATATAAAGGCTGTTAATGTATAGTAAAGGTAATGTTACACTACTAATAATCAGTTACAGTAGGCAACCTCAATTTGAGTTAAATTGTCTCTGAATTCCAACCTAAACTGCAGGATCCTCACCTTTGCTTGGCTGTCCACTGTTTGTCTGCATCTCTATAGCTTGTCTGCATGTAGGTGGTTCACATCCAGTCACAGCAACACTGCAATTAAAGATGGAACTAATATTGATGGATAAAGACTGAAAAAGTCAATAATTGTGGAGTGTAACTTTAAGAGTCAAGGTACAACCTGCATTTTTTATCAGCAAAAATGAAAGGTGTGAAACAAATTGAATTTTACTCAATTTTACTAATTGTATGTGTTACGGTTTTTCTGATTTTAAATGTTTTTGTTTTGTTACCTCAGGAACTCTAAAAAGCAAGCTGAAATTTGCCCATCTCAGTCAGATGAGATAAGTTTTTAAGCTTTTTAAATCATCGCATTTGAATTGTGTAGCACAGTCATGAGTAGGTTATCTCCCTCCTACAACAGATGCATAAAACGGTAAAAATCCATATATTGAAGAAAAACTGAGACTCACCTAAGAATGTTTATACACAGAATCAATATACCAACTTTAAAACTAAGTAGATACTGTGGTTCAGCACCACAGACAGCGCACTAATGAAATGAATCATTATCAGGATGTCACTTCTAGATAATTTGATGGCTGTGGAGCCTTAGTTTTTGTGGATTGTTTACTTTTTATATGAACCATGAGTCATATCAACGGATTTTGACAGGTTTATATCTCTCGCTGTCTACCTTCAATTATAAACAAAACTTATTTTCAAGTATCTCTGCTAAGCCAATATAATGTAACATATTTCCAATAGATGCCTTCAGTGGCTACAAGAAATAAGAGATACATAAATAACCATCTTTCACGTAACTATAAATTTGGATATAACCATAAATTCTCCATTCAAGCAAAGTACTATAAGGACGTTACACACAAGCTATTAAGTCTGCCAGTATATATCAAAAGTTTTGTGCTTGTGTAAATGAATGAATGAATATTTGTGTTTTATTATCGCTGTAGTTCTCTAAGGGACTGTTTTCTGAAGGGAAATGGGACAAGATTAAACTGCAAAGGAAAGAATCCAAAGACTTAGCGGGAAATCCCATCCCACAGTCATCCAAAGCACTGCATGAAGGAAGTGGTTTTGGATCTCTTCTTTGCAACTTAAATTTTTATTGCAAGGATTTTAATAATTTAGGTCAAGTCCTTTGGCTGGAGCACAGAGTGGTGTCTGCTAGTATTTGGACACATTTTATTTTCTTATTTTGGCTCCGTACTGTTTAGTTTGGATATAAAATGATGAACTGCCATTGAAAGTTTGAGTGCCAACTGACAGCTTAGATCACTTTCAGACAAATTAAAGGTCTTTTTTCTAGTGGTTCCATATTCACAAAACCACACTTGACACTAAAGGTATCCCACTTCCCCTATATAACCTCCCAACCTGCTGAAACTCTGAACAGTTTAGACAAAGCTGATGGCCCGATAAAGTCAGATATTACAATGATACTTCTCAAACAGTTCATCTCTTTCCATCTTTCCAATATTTATATACTTTAGGCCTCAGACTAATGACCAAAGCATTTAATCTTAAGGTCTGAGGCGATTTTCCACTGGCTTATGAATATGAGCTAATGATGATGTCTTGACACTGCTAGAAAAATATGTGAATGCAGGACTTTAGAGGGAATGTACATTTTTGGAATGGAATCCCCACATTTTGGTTGTGAGACATCAGGTAGTAAAACCAAGTACCTTTGCAGCTAAACGAAGACCAAAAAGAACCATTTTGCCAACATGTTTTGCTTTTAGTTTTGTTTTTGTTTTTTAAATTTTTTCAATCACGACAACAGAAAAAGACCAGAAAAGGTTAATTGCAGCCAACTCTAACTGGAGAAACATAATTTAGTTTTGTATTATAAGGATTATTACACTGTTGGCTTCATTTGTTTGCATGTTTGCTTTATCAAAATAAGTAAAACGGTTTAACTGCCCAAAAGGAGAAAGAATGCACATAATAGGTTCTACAGGCAATACATATCCATGTTCATATAAAGAAACAGCTATTGGTCAAGCACTTTTTATCTCTGAGCCCATTTTAATTTTTAGCAGTTAAAAGTTTTATATAGACATCTTTCTATTGTAAAAGGTAGAGACAGTATATCTACTTTATATTTATACTGCACCTGTTACCTATAGCTGAATGTTATGTGGGCAATCCTAGGGCTGGGGTTTACTTAATCAGAATCAGTCTTTTTATAACGTGTTGTCCAAACATGTCGGAAATTAATTAAAAGTGTTTGTACTTGTTCTGAACTGCAACTTTTGAAGATGGAGTGATTCGGAGCCCCCCCGTCGGTGTTTCTGAGGCTGTCCGACCATCTGTGTGACAAACCCAGAGAGAATTACTATAAACAGGACTCTGCTTTTATCAACGTTTTTTCTAGCCACAGCAGACAGCAGTTTTCAACAAAAAAGCTCTAAAAACCCGCTGTAAATTAGCTGTGCAGCACTAAATGGCAGATAGGTATTTCCCTAAGGCGTAGGTAAAGAGCAAAAATGAGGTGAAAGGTGATTGAATATTGGACAGCCCTCAGGTCATCAGAAACACAACTCCAAATGAATGCTCTTGTTGCTCTGGTGTCTGCTGGACATGTAAATAGACAACTACAACAATACATCCAGCTGTGTTTACAGCCAGTTCCACTGCCTCAAAGTGGCCAAAAAAATGGACTGTAACTGCTTTAAGTAGTTGGCAAGGGAGTTTGTAGAAAAGTCTATATACTACTGAAAAGCCGAAAATTCATGTGAATGGGAAATTGGTCTCAGCCCTTTGGACTCAATTGTATATGCTCTAAAGTTAGGGCATTTTTTTCCAACCAGGATGGGAATTTATATGTTGTCACACTGCCTGACTATGACAAAGTGCAGCGGTTGTTTTCCTTTTTATACAAAAAAAATCCAATATGCATCACATTCTGTCACATTCAGGCAAGTTACTCTTTGTTATTCTCTCATGAGCTCCTGCACCCTGATGGGAACAGTGTGCCCTAAATAAAATGCCCACAGTTAAGCTTTGCACAGAGCTACACACAACAACACACCATGGCTTCAGTATTGTTTTTCTTTTTCTTCAGAACCCAGTGTCTGGATGCCCTCCATAGACTGGATTCTCCAAAAAAATTTTGTATTTTAACATGTCCCTGTTTAGCTTTTTGCAAAATAATTAAGTGTCTTTTATTAAGTTTCTGGCAGTCTGAGTTAACATTCAGATGGATTGTAAATCATAAATGAGAGATTTGGGTTCTAAAAACGATCCCTAACAGCTGAGGGAATTAGCAGTGTGCATGTGTGTTTATATTCTCCATAGTGTTGACAGTCAACAGAGGGTTTCGTAAATCAGTCTTATGAGATTTTCTCCCATTGTATCTCCCCTGTCTGATTGGAGACGGGGATAATTGTCGCAGCCACAGAGTAGAGATGACGAGAATACAAATTGCTGCCGGCAGAGAGAAGGGAGCGGCAAATGATTGCTATCACTAAAAGAGAGAAAATTACCATCTTAAGTAGAACTGATTGGTTCCCTGCTGAACGAAATGCTTCACTGCAATAATCAAATCGCATCAACACTTAGACTTTAGACCCTATGATGTGACATCAACACAGCAGAGCCCATACAGCCCTCACGATATGGAAATAACTCGCCACCAACCTTGTGAAATTAGATACAGTACAGTTCTACATTTCCCTTGACTGTAAAGGCTCATGAAGGTTTTCCAAGAAAAATATTCTGTATTTCAGGCAACTGGGATATGCACTTTGGCTGCGATTCCCAGTTGGCTGAGTTAGATTCTACTGAGATATGTGGGGGAAACTATTCATATTCACATATGCACTGCAAGCGTACTTTCAGCAAAATGCTGAAATCAGTCAACTGCAGTGCCTGGCCCCCCAGGATACCATTTTTTTTAATCTGGATGTTTTTCAGGAAAAGTGTTTTAAGTACAATAATGTAGTACAATAACTCCCCAATTACTTTTATTAACGAATTTCTGACTGATCAGTTTCTCTGGGTTCTGTATCTGATTACTTTGGACATAATAAGACTTGATTACGCATAGTGGTGAGGGAATATGACATTGATTGATAGAATTTATACCAAAGGCAAAGTGAAATCAAATGTCAAATGTATAGTTATTTTAAAGGATAGACTATTATTTCAGAGCAAAATATTGCAGAGACCAATACCACACACAGAGATATGAAACAAATAGGAGCTCAATTTATAAATCTAAATTAGAACCATCTTATGACCTGTGTGTAGCTGTCTGAAATGTATTTATTACCAAGGTAAAATCTTACGTCTGGTCTCCAGTGCAGACACTTTTGGGATTAAATGCCTTCCATGTAGATATCATTTTAATCATCAGTCATTTTCTGTCAGGATTTAATGTTTGTATGGGTTTCACTCAAAATTACCACATTAATTGTAAGAGGGAACCTCTCTTCAACAGATAGACATGTTTACCGGTTACAATAGAGGATTTAACTAGAAATTTGAACAAAGAAAGCTTTGTTATTCCTCTGTTTTGAGCCACACGAGCAGCATGGCTCTAGTCATAGCAATGTCACTTGGTTGGTCAGTCGGTCCATCACTTCGGTCCACAATGAAATATCTCAACGACTACTGGATGGATAGCTGTGATAGTTTGCACAGGCATTTAAGGTCCCCAGATGATGTTTCGAACTGACTTTGGTGATCCAGAGAGCTTTTATTTTGGCCCCATCAGTAGGTCAAAGTTTTTAATTGTCCAGTGAAATATCTCAACATCAACTCGATAAATTGGCACCACACTGTGTTCAGATTTTCATGCTTTCTAGACAACAAACAAGACAAGACATTAGAACATGCACAGTATTACAAAGCTCTGGCTGTAACACGATGAATTCTGAGAGGGGGTGAAGAGATACCAGTGACCGGTGGCACAATGTCATGACAGGCTGCTTGGTCTTTCTTTTTGTTCTTTTTGAGTTTGTACGTAAGTTAGCACTGACAGATCCAAAAGGCAGAATGCTGCCATATTTCTGCAGCATGAGGGAAACAGACAGACAACAGTGTTACAGTATGCTGTGAAAAGAAGATTGACAATTTTAAGGACATGGAAAACACCAAAGCTCGTGTAAATATTTAATAAAATTTAATTGATGCCGCAACATTAGGCACACGGCCCACCTCAGAGTGTCTAAGGCTGTGCTCTGTGCTCTTGTGAAATTCAAACATTCTCCAAAGCCAGTGGGAAAAATGTCATTGTGGTTGCCGATGAAATAATGTGACATGTCAGTCTGCGACGTCAATGACTGCCCCATTACCTTCATGCCCCCCCCCCCCCAATAGCTTTGTGGCTGATGGTGAATCAAAAAGAACAAGCCTCCCGGGGACAGAGATGTAGCTATGATTTTGTGTTCCAACACAAGCCATCACTATGCAGCGCCTGTCAGAGCCTGGGACCTGTCTGAATATTTATACCTGGCACAGAGCCTCCCTGAGGGGCTAACCGGCCTGGAAAGGAGGGCCCATACTGTAGGTCACCTGTGTGTCATCTGTTCGTGCGTAGGTGTGTGTGAGGGGGAGAGATGGCCCTATAAGTCAAGCCACATGTTGGCTGTCAATATTGATGAGGTAATGTGAAAGAGAGGAGAGGGGCGCTACATGCTGAAACACACACACACACATCACACTCATGTACGGCTACAGATATTTTCTGGCAGCAAGCTCGCACTCTTCGCTGCACTTCTGAAAGGAAATCCCATTTATTTGCATTTATTTCCTTACCCTAACATTAATCTAACCCAAAGTCTCACCCCGAATTAGCCTTGCAAATAATAAAACTTAGAAACACACACACACACACACACACACACACACACACACACACGCACACGCACACAAGTATAAACACACACACAGGTCTATGCGTGGGTGCAGAGAACAAGCCTAAGGATATCCATGTATCACCGACCCACTGCTCAGTGTGACAGAACAGGACAATATCACACAGCTACACACATGCACACAAACGCTCACACTGGTACCCTACTCAACATAATGTCAGACATAGGTTCAAAATAATCTGGCTTTGTGCATGCGAAGCTGAAAGGAGATGAGCTCTGGAGCATGGAGGAGAGACCTGGCTTGCAGACAGAGAGGGTTTTAGCTCAAAGATGTAATTGGAGAACTCAAATTTAAGGATTTTTGAGTATATTTTGTAGCTAGCTTCTTAGACCACTGCCCTGCCATTTTGCCTGCGGCGGTAAGATCCAAAAAATTTAACTATCATCTATGATTCCTTACATATTTCACCCTAATTCTTGCTCCCCCCCTAGAGGGCAAAAACAAGTACAATGGATCAAAATGTTTCCCATGAATCATAACCTTGAAAACATTATACCACAGAATGGTGCACTGTTTGTGTGTGTGTGTGTGTGTGTGTGTGTGTGTGTGTGTGTGTGTGTGTGTGTGTGTGTGTGTGTGTGTGTGTGTGTGTGTGTGTGATGTCCACCTATTCTCTGATTTCTCACTGATCATAATGTGTCCTTTAACTCCCACATAAAACAAACTTCAAGGACTACATCTTTTCACCTGCGTAACATTGTAAAAATCAGACACATCCTGTCTCTAAAAGATGCAGAAAAACTAGTCCATGCTTTTCTTTCTTCTGCTGGATTATTGCAACTCCAGAATGCTGCAGCGTGAGTACTGACAGAAACTGGGAAAAGAGATCATATTTCTCCCGTGTGAGCTTCTCTGCATTGGCTCCCTGTAAAATCAAGAATAGGATTTAAAATCCTCCTCCTCACCTGCAAAGCCCTTAATGCTCAGGCAGCATCATATCTGAAAGCGCTCATAGTACCCTGATACCCCACTAGGACACTGCGCTCCCAGAACGCAGGCTTGCTTATGGTTCCTGGAGTCTCCAAAAGTAGAATAGGAGGCCGAGCCTTCAGTTATCAGGCTCCTCTACTGTGGAACCATCTTCCAGTTTGGGTGCGGGAGGCAGACACCCTCTCCACGTTTAAGAGTAGGCTTAAAACCTACCTTTTTGATAAAGCTTATGGTTAGGACTGGATCAGGCTTGGCTTGAACCGACCCCTAGTTACGCTTCTACAGGCCTAGACTGACGGGGGACTTCCCATGATGCACCAAGCTCTTCTTTCCTCCTCTTCCTCTCCATCTGTACGCATTCATATCCCATCAGTGCTTGTTACTAACTTGACCTCTTCTCTCTCCCGTAGTTTTGTGCTTTATCGTCTCTGTCCTCTCCCCTCCTGTCGCTTTCTGCAGGTATTTCTGCCCCTGGTGCTGCAGACTCTGGATCTGTGACTACAAAAACCACCTACTGTCCCCATGATCCTGCTCAACACCCACTGCTTCAATTATTATGATTATCATTACTATTATTATATTTAGTTTTATTAGTATTATTATTCACACTATTATTTTAATTATTAGTTCTATTATTAGTCTCATAATTGTTATACATCTTTATGTTATACCTGTACTGTGCTATGTTCTCTTTCCTCCCTCCTGCCAGCACAGGAGGGAGGAAAGAGAACATACCCCCCCCCATCTGTGTCCCTCTCTTTCTCTCTTAACCCAGCCAGTCAAGGGAGTTTTTCCTTGCCGCTGTCGCCAAGTGCTTCCTCATGGGGGAATGTTGGGTTTCTGTAAATATAGCTATAAAGAGTACGGTCTAGACCTGCTCTATATGAAAAGTGCCCTGGGATAACCTCTGTTATGATTTGGCGCTATATGAATAAAATTGAATTGAATTGAATTGAACTTATTCTGTTCCCAGCTTCCTATTGTCCCCGTCTCTGCCTCATTGCTTCAACAACTGCTATTGATTTATGGCTACACATTGTTTCCTACAGCCTGAATGGATACTTAAACTACATCCTGGTGTGTGTGTGTGTGTGTGTGTGTGTGTGTGTGTGTGTGTGTGTGTGTGTGTGTGTGTGCGTGTCTGTGTCTGTGTGTGTGTTTATAATGCTCCTCTTCTAGGATTTGTGCTGTGGTCTGATCATAGTTATTGATTTTTCTGCACGGAAACAGAAACGGATAACCAAAGGCAGAAATAAAGAGAAAAACATGGGGAATTTAATGATGGAATAGAAAGGTGAGAGATGGAAGAAGTGACAGTGAGGGGGTAGAAAGATGAGCACAAGGAGAAAGGTGTAATCATAACATTGTCCTGCCCTATGGTGCATGAAGTAACACACCCTGTAGTGTGTTGTCATTTTGCTGGTAAAGTGTCTGCTCTCAATCATTTTAAGCATCAGGTAAGGATTTTGAATGTAACGTTATGTAAATAAATGTTGCCGTTGGTGTACGTCTTTCTATCAGCTATGACACAGTATTATACATCTTATAACTTGTTCCTGAGCGCTTTTTAACAACACACGTTTTATAAACATAAACATCTTTTCACATCATTACAATTCTTCTTCATTTCCTTAGAAGTATTCTGACACGTCTACTGCAGTGGAGAGGCTTGCACTGAACGTTTTTTTTTTCAAAGAATATTATAATTCTTATCATTATACTGTATATTCCCAACCAGATATATGCATTGAGTTTAAATGCAGCAAAAGTAACTGTGTGGATTGTTTTTTCATTGTGGAGTACTTTTTTTTTAGCATCTCAGACAGCTACATTAACGATTTATTTTTAAAGCTGCTCTTATCGATATTCTTTATAATAACAATGGATGAAATGACTACATGTAATGTGAAAGGCATCACTCGTAGTGATAAACCCACAGAGAATTATCACCCGACTCGTCGCCCCTCAGTTCTATGTAGCATTTAGCTTTGTTTTAGCTAATTGTTTTAGTTTTGCGGTCTGTATCTCTACTGTTTTGTTTCAATCTCACCACTGCTGTTTCCAGACAGAGCATGTGGGTGTCTTCGGCGAAAACGTCTGGATAAATACACTGTATGCTACCTGCTCAAGAGCTAAAGAGCCAGAAAGAGTTGGTGTCGAGGAGAACAGTGCCAAAACAAGGGTGAATATTGGACTTCTGTTTGTCAGGTTGCTTGAAACACGACACCAAGTGGATCCTAATGTTGCTCCATTACTACTATAATTTTGAAAATTGGCCACTGTTTCCTAACATGTTTGCTAGAAGTACTTACAGGCCAGTAATGTGTCAGTGCTTTGTTTACAGTTTGTCGTGCTGCCCCAGGTAACCAAAAACAAACCCCCAAAAAATCTAACTTAGGTTTAGGGAAAAGTAGACATTTTAGAAAACATGTTTCCTTTTCTTGCAGAGAGACAGGTGAGAGATTCCTTGGAACAAATAAATTAACTATTGAGTTTACCATAAAGTGCACTGAAAGAAACATCACAGTAAGATTTAGATTGTTCACCAACTCCCAGAAATGGAGCTAATTAGAAAAATATTGAATATGTACAGTAACGTATTATGGTGTAACAAAGGTTAGAAGTGAAAATCCGCTCTAGTGTACTTAATAGTATGGTGATCTCAGTGTGGCGCTCAACATATGCAGAGATTTGACCCAAATTAGCCTCAGATGCTGTTAAGGGTAGACATCTGCAACAGAAGGCCACTCATCCTAACTAAGCCCATTAAAACACTGAGAGTTGATACGCATGGCGTTTTTTCTGCCACTGAGGGAGCAGTGATATTTCCCTTATTCTCACCTGTGTTCACACTGCCCGGATAGTGATTTAAGATAAGAGCAGAGCATGGAAACTGTAACACGTGGACGTTATAAAAAATTATGTAATAGGCATAAAAAGTACTTTATATTTTGAAACCGGTGAAATCATCTCATATGTCAGTTGGCTGTAACTTATTTTGAACCAAGATCGTTTAAACCTCGACTTCACCGATCAGCCCTTCAGTTAACAAGACAATTCCAAGCTTTGATGAGCTTGTTAAGGAGTCACCCAAGCCCTACTGCTCCCCCTCTGGTTTGGCTTGACGAACACCTCAGCGCCATCAACTCATTGGCTCCATCTCTTTATGAAAGCAGACAGAGTTCATTAAAAGTCCAGTTAAGAGTTAATTGAAAGTCACCGAGCACTGGCAGCCTGATGTTGTAGCTGCTCCATGAGTGTGTGTGTGTGTGTGTTACTGTCTGTGTGTTTAATAGCATAGAAGGGAAACTGATTGTGTGATTGAATGAGCGAGACTGACAATGTAAGGGCGAGGGAGAAAAAGTGTTGGACTGCAGATTGACCCTAAATTTATGAATGTGTATGTGTGTGATTCTTCACCTCAGCGCCATCAACTCATTTTCTACCTACGTACTGTAACCCCTTTTTTCTCATTTCTAAATGTATTCTCCTTCAAATCTGTCACGCAACTTATGTATTTATCTTCACCTGTTAAATGAAAAAAAGATTCAAATCTACATGTGAGTGATAGTCACCAACGAGAAAACTGCTCCACATTATTAATCACTGGCTTTTTATTTTTTTAGCATGCTATTCATACTGTACCTTATTAAACTACAATCGGGCATCAACTGCTTCCTCTTGCGTCATAGCTGCCAATCTCACCAGTGAGTAAAGTGACTTTGGTGAGGGCCAGAAAAAAAAGGGGAGACAGATGCCTGCAAACAGGACCGAGAATTGATTCTACATGTCTACATACACATATGAAAGATGGCTAGGAAATTACGGATAAATGAATTGTTAAAATAATGTTATGTGTAGCATTTGAACATAAATTAATTAGTACCACCACTTGCCATCACTGAAAAGATGGATTGGACTCCACCAGACTCATCACAGCATTTTACAGCTTTCAACCCAATTGACTCAATATTGGTTTCGTTTAGCTGAACTGATTTACAGACCTTAGCTAAGCTAAAGACAAAAGAAGAGGCCAACATCTTATTTGTGACAGAAAGCAACATGAGGAAGCACATTGATAAATCCACTAAATTCGCTGATTTAGCATTGCACTCCTATTTCATTGTTGGATCAAAATCAGTGCAGCAGAACTGCAGTCATCTTAAATCGTCAAAACCTGGCACCTATATTACCACCAGTGCAGCTCCACTGCCAACAGTTTGACTGGGGATTTGGGTGTGTTATGCTAGTAGCGGCTGATGTAGCCTCTAGCCTCAAGCAAAGATGAGAAGCGGGCTACAGAGGTCTGGTAAATTTGCTTCTTTCTAACTCCACATCCCCAGATTATTTTCATTTTCAAACCTGTCGTCTTCAGCCGCTGCCTCAACACTGACTCAAGTGACATCACTTGCGGCAATTATCAGATATTGTGTATCTCCCGCTGGAGCAACAAAAGCCTTCCTACAACTTTTTTGTTTTTGAAAAATATAGAGCAGTCCTCCCCAAGACCTGTAAACAGACTTTGATGTGTAAAATTGGTGTAGCTCCCCTTTCAGTGCTGTGGTATTTTAGAGCGCGACTATGAGGAAGGTACAGACTTGAAGCGCTGTGTGTCCTTGCCGTGAAATTCTTATCGCTAATAAGCGGTAAATACATCAGATAGTCTTCTAATTGACACATTGTTGCATCAGCTGGTAAGTACTAGAGAAACACTTACCAGTAAAACGTGATGATGATAAGAAAGAAACGACATGATGTGCATTGACTGTACATTCGTAGACACAGAAGCACCAGGGAGAGACGGGACAGAATATAGCTGGTTGGAAAACAACTGGCAAGGATATTGTCATTGGCTGAGTCATTTGGAGGGCAGAGTTTGTGTGGATATTTACATGACAAACATTATCATAGCAGTTTATTATTGACGTGGGCCAAACTTTTTCTCAGTTTCCAGATGGTAGATTATTGTCTAAATACAATGCATTTTACAAGGGTTTTTTTATCTAGTTTACACTGAATAGCATAAAGAAGGTCATTGTTTTAATACACTAATTGAGCCCAAATCACTTTTATTAGACAGTCCTCTAAGAGGTGGAAATCCGAAAATTAATAAAAACCCAGAATTTATCCAAGAGTCCAGAATATTTTCATATTGGCAATTGGATTGGATCATAACTATGTCCAATAGGAAAGGGGTCGCTCATAGTGATGAACTCACATAGAATTATCACCCATCTCTGCAGTTTCCCTCAGCTCTACAGAGCATTTTAATGTCTCAAATTTCATTGCTTTGGTTTTATGGCCGGCAACTTCACTGTTTTGATTCACCGTCACTGTCATCATCTTTGTCTCCATCTGCAGCGAGCAGCTGCTTTCAGTAAAAAAAAAAACTCAGGAAAATCGCTGTATGCTCCTTTGTAGCACTAAATGGCACACAGAGAAGGGTAGTGACAAGCTGGTAAGCATAGCAGAGTTGATGGAGAGCAAAACAGAGATAGAAAGAGAGTGAACATTGCTCTTAAATTTGCCAGGTGGACACAAACATAACTTCAAATGAAAGCTAATGTTGCTCTGTCTTAACTCAATGTGTAAACAAGCCACTTTTACGAGTCAACGTTATAAAATGATAATATGCCAACCTGGGTTTACAGCTTGTCGTACAGGTTTAAAGCTGTGTTAATAGATATATTTGGCCACTTTCGGGCAGTGAGGCAAGGTAAAAGCACAACAATGATATATCATCACCTTCCTGAGTTGTTGGGGTTAGCAATTTAGTTTGCTATTTACACATCCAACACACACAGAGCAATATTAGCATTTGGAGAAGAAATCTGATTTATATATACAAAGATTATCGCAGCTTTAAATGTGATGTGCATGGGAGTGCATCACAGTATGATTTCACACATTACAGCGGTAAAGATGCAAAACTAAGTCACCTTCACTTCCTTTGCCAGGATTAACAAATCCGTAAATTTGCCTCCAAAGTCACTTTCTTGGCTGTCCTTTTCCCCTAATTACCATTTTTTTGTTTCACAGAAACTCAGTTTCTTTTCCCGGCTGGTCCCCTTGGGCAATGTCAGTATCATTCTCTACATGCAGCTTTGACTTGAATCTCTCGACACATCCTTGTCACATCCTTTGCAGCAGCCTGCCTTTCCTTTTGGGAGCATGAGGGATTTTACAACATAATTTTCCTCTTCCCCTTGACATTCTGGATGAAACTGAAGGACTGAAACACTTGTGCCATTGAAACATCTCAAGCGAACATACATCCGGAGCGAAATATGAAGAAAAGTTTTTCATGGAGAGGGGAGAATAAATCTGCAACGCCTAAGGGTAACGACAGTTACAAAGAAAAAAAGGTTTTTTGTTGTCTTATTTGAGGTGTTGTTTTTATTGACAGTTCACAAGCTCATTCGTTACTCTCATTGCTGCAAAGAGCGCATTGCTGTGGTGTTTTTGCACCGCTGATGATGAAGTTTGAGTTTTCGTATAGTTGGAACTAATTTCTTTGTCGGCTGATAGCCGTGGTGGCAACATGCTGACTGCCTAGTTCTCCTTCTGTTTATTTAAGACAAATTACTACTATTGAGTTATTTTTCACAGATCTCACTTTGAGTGGAATGCTGATCTCTAGTAATCAGTAAACACATCAGATATTCTTCGAACTGACAGATGTCAAACCATCTACTGTAATAACTTCATGTGTTTGGCGATGTGTATAAATCAAAATGAAAAGTAGGTAAGCTTCAGGTAGTGATATAAAGAAAGGAAAGAAAAAAAGAGCATTAAGGCTTGACTTGTGCCATTTTTTTTAAACAATTGTCAATTTTCTTTCCATCAAATGAAGAAAAAATAACAAAATGCAATGGGAGTTTTTTGCTTATCTCTGTGCGTTTTGGAATGCCCTAGGCTTATGCACTAGTTTGATATTGTACAGACAAGAGTGGTGCCCATCTCTTTTCTTCCTCTCTTTGCCAGCATCTATCTGGAATTTTATTGGAGTGCCCTCCTCTCATCAGTCGCCCTGAATGGCATTGAGATTCAGCATGAAACTCTGAAAACCTTTGTGTGAGAGTGCGTGTGTGTGGATGGATGTGTGTGTCTTAGTTCACTTGCTGTATAAGGTGCTTTCCTTTGTGACCATGTGTATGGGTTTGTGCGAAATTACGTCTGTATGTGTCCATGCTGTCTGCTATGCACTGTACCTGTGTGAGCTGATGCAGGCCGATACTTTAATGTGCGCGCGCGCGTGTGTCTGTAACCTCCCTTCGGCCAACAGATCAAATACAGCAGCTTCCTATTATTTAGCCCCAAGACACATGGTTTGTGCAACCACGGTCATGAGTCAAAACCCACAGTACAAGAGAGAGTGAGAGAAAGTAAAGGAGAAAATGTCAGAAAGAGGGAAGATAGAAAAGAATGACTTACTGGAAACGCACAAAAATGACCACTACAGGGGGTACACATTTCATTTAAAGATTAACTACGCACTGCAGGTAATTTTTCGGAAACCATTTTCAACTTACTTATTTTCCAAGGATTATATTCACAGACAAGAGAAAGAGAAAAAGAAATCTGGAGAAATGAGGTATTATCTTATATTTTATATTTTACTATTGTAAAATTCAGGGAAATGTAACTGTAACTGTGGGAGGTGGGAGGTGGGAGGTGGGAGCTTTCAGTGTCCACCGACCTCCTCATTTGGTTACTGCTACCATAAAGCCACTCAGTCAGCCAGTCCAGACTTTTGGTGACAGCTGATCTTGTGAATTTTAGTTCCATAATCTTTCCCTTTGACAGATTATGGACAAACGTGAAAAAGGGAGGAAGAGAGATTGCCATGATAACAGTTTCAGTAACTGGGTCCTTTTGTGAGGACATGGTGTCATTTCACTGTCACACATGACTGTCTGCACACATTACATAGACACACATACACCATGTGTAGGCTGACTTAAAAGTTGATGAAAGCTGGGATTTTTGTGTTAACGTTTTCACAAAATATCCTGTAATGATCAAAAGGAAACAGGTTATTCGACTGTTTTGCACATTTAATAACAGTTAAACATAGAACTTTGTTAGTACCAGGCTGGTACATCTACATTTGGGGATTTTTTTTTTCTCAGTCTGAATCAAGTAAGATGGGGAGCATCTATCTTACAGCTATCTTCAAGTGCTTTCATGGATTTTGAAAAAGGTTTCAAGTCTGTGCTGCAGCTGGGCCACTCAGGCTCAGTAACCTCCTTCCTCTGAAGCTGTTCCAGTGCTTGGCTTTGTGGCTCAGTGTCTTTGTCATTAATGAAATAGAAATTACTTGCTTTCTCCAAGGCGTTTGGTATCCCAGTGTCACAGTCAGCCATGGCCCCAGTTTATTCCTTGCGTTTCTGTGTTTTCCCTTTCCCACGTGTCCCCTCTTCTCCCCTGTCCGTCTCTGTCTGTGTATGTGTGTGTGGACTGTACGTCTGTGTTGTGGGCATCCCTGTTCATCTCCTTGCCTGCCAGCCAGTCATCCGGCTCCGCTCACTGCCCTGCCTTCACCCCCATTCAGCCCTGCCTTGCCATCCACCAGCTTAGCTCTGCCCTCCGGAATCCCCTGCTAGAATCCTCATCCCATATCCACCTTCATTCCCTGACACCAAGCAATAAGCCTTCTCTTATTTCCTCAAACTCTGAGTCCCTGTCCTGCGTTTGTGTTCACCCATTGACCGTAACACCTAGATTTGCCTGCATTGACTGTAACTCAATCTGTTGTTCCTTCTATCCCTATAATTATTTAGTGAAAGGAATGCCATGTTGTATTTTTACTATTCAAACTTCAACACTACAAATAAAAAGAAAAATGATGCGTTACTCAAAAAAGTAGACATACAGTACTATAGCTTGAGTCAGAGGACATTGTGATGTCAAACTTCACAAGCAGGAGGAAACAGAACATGAAAATTAGTACTTTAGTGACAAAATGCTACAAATAAGCACATTCAAAATTATATGAGATGTTTCCATATTTTTAAGATGATATCAGAACCACTGTTCCTCCGCTGATGACAGTACAGCAGTTGTATGCGCAGGTATGATTTTGTTGTCTGGTAGCTGATGGATCTTACTGAATGGACCGAAACCTCACTGATGTGAAACAACATTATCTATAGCTCTAATAAAAGATCATAATCCCAGTGGCCTAAATGGCTGTCCACAACTACTTGCGGCAGAACTTCAGTGCTAACACCATCAAACTACTGAGGCATTTCACAATGGGTGCCCAAGGAGGCTATGTGGCATCTTCTGGCCTAACAAGGTCACAACCTTGGAATAATACAGCAAAACTAAAAGCAAAAACATCACTACTGGAATAAAGCAGAATGGCTGGAGAATGTGCTTTAAATGGAGGCGACCCAAAATTTGTGCTCGGGTGGATTCCTCCGGGCAAAAGAAAATCTGGAAGAGCACCAACGACCTGGTGAGAACTGTGACCGACAAGCTAGCCAAGATGAACCTAACGTGGGGGGAGGCTCAACACGTTGCCCTGAATAAGGAATGATGGAGGGACCTCAGGGGATGAGGAGGATTAAAAACTACCTAACCATCAAACTACAGGCCAAATGATCCAGTGGATAACAGTGTTTCACACCAAGGCAAGCGTCACCCACATAGACACAAAACCATTTATTTGCTGCATTTTTCTCATGTCATCATGGTGTGTAGTCGTAATGAGGTGTAATCATGCTGTTATGCTTTCTATAGGTCTTTATCACATAATTGCCTTATTAACGACACTTTCTCGCTGAACAAAGTTTGTACACTGAGCAAACTTTTTGGACGATTAAGATTTTTTTTTTTTTTTTAAACGTACCAGTTCCATTCAGCCGGGATAATAGAAGACCGATCCAAAAGTAATTAGACAGAAAGCCAACTCGTGTTGCCCATCATCCTTCGCCACTGAAGATTGCTTGCCAGCAGTCTTTGCACTGGATAATAATGTGGGAGCAGACACGTGCTGTGAAACAGACAGGAGCAGACTCCTCCCCTCTTTTTTCCTCTGTCCGTCTCTAATCTGTTTGCTCTTTTGTTTCTTTTTGTGTCTAAACCCGTAGCCTTTGCAGTTGAATAAAAATACAAAAGGCAACTGCATCCTAGCATGGCTGACATGCTCTCTGTCTCTGTCATTCCAGTTCTCTTAATAAGCTTTTCACACCGCTGTTTCTTCGCTAATGGTAGTCTTTGACAGGGTCGAGCCTTTGTAGTCAGATAATGTGAGAACACATCAGCCTTCCAACAACATAAAAGCATTAAGTTGCTCTGTGTGTGCAAGGTTTTCCATGTCGCTCAGTCTGGGAAGGCCTTTATTAATAATCACACCCAGAGATTACACATTCTCACTGCTGGCAGATGAAAAAAAATCGAGGGAGGAGAGAGGGAGAGAAACCGACTTGTTTTCCCCACTGACCCCTTCATGTGCTTCTGTTTCCACATCAGCTTTTGAAAGAAATTTATGGGGCCTGGGACCCTGGAAGATTCACAGTATATTAAAGATCATGACAAATTTTAGCTCAATTAATTTTATGTGCGTCAAGGACTTTGCGCATCTTAGCTGCTTTGGCTTCAACCAAAGACTTTGATTATATTCTTACTCACAGGCAGGGAGCGAAAGTGTTGGAAGCCAGGATGAATGGTTAAAATGTGCTGAGTGGTTGAAAGTTTTTAAAATAAATTCATGGGACAAAAAAACCCCCATAATATTCTTGTGCCTGTATGAGACAATAGATTCACCTCTGAATATCATCAGACTGAGAGAGTAACATGTTTAAAATATGATTGTTTGAGAGATATCTGCGCTAACTTTGATCATCACTGGTATTGCCAGCGGTTACATCATTTAATTGCCTGTGAATTGTATAGGTTTTCCCTGTCACACAATGGCTTGCACACTAAACTAATGCGCAAGCTCACACTGAGACACTATTCAAACATTTTTAAACCTACATAAACATTCAAAGCTAACTGGAAATTGAGCTTTCAGTGGGCTTGCATACTTCAAAAAAGCATGCTTCAAAAAGATGCATTTCATACATAAAAATGTGCACTCTTATGTCAGTCAAGGTATATATACAGTATATTCTGTACTTACACAGTGGAGTCCAAGGAAGTCTGAGAAGTGGTAAGAAAGTGGTAAAACTGTATTTTATTACATTGTTAAGCAAATTAGTTGTTTTTTTTAAAACTCCTGTTCATCTATTGGCAGTATTGAAAATCATGATAGTAAATCAGTCCTGTATATCATCATGAAAAAATCCTTGATGTGCTCCGCCATGGTCATTGTTTAAATTATATGCTTTTCTTCACATTCTGTGTACTACACTGATACATACAGTTCATGTTTCGAATCCCTGCTTACAAGCAAACTAAGTGAGCATTTCGTCGTTCAAAAGATACATTTTATTCATCTGTTTGATTCTAACCTCTTTATTATTTGTTCATCATAAATGCCTCATTTATTCAGTTGCAAGGGGACATTTAGCTATAAATAACTATCCTAATTTATCGCCAGGTCATGGTCTTGTTCATTCCTTCAAAGCAGAGACAGAGATCCATGTATCGAGAGTTTACTACTTCTGATTATAAGACTGCTTAATTTGGTTTGTCTATTTTCCTTCAATTGAGGTTGGTGCCCGAATTTTCAACAAGGGCAAATTGAAATTCAGGTGTAGTTGTCGCTATAATATTCCTTGTCCATTCAGGCACCTGGGAAATGTGCTACAATTTCAACCTTTTTAATGTAGTATAACAGCAGGATTGTTCCTAAACAGAGATGTTAATTATCTAAATTAAATTGGCATATAATTAACGATGGGCAGATTTGAATGAGAATGTGAGCTCACAAAACTTCCGTGTAACACAATTATTTTTTGTATATATATACATAATTATTTGACATGGGGATTTGACATAACTTTGGCTGGTAAGCTCAGTCCATGTCAATGAATTACATACAGTATAAATGAAGAGGGGAACTTGAGAGGGAGAAATCCCATTTACATCGCAGTGACCCCATTATCCTCCACTAATAGCATGAACAATGGGGATTCATTAAGTTGATATCATTCACTCTAATATCAAATAGTAAAAAAAAAGCTTCACACTGTTAATGGTATCACCAACCTTATTTAAGAATAAAGGAGCATGACCAACACGCTTAACATGTAATAAGATGACTTGAATATGATGCAGAAAACCGCAGATTTCACAAGCTTTCATTTATACCTTTTAAAGCTCAACAAATCAGTAATCTATGCCAGCTGCTGCATTTTGTAAAAGTAGTTATTTAATGACATGGTATGGTATAGATAAATATTACATTTACACCATTTCAATGATGCTTTTATCCACAGCTACTTACCCTGAGTGCAACAGCAAATTAAACTTTCCACACTCAAAAACTAACTTCGAAAAGAAATGCAATGTCAAGATTTATGCTGTATCGGAAGTGTTTTTGTTCAGTATTTTGGGTTTTACAATGGACAAGACTTAAGGGAAGTTGTTGAAGCTGGTTGTTTTGGCAAATGTGCGTCTGGTTAACTGTTCCGCCCCCGTTAAGACTCCGCACACCTTCAGGTCTGCCTAAAATAGTTCATATCTGCTCCAACTCATCCAGCTACATTAATATGTTGCTTACATTGATTACATAATAATAACATATGGAGCCCCCAAAGTCGGGAAAAAAATATTGATTTTATCTTGATGCAAAAATAACACATTTCGCGATGTCAGGGGCTCCGTAATTAAACACTCTAACAGTAATACTTGTGTACTTTCATTCAACTCGAATTTGGAATCAAGGAGTTTTATTTGAGCACTTTTAAAATGTAGGAGTGTTTTTAAGTATAAGATTTGTACTCCTTTCAGCACTGGCCTTATATTTACTTGTGTTTTGTTTTGCTAAATATCATTGTGATTTTTGGTTCATTACACTAATGGTGGAATATCACTGTATATTTTTGTTTTCTGAAATGCTTTTGTTTTCAGGCATTCTGAAACACTGAAGAGTGACTTTGGTATTGCTTATTTTTTGGAATGTAGATTTTTATCTGCTATCTTCAAAGAAAATGACTGATGAGCCTGTCAGGAAATATTAATATCACTCCAGCTTTGATTCCTTTTATTCTGTCTTTATTTACATTTCTTTTTCTCTACGTGTTTCTTTTCCTTCATGCAGAGTAAACTCTAACATAAACCCAATATCCTTGGAGTTATTTTTTCCAGTCATTATGTTACTTTGAACCCATTATATATAATCCTTCTCCTTCCAGTCCTGGCCGTTCACTATTTATCTTGTCTACTGAAGAATTGTTGAATCTCAGCTTGCTGTGTGTGTGTGTTTGTCTGAGTGTAAATGCCAGCAGCATCATTCAGACTGAAAGCTAGACGTTAACGCTGACCTTTAGACCCGCATCAAGCTCCCTGTCGAACTACACGCTAACACACACACTATCTCTCTCACACACATACTCACAGCCTGCCTGTGGGACAGTTGGAAACCCTCTGTTAAACAAAACTGTTTTCACCTCCACTTAACCTGGAGGTTACTGTGGCCAGGTAAAAGCCACATGGTGGTCTTTTCACCTATTGGTTTTGTTGCTGAATGTCCAGACGGCAGGTCTTATCTAATATGAACCTGTTAGACTAAGCGTTCTGGTTTGGTTTCTGTCTGCATTTACGTGTTAACATAAATGAACTGAAACTAATGTCGAGCTGTGAGCAGTCAGTGCCAGCTGGTTCTGCAAAAGGATGTCTGGTCTGGTCATAACTTATTGAAATTTGAACCCATACACTGTAAAGTATATGAAATGTGTAGTAAATGGTCAAACCACTGAAATGGTCAACTAAAACCCTTTTCAGACATGCATCCCTTTACGTTAATAAAAATGTCAGTCTTGTATCTGAATAAGTATGTCTTGTTTCGCCTTCTAAGATCCCTGTAATATATGTAACATCTCAATCGCCATCTCTTATGTACAAAGAAAATAAAATCAGTTGAATATACCATGAAACACTGTAAAAGGGAAGTTTTAAGACGTGGAAGACATTCCTATCAGTTGACAGTCTATAAAAACTGTTATTCCCCTCACTGTGTGACCAGAACATCAGAGATTGGATATTACAACGCATGCAGTTGAATTTGCGGTTCTTCCTGTTAAAGTTATGCCATGTCTGAATAAAGCCATAAGGAGCAGCAATGTAAAAGGCTCCTATGTCTGAGTGACAAGAAGCCATCACTTTAACAAATAGATGAAACCAGCAGTGCTCCATATTCAGTGTCTGTAGAGGGCTTAGGAATAAGAGTCATCTTTTTACAATAAATGGACATCTTGTTTTAAAATATACCTCTTCATGTACCTCCCTGTAATCAAACAAGATGTCAATAACAGTAGTGCCACTTAGGTCATAGCTAAACATTCCCAGATGATTCAGTCAAATACAATAATAAATCTTCTGGCACTGACACTGATGTTTTAATGTTATAGTCACCAGAAGAACTTTACCAAAACCCTTTCCAAATGAAAGAACTGTCTAGCTCAACAAAAAGTTGTGCCGAGCTGCACATGCACATGGGATTAAAAGGGGCTTGTATGTGTTATTTCTATTTGTTTGTATTTGTGTCCGTTATTTATTCCAAGAACACAAAAGTTACAATTAAACACCTGTAACCTTGGCTAAAACAGTACAGAGATTTTACATTAAAGATGTAGGTTATAAGCTTAAAAATGTTGAGTAGCAAAAAGCACAACAAAACTCTAGATTAAAACTCTAATCACAGGATCGAAATGTGACTAAAACTATACACATTTTAGTCAAAGCACTAAGAGTAACATTAAATTAGAATCAAATTAAATATAAGAAAGTATATAGGACAATGTATGATACAGGTAAAAAGTCACTTCTAAAATAAATGAAACACTGAAGAATACAATTAAAAGGCTTCTCTGTATGGACCCTTTCTTTTTTTTCAGACAGATCGGATCAATTTTCAAATATATCTAGATTTAGCTGCACATTTCTGACATACTGCCCCAGGCAAAACCCAAACCCAACCAAAGACCTGATGTAGGATTCTGGCTGATGTGATTCTTATTATTCTCTATCCATATGAGGAGCATTGTTGTTGTACTTGGCCAGTACCACTTCCTCTGTGCTGGTTCACCGTCTTTAAGGTGAACCAGCACTGGGTCAACCCAAAATGGTGGCTGAAGGTATCCCTGAGCTCTTCACATTATTTCATTCACTGTTTAAACAGTATATGTTCTGTTCCTGAAGACCCCACTGGAAAACCATCAGGGAACTGGCATTATGCCTAAACAATGGAGGAGGTCTGATAGTTCCCTGGATGAGCTGGTAACAGTAAGTGGTCCAATTCATGAGTAAAGAATGAAATCTGTCACTGAGAGACAGGAAACCGATAAACTGAACTGTCATCTACTTTGTTTTAAATCCAGCTCTGCCCAGAGACACAGGAGTCCACTGACATGGAGGATTGCGGGGCATTTGTGAGTCTCCTGAAATATCTCTTACATGTGGACCCTGAGCAGAGGATCGCTCCTGACAAAGCCCTCTCAGACAGCCGTTTGTCTCCATGGACCACCTGGTGGATGAGATAGAAAACAGCTTGTAGTAAGTGACTGTTTTGGCATCAGTCGATTTGGATGCATTCATGATTGGATGAATAGGCAGATTTATTTACTGACTGATTGACTGGTTCATCAATGAAAGGCTGGTCTGCCAGATGGATGACTTGGAGGAGGAACTATTAAGAACACCTGACAACGAGGCTAAGGCGGAGCCCAAAGTTGAAGGTCTTCCAGTCATCCCTTGTGCCAGTGGCGCAGGTTCAGCGTAAAAACCTGTCTAATGGAGCAGCAGCTGCTAGAGTAATAGACACTACTGGCTCAGCTGAAGAGGAACCAGCTTTCAGCCAAGATGCAGCCAGTAGTAGTCAATCTTAGGAGACGTTGGCCACTGATGGGTCACCTGATGAAGGTGCACCTGTCAACGTGAGGAAGAGCCGATTGAAGAGGATCACGAAATTCTTCAGCAGGGCAATAAGGACTGTGTTTGGAATTTATTCATGTTTTGCTCATCTTTCCACTTATATTTTACGTTTTTCAACCAGCTGACATGTGGTCATGCAGATAAAAAAGTTGTGTACCAATTATAGCGTTAATTCCAGCTGGACAGAATAAAGCTTAATAAGTGATTCACAGAAACCTATGTGCTCATGTGCATGCCAAACTTGCTGTTTTTATCAATTATTTTGACTGACATATTGAAATGAATTAAAACTTAACAGGACCGTTCCTGTTAATCCTCTCCCTCTGTCTCCATCCAAAATATTGGGTAACTGGGGCAACGGCAGTGCACTCTAACTTGTTTTTAACAACTCTAGCCAAATTAACACCTGGAGCTTTGCATTTTTAATGACAATACAGGTAGAAATTTGGCTGCAATGAGCAACATCGCTGGTTTCACAGAAATAGAGCCCTAAGTCTTATCCTCCAAACAGTCCTTTGAAGTAGTGAGGACCGGCCGAAGGTCCTCACAGTGAAGAAATGTCCTCACAATGATGATTTAAAACTTATTTTGGTTCTAACAAAGATAGCAATACAAACCGCCACACACACAGAACGGGAGAGAGAACATTTTATCTGTCATCTTGCAGCTGTTGAGCTGTGAAACTGATTTCAGGGTTTGCAGTTATTTAATATAGATGGTATCCTGCAGGAAAGTTGCACTATTTGCATTTTTACAATTAGTAAAAGCTGATGTTGAGCCAAAAATATTGATAATACTCTGGTAAATATGGTGAACAGATGAAATTCAAAAGACAAACCAGGTCATTTCGGTTTATGCATCTTGACCTTTCTGGTAATTTTTCAAAACTCCAAGACTGATGTTATGCTAACATTTATCCCAAGTGATTCAAGCTATGCATTAATGACATTACAGATATGTATTCTGATGCAATGCTTAAATTTTGATAAAATTCAAGGCACCTCATAGCTGTGGTCGTAAATCACTAACAAACTCATTTACATTCAGCTGGCTTTAGATACCTCCTGAATGGGAAGTTCTTTTGCTCAGATCACACCAGTTCTAGACATGCCAACATGCAACACCTAAAGCGTGGATTCTCAAAGTCAGACACAGTAGGCCCCTCATCAGGAAAAAATCATGACAAACCATGTCACCACAACACCCACTTTCAAAAAAAATAAAAAAAATAAAATGAATGAGAAAAAGCTAATATTAATGGTTTTTTTCACAATATTTTTTTTGTCTTACTTATATCTGGGGAACAATCAGGTTGTAGACAGGAAGTATAATAATGCCATGGAGTCAGTGAGTTAGTTGTGGGCTACAACTTGAGCCCTGTGTTTTTAGCCTGCATTTGTTAACATTTAAGCAAACTGGCACCGATAAATGTACATCAAATTAGCAGTTAATGTTTGTAGTGCACCCATGGATCTACAGACAACTATGACTGGATTACTTAGATACTAAGGAAAACTTGAAAACATGATGATGCTCAAAATCTTAATATTGCAGAAGCAGTTTCATTCCTTGCCGGTAGATGGCACATATCACCTTCTCTACATCTAAATGTCTTGTCCCTAAGTGTCTCTGGTTGGACTGAAATGCAGGTTTAGAACTGAAACTTCCATATCTCCGTTTTAGTAGCAGTTGCAGTTTTTAGCCATGCTTGCGGCATAGCTCTAGGAATGGCATTGTCAGTCTGTTCATCGGTCGCTCCACCACTTTGGTTGAATCTGAAATATCGCTATGACTATTTGATTGATTGCCATTAAATTTGGTTGACTAAATACCTGCAAAACTAATGACATTCCCATCAGCCTCCGCTGTATTTTGTGTTTAATGCTAATTAGCACACATTAGCATGTTAACACACTAACCTAACATGGTGAACATGGTGAGCATAATATCTGCTTAGCATCATTATGTTGCCATTTTCATTGCTCAAAGCTAAATTGCTATACAGTCTTAGTCTTGTTTTATGTTTTCTGTCAATCCTATCAATCAAGAAGCACAACTGATCCTAAACAGAATTTTTCTTCCCCAACCCCACCCCATGACCTGACCTCCACTGTCGGCTGTCACAGCAGTGAAAAATCTTATTCCTCCTCTGTTCTGTATTTTGTTAGTTTGTATAAAGCTGAATACTCCACATGCACCCACTTTTTTCTTTATGATGGAGTATTTTGGGAAGTCTTAGTCTCCACTCTCTGAACTTCAGTCAAAGATGGTTTTACATGTGACTGCAATTATTTTTATTTGTTTTGTATTCTGTGTTTTCACCTTGGTAATGCTCTGACATATTGTGACAGACTGTCTCTATTTTGAATCCATTATGTGAATTAATCTATTATGCCAAATTGTGACATTGTTTGACATGCTGTCAAACAACATTACATATATATATATATATATATATATATATATATATATATATATGACATTGTTTTAATGTTGTGGTTGTTATGGGTGACAAATTAATGGAAAAACCAACATTAAGCATTTGATTGAGGTTGTTTTCTTAAAAATTAAAACCAATAACTGGTTTTAATGTTTTGGCTGATCGGTTTATTTACTTTGTGTGTTCATCTCCTAGAACTTTACTGACTGCTAAATGGTTGCTTCTGACTGAACACAAGCAGTGAGGGCAATAAAGTTATTTACTTCACCATCAAATCAGAGACTATAAACTTTCATTTTTACCAACATCTATTCTATTATTGTCTGTCTCTTTCGGTATGCAGCTTCCACCTCATACAGCTAATCTATTTGTCATTTTAGAGTGAGACAGATGGAGTAAGAAATAAATGGATACACTAAAAAGTGAAGACAAACAGGAAAAGAAAGAGAAGTATAAAATGTTGAGTGAGACTGTTCATTTCTATAGAATTCACTGTTTTTAAGATGCATTTATTAAATTGGACAAAATCTTATGTTTTCATTTTCTCCTTCATAGCCTTTTGTGTCAATGACAGTTGAGGAAACTGATTTTTCCTTTTTTATTCAAGAGCCATCATTATCAGATCACTGTTGTTTTCCATATTAATATTTGCAGATTAGAAGCTAGTAAAGTTCTTCCAGTTTTGAAGGAAAGACGCTTCCAGCTGTCTTTGTGTTGTTTTGTTCTCCCTCTTCCTGCTTTCCCCTCACTGTTTATATAAATAAATACCTAGAATTATACCATAAAACCAATTTGAACATAGGATTGAGACTTTGCCTGTAGGGGAACCATACAAGAAAATGAGAAAAACTTGACTTTACATCTATCATAAACGAAATTTTCCTCAGTGCATGTATTATGATTAATGATATTAATAACTAACAGCTACGGCTGAGTAATATGTTCAGATGCTATGAAAAATGTACAATCACCTTAATCATGAGCACAAATTATTTTGCTCATGATTAAACGTTGCCTGTCACCTAACCAAATCTCCCATTCCTTTCACTTTCCTTTTTAAACTCAGTAACCTTTGCTCAACTGTTGCCACAAGGGTTTGAGAATAATGGTAAATGCTGAAACATTGTGACATCAGAAGAAGTAGAAAAAAGTTAAGAGTACTCTAACTGAGTCGGTGCAGCAGAGCCAGAGATATTGTCTTTTTTATTCCACACATTCTTCTTCCTTGTAAAAATATGGGGGCTACATTACCCACAACACAACTAATGCTAACGTAGCCTCAAGCAGTTTTCATATTCAGACTTTTAGTCTTCAGCCCCAACTGATGCTGACTCAAGGGACATCACGTGAGGCAATTTATCAGATTTCGCACAGCTCCCCCTGGAGCCACTAAAGTTTGGATACAACTGTGTTTGACATATGCAGAAGTTCTCCCCAACACATGTAAACAGACTTAGATGTGTAAAATATTTGGAGTTCCTCTTTAAGTCAGGAAACTTACTCAAAATGTCCATCAAACAGCAATATCTAAAGTTAGCTCAAATTAGCACATTAGTGCAGATAATTTCTGTCACTATTTTGGAGAGATGATATCATAATTTGCACAACATGCAAGAGGTCACTTAAGGTTAATGAGACACAAACACTGTTCATTTGAAGCATTTGAAGATGCTGGTATTCCTGTGGATAGACTTTCGGAGGTCAACCTCAAAAGATGTCTTTATTTAATTAAGTGGTTGCCTGACGTGTATTGACATACTGTATATCAGTGATCAGAAGTAAATGAAGATGATGAAGCACTGTGTTCGCGGCTCACTTGGCCAAGGTGTACGTTACACTGTGTAACCATGATATGTTGTATGTCACTTCTGCACTTCAGGGCATGCCGCCGCCTTCTCTTCCCCTGCCTTTCCCGTCTCTCTCTACCGATGTCAGCTCTCTGATAATGGATGCCAGCTGGCTGCAGCTTTTCATGTGCTGCCTTGTAAATAGGGCAAAACATATGGTGCAATCTGTCAGGACATGGTTACACTGAAAATAATATTTTCATGTCTAATTTTGGAGTTGGCATCAATAGAGGGAGCTTCCTCGCTTTGAGCACCACAAAGGCAGGGTAAAGCAGGCTTTAGCAGTGACCCGCACAACAGATGAGCAACTGCTAACTTCACTTTGCCGGCCAACAGTGTGGCCACTGTCAGTTAAGTTACTGGAGGGGCACGTGAAGTGTCTGCATAAGGCCATAGGCTATGTTGCTTTCATGTGTTTGACCTGCTTGAGTCTGAAGAAAGTAAAGATCATCTCTGGGCCAGAAGAGAGGATTTGTATCAGATAAAGAAGAACGCTCAATCAAGGGCGCTCCACACAGTCTTCACAAGTCATTAGTGCATCATCATCACTCTCCATATGTATCTTTATTAAACCAGCTGTTCAGACTCCACTACATCAGGGGTTTTAGGGTCCTTGATGGGGAATGCTGCAAAATGAGTAGTTTATTTTAATCAGATTAAATTCACTGGAAATTATCCCACTTGAGCACACATCACCATTTTAATCATCAGTTCCACCCTCACTGCCATTATCTCGACAGTTTCGAAAATAAATAATAAATCCAATATAAAGCTCATAAGGGCCAAAAGGGAACAATGTTTTATTAAGCGAGGGGTCTCATTTGTGTTGCCTGTATTTTTGGTTTGGTGACAGGAAAATGTTTGAGAACCTCTCTACAAAGGAATTGAACTGAATGTGGTCACGTAGTGTAATTTTAACTGTTGAATAGCTGTCTCTTTATTTGCCTTTAAGAGGTCCAAAAACAAAAGCTCTTTCATTCCTCTGTTGTCCCCTTATCTCTCCTGCTCTCTGCTTCACTTTATCCATGCCCTGCTTTATGAAAAAGCAATAAAGAGGCACTTAGTGTACGCGCTCTCTCTCACACACACACACACACACACACACACACACACACACACACACACACACACACACACACACACACACACAGTGGAACACATAATGCCCAAAGAAGCCTTTCTGGGTTTGTTGTACATCAAAAATCCTTTAAACATTGATCGATGATATTGAAATTGGAAAGTTACTGCAGGGTTTCTCACACATACACACTTTAGTAAGCCTTAGCCATCAGCCAAGTTAGAGTCTACAGTTTACAGCTATCCTCTTCATCTTTCTGCAAAGCTCTGTCTGTCCCCCTGTTTAATATTTAATGGCTGTCAGGTCATTGTTTTCTTCCTTTCCCTTTTTTCTTCTTTTACTGTTTTACACTTATTCTTTCGAGCCTTCCCCTCACAAAGTTAGGGCCCTTGAGAGATGGCTAGATTTTGTCTGTTTATAGCTTGCATGAATTTGTGTGTGTGTGTGTGTGTGTGTGCATGCATGAATGCAAGAGATATTTACAGTATTTAGGTGTTATTTACTACATCAAGACTTTTCTGGAGCAAACCTTTTAGTTGTTACAGGCCACTTTTTTCTCAAATCAGTGATGCAGGGCTGCTGCAGTTAATATAATATGACATTTCCATGCCAATGTTGTTAGTGTTCATTACAGTGTTTATATATATATATATATATTTATTCAGCCAGAAAATTAAAACCGGTACCTGGTTTTAATGTTGTGGCTGACCGGTGACACTATGAACAAATCAGGATGTTTACCAGTTAGGCTGTTTCAGTACTTAAGTCTGAAAGTGTGTTGTTTTTTGTCACGATCTGCCCTTTGAGTGACTCTTTGGTCTCTGATTATTTCCTGTTTTACTTTGAAATTACTCCTTTGTGTGTGTTGGTCATTTTACCTCCTGTCTTTGTTTTTTCCCGTTTCTTTGATTGTCTGCCCCGCCCCGACGTGTTTCACCTGTTCCTTTTCAAGTCTCTGTGTCCCTTCACTCCCTGTCAGTTTGTCTGTGTATGATTCCTCATGTTCTTCCCCTGCTGTTTAGTTTCCTATTGGACTTACTACCGGCGTTGGATTATCTGTTTCTGGTTTAGTTCATTTGTTTTCCTCATGTTTAGTTTTCCTGTTAACCGTGTTCCTGGCTTCCTGTGTGCCATCTCATTCACCTAACTGACTGTAAGCGTATTTTACTTATTTTTAAAGTATCTTCACTGCATCTACCTGTCTGCATGTGTGTTTGCGTTTCGGTCCTCCATGCCTTTGCCATGACAGTTTTCGTATTATCCATATAGATTATTTTATTCAGGGATTTAAATTTGACTCCTTTCCAAACTAAACAGGACCAGTCACCTTTGTGGTAGCCATTTTTTTTTTTTTTTTTTTAAAGTTTAAAGATTTTCACACAGTTTCATTGTTGCAAGTAAGGCAATTAATTGCACATACTATTTCACATAATACAATTTCTGCTTTTGTCACCCTTTCTGTCAGTATTTCACAAAATTTTATGAGGTCGAGTTCCAGCAGAAGTAACAGACATAAAAAGGTGATGAAAACCTGAAATGATGCCACAAAACATCCCTTATCAAATCCTATTTTTAACACACTGGCTGCTGCAAAGCAGGGATCAGTGGCATCCATGGCTGATGACACTGAGTTTTCCAGCAGGAATGATGGCCACGCAGGCTGCTACAGATAACTCAGAGGCAGCTGTGCAGTTTATATCCCCTGGGCTTTTTGCCACCTCATACACAGGGGACACACCCTTTGATTTGAAAGCAAAGCATTGGGCCACAGCTCAGCCTTTTCTGTCCACATATTCTTCTCCTTCATTTGTGGTTACTAGGTTTAACTTCGGTGTCAAACTAGTTTTAGGTCATTAAAGTTACATTTTTGAGAGTATGATTTTTAAAAAAAATTTTTTTTTTTGGTTCTTGGATTTAGTTATTCAAATCAGTTGCACATTAGACATAACGAGTATGCAACCCTTTGATCATGCAGGATTAGTGATGACTGCTGTCCAGGGTAATGATTCTGGTACTGATTTGTATTCGCTAGCTAGAATCCCATTGGGTGGCACTGTTGGCAAATAGGTGCTTTGACAGATCAGTCACATAATTTTATGTATAATAATATATATATTTTATTTTATTATAATTTTATTTCACTCATTATACAATTTATCTTATTGCTCCAGATCCTGCTGTGAAGTCTCTTCTTTTCCATCTGTGCCATCTCCCGTGAGAGGAGGATAAGGATTTTATTATAATATAAAATTTTGTAGTCATGTCAGAATGTACGATGAATGCGTGGTGAATCCTGTTGCTACGATGCAAATAGAAAAAAGACAATGGAAGCGAAGACATCCCGGCAACTCTATGCACGGTAGACATGCTAACATGCATTAAAGAGGAGGAGGTGAGTGTGAAGCTGATCAATGCAAGGAAAAGAGGGATATACTGTATGAAGTATCTGCACTTGTAGGGTCCAGTGAAAGAGGGCCTGTGGAGTCCAGCACTGGTCATCCATGGCTTGCCTGCATGTTTTCTCTGTTTGAGATCCCAGCATAACTTCTGTCCCGCTACTCTGTGGTGGTGCCATTCGGTTGCACCTTCTTCCCCTCCAAATGGTTTCAGGCTCATATAGTGTAAACACATTCCTCACAACAGCTGACCTGGAATGTGAGTTGTGCATTGGGATGTTGCTGATCAAAAGCCCCGATGGATTAGGCCGAGGATTGTATCCTGACGGTTAGGGAGGTCCAGCTAGTTGCTGGAAGTGTGGAATGCAGCACCCATTAGATGGCCTTTTTGTGCTCTCTTAGAGGAGTTTTGGTCTTAAGTAACGTTTTGAAGACTGAAAATGCATATGCGATGTGTTTTCTAAACATGGGTCATATTCACTACCATATTTTATTTCAACCCACTTAAAAATATAATCATTTGCAGATGATGTTGCTGAATAGACCAAAAATGGCGCTTTCCTTTGTCAAGTGCATATTATTGCTTCCTTATAAATTTGAAGAAAGCAGATTTTGGCATTAGATAGTAACTTATCACCAAGGTGAAATTCTCTGTCTGTCAGCATCACTGTTGTGGATGTGGTTAGAGACTGAGGCTGAACACTGCACTGCAAACACGTGGGTTACACAGTTCCTGCTAGCTGGGTGCTTTAGATCTAGACAAAAAAAGTTGGCACTGCATTGTAGCCAGTTTGAATTGTTTAGTACCTGCTCTGCAGCCTGAATAAACTGCTTCTGTAACCTAAAAATTGGCCTATTCCCTTGCCTTCAGTGTATTGTATCTGGGGCTGTTAAACAAGTGCTCCCATAAGGCCCCTCCTCCTTTTCTCCACCCTTCTCTCTGCTCTCTTATCTCCTTCTCTCACAGGCTCATTCTTGCATTACATATTTTTCCTTCCCTCCCTCTCCTTTGTCCATTTAGTCTTTCTTTTGTGGTGACCAACACCAATCCCCTGATGTTTTTCCTTAGTCTCCCTACATTCCCTTTGTACTATAAAAGCAGACAACTATTGTAAAGTTGCTCCATGATGGCCCTCTACTTCCCATCCTAATTACCTTCTTAAATCCCATCCTACAATTCCCTCCCTTCTTCCCTCAGTCCCTCCTTATTTTATCTTTCACTCCATGTAGCTCCCTCTTGCCTCCTTCTGGCTATCCCATCCCTCTCTCTCATTGTCCTCATAACTCACACAAAGCTTATAGACAGACAGACACACACACACACAGAGGGTAGGAGAGTAGAGCAAAGATATTGTTCTGCTGAACTTCTGGGACACTCAAATTCCATTGTGGTTGTCCATGAGGACTCGTGTAAGTTTGTGTATTCCTAACTCTGAAATTTTCATGTCTTTCCTTAATACCACCAAAAGGAGTGTAGAGGTATCTTAATTAAGCCTGATGTCCTTTCATCTCCCCAAAAACCCAAAAAGGTTTTTCGAGGAAATGGGGGACAAAAACACACAAATAGAGAGAATTGACGTACTATATAAACATTTTTCAGGTTAATTGGCGATTTAATAACGTGTAATAATTTGCCTGTTGACAGACTGCCAGACTTCATTTCAAATGTACTGTATATTGCAAAATATTTAATTTGAATTTTAGATTCAATTTTTTTCTAAGACACCAGATAAATCAGACTAACTCACATGGAAATGTGTAAAATCTGATGCACAACAAATCTACAAAAATATTCCATTTAGTGTAGCAAGAAAAACACATAATCTTGTGAAATTGCTAGGATGTGCCCTCAGTTCAACAAGATAGTTTTCAGCTGTATTAAACATTTCTCTTGCCTCACGCTCTAGGAACATGTGTTGGGCCTTTTTTCATTGTTTTCTAATATTTTATAGACCAAACTATTTATAGCTTAAAATATAATAAAATAATTGATTTAATTGATTATGAAAATATTGGTTTCATACCTTTCTAAAAGTGGACACTGGAAACTGCTTGTCACATGCTGTCTCCTACCATCAGTCAACATTAATTTCCTTAAGTTACGACCACAATCTTTCCTGAATCTTGAACAAGTACTTTTACTTGCCTAAGTAGGCACACGTTTGATGATAAATTTATACAGTATTTTCCAGTTTGTATGTATCAATGTTTTTCTCTCCTTCTTTTCGTCTTTTTTCTAATGCACTGTGTTGCTCCTGAAGTGCCATTTAAGGTTTATGTACCCCTTTCTTTGTCCCATTTTACCATTTAATGTGCTTTGCTCATTTTTGCAGAGGAAGGTATAGAGACACTGACACAAAGGTTAATTAGAACTTACAGAATGTTGGCCCAAACAAAAGTTTACACAACACACGCACTTGTGCTGGGAATTTTCTAAAACCCCTTGTATGACTCATTTTCTTTTTTCTTCTTCTCTTTTTTCTCCCTCTCCATCTTGTCTCCTCTCTCCTACAGCACCACTGTCTCTCTTTAATTGGCTGTCATTGTCAAATCACGGCAGTGCTGTACATGGGCATGTGTGAGTGTGCGTGTATACTCTCAGGTGTCACTGTTCATGGCAAGGGCTCCTTATTAAGGAGAATTCAAACTGTGGAGACACAATTACTGCTAGTGGGGTTCAACATGGATGTACAGGACTACATGAATGGAGAGCTCCTCAATGTTGTATAGTATGTCTTATGCCAAGTTCAGTTGTCACAGTTTCTCAAGTACTATGTAATTACATGTAAGTTCAAAGAGTAATGATATGTCATCATGGCAGTAGCAGAGAAAGGTTGATGCTTTTTTTTTCGAAATTCTTCTGCAGGCTTCGTGAACAGCAGCAGCCTAGTCAAAGTCACATTCAAGACCCTGCAAGACAAAAGTTCAAACCTTAGAACAACAAGAAAACAAAACAAAAATGTATAAGCTGTCATGCTGCTGCCACAGCCGAACGCAGTCTCAAAACTGAGGACTTTGATCCTGGTATCACCTTACAAAATAATTGTCAGGATAAAATTAAAGCAAATATGACACCTCCAGAAATATTTGTCAACATTTAAAGGAATCATGCCCTTAAACAGTTTTTTTTTGTTTTTTTTCTTGCTTGCATTAAACATCATGACGTGGAGTTAAGTGAATCGCGGGTGTAATTTGTTCTCTGTGGTATTCAAATTTCATAAACCTGCCACTTTTACTTCTGCTTCAGTTATTGATTTCTGAGAATAACCTTTGAGAACTAAAGAGAGTGTGTCTGAAATCTTTGCAGAGACAGTGACAACTATAGGCTTTTCCCCTAACAAAAAAGAGAGAACGTTTTTTTCTTATCACCCTTGAGCAATTCAAACATAAATAGCATTTTTGGTCTATTAAGACTTCTACTTGTGCAGACTTTGGTCTCTGTCTTTGCTATCATTAAATTCTTCCTATATTAATGATAGCAGGTCTTGTTGAATTGTCAAGAGTCTAGAAAAAAGCCCTTCAAAGAAGCTGACACCAAACTATGACAACACAAATGAGCTTGCTCACTGACACAAAGGCTTCCAAAAGTTTTCAAAAGACAACAAGGTGCACTTTTAATAATATTCCGATCTGTCATTCCAAATACATAAATTGTTTTGTGTTTTTGAAAATGCAGCCCATTTTTTTATCCATTTCTTACTTGTTAGAATGGATTATGGTCAAATTGGAAAGGACACTTGTGTGTTTTCAGCCACCAGTTTCTTTTGATATTTGCTGGTGGTCCCTATTAGAGCTGAAAGGCTGGCATTGAATATATGCTGCAGATTGAGTATAACAGGCAGGATCTGTAGATGTTGGGCAGGTCTTTGACGTGATACGAGTTGTGGGATTCATTCCAAAGTAGTTCAGGTCAGTAGTTAGCAGTTTTGAACCCACTCAAACACATGCAAATAGTATGATGGCATTTTAATGTTAACATAAAATGACATACCTCTATATTGGGCTTTCTTTTCCTCCTCGTCTTTCTCCGTTTTCATCCTTGCACACCTGAAGGCTTGGACCAGTTCATTTTGAAATAATTATAGCTAATAATAATTGAAACGTCCCTCTGGCCAATCCAATCTAGCATTTGCCATCAGTCAGTCAATGTTGCGTCCGGGACGTGGGCTGAGCGATACTTTACTTTATCATTGTAATTAAAAGGCTAGTTTAGTTGATAATGTTTAATAATGGCCTCCTGGGTCTCCACAGATGAATTTGTTCATAGTGCGACTTTTAAACCGATCTCAACTTCCCAGAATACCTCAGACCTCATACCTATACATGAACTCCGCCCATGGACCCAACAACCTGGAAGGAGAAAATGGTCTCAGATTTTATATAATATATGGTGCTTGACTGGAGATAATTGCAAGGGTGTTGTGCAAGCTCTGAAGTTCTTCCCAAAACTGGCTTGAGACATGTAGAAAATGTAGGAGTAGGCAAGCAACAAGGAATTTATGAGGGTTGTATAAAGGTGGATGTCTGAAAAGAAATCAGAACGCAAAGAGTGATTTAATGTATTTCCATGCATGCATAAAATATGTTAATACAAATTTAAATTCAAGTGCAAGTCCAAATTTTGTCAGTTGAGCTTGCCCACTCTTACAAAAATTAAAGTGTGCTGCTGATGCTAATAACCTGATAAAAGCATTAAAGAGTAACTGTTCGTAACTGGGAATTGGCAGGTAATGAATAAAAATCACACCACATTCAAAAATATACGTGAGTGGTTCCAGGGGCGAGGTGGTAGAGTATCCTAAGTTGAGTAGGAGTTTATCTCATGTTGACTGGACCCACAGTTTGGGAGTTATTGAATTTTAAGTTTGACCCTTCGCTGTAGCGCCTGTGTAGAATTCCTCCAGAACCTTCATGTACTGCCCCCTGTGTGGTCAACAGGGGGAGCTGCCTACTGTGGAATTATCTTAGTCCCACATGGTAAGTGAGAGATTGTCAGCTCTGGTAATTGCTGCAGGCAGTAAAGAAGTGAGGACATCCTGTCTGCATTTGTGACAGATATAAGCATATCTTTTCAGTTATTTCTGCTAAGTTCAGCATTTCATTCTGGCTGTTCTGTGCTGGAGATATCGACGTGGTTGGAGATCATTTTATGATGTGTGTTCAGCAAGTCAATGTGCTCTTAATGGCTCATTAGGCTAGCATACTGGCTACAAATGTAGTTAGGTGGACGAGGTGGCTGATGTTTCATATTGCGGTGCTGTGTTTAAAGGAAAGAAATTGAGGTCATCTTCACGCAATATTTCCCAAATGTGTGCTGCCAAGAGATACTGTCAGATCTAATAATGTGCTAGTGGAAGGAATTAGATAATTAAGGAATTATTAATTTATAAAATAATATGCCTTTGTGAAACCATAGATGTTTTTATGTATGTTTTCTGTTTATATTTATGGATACCACATCCATATACTTTTTACCTCTCTCAAAGTGCCTAGATAATGTTTCGAGAACCATCTGGCGGACATGGGTTTCAGTCATCAGTGATAAATGCGCCATTGCAGTTATCAAATGTGGCGTTAGTTTGCTCTGTCCCATACTAACACGTACAGCTGTGCTGCAGATGTGTGTGTCTCTGGGTGGGGGAGGGGGGTGTGTGTGTGAGTGATGACCAACCTGGCCCGGTGCAATAGAGCCTATAAGTGCAGCAGTGTGGCATCCCACTCAAGACAGCTGTTTCAGCAGGCTCTCAACTTCACGAGGCATCTGTCGCTTAAGCTCTGATACCACCTAAAACTGACCAGTAATACGATTAACTCTAAAGACATGTAATAACATAAAAAACAGACTGAGGAATTATTACGTGAAGATGCAGATACACTGTGTGCCACAGAAAATGGTTGATGCAGACAGAGCAGATTTAAAAAGAGCAACACAGACCCCTTGAGCTCCTTCATGCAGCCTTTTTCCACGAGAGTAGTAGCCAAGGCCCGCCCACATCTGGTTCACTTCCTGCAGATATATGAAGTCAGCACATTTTATTTAAATCATCTTCAGTGACTTTTTAGTCATCCCCTCTAGCGCAGCCGCTGCAAGATCCTGCACCATGGGCCACCACCGGAACACAGTGAAGACTTCAAATTACACATAATAAATGCAATATATTCCATCTATCAAATGGACTCCAATGTAATGAGCACCTCAAAGAGGCCTACCTTCATCCATTTGTTGTGATAGTCTATTACTGGGGCAACATGGGTCTGTTGCAGCATGATTTCTGAAACCACCACAAATAAGAGAGAGAACTGTCTTGTAAATGGTGACAGCAGCAGTTAAAGTTATGTCATTTGGACAAGGAAACGCGCCTGTAAAAGAAATACAAGGAGCCAGTCAGTTATATACTGTTCGTCAGCAGTAACCATCAGCATTGTTTTCACATTGTTTGATGTGTGTAATCAAAGACTGGGCAATATAACTTGATATGAGGAACATTAATCACAATTTTGCAATATTTGGGCATTTTAGAATCTAATCTGGAATGAATACAGATGCATTTTATTATTCAGTAATCATAATATGATGCATCAAAGTAATTTTTGCTGGTAACTTCGGAAACAAAATAGCAAAATAAGTATTCTAGCTTTGCATAACTATATCTGAATGTGAGAAAACATTTTGTATGAATACATTCAAATGTGTGAATGTGTAAACATTCTGCTCAAATGAATTCAAATGTTTGAATGTGTAAAAAAACATCTGAACAAATAGATTTAATTTTTGAATCCGTAAGGATATCCGTAGCCGTGCATGACATTTTGTGAACAAATAAAAAGGAACTGTACGAATAATTTCCAATGTGTGAGAGCATAAAGCAGATTTGCACAGAGGTTTGCATGAGCCAGGGGAGTTAAGCAACTCTAGCTGTTTTTTTTTTTTTTTTTTTTTTTTTTTTCCATGCAGTCTGCCAAGGGGGAGATTGCCTGCGGACCAGACACTCAAATAAGATCATTAATCAATCAATTCAGACAAACTCCAGATAAATAGACTAATTTTAACTGGAATAACTCTGGAGACCAAAGCAATGAGTCTACAGGAGGTGGGAAATCAAGTTGAGCTCCTGAATGTAATGTTAAGAGGTAAGTGGCGGCCTGCTTGTTTTTAGCTAATCATGTTAATATACATTGGTTTAACTTGCTTTGAAGAGAACATCCCTTCCCGTGATGGCTTGAAGAAATGGCTAGATTGGTGTTGTCCGCCTTACGTTGCTGATCAATAAACGTGGCGTTGACTCGCAAAAGTTAGCTATTTAGTTGATATGTTTGCAGAGATTAGCAGCAATGGGTCCACCTGTCCCCCCCCCCGAACGTGTGACGTAACGTTAGCAAGAAATACATGGACAGCGTGTGCTACGTTAGCAGTTCACGGAACAAAATGTCCTGGCCTGCTTAAACATTCACTCCTGTAGTCTAATGTGATGGGTTATTGCCAACTCAAGGAATCGCGGCATAACGCTAAATACCAGTGTGGCGTTAGCTAGATATATAATTGGCATTGTGATGTGACATTTGAAAGCTGTTACTTGCATCTATTATGTGCTACACATACTTCAAGAAGATGGTGTCCTCAACATCTCACATTGCCCCTCCTCTGCGTTGACTACATCTTTCTACCATGTGTCCAAGCATCCCTCAAAACCTTCGAAGCTTGCTGAAATGATCATCCTCTGCAGACAGCACAACCGCACTCCTGATCAGCTCTGGCAAATGGGACATCATAAATCGGCTTGAGGAAGAGGAATACCTTTTAGGTGATGTAGATGTTTACATGTACATTCAATACCTTGAGTTTCCCTGTTTTCTACAAACAAATTAGCACACTGCCCACAGATAGAAATGTGCACCTGAAAACCACATAAACTGAAGAAAGTCACCACAGTTGACGTAAATGGAAAATAACGAGTTCCTGTTAGGAGCCCCCCCCCCACACACACACACACACTTCCTATGCAGGAGTTCACAAATCCCAGGCACGTGATGCCATAATTGAATTCATAAACTTCCAGTGAACCCATTTTTTTTTTTTTAATGCATAGAAATTGTATTCATGTTGCAAGCACATGAACATTTTTTTGCTTCCTTGGGACAGAATCAAGCTGCGTGTTTACTGGTTTATAGTGCCTGGGTCTGCATGGAGGCAGTGTGAGTATTTGTGCTTTCAATTCATCGTAGGATACTGTGTGCTTATAAAGGCCAACCCGTATCACCTTAGCCATCTCCATGCAGTTACCCTCATCAGCCACAGTATAATAGTTTAATGTGTCGTTAACATTTAACTTTTTGCACAAACCTGCATGCATGTTTTTGGCACATCTATGTACATTTCACTTTTTTTCACAGTGTCCAGAACTTCTTTCATGTCCCTGTACATAACTACATTAATGACAGTAACCTGTACATACATGCTGTTACATTCCATACCAGGCAAGGGGTTCCTTTTTATATTTACATTCTTGTATAATTGCATGCCTTCCTTTGTTTTGTGTTGTTCTCTTACCTCATGTATGTTAAGCTTTTCTTTTATCCCTTTTTATGTCGTACTCTGACAAGGTAATTTCCCAAGAGGGACAGAACAGTCTGACATTAAACAAGAAACTGAATCAACACTCAACAATATCTTTAAGTACCTTTTTTACATACTGCATACCCTAAATTTTCCTTCTGCCTTTAACCCATCCTCACTATTTAGGAGAGGTATGCAACCACAGTCCCGCATCCGGGAACCAACTGTAGTTTTAATTCCAGTGCCTTGTGAAGGCTAATAGCAAGCAAGTTAACAGCTTTAAGATGAGCAGTACAGCCCAGTCACTCTCTGATACTAACTCCAAAGAAGTACTCTGACATCAACAAATGGGATAGGTAGTGTGTGCAACATGGTGAAAAAAAAATCAACCACTAGGGCAGCAAAATGGCCATGTGTTTATTCTCAAGAAACAGTAAAAACAGTACTTGTAAAAACTTTTAATTATTATAAAATATGATGAACCTATGATGAAATTTGAATTTATTTGTTTCATTGCATTTATTTGCTGTATAAATACAACTCACTGGATATAGAATGATTATATTCTCATTTTCTTCACAAATCTGTTTTTTATGTAAAACTGTAAACTGCTCATGAATGCACACTCATTAACTACAGAACTATTAAGGTGGCAGCATTATCAGGGTACAATATAGAGCCATGATCCACTAATGGAGGAATAAATGCAGTGAACACTTACAATGCAAGCTATGGGTAATGCATTAAAGAAGTCTTCCCCCGCGTTTCACTTCATTCAGTTATTTTGGTCTACCCTGAAATATATATAATCGTTCATTAATTACTCTGGGTTGCAGTATAACATTGAGATTTTTGGCTGGAATCTTACCTTAGAAAAGACTGAGAGTATTGAGTGTGTAACAGGCCAAAATTTGTGTGATTGCTTTGTAAAAGAATGTAAGTATGTGAATCTCTGTGATAAGTGGAATAAGCCAAATTTGAGTATTGGAACTTTTGAACAGGAAGCCCATCAGAATTTAACTGTTGCTTCACTACAAGAACTTTTTTTTTTCTAGGTCCGAGGTAGCTGGAATTTAATTAGTTCAGTTTTCAAAATTAGAATAACTTCAGAGAGGGGTTCTTTGTCCGGTATATTGGGCTGTTCTTTCCATCTGAGAAAGGCACCGTTTCTGCAACAGACGTGGAGCATCGAAGCAGTTTTGTAATGCACATGAGAAATCTTAACTAACTCATAATTACAACTTGAACATTTCCGCAGAAACTGTTTAATGTGGTTGTCCTAAAGCCAACTAGCCATGTGCTAAACATGACAACGTTTTTAACAGTGTCTGTAGCTGAGAAGAGATGGAGTATGCTTTAGTTATGCCCGGGGATGTGGCTTAACTACAGGGGCTGTGAAGCGGATGAAGAAAGAACTCGATACTGTGTCAAATGATGCCTCCCACTAGTCTTTACAAGTAATAAGAAGAGTAGCGCATCAAAAGTTTAGGTGGGAGTAAATAATAAATAGATGAGATTATAGTAGTGAAGTGCAAACAATTACCTCCTACCTTGCCCTGGCCTTTCTCCTTCCAACTCTATCTGGGAACCAGATGCAACCATCTTTTCACCACAGACTCAGTGGCTACATACGTGGTTTCTGCACACAGGACATTTTTTCCTCACCGTGTGTAAAATGTAGAAAACTTACAAATATTGGGTAAATAGAATAGAATAAAGTTTACTTAAGTATTTCTATTTTAGGGAAATATTGCACTGTTTAGTCTACTACATTCGACTAGTTACTTTGCAGATTTTAAATTAATACAGATTATAAATCAATTATTAAATTATGATTTATTATCAAAGGTTAAAGTAATTAAAATTAGCTCCACCTTTACCACCTGCAAGATTAAAGCAATGTACACATTAATTCATCACTAATTATAATCCATCAATATTATTTATATTTTTTTGAAATGGGCATATTTGCGTAATGTGTGTTTACTTTTTCTAATTTAAGTACATTTCATTTTCTTATTACTTCTGTACTTTTATTCAAATAAGATTTTTAATGCAGGACTTTTACTTGGAATAGTAGTTTTACTCAGTAGTATTGTAACTGTCACTCAAGTAAAATATGTGATTACTTCTTCCACCACTGGCTGGCAGGCACTGGGGAAAGTGAGTATGACTAATTCTTGAAAAAGATTGACTGTTCAGGAGGTGATTGAGACTGAACAAGCTGGAGGTACAACTGACTAAAGCCAAAGAAAAAAATTTGTACAAGAGAGATCTTCCCGAGAGGGAGGGAGAGATTTGAATGGAATACAGCCTCTGAGATGGTGACTGAGACTGAATATCTTATGTTTACAGATACCAGGTTAGTGTTTTTTTTTTTGTTGGTATTTTTTCAGTTCCTTGTGACAATGAATTTTTTTCCACCAAGTAGCCCAAGTAATTCGGTTAATGTAAGCCTAACGTTGATGGCACACTCCTCTCTTGAGCGTCAAGCAGCGATTATAGACTAACTGTATATAGATTCGAAGTAATTTGAGACAAAGCTTCTTTTTCTCCACGTAGAACATAAACCCTTGAAATATAAAAAAATCTTACTGAAATCGGCTGAGAAAAGTAAAGTGCTTTTTATCCAGTAAATCTGCAGCTCCTCATTTACTTTACCAGTCTTGACTGCTCGAAAATGGCGTAGAAGCAGACGCATAGCAGTAACATAGAACAGCGGCCATTGAAGTGTCTACGTTTCTATAGCTGATGTTGTCTCCGAACGGTTGAACTTCATGAAATGAATTGGAAATGAACTGCGTTGCAAACACCAAACTCCTTTCTCCTTTAAAGTGAAGTGTTTTCCACTTATATATCACACTTCACCTTTACAGGGCTGATGAACTGATAATAACAAGAAAATCAAATCACACCTCTGCTTTAGGGTGTTCATCATATCATCATGGGCACAACCAACATAATCACACCATTTCATACCTGTGATGAAAAACTGCCCCTGTACCTGCCAATGATAAGGATGACTTTCTTTCAATTTGTGTGTTCATTAGGATGAATTACCAGTCCAAATTTCCTGAAGTTCAAGTTTTTCAGTCTTGCATAGTCCTTCAGTGCAGCTATTTCCACATCTAATCCTCTAATTTATGAGAACAGTTGACATGTCCCTTGGGTGACCCTTTCTGCCATGTTTTCTGCTACAATTGGCCCTCTAATATGGCTTATCTCCCTTAATGTTGAAGCAGTCACCCTTTCCTTCCTTAGGTGCTGCACTTTAGCATCTTGTTGCTTCTTCACTCTTGTGGGGCAGTGACAAAGTCACGAACAGTGATTTCAGAAACACCTGTTCTTGGATATTTTGACATATATATGGTCCGTTGGCTTTGGGAGCCCTCTAGTGGCACTTTTGGGAATGGGGTGATGACGCCATCAGATGTTGGAGGTGGATGCTAATATGAGAGGATGCTGGCTGTACTTCACCAAAGCTTGAGTCCACACGTGGTAAGTCAGGTGAGATAGCTATAGTGAAGATTAGTGTAGAGCCTAGTTTGAAGCCATCAACTCTTGTCAAAGATTGATGGGTTTGGAAACTCACAACTGTAGCCTTTGTACAGTGCAGATATGGAATAATAACAGGGTGTTAGTAACTGTTTTTGGAACACAGTGTGCCTATGGCATTCCATACCTAATTGCTGGAGTTACACCTGGTTTTGGCTTCACTTCCACCATGGCATCCACAGTTCCTGGCATCATTCACAGATGCTATTAACAACAAGTTTATAGCAGTAAAGCATTCTATCAGTTATTTAAATTATACATACCATTTTTTGAGGTTTATACCATTTTTGTTTAGTCTCCGTGCATGAAGGGAAAGGTTGGACTTTACAGACATGCCACGTAATGGGTAGAACAGCTGTGCCAAACGCTGGAGTGTTACGTGCATAGGCCATATTGCTATTGGCCCAAGTCTTTTATTTTTAGATGTGGGCCACATATATCATGCTCAACATGGCCTGAGTTTGGTTATCCATTAAACAACAACAAGTCTTACTAAGCTATCGGCTCCGGCTCGGCTCAGATGACAATAGTACACTGCTAGCTGGGTTGAGTTAATTATTAATCAGAGTTCCAAATTGATAAGTGAATTGGCTATCCTTTCCCTTCCCTTTCCCTTTAAGGGTGGTGCCCTGATGTGGATTTAACGTAAATTAAATCCTGTTACATGATGTAATTACTATTTCAGATAGCCAAACACTGATATGCTGTTGTACCTACAAATCCCCTACTTTTTGTTACTGTAAACATGAGTAATATAATTGTTAGTGGAATATTCCTCTCTTGCCCCCCCCAAGCATTCTGCGCTCTAGGCAGGCGCCTATGTTGCCTATCCTACGGGCCAGCCCTAGTTCTCTGTAAAATTGTTGACAGCTATTCTGTGGATTAATGACATTTGGTACACACACATATTTTCCCCACTAGATGAATTGTAAAAACTTAACTTCCATCTAGCATGATTATAGGGTATTTATCTAATACCTTATTTGCCAGAATATAAGAATAAATTTTTTTCTAGAAATGAGGTTTGAAATAGTGGGGGTTGTCTAATATTCAAGGACTAAAAAGTGGTGTTTTCACAACATCAGAAATGATTTTTCAATGGAGAGTACTAGTGTATCACTGTCTTCTACAGAGAGTGTTTAATTATGGGTTGTTCATAAGCTTACTGTTGCTAGGCTAGCAAGTTATTTCAAGTCCATCTATAGTGCGTCTCGTAGAGTAAGTGTTTGTTGGTTCAGTCTCACCTGCAGAGTTCTCTGGAGGCTCGTGTAAGGTGTCTTGGTGCCACGGAGGAAATATATTCATGACAACTGAAAATGAGTTTATAGCATCTCCCAACTTCTTTACTGCAGAAATGACCCAGGAAAAACAGCCGAGAATTGTGGCATTCACGGATGAGGTCAAAAAGAGTCTGAAAAGGCTAACTGTCAGAGAAAATTATTTGCAATGCTACCAAGAGCCTGCTAGGAGAAGGGGTATGTGACTGATAGACAAGTTACACAAATTTGCACTTACTGTATGTCATGTTTTACTTATATGAGAAAAAAGGCCTTAATGATAAGTACTTTCTTCTCCTTGGATTAATGATACAGAGAAACATTCCAATAGGACTAGATTTTAAGTGTCACCTATCCTCAAAAAGTCTTTTTCTCAAAAGCAGATGTTGGAAATGGGGTACTTCTGCTTGTGACCAAATACCTGCAAAGCTAACAGCATCTTATCTGCGGCTGTACTTTGTGTTTAGTGCTAACTAGCAAATGTTAATATGCAGACATTATAAATATTATACTAGCATTGTCAATGTGAGCATGTTTGCAAACTGACATTAGCATTTAACTCAAGACAATGATCCAAAGTACAGGCTCAAAAAGCGGTTACCAGGGCCGTAGACTCTTTGTTTTAGCCACACTTGCAGGTGAGCTCTAGGGATGGCATTGTTGGTTGGCCGGTCCACCACTTTTCTGAATGAAATTTCACAATTACTGCTGAACATAGCTTTGTTCCAGTTTGACCATAATGCACTTTACTTGTTTTCAAGAAGGCTTCTTGAGGGTTTTTTCACCTCAACATTCACTGAAATCTCTTAACCTACAGAGGCTTGTCACTGATATTCAATAACACAGGGATGTATGCCTGTAACAGCTCAACCGAATTTAACATATTACATGCTGGTGTGCCCCACATTAGGCCCAGCAGCCATGGAGCTCTTCTCAGAGGGAAATGGAGTGACTCTCAGATGCAGCCACAACTTGGATAAGAGATTTATGGTTCAGTGGTTCATGAAGACAGAGTTGGTAGATGGTATAATCACTGCAATTGATAGAAACATCCATCTTAAAGATTTCAGAACAAGACTGCAAATTTACGTACATAAAGGCCTGATTCTTTCTAATGTCTCTTTGGAAGACAAAGCGGACGACATGCGAATCATAAATATACTGTAGTGCATGCTGCTGTAGCATCACTTTATAAACTCTTGTAACAGCAGCAAAAGCATTGTAGCTGCAAAGCTAACAAACAAAAATACTTGTTAGCTAATGCTATGAAGTTCACTAGCTTCTATCTTCATAACATTATCTTCCCATTCAAGTGCATGTTTCTTGTCTTCAGCGAGGAACACAATGATGGACAAAAGTAACTTATTTTACTCAACTGATTGAGGGTTAAAGGAAAAGTATATAGCTTTATATTTCATTTTACACTTAATTTAGATTTTAGATTATTTAGTTAACAATATTATTTCTTGGTTTTTTTTTTTTGGTTTTTTTTTTCAGTTATATTTTTGACTTGTCTGATCTATTTTACAACATTTTGGTGGTATTGGGGTTCTTTACATTCTGAACCTTAACTGGAAATAGCAATATTTCCTATATTCATGCCTGGAAGAATCTTGTAATAAGACTTCAGATGCCGCTAAAGTGGACCATAGCATTTCTTAACCTTGGCATCAGTTGAACGTCTCGTCTGCCTCCCTCACTCCCATTTTTCGCATTGAGTCTATGCTCTCATGCATCATGCAAGCCAATGGAGACACTGTAGATTAACGTAAGTAGCCAGCTATCTAGCTTGTTTAATACACCTTAATTTCTTACCTTCAGAGTTTCTGAATTAGATTGTGTCAGTGTCTACAGTTGAACAATTACATTAACTAATTTCTAACTTTTGCCTTAAGTTACAGTTTTGCTAACTAATGTTAGCTAACTGTAAAGCTAACATTTGCCTTACCTAACATTAGTGAACTTGCGCTAGCTAGCTGATAGCTCACCCTTTCATTTCCAATGGCATTTCATTACTAATATAAAAGTATATTCATTTTCATAGTCAACATGAGCAAGAGGAGAGGAGATATCCAGCACTTAATAGGTGCTAAAAAAAAGAGGAAGTTGAAACTTGTAAGAATTAGGATTTAGAGATGATAATACAACCTGTATTTTCTGTGGTTGTAATGCAGGCTTAATACTGAGCAGGACAGTATGGGTGATGGGGAGTTTTACATTTCTGTGCAATTGTATGAAGGAGGCAGAGGGAGTTCACAATGACAGTCAGCAGGCAGGAAGAGGAGCAGGCAGGACCAAGTATCAAAGAAGTGAGTTGTGTGAGAAAGGAGACTACAGTTAAAGATGTATGCCATCATATTCATAATCATATCACTCCTTATTCTACAGAATATTTTCTGTAGAATCCATATGTTTTCCACATCTGAATTAATGAGAAAGATAGGTGTCACTCTAGCCTAGGCTAGAGTACCAGAACCAAAGACACTATCAACACATCTGCCTACCTCTTCGGTAATCACATGTGTTGATAGTGTCTTTGGTTCTGGTACAACATTGTGTGGGTCTCTGTTTGAGCGGAAATTATGGTCTGCTGCTGCTGTTGTTGTGTATGAGAGTGTATGTGGGTCTGACTTGCTGGCAGTTTTTTCTCTAGAGTACTTTGATGGTGACCCCTGACTACAAAAGTTGTTGTGTGGTACATGGTACATGAGCTGGTGTAATGGATTTGATTCATCATAATCTACAGACTGCAGACACTACATTAGCAAACAAGATACTATAAGGAAGACTTCAGTTCACTGAAGCGTGCGCCTACGCCGTACTGGGTACCCTTTATGCCCTGGAGAAAAAGTTGACCACCCATTGTCATTGTAAATTCGCACTCTGGTTATAACAAGAAAAGTTTCTCATTATAACATACTGAGCTGATTTTTTTTTTTTTTCCCACCATGGCAGTGATACACTGTTATACCAGCATCTATTATTACATGCAAAGATATGAATAAAGCTAATTGTGAATTGTTCTTCAGTGTAATGAACATCCTTTTTCTAATTAATGCAGCTTTTAATGTTTATTAAATGTGTCAAGAAAATGTCCTTAATTTGGGTTATGTACCATAACATGCATTTTTCACATGCATGGATTGTTTCTGCTTCTGCTTTTATCCATTTGGTCAAAATAGGATTCACACACCTGACGTCGGTGTGGTAAATCCTACTTGGAAAGAATTCAAGTATAAAACAAAACAAATAAATTAAAATCCAATGCCTCTTGTGAACTGGCATCTCACAATTCCACAAATTTCTGTTTCACTGCCAAAGGGACTTACATGTTTAAAATGACTTCATGTGCGAGCATGTACATAACCTGAAGTTTTACTTACAAACTAACAATAACCTTGAACAGTTGAAACACTGGATGTGCACGTCCTGTGAACTGGCAACTGACACTTCCACAGACTTTGTGAATATCCAAACCAGAGACAAAGGGGACTTGCATGCTTAAAATGACTGGCTGTGAAGTTTTAAATGTGCCCTAACCACAGTGCCCTAGGGCAGACAAAACATAGGTTAAAGTCATGTGTGGCTTCCCCATAAGCATTCACAGCAAGTGCTTTGTTTTCAGAGACATTGTGTGCTGCGAGCATCACGAGCCAAGCTCGAAAAACAGAGTCTGGACTGCTTCAAAGGTATACCTGCTCTGCTTTGGATAATCAATTTTCATGGCATATAGAAGGCCAAAGACATATGCAAATGCAGTAAAGAGGTCTGGTAGCTCATGCAGCACGATGGCCCCTTCCAACCCAACAGCCACGTCTCACACATTTGATGATATGGCAGCATCATTATCTTTAGAGACAGTGAGGATGACAACAGACACACCTCTGAGCACTCTTTATTCAGGGTCAGTGTCCTAAGGAAAAGTAACAGATGCACGATTGAGCGCTAAGGAAATACTAAAGGATGAAATACATTTCTACTGATTCGAACTTTAACTTTATTACCATGATACTGACTCTTGCCATTCAGCTCATGGAAGGCTTAAAACAAATGTCAAAATTATGGCTCAAAAGCAGTGTCTCTTTTCAGAAACAATGACACAGTTGCTATCATCCCCCGAGTTTTATTAATAAGCATTTTCTGTAAAAGAACACCAGCCAATTGTGGCCAGCTGTTTTGGTTTGGCTGTTGACCTTCGATAGAATTATTGTCTTATCTTTTTTCCAGCGCACATGTGGATCCTTTTCTACCTTTTCAAATACCCTCAGTGCTTGAATATAAATTCCTGTTTGTGGCATAATTAATTTTGGGGGTTCATCTGTAGCTTAGAACAGATGAACAAATTGACGTTATCTTTCATTCATAGGACAGTGCACTTTACTGTTAAAATTCCTTGTCCAGTGAAAAAAAAAGTTACCTGCTTAGGCAAACTTAAGCGGTTGACAAATAATCGAAGAACCTTCAGCTTGCTTCGCATCCAACTTTGGCCACACAGTCGAGTTTTCATACACAAAAATGCCTGACCATCTCCCTGCTCAGATAGCTCAAACCAGGCTCAGATGCAAAAACCCCTGTCATCTAGAGGGTTTCCATCAAGGAAAATAAGTCTGCAGTAATTGCAACTCAAAAAAACCTTGTTATACTTTTTGAAATACATGTTAGGGCAGCAATAAAGAGAATACTGTTTGAAAGACAAGTTTTTGTTAGTTGGAAATGGAAAAGTTTTGTTTCAGAGTTGGATTAATTTGAACAGTTACTGGTTATCATTTTTACAGTGTACTTCCTGTCTAAATAAAAGTTAAGAATGAAAAATGACTTTGACTTTCAAAGTGCCTTTAATTTCCTGACTTTTTAGGGATAAAGATAGTTTCTTCACATGCCAAATATCTGATTGCAGAAGAACCTCTTCATTCCAAAATAAATTAAAGAAATTAAAGTGCTTTCTGTCAGGACAGGGAATTAAAAAACAGTATAAGCGTAGACACTCATCCATCCATCCATCCATTAGCTACACCACTTATCCTTAGAGGGACCCTGGTGGGCTGGGGCCATTCCCAGCTTGGGTGAGAGGCGGGGTACACCCTTGACAGGACACCAGGCTATCACAGGGCCGATATATAGAGACAAACAACTATTCAAACTCACATTTACGCCTGCGGGTAATTTAGAGTTGCCAGTTAACCTTTGGACTGTGGTAAGAAGCTGGAGTACCCACAGGAAACTAAGCACTAATATCACCAGCAAAATAATAAAAATTTAGTTGAGAGAAGTAAGATCATCCCTAACTAACTACCACACCTGAGTACTTGATTACAAACAATCGCACTGTCCCTTTTTAAGATTATTTTCACTGTAGTATTGGGGATAGACGGGGGGGGGTTGGAATGGCAAGACTGTGGCAAACTAATTAGTTGAGTGCATTTAGTTTTTCCTCACATACTACCGTAGCTGGATAACATCTACATTGGGGAATTTTATGTAAATGAGGTTTGTGGACACAGTGAAAGATATGATACAAGGAAGACAATGTTTTCTCTCTTCTTTTGATTTCCAATGAGATGAATGTGAAAGATGGCATTTCAACTTTTTATTGTGTGTCCAATGTCCTCTTGATGATTCACAGACTTCAGTGTCGATAGCTTTTATTAGAACTACATTCAAGGGAAGAAATAGGAAAAAAAAGCTCCATGACCTATATAGCTGCAGCATTCTATAGCAGAAGTAGGTTCTCGATAGTGTCCACATCAGTTTACTACATCCCTCCGAAATAACTCCTAACTTACTGACCAAAATTGGCAACCCTGCAACAAAATGTAATTTCAGTGTTTTTCAAATGGTTTTCAAAAACCGTTGCTTTGTGACTGCCTTCAAAATGGCTGCATGACTTTTATCTGCACGTGCAGATATAACTAACTGAAATAACTATTAGCCCATAACTTTGCTGTACTATTGTACATTAGTAAGTTAAAGAAAACAGTCCATCATCCTTAATGTGCCCAACCAGCAGTGAACACTTCTAAATTAGAAAGGACTTGAGTTCACGGCACTATTCACAAACATGTACACTTAAGTCTAAACGTCGGAGTAAATAAGTGTGATCTAGGTGAATGCTTCCTACAGTGGTCCAAACAAGAAGTTGGAACATTTTTTTTGAGCAAGCTCACCATCACGTTCAGGAAATTTTTCAGGAAATTTGAATTGTGTGCACAACTTGCAATATTAACTACCAGACATGTAACTGTACCGTGCAGGACCTGCTTTTTTTTTTTTTTTTTTTTTTTCAATTAATTAATAAAATTAACAATCTAAAACCTGTTATACAATCTTTTTTTATGTCATTGCAAGACCAAGGCCCGTTTTTATGGAACATCACAATTCCTCATGGGAATAAACACACTCATACCATAGAGTAGAACTTGATTGTTATTTATGAAGCCTCATTAACTTTCAGCAAGGATAAAGATTGCTCCTAGGAGCGAGTGTGACATTACTTTTTTATGACATTCTCCATCACAAAGTAGAAAATATGGTGGTGTATTGAAGCTCTGTGGTTTCGAGTATTAATGGTGAAATTCAAAATGATGAAAATAGCATTTTTATTTATAGACATTGTGTATTGAAGAAAATTTTGCTTTTACTGTGTGACTGAGCTATTGAGGTTAATGTCTTTTAAATTTCAAAATGATATTAACCTATAAGCATTTGCATAGTTACTCCGTTAAACCACTTGTGTGGCTTAAACATAGCCCAAGCGTATATGCAATTTAAAATAGTAAATCATTTCATTCAGCTGCGAGACATGGTCAGTCATATCTGAGCACATTGCTTTCCAGCCTCCACATCTTGCATGTAATGTAATGCGCAATAATGCAATACAGTGATAGTGTCTCAACACTTTGTGAGGTGATAGGGCACATCTTTTTTTAAAACAATGTCTACATTTTCTCTTCTAGTATCCATTTCACCTTTCATCTACTTCATTTGTTAACTTATGATTGATCCTATTTCTGATAAGTCACCCACTGATATGGTCACTGTTATGACGTATATCCTATCTTTTCATATCATGTAGGTGTGTCATCAGTACTTTTAAATGAATAACTGAATGATAAATGAACTAATGAACTACAGGAATGTAACTTGTTTCTTAATTTATTTTCGTGCTGATTGGGAGGAAAATGGATCAGTCATTTGCGTTATCTGAGGGACTGTAAGAACTATCATTTTTGATTTGGTTGTTACAAAAACTGCTGGCTGAAACACCCAAATCATCACTGTTTCAAAGCTGTGGTTTCCTAGTTACCATAAGGTTGCAAGAACCTTAGTTTTGCAGAGAGAATATTTGTTCTCCATTGCATCCTGCAAAATGTCAGTCAAAATAATATTTTTCATCTACCTGACACATCACATCCTGTCTCAAAAAGATGCAGAAAAACTAGTCCATGCATTTGGTACTTCTAGGAAGGCTTACTGCAGTTCGTTAATATCAGGCTGCTCCGACAAGTCTTCAAAGACTCTCCAGATTATCCAAAATGTTGCGGCACTTTGGTTCCCTGTAAAATCCAGATTAGAATTTAAGATCCTCCTCCTCACCTACAATGGTCACCATCATATCTTAAAAAGCTGATAGCACCCTATTATCCCATCATTATTATCATTATTGTTATTATTATTACACATCTTTATGTGGAACCCGCATTGTGCTATTCTCTCTCTCTCTCTCTCTACCTACCTCTCTCTCTCTACCCCTACCTACACAGAGCCTGGTTCTTCTCAAGGTTTCTACAAGTTAAAAAGGGAATTTTTCTTTGCCACTGTCACCAATTGCTTGCTCATGGGGGAATGTTGGGTCTTTGTAAATAACATTATAAAACGTATGGTCTAGACCTGCTCTGTATGAAAACTGCCCTGCAATCAATAAACATATTCATGTCCACTGAATGTCATATCTTTGTAACACCTGACAGGTTTGGATAACTGGAGTTCCCAAAATGTCAGGAGAGATACAGTAGGAGTCATTTCCTAGGTTAAGAAAAAACTGATAAAATGCTTTTACACTAAGTCCTAAAAGTAGAACCAAATATATATCAATCTGAGAATTGTTTGCGAGTTAGGACCGATTTCCTGTTTTGAGACACTTAAAGTTCCTCTGCTGGCATTGATTAAACCCATAAAAACTCATCTCTGTTCCTCAAGATTACAAATGTAGATGTTTTTTTTTCCCATGAAAATCTCCTCACAGCCTTAAAATGGCCTGGATATAACTCTACACCTTTGCCTCATTTAGTATTTGTGGAACTATGAATATGTAAATAGTTCCCGCCTCTCTCCACCCACCCCTCAATCACTCGCCTGCAGCTCGGAATCTGCACATCCCATACACATCTCTGCTTGTTTTCTATTTTGATAGCTAATGTGCAGTGCATAATTGCAAGTGGTAATATAGGAGTCATTCAGGTATTCATGTTTGAACTGGAAAACGATTCTGAAGAGGAAGAAGAGTAAATTGCACTGGGTCGCCAACAAGTTGAGAAATCCCAATGGTAATGTATTTTATTTGTCGCTCTATACAACATTAGAAACATAACGGTAATAATTCAAATGAGCCTTCAGCTCAACTAGCTCAACAGCTAGTAATGTGTTGCTAATGTCAGATAAACCTTGGTCCCAACTGCCAGCTCTGACTTAGATACCGTAGCTAAATTAGCTTGCAAAATACCAGTAATTACAGTAGCTACACCTGGCTTCTCCTCTGAAACTCTCGTGTGCTCATAAAACACACAAACCTCTGCTTGTTTTCTGTTTTGCTAGTTACTGTATAGTACATAATGGTGAGTGGTAATATAAGAGTAATTCAGGAATACATTTTCGAACCGGAAACCGACTCTGTAGATGCAGAAAAGCGAATTGCACAGGGTCAAATAAAAGTAGATAAATCAGAATGGTAATCTATTTTCGGTGTCGCTCTCTACCATATTAGAAATGTAACGGTGATAACATGAGCCTTCATCGTGACTATACTATCATTAAATAGCTAATAATGTGTTGCTAATGTTAGATAAACCTTGGTCCCGATCGCCAGCTCTGACATAGATACCTTAGCTCATTTAGCTTGCAAAATACTGGTAATTACAGTAGCTACACCGGGCTTCTCGGGGTATCAGAGGTATGCTATGGCTAAACGATATGGAAAGCCCCTTCCTTAGGTATGTGATGTATGAAACCCAGGCTGTATGAATCAGTTTTTTGAGAATGTTAACGAGGTTAAAAACTTGATTTTTATTGGAGGGAGTCTTTAATAAATACAGTCACATGATACAAGGCGCCAAGGATGTAGTGAATCTCAGCTTTCGTTGTTTTTTTGTCAATGCTGGTTTACAGACTACTTTGCATGGAGCTGAACATCATAGGCGGGGATCTCAACATTGAGGAGCATCAATGGTGCTCAGTGTCTTCAGTTGAAACTGTTTTGGTCAATGGGCTGTAATACGCCAGTGACTCATAAACCAGGAGCAAAATGCATTCGAAGGATAATTAGGAATAATGTCATGTCAGTAACTTACTGCTACAGGCCAGTATGCCAGTGATTGTTGATAGAATCACAAGTTTTTAGTGAATCAAAGCCACCTGGAACCAACAACTTTGATTCACTATAATACATGTAACCTCTTGAGAGGGAATCAGTTTTTACAGTAGATGAGTAAAGGTATACTGTTGTTTAAATGACGCAATATGATGTGTGTATTGTATTTACACTTGGATCCTCTGTTTTAATATGATCTAATCACCCAGGCATGTTGTTACCAGCTTGAAAAAAAGTAAGGCAAGTCATTTCAAAAGTCATCATTAAAACACAGTTGAAGAGTGAATTAATTCCTGAATTACATCAAAAGTGAAATGTAAGTTTCATCCAAACTCATGAAGCAAAACTGCATGTCAAAGAGAGAAGTCTCTTTTTGAACGGTTGCGTAATGAATGATTACCACAGATTGAGCCGAACTCACGCTGAGCGGCGCTTTCTGCTGCTAATCAACCCTCCTAAAGATCTGAAGATGAGAGAAACTGGAAAATTGCAAGGGAAGACTGAAGAGACAGCTACAGATGGGGGTGGAAAACAATACACAGAACTACAAGAGATTAATAGTATAAAAAAGATACCGTATGAGTCAAGAGAGGAAGAGACAAAGCAGGGAGGAGAGGGAGTCATAGTAATTATAGTCATCTCCTCCCTTCAGCTCTTTGGTAAATAAACGAGCATCAATTAGCCATGAGGGCTTCCAGTTGCCTCGGTGTCAGTGTACTAATTAATTTCATCTTTTCATTCTTGCTGCTCTCATCTCTCTCCTCTATTGTCCTTCTTTTCTTTATCTGTTTCATTGTCACTTCTTTATTGTTCTGAAAGTAAGACATTTAGTAGTATATGTACATACTACTACATTTAGTAGTAGTATGAACAAAGAGGCTTTGCCCTAACTCACTCTTTATTTTTTGTATTGTATGAACTCTTTGTATTTTAGTATTTTTGTTTGCGGTATAGCTTTAGGGACAGCAGTGTTGATTTTTCTTTCGGCTTGTTTGGTCAAGGCTAAAATAAATCAACAACTATAAGATGGACTTCGGTGATCCCCTTACTTTTCCTCTAGAGCCACCATGAGGTTCTTTTTATTGGTTTTGAGTGAAATGTCTCGACAACTGGTGAAGGAATTGCCATGAAATTTGGTGTAGACCTTTACGCGCCTCTCAGGAGGATTTGTATATAACGTTGATGACATTCCTATCAGCTTCAGTTATACTTCGTGGATAGTGCCAGTTAGCAAATGACAGCATGCTAACATGCCAAACTTAGATGGTGAACATGGTAAACATTATGCCTGCTAAACATCAACATAATTGCCACGATAGACATGTTAGCATGCTAACATTAGCATTTACCTTAAAACACTACAGAGCAGCTTGTGTAGCTGTAGACTCTTGGTCTTGTTGAAGTACAAATTTTCAATTCGATGTACTTAAACTCTTCTGATCTATTAAGGAAACACTGATCAGTATTTTAGTGTTTATGACACATTTTCTAAGATGTTTCTTAAATTTTAGGCAATAAAGTGTATGTGATGCGACTAGAAGCTCTGAAAAAAATTTAGCAAGTTGGCCACGAGTTAAGATAATTTTATTGAATCACTCTTCCAAGGTTAATAATGTATATTCAAAAAGAATTGTATTCCATTAGCTACAATGCTATAAGCCTCATAAAAAATAATTGTTAACTTATCTTCACTCTTGAATATTTTCACATCAATACAGGCAGCCATTAAAACATAGCCTCTTTAAAAATAAATCTGTGTACTTCAATAGACAGGATAAACCCTCTTGATTTCAGAAGAGCTAAAATGAGTATGTTACAGTTGGAGGTGCTGAGTCAACAGGTCTTAATGTTCGAAATGCAGACGCTAAATTTAATTCCCATTCTATTTTATTTATACAACACCAAATCATAACAGAGGTTATCTCAGGGTATTTTTCATGTAGAGAAGGTCTAGTCCGTACTCTTTATAGTTATATTTACAGAGACCCAACATTCCCCCATGAGTAAGCACCTGGCGACAGCAGCAAGGAAAAACTCCCTGTTAACAGGTAGAAGTAGGATGGCTTAATTTTAAATTGTAAAATGTAGGGCCCCAATTAAATCTTCATGCAAGGGATTATTATTAACATAGAAGTTCCATTACAGAGAGTGGTCTCATTATTTACTGTGACCAAAATTAATCTTTATTTTGAGAAGCAGTGGCATTAACAGACTGCTGCTGTAAAATAATGGAGTGCGTGTTTGTGTGTATTTGTCTCTTGTCCTGATATCCAATTAGATACAAAGTTAGTAGTTGTTTCATAAGAAAAAGTACTACAATTTGTCACATACATGTATCGGAACCATTGCCTTCTTTCTCCTTTCTGTCTTCTCTATCTGATGTTGAGGTCTACCTTTGTATATTAGTGTGCTACAGTCACATTTTACAGTCAGCATCCCATCATCCTCCAATTGTGGATTTTAAAGTGTGTCTAGGATCATCTTGTTGTAAAAGCCATCCTCTTTCATCTTCAGCTTTTTCACAGATGGTGTGATGTTTGCTCCCAGGACTTGCTGGTATTTCATTGTATCCATTCTTTTCTCTACCAGTGATATGTTCCCTGTGCCACTGGCTGCAACACAAGCCCAAAGCATGATTGACCTATGCCCATGCTTAACAGGTGTTTTTTTCATGAAATTCTTCACCCTTTTTTCTCCAAACATACCTTTGCTCATTAGGCTAAACAGTTCTATTTTAACTTCACCGATCCACATGAGTTGTTTCCAAAATGTATCAGATGTTCCTTAGCAAACTTCTGACACTGAATTTTGTGGTGAGGACACAGGAAAGGTTTTCTTCTGATGACTCTTCTATGAAGGTCATGTTTGTGAAGGTGTCGCTGCTCAGTAGAACAGTGCACCACCACTCCAGAGTCTGCTAAATCTTCCTAATGGTCTTTTGCAGTCAAGTGGGAATCTTTATTTGCCTTTCTAGCAATCCTACAAGCAGTTCTCTTGGAAAGTTTTCTTGGTCTTCCAGGCCTCAACTTGATCTCCTCTGTTCCTGTTAACTGCCATTTCTTAATTATATTGCGAACTGAGGAAACAGTTACCTTTAAACACTTTGCTATCTTCTTATAGTCTTCTCCTGTTTTGTGGCCATCAATTATCTTAATAAAAGCACTAGGCAGCTGCTTAGAGGAACCCACGGCTGTTGATTGTTGAGACATGGTTTGAGGAGTCAGAGTATTTATAAAGCTTTGAAATTTGCATCTCTTTAACCTTTCCTAACAATGACTGTGAACAAGCCCCATACCCCTAACAAGCTACTTAAGGTCAGAGACCTTGGTAAAAGTTATGAGAGCTCAAATTTTGTGCTGTTCCCAAACTTTTGTATGGTGCTCCTTTCCTTTTTCAGTTTAAAATTGTATAAAACCAAATTATACACTAATCTTGCTTAAAATGTTGAAAATCATTTTTCATCTTCAACTTTATGCCTTTTGGAGATCAGTTCATCTTCTACTCATTTAACTGTACACAGTAACAAAGTTTGAGCAGGGGTGCCCAAACTTCTACATGCCACTGTAAATGTACAACACTGGTATACTAATGAAATGATCAGCATGTAGTTGTGTCTGAGTGTGCGTGGGTCCATTTTTATGTGTGTGAGTCGCAACCATGATATACCACCTGATGTGAGGACATGTATCATTGTTCTGTGTTTGTGTGTGTTTATGTGTGAGTCCAGCTACTGTACACCTCACTATTGATTGCTACAGTTAATTAAATATAATATTGACTGTTAAATACACACAAGAACACACACACACAAACTGGACACATTTTCAGGCAGGTTGAACATAAACACACATCGATCACCATTATCTTGCTGAGATAAAACAGTTTAGACATTTCATAATGATATGACTAACGATTAAGTCATGATTTTTAAGCATCTTTATTCAAGAGTTTAAATGGTACAGTGTGATATTATATGTACAATCAGTGGGGAGTTGGTAAGACTGGTCTTTTCAAATATTTATTTTTAGGAAACCAAGTAAATAGCAATCTTTTTTTGAACCTTTAAAACAATATACCTGTACCTGCAGGTACAGGTATATTGGGTTGCACCAAAAATAGTTTAAGGAATAGTTCAACTTGAAATTAGAATTATCTTTGCTTTTTGAGGATGGTTGGAAATAGACTTGTGGTTTGTTGTTAGACTTTCAGTAGCTGAAAACTTTAGCATGTCTGCCTGACTAGCTGACTACTTACAGTACTCACGCTAACTTCGCATTATTTCGAAAGCCAAGTAAGATATCATTTGCTAACACGTTTGTTTGTGTAAAGGTTATATTAGAAAAAGCCCTCTTAAGGAATGGTAAATTCACTGTGTAGTGTTTACCCACTGAGTAAGAGCTAGTTCTGGGTGCTACTATATCAGATTCAGTGTAACGTGACGTTAGCGACTCGGCCTTGTTTGGTAAGGTTTACACACCAAAACCATAGCACGTTTGTTATCTGAGATACAGAAGCATTTACATTTGTTTAATCAATTAGTCCTCTTCCACAAAGCCTAGTTTAAGACAAGGAAACAATGCAAAGCATCACATTTGAGGAGCTGAAACCATTTCATATTTGACATTTTTGCCTGAAAAAAAAGACAAACTATTACTCAGTTATGAAACAAATCACTGATTAATTGTTTAAGTGACTAAGCATCTAATTGATTGATTAAGTATTTAAGTTCAAATTTCATATACTGCTGTGTAATTTATTTTTTTGCATAGCATCATATTTTTTTTTAACTTTTTTAAGTTTTGAATGTAAAATCTTAATTTGTAAAGTAACTAGTAACTACAGCTTATTTTCCTCTGAAATATGGTAGTAGAACAGATAACTCAAATTTGTACTTAAGCACAGTATTTGAGTAAATATATTTAGTTACTTCCCACCACTGAACTGATGCCCCCTTTTATAAAGTATGTCATTGTGGTCTGTTCAGAAGAAATGTTTAGAATGTCTTGCATGAGGTGTATTATACAGTATATCACTGGCTCCCCATGCATTGCAATTATACACAGCAGGCCAAGTTGCATAATGCCAAGTTTCTTGACAGTTTGATTTTTATTTATTTTGCTGTTAAATCTGAAAGTGTAAAAAAATTAAAGGCTTTTTTGGACTTAAGGGTAACAAAGAAATTTGCCGTGCCTTAAGCAAAAAATAATTAACCATGCAGGATCAACATAATGAGTTTTAGCGGTTGGAACCATTTATTAATGACACGATACATAATTAAATTAAGGTTTAGCTGCAAATTTTGCTCATTTTGAACTTGGAATAGACTGTCTGCTTTTACATGTCCAAAAATGAAACCACAGTTGTGGAAAAGGAAGCAGTAAAACCAGAGTGGCTCTCAAATCACTCCTAAAGATGGAGCTGTGGCAGATGTCTCAGCTGACAAGCTTCTTGACTGATGACACATCAGCCGAGTATTCCCGGTCACTGAGCTCTGTAGCTGAACAATAAACTTCTGCTGACTTACTGATCGCGTTGCAGTGTGAACAGTCAGTCAGTAGAGCTGTATCAAAGGTAGTTATTACAGGCAACAAGCATTGGGCCATGGGGTTGAAATAAATTCTTTAAAACCTAAAGTGTAGGGCCAGCTAGCTACATTTGGTCTTTCTCTCTTACTGTTGACACATCTTGAGTATAATGTGAGAATTATGTCAACAGAGGAATAACTATAAAGTAAAAGAAGGCTGTCAGCTTGTGATGATGAGGCTCTCTGATGTACTGCTTCACTTGCCTTGAGCGAGAGAGAGAACATACAATAGATTATAAGGATATGATTGTGTGTCTGTGTAGGGGTGTTTCTTTCATTAAATATCCCTGCTGTACACGATATTTCATACATTTACTTTATTGTTTATCAGTCCCTGCCAGCCTCTTGATTGTAAAAGATGCGGTCTGTTGTCAGAAACTGTGAACTGTGTTTTTGCAATCAGGTTCGGAAGCTTTTGGTGACACCGGATTGTAAATGAGGAGACTTTCAGGACCGTGAGCGAAATAGAGCTAGACTGATGAACTGGCATCGCCAATATATCAGCTGAACATTAGCTTATTGCAGATATATCAGTATTGGTGTATACTGTATGTTGGAAAAACACTGAATCCAGTTCCAGACTGCAGACGGCACAACCTTTCACAGTACAAGAACAAAGATGACGATGGCAGTCAAAAGTACCCACATTATTTTGCACGTAAAAGTGACACCATGGGTTAGTACAACAACCTTCACCATCACAAAAAGGCCACAAAAACTGCCCCCACTAATGGAGCCTTAAAGAAGGAGGTTAGGACTTTTTTTGTCTTTTTGCCGCCTTCTTCATGTGTTGCTTCCTGCTTTAATGTTACACTAACATTACATAACGTAAATAATTACATAACATATCGAGCAGCAGTTCAGAGAGAAATGCAAAAGATGCATCATCAATCTGAACAATAAAGGCTGACTGAAAAATCGTCCTCGCTGATATATTGGCCGATATTAGCTCATTGTAGAAAAACTTTAGAATGGTGACACTGTTACACAACATATCTCTGGTTTTTCAGTACTTTAATTTCTTGTCATTTATCTTGTCATTTAAATACAGTACATTTGCTGGGGCTGGATGATGTGTCAATAAATAAAAAGAAACTGAAGTACAGAAATACCAAAGATATGTTGTGTAACAGTGTCACCATTCTATAGTTTGTCCACCACAGAGTACAGACAGTAGTAACAAACCTTATAAAAAAAAAAGTTTATAAGTTGTATAAAGAAAATTAAAACCAGCTGATATTAAATATTGATATAACTGGATTGGCCCTGTGTCAGTCGGGCTTTAGACTGCAATAAATATTTTTTGCGAAAGAAAAACAAATGGTGTCTGTAAGAATTTTTTTGACTCGTCAGGCCCCTGATTGGTTGGAAGCCAAACTACGACAGGCTGGACCCCCCTATAGTGGAGGTCAGGTACTAATTATGCACGTACCTTTACTCGTGGTGGAAAATGCACTCTTTCACACCAGCAAACTGTAAACTACTAGAAACGTTGTAGAAACAGAACTGAACAGTTACGAGTTACACTTACTGTCAGCATTGTTACAACGTCTTTTTCTGTGTACTTGTACTTTTTGGAGTATTTTTAAAATGTATTATTTGAATATGAAGTAATTTTTTTCCTCGTGTATTTTACTCGAAATATTTAGTTTAAAAAAAAGTCACATGATGAAGATATGATTTACTGTGTGAGAACACAACAAATGAAAAGAGCCCAATCAGCAGCTTCAACGGAGAAGAAACTGCTGATTTAATGTACCACCCGGCGACCACGGCAAGTGTCATAAATCAAACACACCTGCCATGTTACATGACCAACAGGTGCAGGTGGGGTCTGGCTAAACACTAGAAGCTAAAATACTGACGGTGGATCCTTCAGCTGCGATTTCTCGGTTCACTTCTACGTCAGTGAGGTGTGCACCACCTTTCCGCTGTTTGTGATAAACCCTGCTGTGACTGCAGAGCTCATTGAGCTCAGTGTCTGAAAACTTGGAGGAGCGCAGTGAGACCAGAGAGGCTGAGTGGACTGGTTCACATTTTGCATTGAGAATGAACTAGCAGCGAAGCCGGATTTAGAGCAGATTGTGGAGGACTTTGTTGTGCACAAGACTCACAGAGAGACATTCAGACAATTGAGTGCAGCAAATGACTGACTGTTGTAACTCACTGTACAGAGGAGAGCATCAACAACTACTGTGTTACCTGGCAACGTAGCATTTTGTCTGCGTTTGTCGGCTGCAGCAGCTCTGGAGTTTATGTTGTTTATACATCTCTCCCTTTTCTGCTGCTTTATTCTGCTCTTAATTCTAGAAGAAGTGGCAGGCTGTTAGATTTATGTAGCTTAATACTGCTCCCGCCGTGGTGTCCATAGACCTGTAATTATCAGTTGTATGCACAGGCTGCAAAGTGCCTGACTGGAATTTATTGGTTGCTTTCGGTGCAGTTCTCACCTGGGAATGGTGTATATGCATATATGACTGGTAGCCTAAAGATCTTCTTTAATTTAATAGTTATATTTAATAGTTATCATGAATTCTTATTATTACCATATGACATTTTTACTACTCGCTTTCCCCCTTTTAAAAATGTAAAGCAGTAATTTTTACTCAGAGTACATTTTAACTGACTTACTTTGTACTTATATCTTACTTTTTATCTGAGTCTACATTTTTACACAAGTACTTTTACTTCTGACTTTTGACTTTCACTTCTGACTTTTTAAAATTTCTTTGAAGCAACAGTACTTCTACTGTACCCGGGCTCCGGGCTCCGGGTGCTCTCGACGCTCCCGATGGTCCACCGGCCCGGGATTTCTCACGGTGGCCCAGTCCAGTGTGTGTGTGTGAAAGAGAGAGAGAGTGAGAGAGTGCAGGTGAGAGCGGGGCAGGGAGGGGCTCTGTGATGAAGTAATGGCGCAAAACAGCCCCAGCTGGTGGCGGGAGGGTGCTTAACATCTAACAGATGTTAGTTAACTGGCGTTGTACTAGTTGAACCGACTAGTTTTTCTGGTGCTGACTAGGGCAGCAGAATTCAATAGTTTAGTCGACTAATCATGCATATCCCTAGTTTGAACAATATTGAGCCAGGGAAGTCACAGAGGTTTCCTGAGCATAGGTGGGATCAGCGCACGGGGGGCTCCAAATCGTCTGTAGCCCCGGGGCCTACAGTAATCTTAAGGTGCTCCTGTCAATGTCTATCGGCCCTGTGCCCTCTCCTCCCCCCTCCCCTCGTGCTCTGTGTGCTCTGTGTGTTTGATCAGTGTCACTCCCACGCGGTCCATCTCTGCCAGAAACACTGAAAGTGGTGTTCTGCGTGCTCACTTGTTCTTTCATTTGATCCGCCTGTGTGTGTTTAAAAAGAGACAAACATGGCATCATAAAAACCCCACTTGTCTTTGGCAAAATGCTGTAAACCCAAAGTGACATCTTTGCCAGCCAAAGACTACACACACACACACACACACACACACAGCTGGCACAACATACATTTGGCTCACTTTCCCCTCTCATCTCGTCCTCTGACACTTCCACTGAGAGCGACTGTTTGTCTCTGCTGAGATTACTTGGATTTATCAGTCCTGCCATATCCAAGACTCCAAGTCTCTGTGAATTTTCCTCATGACATTTTTTTCTTCTTTTTATTCCTTATTAGCTGACATGTCTACCGTCTGTTGCTTTCTTTTTGATTCTGCAGTGAGAGTTAAGAAAAACCCTTCCATTAGAAGCGTGGATGAGGATAGTGGGTACTGAAGAGATTTCTTCCCTGATACAAAAAAACCCCCAAATGAGGCAGAGATGAAGAGCACTCGGATACAAAGCTGTGTGTCGCTCAGACAAAAGATTGTAGAGGAGCGTGTTGCGTTGGGAATGCTAATATAAATTACCAACACTGTTTTGGAGCAATGTCAACCTGCTAAAGGGGCCTTGTTTTAGCACCAGTCTGTCTTCACTGAGTTGACTTTACAGACATTAACAAAGGACAACTGATTGCGATAGTATTTTCAGGGCAGAGAGAGAAGAAATCTAGTACCTCCTCTGTAGCAAAAAAAGCAGAGTGCATAGTGCATAGTGATATTTGCTCTTCTTGTTTGTTTGGTTTTTTTCAATTGCACGTAACATACACAAAGCAATGAAATATTTTAAAGACAAAGTATACACACTACAAAGGTGCACACATATTGTGCCTTTTTTTTCTGGTGGAGCTGCAGAGGAGAGGTCTGGCTGAAGTCATTATTATTGTGGGCTGAATAAAATAATTAGAATTTATTTGTACAACATATGTACATGAAAAGAGTTGTGCGAAAAGACAGACCCCCTCAAATTCTGATAGAATATTCAGTAAAATTTGAGTTAGTAAATAAGTAAATAAGGTCAGTAAATAAGGTTTGAAAAGAACATAATGCTGCTCTGTTTGTTTTTTATTTTTTAGTCAACATAATGTGGAAACAATGAAAACCTGCAAACGAGATTTTTTTTTGGCCACTTGGGGGGAGCAAAAACAGGCTGTGAAGATTGACATATCAGCAACTTTTAAGTTCATATGGGAGATTTCTTAGCAAACAGTTGCTTATTTACATGTCCAGCAGCTACAGAGCAACATTTGTATCCTATGGAGTCGTGATTCTGGACACCAGGTGAATGAATGTCCAATATTCACTGCTTTTCTACACAAGCCCCTAAGAGAAATGTCTGGCTTTTTAGCTTTTTAAATGCTCCACTGTGTTCGTCGGATTGTTGCTAATTTCTGTGCTGGGCAGGTAGCGTACAGTCAGTTTTCAGAGCTTCGCTCGCGAAAGCAGCCGTCTGCTGAAGCCACAAATGCCGCCGTGACAGTAGTGAGGGTAAAAACGGTAAAGCAACGAGCTGAAAGATACTGAAAGGCTCTGTAGAAACCGAGGGACACTGCTGAGTTGGGTGATAATTCTCTAAAGTTTCAACACAGTTGAAGTTGAGCCACATCTTTCCCATCCTGATCCACTGCTAATATAAAATGTGGATTATAGCCAGTTTGATGAGTTCATCTGGTAAATCACAACATGTTGATACTGAACGTATCTGCAGAATTTTCACTGATAGCGTATTTCATTTGTTTACCCACGTATCCACTCCTAGCAACGAAAGCACAATTAAACCTTTTTATGGTTATGTTTAAATGCTCGTGGCACTTGGTTAGAGTTAGGGAAAAGCGCCAAAAATGTTAACTTAATGTTGAAAAAGTCAAATGTGACTTGAAGCACAAGACAGGACAAGTTTACTGTATTAACACTGAACCAAAACAACAATATTTGCCCAAACTTAACAAAAGTGCTTTTGTTGCTGAAACAACTCCACGTGAGACTCCACGTGTTAAGGTCCTTCAGAAGGTTATTAACTTGCTATCACACAAGCAATATTAAAGTGTCTATTGTTTTAAGATCACTCCATCTAACAAATTGTGGTTGGATACAGCGCAAAACTTGTTTTGGTCTCACTTCTCACTCACGTTTGATTCTGTTCTTCTTTAGCCATTCCTTCTCCCGTCCATCACTTGTTTGCTCCCACCTTTCCCTGGTCTCCACACCCACTGGCGCAGCCGCTCCCAGTTCCCTCATAATCCCCCGGTACACACTGTGTACCTGCCCTTTAGTGATGCTCTTCCGCCAGATGGTGCATCATGCCATCCATGCTGTAATGATCCAACCTTTTGTCTGGCTATCCTGCCTGCTTTTTTTAACTTTTGGCTGCTTCTGCCCCTTTTGGACTCAACCCTGCTCTGATTAATGACCCTCTAAACTTTGCTTTGACCTTACCTGCTGTCTGCAGGTTGTGCTTTTGAGTCCTCGCCCTGTTTCAACGACTCTGTGTGAGACACAGCTCAGAAAGACTGATTTCCATACTTACCAGAGAATCTAGGTCTAGTCTAGACCCTCTCTGTTGCTGTTGTATTTTGTGCATTTTGAAGTGAAGTCACACGAAAGGTTAAAATGATTTTACTAAAGTAGATGTGTTTTCACCTATATCACACCTACTGTATGTGGATCTGTGACTGTTTGGTAGTCCTAAAGAACATAAGTAAAGAACTGAGTAGTAAGTCAATAAGCCTACCACACAGGATAAGCTGCTTATTATGTTTGTGTTTTGATACGGCAGCGTAGACTGCACAGTACACAAACTTCCCTCATTATAAGCTGCAGCAGCTTTTTAATTTAATGTAGCTGAACCAAGCCTACACCAAAGAGTATTACTTTTTTCACTTAGCATTCTCTGATAACATTTTTTCTGTAAAAGAATAGGTATTTCAGTTTCCTCCTTTTGTTTTTTTTTGTTTTTTGTCAACAAAACACAAAAGCGTCCATCAGAAAATCACCAGGTGAATTAGTTTGCTTGTTTGCATCATGACATCAAGAGATATCATGATGCAAACAAGCAAACTAATTTAAAATCTTTGAAATTAAATGAATTAAAAAAAATCATAACCAACAACACTGTCTTTTTTTAAAGGGGTATAAACAACAATCAAAGTTAAGGTTGGGACTAAAAAAACATTTTGTATTATTTTTTACGAATTTGAAACTCAAACTATTTGTTTTTCTCAATTTCTCATGTAAAGAAAAGTGTCCTCCCATGTAGGGGCCGATTGCTTAGAGTCTGAAGCTGACTAAAAAAAAAAAAAGGATTCAGGGCCTCTAAATGTGTGTTTGTTTTATGTTCTTAGAAATTCAGTTGAGGCATCAGAGAGAACCAAAGTTTCTATTTTAATTGTTTTTGCTGAGTATCTAAACCAAATACATTAGTCTTCTTTTTTTTTTTTAAAGTTGTAAAATACGCATTCAGTTTAACTCTATTATGCAGAAGAACATCAAGAGTTAACAGGACTCTAACTGCCCGGGGGATATAAAATTGGGACATTTTCATAATTATAAGGAGCATGGCAAATGGATGATTTGCTAACTTAAGTATGAATGAACAAGATCACAGAACAGAGAGCTCTGTCCAGATTTATGTCTGAGCTCAACAGGATTAAAAGGGGCATTCATTTATTATTATTGTTCATTTCCTCTCTTCCCATTTTTCTGCATTCCAGTGGTTTGTCTCATGTCATTGATCCGTCGTTTTTATATTTTCCTCCTTCCTTCCTTCCTGCGTATATTTTACCAATCCTTTTATTTCTCCATCTTCTCTCCATCTATATCTTTTATGGCCCTACGTTTTTTGCTGTAGGAGATAGATGGTTGGCCCATCATGGTCGGACAACTAATTTCCTCTGATATATAACAGTCTCACACACACACACTCACACACACAAACTCTCACACACACACTCACACACACACACTCTCACACACACACACGTGCTCACTCAAAAACACACACTCATTCACTGCTAATAAGAGAATCTGTCAGACACATTTCCACTGCCCCCTCACTGCATTCTCCCACCGCTAACGTACACAAATAGAAGTCAACAGGAAAAGCTGAGCCATCGTCTTTGCCACAGGCCTTTCATTTCTCTACCAACAGCCCCGCAGACTTTATTAGCTGCCATGTCACTGACATGACAGGAATGAATGATGGAAAAACATTAGGGTTCTTTCGAAAAGTGTGAAGAATTCCACGTGATTCCCGATCCAAAGCACCCACAGAGAGCTAAGGCTGCTGTATATTAAAAAACAAAAGTGCTGTGTTGTCAGATGCAGTATGAGCAATTACTGTATACTCACCGAGACGTATGTTTTTGTTTATGCCGCCTCGTGTCAGTGTAACATGCGTCTAATATCTCATAGCGTGTGTCTTCGTAGCCTAGGCTTGTTAAGTGACACTGCTCTCACAACTTGAGCAGGTCTATCATCAGTGGACGTTTAACAATGAAAACAAAGCAGAAAACACTGGTGTAGTTGGAGGCGGCGATGTGCAAAATCTGCTTGTACAGTAAGCCTTGTCTGCGAGCGCTGCTGTGATAGGTCGTCAGTCTACTGCAGTGCTAGCGCATACTGTATAGACGGGCAACCACACTTCCATTCACACTCATGATCACACTTACTAACTCTGCTACTGTAAGTACCGAGAGTGCAAGGTGACGTCTTCCGATATTATGTTTTTGTCTGCCCAACAGTCCCAAACCCAAAGATATTCAGTTGACATACATGATATAGAAGAGCAGCAGATCTTTACATCTGAGAAGCTACAACCTATGAATTTTTGCCATATTTGCTTGAAAAATGACTGAAACCATTAATAGATTAACAAAACAGTTGCCAAAACTGACCCACTGAACCAGTGATTACACGGATGGTGCCCTGACCCAGTACCGGTCCGCACAATGGCTAGCCACTGGGCCACAAAGAGGTTATATGACAAGAGCCGATCATCCATCCCCCATGGCACCACCTTCTATCCATCCGCTTTCGCCCGACCATATACTTCTATAGTGTTTTTCTGCTGTGACAGCCAAAAAAAGAAGAGTCTGGACAAAGCAGGAAAAAGGACCCTCCGTCCTTCACTTAAGTCGATCACTCACGATATGAGAGCTCAGTTGTGAATATTTGAAAATTTCACATTAAGTGGTGAGGTAACCCTGAAAAAAACCAAAGAAATACTTTATAGGTTAGAATGAATATATTGTTATACTTACTTTTATCAACTAAGGGCTGGCAAAATGCATTAATTTTGATGTACATGCAGATGGTTGTGTAGTATCAGCAGTAACTTTATGCATCATTAGCTTGCTGCAGGAAAAATGACAAAACAGAAAATTGCCAAATTTCAAGGGAATGGGGGGGGGTCTCCATTGAGTAGACAATTACTGTAAAAGCTCTCCCCTTTCCCAAATACACTCACACTTTCAACTGCACACACGAAATCCATGAAGCTCACATCTCTGCGCTCTGTGCCATGTAACCAACATAAAAGTGGTTATCAGAGGCCTGTATCCTCCATTTCAGAAAATTCAGCAGTTTTGTCCTTTCATCATATTTTTCACTTTATGTTCCATATATAAACATAAGCTACTAATTTCTGTATTTCCAGATGATATCAGTTATTTTCATAATTTCTTTTATCATTATTTCTGACAGCTGTCTGTTTTTTTTTGTTTAATCATTCACACTTAAATCCACTGGCTTTCAATCTACCTTGCAGCCAGATTTGAGCACTTATGGACATTTGTTCTATGTTGAGGCACTGGTGTCTTCAATATATGTGTGTGTGTGTGTGTGTGTGTGTGTGTTCCTTGTGATTTTGAGTGTGTGTGTTGCCCAATAGACTGCCCCTCCTGTTGCCATGTGCCATTTGGGCTGCCAATCACAATGACAGCTGCAAATCAAGCTTCAGCTGACACATACTGTATGTATGACAAGTGGAATCAGTGGCCTGGACAGAAGGCTTAACAGGCTTAAGATGGTCCTCAAAGGCTGGATAAAGCCTGGCGGAAGTCTGTTAGCAGAGACAATTCATCTTCATGGAGACCTAAAGGAACAATTACACACTCTACTAACTGTGTGGTAAAAGAGGTGAGTGTTTGAGTGAGACAGAGATCTGATGGCAGACACACAATGCTACATTGTGCGTCAGCTAAATGACCATTTTCTTTACAGACACATTTAACACACACACACCTACAGTGACTTAACACCGGCTGAGCGAGCCATCTGCTGGGTGCAACCATTTTCAATTACCTGTGTGCACATGTGCAAACACAGACAATCAGGATGTCCTGAGGTGATCTATAGCTTGATTGTGTGTGAGAGCGAGTGTTTGTTGAGAGGGGAAAGGTAATTGAAATAAAGCTCCGAGCTCCAAGCTCTTCTCTCCTTCCTGGAGCTACAGCCTTTGGCATCTCTGGTAACAATTAGGGCTGAGACACCATGAACAATACTTGCAGGTAAAGCTGAATCAACACCCCTCTGATACAGTGAAAAATTATAAGATGTTGTATTGGATTGTACAGGTTCTTAACAAAATAGTACAAGTAGTATAGTATATTGAGTATAGTACAGAATAATATAGTTTTTATTTGGCTCTGATTAACATCTGTATGATAGTGTATTTAAGATACATATGGTATTTATGTATGTATGTATGTATGTATATATATGTGTTTATGTGTATGTGTGTATATGTGTATATATGTGAGGGTGTGTGTGTGGGTGTGTGTGTGTGTTTGTATATACGTGTGTGTGTGTGTGTGTGTGTGTGTGTGTGTGTGTGTGTGTGTGTGTGTATACACATATGTGTGTGTATATGGACATATAGGTATGTACATATGCCCTGCAATGCTTTGTGTCCTGCATTTGAATCCCCTGAAGTGTAAACTGCAGAATTGCTGTTAATTTCTGTGTGTTTGTCACCGTTAGCAACTTCACATTATACAGTCATTTGATCAACTGTTTATATACAAACATTAATTGTAGCAACTATAATGACCAATTGATGCAATTGCATCATAATTTTTAATTAAAGAGAAAATCTAACAGTAGATGAATATTCTAAATATTCTATATTCTCAATATATACAGTATTAGACATCCAGCCTAAAGCAGTGCTGAGAGGTTTATTCCACCTCGTTATGTTTTCAATACAATCTATCTCCAATCCACATATAAACGCTGCAGATATTTGTGTGCAAAGCAAACTGTTGTTAGATCAAGTAGCTTGCATTCTCTGCCAAAGTAGACAGATTACTTAAAAGTAAATCATGAGAGGAATGAGAACATCATGCAGTGCTGATACGCTGCAATGCTTTTTGTCCTGCATTTGAATCCCCTGAAGTGTAAAATGTCATACACATATTGGCTGTTGGCAGCTTTTGCTTGATTTCCTACTTCAAAGGTTATCGATAGATACTGAAGTGAATCAAAGCTCTTAGTTTTATGCATGTCTGATTTACTAAAAAGCATCGGTGCTTGAATATTAGCAACGGTCGCTTGGATATTGGCCTTTAGCAGTGTTTTAATGACATGACACCTTTCCAAATTATTCCTTCAATATATTTTGCTCTTGGTTCATGAACCATTGAAGTGCAATGTTACATCCACTTGACCAAACACTTCAAATTGAGCGTCGCCGATGCTCAACAACATCAATGCGTGTGTGTATCCTTCAGGTGAGACTTTTCTCTCCTACACAAATTGTTTATGTTCCTGTAAATAATGTATCTGTTGAGAGGCTGACGAGTCAAAAAGTCATCTTCAGTAATGAGATCAAAGGTATTAGACATGCTGTCAATAAATCTCTGAACAAAACAATGAGACTTTTTAGTTCCAAACATCGTATCGAAATAATTAGGTTTGGATGACTCATTTTCTATGATGTAGACTGTGGAATTATTGAAGACACAATGCACCTTTTTAAAATGGCCACCTGCTGTCTTGTTACCCTGCCAGCCAACTTTTTGTTTTTTGTTTTGTTTTTTGTTTTACAGTAACAGTTTTGAATCATCAGCGCAATTCCTGCAAGCGTTGAAAGTGCTCCCCACAATCAGCTGTTCTTTCGAAAATCTGTGAACACTGCAGTCGTGAAGCTTTCTAAAAATGGTGACCTCACTGCTTATATACCACATTCCTCTCCCTCCATGTCCGAAAACTTAGTAGGACAAAATACTGTGTTGAAAAGTTTACTTTTAGTCAGTTTAACTAATAAAAAGGAAGCAACAGCTTGCCTGGTTCTGTCCAAAGGTAACAAAATCTGCCTACCATGCCTGACACGTAATACATGTACACCATTAAGCAACAACATTAAAAATTTTAAAGCTGTGGCTGATCAGTGTATTGTTAGTTGTACAAAATGATGTGCATGTGACATTTAAAACTGCAAAGGTTACACACATTATTACAAGTACAAGAGAGTGGAAGAAAAGCACGCGAAGCTTTTTGTCCTGCGTAGACACACACACATTCACACCAAAACAATGGGTGACAAAGACAAATTGAGTGAAGCTCTTTCTACCCTGAGGAGGTCATTGTGTTTTCTATGGAACATCAATCCATACACAGCAGACCACAGTGGGGATGTGTAAGAGAAGGTGGGGATAGACCGAGCGGGAATGAGACAAGCTGATTGGCCAGATCCCCAGATCCATCTGGTGGAAACCATCAGGAACTCCATTCTAAAGTTCCCCTTTTTACTCCTTTCTTTCATCTCATCCATATCATCTCTAATCCGCCCTTCTCTTTTCTGCTCATTTTCCCCACCTCCACACCTCTACCAGTGGACTACCACTGTGGCATCTCTCATTCTTTCTCCTGACCTGTTTTATTCTCCACTGTTCTTTTTTCATTCCTCTCCTCACATTCTGTTTTATTGTCTTTTAGTAAAGCGTTTCAGTTGGCTGTGGAGGATGGTTCACTGTGCTCATCTTGTTACTGTTGGCTGTCACTTCTTTTTTTCTAGTCACTTTCACATAGTGTGTCTCTTTCTTCCCAGTGTATAACTTTCTGCTCTCCTCTTCTTCTTATTACTCTTTCATGCTGAAATCACTCCACTTTTCAACCCATCTATCAATACACCTCTTTCTCATTCACATTCTCTTTTTATCACTCATGTCGACTCTTAATTTCATTCTCAAATTTACTTTTCCCTCAGGCTTCTCTTCACTCTTCTGTTTTGGTTGTGACTTCCTCCAAGCCATTTTTATGTTTTTTTGTTGTTTTTTTTTTCTAATCATAGAAGCGCCAGCCTTTGCCCTGTTCCAGTATTTTCAGCAATTCCAGCAGATAAAGCAAAAATGACTTTGAAGAACATATAAACCACTCTAGCATTTTACATACTAACAACAAAAGAAATGTACAAAATGTAAGGAGTGTCCAAATCACATTTAAGAATAATGCAAATTAAGGATAGTCCCATACCTCCCAAAAATAAATACGTACAACACTGGTTCATGGAGTACACAAAGCTTTAAATGATGTGTGTGAAAATAAAACTGTAATTGAGCAATGTTTTTAAAAAAGCACCTCATATAATTTTGCAAGTAAAATTTAATTGAAATTTAAAATAAGTTTACTTTTACCTTGGCAATGGCGTCACAGTTGGCTGACTACTCTCCAAAAAATGGGTTAAAGTGACCACAATCACCAAACTTTTAAATACTCAAATAAAGGCCCAGTCTTAAATCCTAAAATTCCCAGAATGCTTTGCAAAACGAGTAACAAGCGGTGTCCCATCTTCCCAGGTAAAGATTTCAACCCTTACCCCTTGTAGCTCCCTTCTGAAGGGCCCTAGTCGAGGCATGACGATCAATCCAATAGTTGTCAAGACATTTCACTCAAAATCACAAATGTCAGCATCATGGTGGCCCAAGAGGAAAAATCAGTGGATCACCGAAGTCAGTAGAATTCATTATCTGGGGACCATGATTGTCTGCACTAAATTTCATCCATCCAGTGCTTAGAATTTTAGTCACGACTGACCAAAACGCCATCCCTAGAGCCATGCTGCTGGCAGGGCTAAAGAAGTTGTTTGTCTGTGCCTTCCAAAATGAGTGATGTGACTGTCATGTAATATTAAGGCCAAACTTTTCAAAGTTTGGACCAACATCTGGATCTGCACGGAAATGCGCAGCAATCTGGACAAGGCCATAAGTCGCTTATTTAGTTAAGTAACAGTATGTTTTGCTTATCTGACTGTGTCCACATACTGCGAAGTTACACAGAGCAACTTGTGTGTGTGGATGTTTGCACACATCGCCAGTTTCTGAGTGTGCATTCACCCCAGTCATAGGAAGCAAAATGTGATTACCATGACATCAGTGACATTTGAACATTGTTGCTTATGCCAGTAGCAAGATATTGTTCTCAAATTTTTCAAAGAGAGGGCCAATTGATAAAAAAAAACATAATAGAAGAGAAATTAAGAGAGAAATATGCATTCATTCTCCTGCAGCCCAGCACTGAATCTGTGTGCTCATATACAGCTGCTAACTTATGAAAACACCCGGATGAGTTCCTCTGATTTAGCAGTCACTTGTGCCTGAGTTCAAGGCTCTGGTTACAGGCAAACAGTGCAATTTCTCCCACTAAGTCAAGCCACCAATTTAATTTTTGTTCATTTTTAGTTAAAATTTATAATAGACAGTTGATTGTGTGAGGGTTTTGTTACACTCTGGACAACTAATTGACTCTTATTTATGTTGGTGCATTATACTAATATTGTTTTGGTCCTCTGATGGTATATTAATATTACATGGGGACCTTCAACAAAAAAAAGTTTGATATTGCTATCATGGTTAAAAGTGCGAGACAAGTTTGTCTGTGCTTTTAAGAGAAGACAGCTCTTATTCACACAAAGACAAGAGGTGACATTTCAGGATAATGTAAACACAGGTTGTTTTATGCATTTCAACAAATGAAACATTTTTTATTCTGGTGAGGACTGTTGCTGCGTGCCACAGATGTGTTTACTGTCAAATTTAACTGTAAGGAAATTTAACTGCATTGACTTCATTTGGAATGTGCACCTGAGATAAAGTCACTTTGATGTGTGAACCTCTCCCGTGTCTGAATAAGAGCACCTCACACTTGTTTATTTCAAGCACCACTCCACGAAATTTCTTACCAGTCGACATGAGAATTTATCTCATTAGCCAGAGTAATGCTTGATATTATCGCTACTGTCATAACACCCTGAGGAAAAAGGTATGCGCCTTTCCCTTCTCTCTCTCTAGTTGGGTAATTCCTTTGAAGGTTAAAAAAAAAACATGGAAAGACAAAACAACATACAAAGCCTGTAGTAGGGCCAAAAGCTGATACTCTTTGGGGTGGCAGCTTCCTCTTTTGGACACTTTGCACCTCAAGATAGAATTATTTTGCAGCTGAGTTTATCTTTCCTGACCTCCAGTGTTGGTGTGTGGTCTATCATGGATAATTCATAGAACACTATTAGAAATATCACCATGCTTGCTAGTGCTTCAATAATTAACAGCAGCTAAGCAGGAGTCAACAATGTCAGTGTGTGGCTCCCTTCATTTGGAATAAGCTTCCTGACAGTGTGGGAACATTGGAACAGACACCATCTTAATTTTTAAATGTACACTTTGGGCCATCCTTTTATTTATTTTTTGGTACTTAAGAATATGAAGTGTTTCATACCTCTCAAGATTTATTAAGACACTCCAATCTAAATTCATCCAAATAAAGAACACAGCTGTCACAGAAATCAGTGTTATTCTTGTCACAGTGGCCTCTCAAACAAGGCTACCAGACACAAGAATTCCAATGAAGTCCAGGATCTGGCTGAAAGGAGTGCAGAAATACATGAAAATTGAAAAACAAAATGGAAACAGTGGAAAATACAATTCCCATAATTCCATTAAGAATTATTGATCAGAGTGTCTTGGCATTAGAGACAAGGTCCTCTTATGGTCTGAATGGCAGTTCTGTTGTTTGAGTCTTTATCCTGTGCAAAACACACCCAGTTCATTTAGGTTTAATGCTCTGTGTGTGTATATTTGTGTGAAAAGTTAAGTGCCACAGATAGAGAATAACTATTTTCGTGTACATTTTATGATCATAAGCCTGAAACATACATGTAAATGCATGTGTGCACATTGTATATACACACACTTTGCAAACACACATTGCACACACATTTCATACCCTTGACTCAGCGCTATTAGTTCAGATGGAGATCAGATAAATGGGAAGTATCACATAGTTACATGATTAAAGGCTTAGTGACAACCAAGAGTGGCCTGAGGGCTGAGTGGGTTTAAGAAGCATTTTTTATTAAAATGCTAAATAAACATGTCTTGGTTATGACATATTTTCACATCTTTTTTCCCTGAACAACATTTAAAATGACTTGTTTAAAAAAAAGATGCCATGATTCGTAAGGGATTAAGAATTAGGAACAATTTCATTCCTTCATATTAGAAGCAGATATATATTTCATAAAACAAACTTACAACTGAGTTTACTAAACCAACAATACTGGCCCAGTCATGTCCGTCAGCGTCAAGCTTTCCCCCAAACTTTCCGTACATACAGTTTACAATGATAACTGTAGGTCCTTAATTTCAGACTGAGGAAGTCAAAAGCAGGCTTCATATTTTCTAGTCAACAACCTGTTAATTTTGAAGATTAGCTGAAATGATAGTAGCTAGCAGGTTTCATTAGCAGTAATTTAGCAAGCTAATTAAGCCAACATGAGCTTCATGAGGTGGTTGAAAACATTCTCTCTGGCGGACATTTTAATATTTCTAGCTGACTCGTGTTAAAATGAGTGCCATTCTAAGAGTCTTGAGTGCACTTAATGGTTGTATACTGTGCATGATTTCATGCTAAAAGACTAAAGCTACATGTTCCAGGCAAAAGTATCTGCACCAGCAAGTGATCAGCATAGAAGAAAATATTTTTTTATTTTTTTTTTGAAATTTAAAAAATTAGACATGAAAATAAAGTAATAAAGTATAATAAAGTATGATCACAAAAAATGTAAGTAATTCTAACATTACCCTGTTAAGCTTATTTTCAAGTGCCTACTTCGACAAACACAACAGAGATTACGTTTATGCTCAATTGCTTGTATTTTCAAAAAGTACGGTTTACTTCAAAAATTACAAAAGAAAAGGCTTTTAGGATGAAGAGTATCTCGGATAATAGAGTTGGGCCGGGGTTGCTGGAGTATAAACTTTTCCCAGTCTTAAATCAAGGACAGAGCTGCTCACATTACATCACATTAGATTTTACATAGTGGTTTTGTTAGTCATGAATGGGGCTTTTTTTTTTTCTTTTTTTCTAACATAACCTGTAGCCCCACGAAATAATGTGGTATGCCGCTGGCCTTGAACTTAACAATGGGTTACTGTAGCTAGTAGGCCGACGTTAGCTAGCTGGGCATGCTAATTTATACATGTTACATTACAGCAGGCAAACGCATTGTTAATCCATTCCGCAAACTTTTGCTCCTGGGTTTTTGGTATTTGAGTTGGTAAGAAAAGACACCGCCCTCCAAACTCTTTAAATAACAAGTTTTGCCCTTACTACATCCCATGAACACCGCTTTAACATGCTCAGAAATCCAAAGCTAGACAGGCCTGCCATGCATAGACATTGGACGCTGTTTGAGTAATCTGTCAGATGAGATCTGCATCTCCATCTCTATCCTGTCTCTCCTCAACTCAGATCCCCTCCTCCATATTGCTCCTCCATCCTGTGAGCTATCCATCATTTCCATTTCATTGCCACCTCACTCTAATTCAGGTTTGTTATAGTGTCAGATGCAGTCACTTCATCAGTGTCAGTCATCTTACCTGTAGTATACTGTATATCTCTGGCAGCACAGTCAAGTCAAACTGGTACAAAGAAAAAATCTAACATTTCAATGAAGTAAAATTGAAAATATAAATTAAAGTAGAATTACAGGAATTCTCCAGTTTCATTTAAATTATGTTCATCAAAAAAAATTAGACTTTTCTTGCATAATCATTTCATTTTATAGTTTTAGTAGTTTTGGCAGTGTTCCATTTCAGGCTTTTAGGGACGTATGTTTCCTGAGAGGGTATTTAATAATGAAATCAGTTATTTACTGTAGGTCTAACTCAGCAGGAGAAGATTAGTGGGGGGGTCGGTAGAGAGACCATGAACAGCTGTATATATTATTGTATTCAAGCACTCTCAGATAGGATGTTATAATTATAATAATGATAGTGATACTTATAGGTGTAATAATGTTATTAACAATAACAGCAGCCTAATGCAGTCACAAACACACACATACCCACAGAGATGGGGGTATCCATTTCACTCCAGTCTTGTTTAGTTGTGAGCTGGTGTTTAATCCTCCCATTCTGCACACAAATGAATGTATTATTTGGTGGGGATTAGTGTCTTTTCTTTCTCTCTGTAGACCTAATAGAATGAGAGAATTAAACGTCAACAATCAGCTAAACAATACTTAACCAGAATGGATGACACAATGTCTGGGTTTTGCATGTGCACCCATCTGTTTGAGTGGGAATAGAGTGCTTTGCCCAAGTGCATCTCTATATTCTCCTGTGTGTATGCAGATATGTTTTTCTATGGATGTTTGCTTGCCAATTAAATGATCTATTACAAGCACTTGTAAGTTCTTCAATAGACTGATGTCAACTAAATGTAAGTAATGAACAGCACAATGTGTAGAAAATACTACATCCAGTTTAGGTTTGTGAAGTGCTATAATCTGAGGTAAAAATCACTACAAAAGTAAGTGTTATGCCAGTGTCAAGTGCCTGTGAAATTAATGGTATACATTATATATAAACATTTATTTGCGCCTTCTGCCATGATAATTTGGGATGCAGGACTGGAACTGAAGCCCTGGGCGTCAGCCAATTACCATTAGCATTTAAAGTGCTAGAGTTTGTTTTTTTAAGGATAAACGTAGGGTCTGTCAGGATGACACACTTTATGCCTTTATGCCTGGCCTCTGTCGGGCACCATCATGGTGTGTGGGTCAACAGAAAATATATCCAATAAATAATGTGGCTACTTGTGAAACTCTATTTTTGTGAAAATTTTGGCTTTAAAGCTGCACTAATAAATATTTTTACGTTAACAATGGATCAAATGACGAAGCGTAATGTGAAAAGTGTTGTTTGTTGAGACAAACCCACTGAGAATTACCATTCGGCTATGCAGTCCCCTTCAGCTCCATTGAGCGTTTTAACGATTTTGGGCTCATTGTTTTGGTTTTAAGGCCCGACACAGAGCTCAGACAGACAACATTAGCAACTAGCTGTTGAACCTATTACAAATTATTGGTCAGTATCATTGATAACTGCACTTTTGCAACATGTTTTGAAATGGTAATACTTTATTTAACTATAAAGGCACTGTGGCATTGTAAAGAAACTAGACTGATTTGTTTCTACTCTTCTCTTAGAGATCTCAAGCATTGGAATTACTATGTAACTACTACCTATTGGACTTAATGTATGTTTGTTAGCTGTTTTAAACAGTTGCTCGTGTTTTAAATGTAAAGAATTTTAACTTTCAGGTGCTAAAGAGGTTAAATGACTGGCATTTGACAGAAATAGCAGTAATAATTCGCCCTCTTAAAATGGCAAATACTGCTCTTTCCCAATGCGGATTTGTTCTTCCAAAAGAAAGATGTGAATAAACATTGACCACTTTTATGCTGCCAAAAGTTTGTGCCACCCATAATATATAAAATGTGATTTGTATAAACAGAATATTTTATGTATTTTCCTTATAAAATAGTCCCACCGTGCAGCTGTTCACATCCATAAAGCAGCACAGGAGCTAAACCCCTCACAGCTGGCCCTCTGGGAAATGATGACTGTCAGGTGTATTTCACAACTGCCTGAACGTGGTTGATATGATACTTCTAGTTTAGTGTGGATTACATTTAGATGGATCAATCTAGGATGAGTGGTTAATGTCTGCCTATCAATCCAGAAAATTCTCCCTCCTTCCCTCATACACATCTCTCTATATCATTTTTTATATGACATGCAGTCATCCATCTGTCCTTCCAAGGGTAGTGAGTGAAGGTTACAGCTGACAATCATCCCATCATACAGTCATACTGTAAAACCATGTGGAAAGTATGCCGCAGAAGGAATAGTGAGGGAAGAGCAAAAATGGGCAGGTTTAAATGGACATTTGCAACAGTAAGCTATTAGTCTACCTGCTTTTCTGTCTGTCTGTCCTTTCATCCATTCCTCTTCTGGTGTTTATTTAATATATAATGTTAATTACAGTAAGGGGTTAGGTTTAGGACTGAGCTAATAAAAATTATACAATAATTCTGTAAAGAAATGAGAGGGATTCTAGGAAAGTAGGCAGGGAATTACAATAAGTCTCAAAACTAGTACTTTTTACTTATGTGATGATTTGTACAAAAAGTATGGTGATCAAAAATATATTTTGAAATCTTATTTATCAGATTATTAAGGTTAGGTTGTTTTATCAAGGCTAGGTTGTTTTTATTCTTAAAATGTGTATATACACTTGACTCATAATTGTTTGTCCTTAGGAAAATGTGTTTGTGATCATCATAATTTATGTACAAACTGCAATATATATTTTTAAATTTCGATTTTAATTGACAAAACAATATAAACTCAAGGTGCACTTACTTGCTTGTTTCAAAGCTTTAAATGGCTCCTAAAGGTGTCACAGGGTCTTCAATCTTTCCATTATTAAGAGGACTTTTAGGAACTCTTAATAATGGAAACATCATGTTGGCTTAAAAGTTGAGCTTGACAGATGAACTGAGATTGTTTTGGCAACTGCTGCTTACAAGTTTGAGAAGGAACAATCAAGCTTGGCTAGATTTTATTCATGCTAGCAGCATAGTTGCTATATTTAGGTGGCGGTGTTTGCCTGTTGCTTGGTCCAACAATTTATTCCAGACAGGAATATCTCAACAACTACTGAATGGAGTGCCATGATATTTTGTACAGACATACATTAATTTTAGTGATTCCCTGACTTTTCTCAACATGAAAATGGATCGATTGACACAAAATGTAAACATTTATTGTTCCAAGATTCAAGATTCAATTTAATAATCAATATGCAACACAAGATTGTATAACAAAATTACAGATGTAATTCCATTATGCTACATGCAAAAGACAAAAGTTCTATGAATGAATTAATAAATTATTGAGTCATAAATGTAAAACTATTTTCGTGGTGGGGTTTGGAGGATGAATTCAGAAGAAACTGCTCCGAAGTCTGGTGGTATGGTAGTGGAAACTTCTGTATCACTTGCCAGACGGCAGCAGGGTGAACAGGCTTTGGCTGGAGTGGGTATTGTCTTTTAATATCGTTTGCTCTCTGTGCAGGCACCTCACTTCACCGACATCACTGATGCTCAGTAGATGGGTACCAATGATGTTGTGGATGGTTTTAATCACCTTCTGTCCTGGATCACATCCAATGCCAGATGTTCCAGTTAGGTTGCTTTCTATTGCTCATCGGTAAAAGTTAACAAGAATTTGGCACAGGAATTTAGCCTTCTTAAATTTCATTAAGAAGTACAGTCGTTTCTGAGCTTTCTTTACCATTGTGAAGATGATAGGTTTTCTGTGATGGTGGTTACCTGCACACCTGCTTCACCTCAGCTCCACTGATGTAGACAGGGGTCTTTGCCTCCTTTTTTCTAAAATCAAAAAATCAGTTCCTTGGTTTTTTTTATGGTGACCACTAGGTTTTGTCTGTGCACCACTCTGCAAGATTGTCAGTTTTCTCCCGATATGAATTCAAATAATTAGGTGTGGAACATGAACGGGAGGGGGGTGAGCACAAAACCCTGGGGGACTCAAGTGTTGAGCACTAGAGTGGAGGAGGTATGACTGCCAGTCTGAACCGTCTTGGGTCTGTTTGTGAGCAAGTCAAATATCCAATTGCAGCGTGTTGTATCCAACCCCAGATAGCTGGGTGTGCATATCACTTTCATGGGGGAGATTTTATTGAAAGCTGAGCTGAAATCAACAAACAGTATTCTGTAGGTGCTGTTATTTTCAAGGTGTGTGATGACTGAGTGGAGGGCAGTGGAGATGGCATCCTCCATGGATCTGTTGGTTCTGAATGCAAACTGGTGAGGGTCCAGGCTGGTTTGGGATGTTTTTTTGGATGTACTGAAGAACCGGCTTCTCAAAGCACTTCATCAGAATGGGGGTAAGTGCCACAGGGCGTTAGTCATTTAGAGTAGACAATGCAGACTTTTAAAGTGCAGGGACGATAGTGGCTGTCCTGAAACAGGTTGGGACACTATCCTGCGATAGTGATATGTTAAAAATGTCAGTTATATCATCAGCTAGCTGAATGGCACATGCTTTTAGTATGGAGCCAGGGATGTTATCAGGCCCAGCAGCTTTACTCATATTCAATCTCAGCAGGATTCTTCTCACATCTGCTTTGGATACTGACAGTGGCAAGTGTTCTGGAGGCAAAGTAGACTTTACAGATGACTCTTTGTTGAGGAGATCAAAGCGAGCATAAAATGTATTAAGCTCATCTGGCAATGTGGAGGCACTCCTGCTTTTGTAGCCTGTGATGTTCTGGATTGCTTGCCACATATCCTTGGTGTTGTTGGTTTTGAGATCTCTAGTCTCTGCTGATGTCTCTGCTTTGCCTCCTTGATGCCAGCTTCCAGTCTTTCTCTGGCGGCATTGTATGCTTCCTTGTCACCTGACCCAAAGTCCGCTTTTTTGGCTCCGGATGGAGTTCTCACCTCTCCATTCATTCAGGCTTTGTGGTTGGTGAATGATGTAATTGCCTTTGTGATCACCACATCTTCAACACATTTGCTGATGTATGTCATTGATGATGTATATTCCTCAAGATTGATCTGGTGAACATGTGAACATGTGCCAGGCTGTGCACTCAACTCAAGTCAGTCCTGTAGAGCTGGGAAGTTTGTATTTTCCAGGGTATTTCCAGGGTATTTCTTCCCCTGGTGGGGATGTGGAGATGCTGGTGGAATTTATGTAAAATAGTTCTGAGGTCTGTTTTATTAAAATCACTCGTTACTATAAAAATACGTGCTTCAGTAAAATAATGAATACTACAGACTTTGGTGTTCACTTTCCCTTTCTTCTAGCGCCACCATGAGGTTCGCAGACAAACAAAAGGTCCAGTTCATTGAAACCAATAGGTCCAGTTGTGGTTTCAGTTAAAATGTCTCTCTTAGATGGATTTTTATAAAATTTGGTTCAGACATTCGTGTTCCCCATAGGATGAATTGTTATCACTTTTTTAATCCTGTGACTTTTCATCTAGCACCATCATTGGGTCAAAATTTCACTCCGTCCCATACTTTGGTTTATGACAAAATACCTGCAAAACTAATGACATTCCCATCAGCCTCAGGTGTTCTTTGTGTTTAGTGCTAATTAGCAAATGTTAGTATGCTAAAACGCTAAACTAAGATGCTAACTGTGGTACACATTAGCTTTACCTGTTAAACATCAGCATGTTATCATCGTCATTGTGAGCCTGTGCAGTAAATACAGACTCATAGCACTGATAATGTGCCCTACTTTAATTTGTGTGTGTTGAAGATAATGTCTGCATGCATTTGTCACATTTGAGATATAATCCTCTGCATAAAACTACAGCTTAAACAAAATGGAAAGAAAGGGGAGAAAAGGAAAAAGTAGTAGATTATTTAGTCTTGTCATGTTAAAGCTACATCACTATAACTCCTGATTCTGGCATCACCCAAAAGTCTTAGATCTCAAAATTTTCATACATATAGCTTGTCTAAGACACAGCATCTACAACTTGAACCCTATCACACACCAGCAACCACATCACTCCAGGTCTGGCCACTCTTCACTGGATAACTCTCTGGTATAGAGCAGTTCCTAAAATCTCTTTTAAAGCATTATTGCCTCTCCTCATCCTATCACAGATCGTTCAACCCCCTCTGAGCCAGTTTACAGCCTCAGAACAGTGATCTCAAACCTGGTTTGAGTGTAGAGGTGATCCTAATGATTTGACTAAGGAGGAGAGTAACTATTGTCTTTGTGTCAGTTTCTGAAAACATAGTAAAAACTTGCCTCCGTCTGATAGGTTGCAAATTACTATCATTAATGTCCACAAATATTATAGTTTAATTTACTTAACTAAACTCCTCTTCAATCTCCCTTTTACTAGCAACAGACACTTCTCAGACGTGTTTATTTTCCACGGCATATATGTGAAACCTATTCATCTAGTCTGTCTCTATCCTCTGCCTCTCTACTCTTGTCCTCTATGTGTCACTCATTCAGCTGCAGGCAGATGAGTGCCACCTCTCCTCCTCCTTCAACTCTCTAACCCAGTCATTTAATCCGCTCTTCTCACCTCTATGCCCGTCATTCACACTCCTCCTAACCTACATTCTTTCTGCTGACACACAACTGTCCTCCCCTCTTCTTGACCTCATGTCATTCTCGTTCTCCCCATTGTTTCTATCCCCCTCCTTTGAGATCTAATACAGTGCTGTCCTTGTGACGGGTATACTCTCTTTATCATAATTGTATACCGTGTCATTTGCTATGTGTTCCTCCTCTTCACCTCTTCAGCCCTCATGTATACCATCTCCTCATTTATCCCTGCCAAAACATTTTCTTTTTTTATTCAGTAAGCTCAATCATGAACTTACATAATACAAGAAAGGAGCAGGAACTTTATATTACACTTATGGGTACTCATTTATATGTAACAGCACATACTGCTACTACTGTACAACCATTGCCAATTTCTGTATGTTTGCAAGCAGGATACCATTTGTATCCAACAAAGCATGTCACGGTCAACAACAATCAAAGAAAGTGCAGGACTAGAGTAGCACAGACTGATTTGTATACAATACAACAAATGGACAGTCAGCTCTGCATGACTCATTCATTTGCTGCTAAAGATGGTGCAGGAATTGTCTTAGATTTCACAGACCTTTCTTCATTTCAGGTATAGCTGCAGAAAGTAGAAGTGAGAGGATTCAAGTTGCTACATTACATTGTAATTAAAAGAAATGAAACGAAGTTGTCGCAGTGGTTGCAACTTAAGACCAACATGAGCTCTTTCAGTAGGTGGCACTCCTTGTCCGTTCTGTCATGGTAACTAGCAAATTATTTCTGTTTTTGTCAGCAACTTCAACTAACTTGTAGGTGTTTCCTCAAAAAGAGCATTCTGTGAAAGCCACAAAAGCTTTGATAAGCTATAAGTTTAATAATCAACTGATAGGGAACAGAAAAACAGATATTTTTGAAGTTCAATTTGTGTTTATCTACTCTGTCCTTAATTTTCCTCTCCCACAGTCTCTATTTCAGCTCTTCCATTGTATTCATCCTCTTTCCACACTTACATAACTCCAAGCTTGCCCTTCTTTTTCCTCTAACCTCATCTTATCACTTTTACTTTTTTTGCTTTTCTCCTCTTTTTTCTCTTGCGTTAAAGACACAGTGCTATCTTTGCTTCCTCTGTTTGATATAATTCCTGTAGAAATGAGACATAACCCAGTGAGGAATTAGTCTCAGCTTTAAACCAGCAGAAAAATCTTGTTTTCTGCTGACCCCCAGTGGTTTAACTTCTCACCTCACTGCAGTGATGTAGAACTGTACTTCAGGCTGTGTCAGTACACTGTGACTTCAATGTTGAGTGTGGTTAATGGTGCTACAAAGCAAACTTCTTACCACACCCAACAAACTTGAAACTTTCAAACAAAAAGACAAGTGAAACAGCTTTTCAGCCAGGTGGGAAGTTACTTCTTAGCAATGCTTGCTGCGTGGCTCCTAGGATTGATGCCAGTCGACTGTTAGACACTGGCATCCATCAGCCTCAGGTGTACTTTGTGGTTAGTACTAATTAGCCAGTGTTAGCATGTTAAAACAATATACTAAGATGATAAACGTTATGTACTTAACATCAGCATTGATGATAAGACGAAACATGTTTAGACGGAATGCAAAGTTTAGAGGCAGCGTGATACAAAGTCAATGGAAAGACACAAACCCACCTGGAGTGATACAAATTGATACAAAGACATTCTGCACTGTTTGAAAATGCTTCAACTTGAGTGAAACATTTGCATGCATTACATGGAAATAACGGAGAGAACTGAAGTTTCTGGTGAGTTCTGAAAACAAACACGCGCAGCACACTCCCATGAAAGACTTGGTTGGTTCGTCTGTTACTTGCTAGCTTGCAGCTCACGGCTGTGCAGTTGGTACATTGGCTGTTCGGGGTGAAAAAACACAAATGGTCCAGTGGACCACACCTTTAGTGTTGGTAGGCAGAAAAAAAGTTGTTTGAATTGATAGGTGGAGCAGGAAGATGGGATAACTTAAAAAATTGTAATAAGTCAATTTGTTACAGTTTGTATTCAAAGCTGCTATTGCAGGGTGAGCATGCCAATGAAAAAAATAAATACCATCAGAATAATTTGCAAGCTGCTACACTGAGTCAAAAATTGTACACACAGGTGCTTTAAGAAAGTGATCAGTGTCTCTTTGTGGAAGCTGTGTGTGTCTGTGATATCCAGTGATTGAATTCTAATAGAAAATTCCAATAAAGTTGTAAATCTGTGCCTGAAGGCATACCACAGGCTTATTTACCTGTGGGGTTGTGTGTGTGTGTGTGTGTGTGTGTGTGTGTGTGTGTGTGTGTGTGTGTGTGAGTTGAATGATTTTTCTTGAGAAAATAGTAGAGAATAGCAGCAGTTCCAAATCCTTAACAATGTATCTGGTGCAAGGTCGTCGCAATCTGAACAGACAAACGAAACACCGGCCCTCACAGATAAATAATGTGTAAGGAAGAAATATATTGATTCAAGCTAGTTAACAGTGTCAAAAAAAAATTAATTGCCTGCTATATGCTTTTCTTCCTCACAACATCTTTGTAGTTATATTTTGTCTTCATTCATTCATTAGTTCACTCATTTTTCTATGATTTTTCTACTATTTTAAGGATCCCATCTAGCATTCATGTTTTCTCTTTGCTTATCGGTGTCTAAACCTCACCTGTTTATATGAATCGTCATATCTTCTATTGTTGTTTGATGACTCATAGATGAAATGTGTTTATTTTTGCCCCACAATAAATAAATAAGACTATATATCTGAGTGCTGGTATTTCATTTTTCTTTTCTAGAGGAAAACCAATACATTAACCGTTGTGAGATTGCCACACAAAAAAAAGAAAGGAGGACAATTACAAATCACATTCATTTCCACTCTGCCCGTCAGTCAGCTTTGTTTTCCAAATAACACGGGGGGAACAATTTTCAGAGAACTCCACACTTGACCTCAATCCGTTAGTCAGTCAGTCATTCAGCCTGCCCACTCATCCAAGACAAATTCTCTGACATGACCACACTTGTGTGTCAGCTGGGGAAAGAGTTTGTGTCTCACACTGCAAAAAAAATGTCTATCAACAAACTCATTTTATCTAGTATTTTATAGTGTTTTATTTCACTCAGCATATTAGCAGCACTTTAGACGTGGAAAAAACTTCTTCTAGGTGCACATAGGTAATGATGGATGGATGAAGGTGAGTGTGACAGATTTGGAGATTTGATGAAAAGCATTATAGGTTAAATACAAACGTTAAGCTAATTTAAAGAGGTCAAATTACATGATATTTTGTTGACATTGTGTTGCTGTCTTAATCTGATTGTTCTGGCTGTAGAATTTTTAGAGCTCTGTTTGCACTGTCAACTAAGTACAAATGTTCAGCCATTACAGGCAGATAGCGTCAAGGTAATGACCGTAATATACAAGTTAAACAGGACACAGATTTGTGTCGTTAGAGGCACACTATTTAAACATAATGAAAGTGATGTATTAGTCAGCTGGGGCGGAAAAAGAGATGGAAAGAATAAAAGACCATGAAAAACTCTGCAAGAAGGTTGAGCTGTCAGAGAGATGCCGCCCACTGAGTGAGAGGCACCTTGAAGAAAGCTATAACAGCTTGCTAAGTGTGTTTGTGTGCGTGTGTGTGTGTGTGTGTGCCAAGCAGTGAGTGGCTGCTGTATTATTGATTGGCTACAGTTAGAGAGGGAAACTGAGAGTGACAAGTACAATTTCGATACAGACAGAAGACACGCACAGGTTTCAAAATATGAAAATGCACAGTATTAATTATTGGTGTGTGTGTGTGAGTTTGTTATCTTTGTGCGTGCGTGTGTGTGAGACTGTTCACTGGATCCACCTATACTGGGACGTTAAACGTTGCCATTATACTGTTTGAACATGTTCTTGCCCATGCCTGTACAAATAACCACACATGCACACATAGACAATGAAATATCAGTGTTGACAGCATGGCTTCCGGTTGCATCTACATGTCTCCTTTTGTCACTGGAACCTTGTGTAGCGTAGCATAACGTCTGCATGTTTACTTTAGAACTGTGTGTGTGTCTGTGCACATATCTGTGTGTGCATGTTTAAATATGCACAGACCTTTTAATTCTCTCCACCTGCCAATTCAACCATTTCCAACTTAGCATCAGTGTGTCTTTCAGTGTGGGTGTGTGTGTACATTTTAATGTCATGTTTTTATGTTAATTACTGTCATTTGTGTGTACAGCATGTATGAGTTAGGATTTAATTTATGTGTATTTTTCTGTATTTTGGCCAGTTCCTGTTGGTGAGATATTTATAGTATGCATGCCATTTGCAAATCAATGTGAACATTGTATGTACTGCACACAGTATGTAACTTCTGGAAGTCATATAAAAGTAGACAGCAGACAGTAGGGTGCATCATAGTTGCTAGTGTGAGAGATGCATGCGTGCTTTGAATACACGCAACTGTTAATGGCTTTTAAAAGCATTAGGAGATGGGAAACATTTCAGTCAACTGTAATTTAAATCTGTTGAGGTGGGGTGTATGGTGAAACATGAGAGTAATGAGAGAAGTTTGGATGGGTGGCTGATGGATGGAGAGATTAAAAGAAAGTAAGAAAGGAGAAAATGGCAAATGAAAATTGAAATATGGGTCCCTAAAGTACCTTTTTTTTTTTTTTTTTTTTAAATGAATGGTTTTGAATAGTTTTGCTTTGCATTGAAGGTACAGTTCAGTCTAGTGGCTACTAGGAAGACTTGTTGTTTTTTTTCACATTATATAATCTATCAATTATGAATAATGAATTTCAAATCAACTTGAACCTTAACAGCTTGACCACTAAAGGTACTGATTTTGGATTACTCGCTCTAAGTGACGGTGTATCTGTAAAACTAATATTATGACAGAATGAAATAGAGGACCCAACTGGATTTTTCTTGGCAGCAAGAGCGATTATATAGCATCTTGAATTAACATGGACCCTCATTAGTGTGTGGGTTAGCCTCACAGCGTTTTGTGTATGGTGAGAGCTCATTTTTATACATTATAACTCTGTCTCACTCTACATCATAATTCTGTATCCTAATTTCACTTTCTCCATAGATCTCCTGGTATCTCTCTTACTGCACAGTTGAAGCTGAGGCAGGAAACGGGGGGGAGTGGTATGATATGCAACAAAGGTCCCCAACAAAGGTAACCAACCATTTGGCTGTGTTTGTCATTTCACCTCCACTCTCTATCTGATCAGTCATGATGAAAACATTATAAAAGCAGCATTAAATGCTTTTTGACCACTTTGGGTCAACATAACAAGCTGTAAATGCTACATTGACATAATTTCACCTTTAAAGTTTATTTAATACCAAACATGTTAGGTAACAGTTGTCTATTTTCACATCAAGCAAACACAGAGCAACATTAGCATTCTTATGCAGTTTTGTTTGTGTTCCACTATGTGCTCCACTATGTTCGCCAGCTAGATGCTAACAAATTCATTAACTGTCTGTCCGTCATTAAGCTTATCCAAGCTTTTTCGATTAAAAGAGCTGGCTGCAGCTGGAGACAAGGTTGATGACAGATGACAACGACGAGACTGAACCAAACATTAAAAATTGCGGGCTGAAAAACCAAAACAATGAGCTAAAAGATGCTAAAAAAATCTCTGTAGCACTGAGAGGAACTGCAGAGCTGGGTTCTAAATATCTATGAGTTAGTCACTATGAGTGACAACTTACTCATACAACACACAGTGATCTGACGAGGTACAGTGGTGGTTTCACAGGGTGGAAAATGTAAAAACTGAAGTAATAACATGTAGGTATGCTTGAAGCCTGAGGGATGCACCTTGTTAGCAGTTAACTACAGTACGGGTTATTAAGTGTCCCAGTCCAATTTTTTAATTTTATTTTTTTATTCAGTACCAATTTATTGAGTATTGCACCACTGCATCATGCAGCATTATAATTGCGCTGTCATTGCTCTACACGAGTGTCCTTGCAGTCCCTCTCATTGTGTAGCCTGCTGCTGTTCTGAATATGCACTGAGTACTTTGGCTTAAAATTATTTGTGACATCAAATTATTACATTGTCAAGGGAAAGTTTTTGAAAACTTTGATGAAGCGCAAAATGAATCATTACTGACTTTCACAGGATCTTCTCTGGAAATTTTCTGTACTGCCTGAGACAGTTTCAGGCAGTTATTTTTGTCACAACGGAAGCCAATTAAATTCTACTGTAGGTGTTTAGCATTTTGCTGCATTGTATCCCATCCTGCCTCAAACAACAGCACAAAATAACCAGTTCTGAAACATGAAGTATCACAATAGCAATTAAATTAAAGATGGAAATGTTTTGCAAATTGTACACTATACTGATTTGGCCCATAAATGAAGCCGCATAGACACCAGTTATACAAAAGTGTGTTTTTTTTTGCTGCGATGTATCAAACAGTGCTGTGACCTTTAATTGACTAAACGTGTTAGATGAAAACAATGCAACACACTGAAGCTCTCAAAGACTTTCAAGAACTTTCAGATCAGTTTTCAGGAGCTATTCTGTTTTGTTGTTTTTTTCGGTTTCTAATTCTTAAAAGTCTGGATATCAAATGAATCAAACTTTCTAGTTTATTCATAATACTAGTTGGCGTACAAAAATAGAGTTTAACCTCTTCTCCCCTAGAAATCAATGATTTTTAGTTGTGTTGTGTTGGGTGACTGTATCACATGTAAACTTAGTATCAGCATTTTGAAACTGCAGATAGCAACATTGTTGTATGGATGAGGGTGAAGCCCAAATAGTTTTTTTTATTTCTGTTCAGTGATTTGTTCAGCTAATTTTATGTTGCCAGAATCAGAATTGAGAAGAGGTTTTAAAGTATGTAAATTGATATTTACTAACATTAAAATTACATCCCTTCCTTCCTTCCTTACTCCCTAAAAACCTAAAAATTAATTCATATTGTCTCATTAACAGTGATAGTATAGTATAATTACTGTTTTAGCATGACCAAGAACATTATAATTCTCTGCTGTCTCTTTACACTATTTTTACATGGTCTGTCGCTGGCTTGTATCCATTGGAATAAATTCTGGATCACATTGCAGAACAAAACAGAAAAAGAGCTAAAGCCTTTGGAGTTTCTAGTAGCAATGGCAAATGGTAGAAATTGAATGGTAGTAGTCCCATGGAAAGAGACAGAGAACATCAAAAAAGCAACATTTGATGGGCAGCAAATGTATTTACAGGAAATCTTTATTTTAAGAACACTTTCAGCAGTATTACTGCTGTTTTAGGCTGGTAATCTTCTCAGCCAGAACCTCTCATTGCTCAGAGAGAGACTCTGCACACGGAATATTGTAAACTTGCTTTAATGAGCACGCAGGAACATCAGCAATGTATGCAGTCCCAATGCAGCTCATTTCAGTTAAACTGAAAATACTTTATGTTTTCCTCAAGTAGCAATTTGAGGCAAGTGAGCTTGCAAACAAAAATCTACACACACAATTCATACACACATAAAAACAATCTAAAGATACAAATATGATAATGTGAAGGAGCTGAAATGCACAAGGGTTAATGGCCTTGGCCAATCCATATCTGTACAATAATATCGAGCACCACAAAGGCATGTAATGTGAAAAAAAGCATGTTAGGCCAAAACATGTCAAAGGTGCAAGTGCACTGATCAAGCCTTACTCCATTTCTTGTACTATGGCTATTGGTAAATCTAATGGCTTCTGGAATAAAACCAAACTTCCTTCTATTTATTTCACATAGAGGCGAACTAAATAGCATTCCTGATTTTTATTTCACCATTATTTTACCAGGAAAAGTCCCATTGAGATTAAAAATCTCTTTTTCAAGGGAGATCCAGCCAAGACAGGCAGCAGCATAAATAAATACCAAAAAAATACAAAACAAAAAACTTTCATAGTTACAGACAGAAAACACAATGGGAGACAAAACTAAAAAGAACTAAAAATCAGGCATAGGGGACTCGAGAGAAATTTAAAGGAATCAGTTTTGTAACTAGGTTATTTAAAACCAATGACATCTTAAGGAATCTGCCCCTAATTCTTTCATTTTGGATTTAAAAGCATTTAACAAAATTATTTCATAGAATTTAAATTCCTTCTGCAGCATATTCCATGCTGCGGTTGCAGAATACATATACATGCCAATTTTCATACAGGCATTTGAGACAGAAAGCATTCTGGGAACGCAGAGAATTTTGTCCAGCACTTTTGTACATGATACAGCCAAATAGGTAGTATGTGAGCTGACCCAGAATTGCCTTTTAATTGAAGGTGTACCAATGACAGAGCCTACAGGTGGCCAGAGCAGGGTAGTATAACTCACAGTGGTGAGTCAGAGCTTTAAAATTGTTAGAGAGCCTTAGGGAAGCATGGGATGCTGTGTCAACCATATGAAGATACTGAGCAGATATATGCATATATCAAGTTTTAGCCTCAGCTTTGTCAACATATACTGAACATGTTGCTTAAAATTGAGGGAGTCATCAATCAAAATACCCAAATATTTATAAGAGATAAGACTACCAGAGGGATATTTTGTGGTCTATTCTTAGAGCTGGTAAAGACCACTTAAGTTTGGTCTTATCTGCATTAAGAACGAGTTTCAACGGAAGTAGGGTATTTTGGACAACAATAAATGCATTTTGCAAGTATTCAATGGCCTGTAAAGAGTTGGCTCACAGCAGTATATAACAGTGTCTTCAGAATAAAAATGAAAATTAGTACTTGACACATTTTGACCTATATTATTTATATAAATAGTGAATAAAAGTGGACCTAGTACAGAACCCTGAGGTACACCCTTGTAGACGGATACAATATCAGAACATAGACCATCATACCTGATGTGCTGAGTCCTATTACTAAGGCAGTTACTAATCCTATGTTAAAAAATCTAAGTTTTAAAACATCATGGTCAACTGTATCGAAAGTTTTAGACAGATCCATAAGGAGTGATGCACATTGTTGCTTTTTGTCAAATGTCATTTAACACCTTCATTGAAGCTGTGATGGTACTATATTTTTTCTAAAGCCTAGTTAATATGTTGATAAAATGGCATTGGTACATAAAAACTCCTTTACTTTATCACTCACAAGAGCTTCAAGAATTTTAGCCAGTACTGATAAGTTAAATATTGGCCTATAGATATTTAAAATACCTAGATCACCCCTTTTAATAAAGGAAAAAACCAAAGCAGATTGCCATATCCTAGGAATTTTCTTATTTTCCACTGTCAGGTTAAAAAGATGTGCGCGATGCTCTGCTTACAGATCAGCTGTCAATTCCAAAAAGCAAGGATCAATTAGATCAAGTCCAGGGGGTTTCCAGGATCTAAAGTTTTTAGGGCTCTATTAACTTGAGAAAAGTATAAAATTTAAAGACTGACCAGTATACACTGGAATGTCAGTATAGGGTTTCAGAGACGCACAACAATCAGAGTCAAATAAAGAGCCAGAAGATATAAAATGCTCGTTAAAACATTTCAGTATCTCAGGTTTGTCATAAACAGCAACAGAATCCTTCATAACAAAGGAAGGTACAGCTTGAGAGTGTCTCCAATTGGTGCCAGACCTGTGTTACCTACTTACTTACTACATAGGATTTGTTTTTTACTCATGTATAATCACAAAGCTGTAAACATTTTTTTCTCATAAAGTAAATGTATAATATATATGTTATTTGTGCTACAGATATTTTTAGGAAACTCTTTTTTTCTTTTTTTTAACTTACATATTAAAATGTTTGGGAATGATGTGTAAGGATGGGTTCGGATAGCCAGTCCCATTTTGGATCTGGTTCCAAGATGGCAAAAGTTCCCTGGCCAACGAAACACTTCTCAAATCCTTTATTCACATTCTCTGTCTTTTGCTTCTCCTATCCTATGTTAACTCAGTGTTGCTGTTGTTCACAGCAAACATGATGGCTGGCTGACGTTCCAAAGTCAACAGAACAACTGCAAAATACAATATTTGTGGGAGGGTACTCTGGATGAAGGGGGAATGACATGTCCTTGGTTTAAATATCTACTGTCCAACATGATATAAGACTTTCCGCTACAGCCTACCACTGGTGTTACACCGTACTCTGTTACATGTCAGATTCTGTGACCCGTATTAGTATAAGTTTGCCTCTGGGTAACGTTATGTGCTTTGCACAGGCACAACATCAGCAACTTATTTAATTGATATTCACTGGATGATAAAGTAGAATTAATATTATTTACACTGTGTTGTTCTTTCTTTAGTTTTCTATGGCTTGTGCAGCTCCAGCATAGCCCCCCATTGAGGAGTAAACACCATTTTCCCTTGCAGCAGCTTGGACAGGGTTCGTGAATGTCATAAAGCAGTGAGAAATTATACATTGAAAGCCCTGCAAACATTCAACACAGTAGAAGGTCCATGGTGCAGGTTTGATTGTTTCTATTAATGTCAGTCGTTCCTTTTAGGTAAGTGGTCCATTAATCACAATTAAAATGACCAATTGTGTTACCAATGTGATTTGAAGAAGCTAGATTCTTGAATAGCAACTTATATATCTCATTACACAGCTGAAATTTGTTTTGTTACTATACATACATCTAATGCATGCCATCCAACCTTTTTGTTCACTACATTATGGCTCTCACTAAACATCAAGATTTTATCATGAATCTTGGAGAGATCATGTTTAAAGACCTCACTGCCAACTGTTCTGATAGGAAACATTTCTTTGGAAGAATTTAATCCTGAAAATGTTTCAGGTCTGTGGATTATCCTGTTTCTGAAAAGATTTATGAAATTCCATTCCAACCTTTCGACTTTTACGAAATGAACATTCACCCTCCTGCACAGGATGCAATGATTTCTTTTAAAAATCCTGCCCACTTTGAGTCCTTTGACAAAATATCTATGGACACTCTCACTGAGGTGATTAATAAAATGAAACCCTCATTGTGTTCTCTCGATATACCGGCTGTGAGATTTCTGAAAGAAGTATATGAATCTGTCAGACCGTATATTCTACTCATAGTTAACTTCTCACTATTGACTGATTCTGTCCCTGCTTATTTTAAGAATGCAATTGTTCAACCCCTTCTGAAAAAAACCCTCTTTGCACCCTAACTCCCTGGATATTTTAGACCAATTTCCAAACTGCCCTTTCTCTCCAAGGTTTAGGAAAAAATTGTTTCTGACCAATTGACCACTTTTTAAAACAGGAATGTACTCTTTGAGACATTTCAGTCGGGATTAAGGGCAAACCATAGTACAGAGACAGCACTCCTCTAAGTGATGAATGGTCTTCTGGTTGCCGCTAATGCTGGAAAATTTTGAGTTTTAGTTCTATTAGATCTAAGTGTTGCGTTTGACACTGTTGATCATTCCATTTTATTCAAATGTCTCCAATACTGGGTTGGCATTTCTGCTTCAGTTTTAAAGTGGTTTTATTCTTATTTACAAGATAGATTTCTTAATGTAGCCAGTGGCAAGTCATGGTCATCCTCTGTGAATATGACCCACAGGGTACCTCACGGTCCTTAGACCTCTTTTTTTCTCTCTATACATACTACCCCTAGGGCATATCATCTGCTCTGAGAAAGTTAATGCATCTGGGCACTCTCCAAAATATGGCCCATAAATATAAAAGTATTGGTGTGACCTTTGATAACCACCTCAGCTTGAACAAGCATGTTAACATGTTTGTGCAGTCTTGTTTTTTTCAGGAGACTCTCCAAGGTCAGTTTACTTTTGTCCAGTAGAAACGGAAAGCGTGTCATACATGCTTTCATTTCCTCTAGTTTGGACTACTGTAACTCTCTCTATATATGTCTGAGCCAACAGAGTCTACATAAATTTCAGCTTGTCCAAAATGCCGCAGCCAGACTTCTCACCATAACCAAAAAGAGGGAGCACATTATTCCCATTTTAGCCTCTCTACATTGGCTTCCGGTAATTTTCAAATTGACTTTAATTTATTGATGACTTTTAAGGTCCTTTCTCAACTTGCACCTAAGTACATCTCAGATCTTCTGAAACCATACATGCTAGGTCGCAACATGAGGTCTTAACCCAAGGATATACTAGCCATTCCACAATCTCTGCTGAGGAACAAGGGTGACCAGGCTTTTTTTGTTAGGGCCCCCACTCTTTGGAACAACCTCCCTGAGGAGATCAGACTGGCAAGCTCCTTATCTTCTTTTAAATCCCTCCTAAAGACTAATTTTTATAAATGTGCTTTTGCAGGGCTTGGGGTCTGAATTCACTTTCAACTTTTTATGTCACTTCTTAATACCTATTATACAAAGTCATTCTCCTGATTCTTATTTTACTGATTATTTTAATAACTTTTAGAATGTTCTATTTTATTTTACTCTAGCTCATTCGTTGCACTTTTGCTTATATATTTCCTCCCCAATGTTGTATAATCTTGAAACTGTTTTTAATTGTTTTCTATTGTTTGTCCTCAGTTTCATTTTGTCTTTTAAAGGACTTTGTAGCTGTGGATTGAAAGTTGCCATATAAATAAAGTTTATTATTATTATTATTATTATTGTTGTTGATGTTGTTTTTGTTTTTGTTGTTTCTGTTTTTGTTATTATTATTATTATTCAGCTCCAGTGTACTGGGGGGACAGGCAAGCATCTCAGAAAGGAGTGTCTTAAAACCTGGGAATGCAAAAGAAAAAGTAAACAGACCCTTTAGGGAGCAGAAAGGAGGAGAGAGAATGATCGTAGTTTACTGTTGTCTGTGATCAGTGCTATTACTTCTATGCACCAGTGGGGGGCAGGCTGACAAAGAGTGAGTGAATGCATTGATGAATGAATGAATGAATGAATGAATGAACACTTGCTAAGTCCATGAGATGCCATACTTTGTAAGCACATTTAATTTGGTAGTGACCAGGTGCAGTCTGTGAGCACAAACAGTCTGTGTACACTAACTAGTGTGTGTATGTATGTCGCTGCAGGGGAACATACACCAATCAGCCCCAACATTAAAACCGGTAACTGGTTTTAATGTTGTGGCAGATTGATGTATTTTCTGAACTAATCGAGCTATGAATCCACGGAAAGTAGTTGAAACTGCAAAATAAGTTTTAAATGACATTACTAATGGATCAGACACATAGGTAGTATGTGAGCTAATGGATTGAAGTCTTACAAAACAGGCCACGGTTTACACAGATCATCCGCATCATTAAAACCAGTTAAATGTTTTAATGTTGTGGCTGATCGGTGTATGTACTTGTGCATCGCTCTACAGTGTGTGAAGCATGTGGGTGTGTGACTGTGAAGCTAATATTATCACAGATTGACACAGAGGCTTGAATTGGATTATTTAGGAGCAGGACTGCTTAATTACTAGCCTCAATTAACATGGACCCTCATTAGTGTGTGGGTTAGCTTTGTGACTTCCTGTGTCTCCTGTAGACAACATTTTTTTTAGCTCACACCTCCCTCCCAGTCTCCCTCTGTCTCTCCTGATTTGTTCTGCTCTCTCTCTCTCTCTCCTAATCCAATTTTTGACTCTTTCTTCCCTCCAGTGTGTTTCCAACCAACATCTGTTAATCAACTCTGAGTATATGTATGCGTGACTGATGTCTATTTATGCATGTGTGAGGGCATCACCGTGCGTGTTAACTTGTTTGTGTCCCTATTCTCCATTCTAATTAAGGCGATGTTCTGTGAAATCTGTAATTGCTGCCTCTTTGACCCAGCTAAGGTTTTAAGGGGATATGTGCGCGCGCGTGCACGTGCATGAGTCAGAGTTGGAAACAACGCTTAAATCATTTTAATTAAATGCAGTTTTTGAGCAACTGTTCACAACCTTGTATCTATTAAAACAGTGTCAGCCTGTGTGTGAAAGGTGTCATTCTTTCCACTGAGGATGAAAATAAAGAAATTAATCTGCTAATGTTCTCATTTACTAATAGCCAAAAAAACCACAGTGGATATTTAAAACAGGGAACTGACAATGGTATAGTGGAAAGAGTGGATTCAGCACATGGCATTCTTTAACTATCTATTGCGTTCACTGTTATTTATTTATTGTTGGAGAGTAGCACCGCTACATGTAATTACATACAGTATAACTAACTAAGCTACTATTTAAACTACATTTCCAAAAAGTGTTTGTGTAGTGTAGCTATTTTCAAAATTGTAATTGTTTCCAGCAGCATGCAATTTTTTTTTTCAGATAAGTAGCATAGCAGCTTGATCAGACACCACATCACTATATTTTCTTGTCTTATGAAGACAAAAAAGCTCCACAATGATTGAAATGTTGCTCCACGACCTGCTTGTCATGAGATTCAGGAGAAAAAGCATGAAGCGAGCAGGTTTGTTTGATGGTACAGAGCAGAGGGACATTATTTTTCTTTATCAAGGAAAATGCTTACTGAATCAAGCAGTGTTGGTTAAGCTCATTAGAAACTGAAGTGAACTACAAGCTACTTTTAATTGGAGGTAGTTAAGACACCTCAAATGAAGGCAGTTTGTCTCTTTTGTCTGGGTCGACATAATCGAACGGAGACAGTGACCAGCACCAGACCAGCTCCCACCCCACCATCCAGCACACCATTGCCAGGTGTGTCCTTCAGGTTAAAATTGAATTTTGAATTATGCTTCTCCAAAGACCAACCCAAAGGTCTTTGTGAACCTGTGATCCTCCCAAATCTCAACAACGTGTTGTGTGAACCCGCACGTCAAGGTTGATAGGTCAGGTTGAGAGCAAATGTAAATGGACGATATACAAGTAGTTCTGCACGGAGAAGCAGAATTCCAGCTGGAGTCTCTTCCTGAATCAGCAGATGGAAGCAGAGGCAGAATTTGAGCAACACACTGTCATTTTTAGAATTTTTCTTTCCTTTTTTTTTTTTTTTTTTAATCTTGTAGAAAGAAAAATAGCCCTATAGTGTTTGGGTTGCACTACTTAATGTAAAAAAGTAGCTTAGCTACAGCTTGGCTACAGCTGGGTAATGTAGTCAATGCTATGCTACATAGGTGAATTTGAGTATTTTGGCTGATTAGAACTTCTCTCAGGGCTGTGTGGGTGGGCACAGGACTGAGCCTGACAGCTTTCTCACTCTCTTGTTAGTTTGTTGCACCTGCTAGGGCAGGACAAATTACACCATTATTGTTACTGGTGACTTCATGTAATTCCACAATTTCTCCACCCAACTTCAATCTCAGCAGAGGTTTTATCAGCCGCAATAAGTGAAAACGACTATGTGGGTGTGCAGAACCGGAAAACTCTTGGTGTCGATACAGGTAACATCGCTACTTCCCAGCACTGGATTCAAGCATGTGTATAAAACATTTTGCAATAAAAAAGCAGATTCTGCTTTCTCATTTTAGACTTTGAAATTCATTTTATTCCGAGTTTAAGAAATACCTGGACTGAAATCCATCTTCTGTAACTGAGTTTATAAGGACCTCTCCTCACTGGTAACTGAGAGCACTGTTATCAGCTTAACTGCTACAGTGTGTTACATCCTGGTTAAAAGCTTAGTGAAAGACTATAAAAGCCACAGAAGCAATCTTGATGGGGTAATTCTGTTGCAGATAGGTGGCTGCTCAGAACCTTAGAGACAGTGCTTATTGGCCTATTTTGCCTATTCTGACCTGAAAGAAACACATTCAAACAAACAACTCAACTCAGGATCTGAAACTGCTCAGACCTTCAAAATTGGGGCCATTACTTAACATTGTTATGAACCATCGCTTTCCTTGAAATAAAAGAACAAACTAGATAACCAGTGACTATGTATTGGCTATACATTGGCTCCACCCATTGCTTTTCTCTGCCTGCTTTGATCCCAAAAGGTGTCAAACCCTAATGTCAACTACTTTGTCAATTACTTCGACATTAGGGTTGTCTGTAAATAACTCGAGTGAGATTTTGCCAGCTGTGCTCCTCAGCAGGTGGCATCCTTTGAGATGTCTCACACTGATAAAGAATTTCCATCAGACCTACTAAAGAAGAGATATCATTTTGCTGCTTTACACGCTTTGGGTATAGTATGATATTATCAGAAGTCAACCTTTCTCCATCAGGACATGTTATTTATTAGCATTTCTTTCTCTCTAACAATTTCTCTAACACTTTACATTCAGAATCATTATATAGTGATATATCAGAATATAACACTTTTGTGGCCATATTGGATTCCCTCAGGAGGAATTAGTACAATTGTGGTCTGTTTTTGACTGGCAATTGACAATTTAGTCAAATAACCATCAGTTTAATGTTGTAATCTCATTTTCACTCTAGATTGGGAAGCGGCATCAGTAATGACAGTTGCATGTTCACCTTAAAGCTGCAGGTCTCACTGTTCTTACATAAACAATGGGTCAAATGATGACAAGTTATATGTATGGGGTCACTTGTAGTGACAAACACACAGAGAATTATGACCCAAAACCCCAGTTCCCCTCAACTTTATAGAGCATTTTAGGGTCTTTCAGCTCATTGTGTTGATTTTACAGCCCACAACTTTACTGTTCCGGTCAAATCTAACTGCTCTCATCAACCTTGTTTCCAGCCTCAGGAGGAAGCTGTTTTCCTGCCCAGCACCGAGGAAGACAGATTGTTAGCAGGTTTGTTAGCAACTACCTGGCGGACAAAGTGAAGCATTTAGTAGCTATAGAGACAGATATTTCTCTCATGAGTTGGTGAAAAGCAAAACAGAGCCAAAACATGAGAGGAAAAATAACCACACCTGAATGCTAATATTGCTCCATCTCTGATGTAAGTATAAAGGATCAAGATGTTATTAGACTGAAAAAAAGGCAACATTTTAACTCTACCAGGTCTCATGGGCAGAAAAACCTTTTTCTCTAGACCTCCATACCACCCCTCTTACTACCCCTCTATCTGTCTTGCTCTCTAACACTTTAAGGTCAATGAACACTGTATCTGACATTAGCAGATTCTCTCACAGCTAGACCAGGGAGCTAAAAATCCCACTTTGACATACTGCATGTAAATAATAGTCTGCTGCCAGGCTATTGAGTACTGTGTAGATGGCTTCTTTACATGCAGTGTAATAGCGTTGAAGTCCAATGACAATGGAGTATTGCAAGATACTAATGGATGGACTAATAGACTAATATACGGACCTGGTATAGCAATTTCTACTAAAGTGTTTTGCATGCATGAATGTCTTCATTTACTGAGGGTTTATCTGAATGAATATGTAATATGGTTTTAATTGTGTGTAATTCTTGCAAAGTGTCCAAAATATTTGGATGAGAGGATGCAAACAGTTTATTTGTGAGTCTAATGAAATTTACTGAGACTGAAAGTCATTGTGGAAAATTTAACTACATGCATAATATCTAGTGAGGAGGAACAGGTATTAATCAAAGCCGGTCTTAATCAGACATCTATTCAGTGGGGCAGAGGCAAGAGGCAGACTTCGGGGAAAGTCAGAAATTCACAGAGAATGGGTGTTTTTGAAACCGTGTAAAGGTTTTTTGATAAGCTGAACACAGTGGCTCAAAAGAAAACTACAATTTTTGAGCTTTTGGAGAAGCTAAGAAATGATTCACAGCTAGTCACCCTCATGGATGGATTACTGAACGTGCCTTCTGGACACAGACCCAGGGCCCCAGCAGTCCAGCAGCTTCGCCTGCAAAATGTCACTGCAAGACATGAAAAGACTACAAAGAGATGCAAAACAACCACAAAACATGCAAAATGACCACAAAGCGAAAAAAAGCGGCCACAAAGAGATGCAAAACGACCAGAAAGTGATGCAAAATTACTAAAAAAACGACAAACTTACCATAAAGAGACACAAAACAACAATAAACAGATAAAAAAATGCATAGACAGAAACAAAACTTTTTTGGAGGTGGTTGGCCATTGTGTCATAGTCAGCCCTTGGATTCACAGAACATTCACCACGTTTACATTCACTACTGCCAAAAATGAGCTATTAGCCAAGTTAGGTATATCATCCAAAATGTTACCTATCAGTGTTTTAGTATAATGTGTGATGTTTTTGGAATAATATTACTGCTGCATTCAACGCCATTCTCGACTGTGTTTGACAGGGGTCGATCCCCTAACATGTCATTTATCATCTCAAATTATGTAAAAGTGGAACGTCTGTCAAAATAGGATTTTTTCAGAGTTTTCCACCGGTGACGGACTTGTTAAACTGTGTGAACGATACCTCCCTCTTTCATTCTTTCAACAACCTTATTGAAACGGTTGGTGTTGCAATATTTGTGCACATCCAAAAACCTGTTGATATTCACGTTTTTCTTAATGTTTAAAAATAGGTGTGTTTCTCCCAGCGTCCCGAAATGTCGGCTTTTCTTATGGGCATGTATCTCTATCCCAGCCTTGCAAACTGTTGTCTAGTTTGTTTTTGTACAACGCACAGAGCAAGAGGCAGTGTGTCGCAAACTGATGTAAAAACCCCAGCGGAGATGCATATTACGAATGTGCTGTATACACGTTCAAAGAATGGTCCCAAAGCCCAAAAAATATCGGCCTAACCCACGTGCCTTAATGTTAAAATGTTAAATCCAGAATAAGGCCAAATTTGAAATATCCAAATGGAATATGCTGTTTACATGACCTGTGCCCAAGTCAACATATGACAATATTTGGATTCTGATATGGAATAATAGTGGAATATTAGTCTGCATGTAAACGTGCTGATTGAGGTTATTCTGTGTCGTTATCTTTACTAAACTTCGCTGATCATCAATTGAACAACCTTTTTATAGATTTTCTTTCATTTTTCACATCCTATATTCTGCTGCTGCTGCTGCGGTCCACATTTACAGTCAGAAAGTAAAAGTGCTCTGCTTGTAGATATGAGCTGAATGTTAAACTTTCCGCGGAGCCGCATAGAGGCTCAACACCGCAATAAAAGTAGATGGACAAAGTCTGTGTGTTGTAGCAGATAAAATATCCTATCTGTCTAGTCTTTAAATGTTTATTGTAGCTTTCTAAGTTGGTTATTACTGTATCTCTTATGCGGTTTTGGAGAATTTTATCTTTTTCTGCTGTCCTAAGAATATTGCAGCTCATAAATCTCTTTAAGACACACACACACTAGTTTGTCGCATAAACGCACAAATACACACATGGGCAACAATGGCACTGTGAAGACACATATACACATTGAAGCACACACACTAATGTCAATAATAGATAAAGGAAGGTATCAATCAAAGTTATAGATTCATGTAAAAACACTTCCTATGAGGCAAGAAATCAATCTTACATGCACTCACAGAATAACACACACACACATCCACACGTTTTCTCCCTTTCTCTACAAGCTTCACACACACAAATCCACACATCTAGATGACCATGCCCACATACACAACAACACACCATACACAATCGAAGTGGTGATGACAGCACTGTGAAGTGGTTTATTCTGGTCCATCATCAGATTATTGTTACCCTCACAGCAGCTAGAGGGCTGATAGTTCTATCTATTGAACAGAGAGAGAGAGAAAGAAGGAAGAAAAGGAGAGGAAAGAATGGACACATGGACACGCATCAGCTGTGAATCAGCCCGTATCCTGGAAAGAAATGTGCGAGCATTTGCATGTGTATGAGGGAGACAGAGAGAGTGACAGGAAGCGAAAGAGAGACGGCAGACTGAGATGATGAGAGACAGACAAGGAGACGAAAAGAGAGAGGGGGAGGTTGCAGTTGTGGATAAAAATCCGACATGAGCTACGGTTTTTCTGGACCTGTCTGACTCTGAGCTAGTTGATGCCAGTGACTAACTAGACTATCTGTGTGGCTTTAATGCCTTTGAATTAAAGGTGCTATGTTCTATGGATGGATCTTCACATACATATCTTTCAGTTTTTTGTAGTTTGCTATGAAACACAATTATCCATTAAATCAGTAGTTTAGCTATTTCAGTTAAATATGGCCTTCTTAAATCAGTATCATGCATTGTTTTTTAAGAGAACAGCAAGCCATTTAAGATTAAGGCCTCAAATGAAATGGCTATATCTACTTATTCTACATTTGTATATTAATAAACCTCTGCTGCCTGCTGCAACAACTCTTTGTTTCTTTTGGTCTTAATGAGGAATGTTTTATTGAGTGGGCATAAGCAAGCTGGACGTAGTATTTAGAGGATAACTTTGATTTATATTTGTGAGTAATTATTTTTATTTTTGTAAGTTTTTTGTGAGTTTATTATTTTTGTAAGTTTTTTGTGAGTTTATTATTTTTGTAAGTTTTGTCAATCGATGTTGAGGAAGCTAATTTGGAAATGTAGCTAATGACGCTACAGCCTAGTCTTCAGTGGAAGTAGTTAGCTACAATAACACTACAGTTTTATGACAAAGGCAAAGTACACTATAAGCTGCTCAGAATATGTACCGGTTGTTGTTTTACAGCATCTACTGTTTAGTAATATAATAAACATGCATTATTATTATCATTAATTTATTATTAAGTAGTTTATTAATCAAATGCAAATGAAGCATCATTTTGTGGTATATGGTATTACAAAACAAAGTAATCTGGTTGTAAGAGACTCCAGTCTACAGTAGTAGTTACATACACTTCACAGCGTAGCTAGATAAATCGGAGCTACCGTGGGACTTAGTTGGGTCTTAGTTAGCTATGCTACCCTGTGCTACTGAGAATTGTAGGTAACTCACCAGTACTTGTAATCCATTATTTGAACTCACCAAGTGAATTTCTGACATCTCAAAACGTGGTGACAGTGATAAAACAGAGAAATAAACACAAACTGTCAGACAATGAGAAAAGCTTTAAAGAAATCCCCACATTTGCCAAACTTAAAATATGCTTAAATAAAGCTTATTCACATTTTAGCCAAGAGTGAGATGAGAGGCTGGGAACTCTCTCATGCTAAAAATTACGCTAGAGTGATCAGGTTGTTAGCTTAACATAGCTGAAAGACTAAAAGCAGGGGGAAACCGCTAGCAAAAGGTTCAAAAGAACTGCTCACCAATTGACGCTAATTAGCACAACCTAGAGTCTGGTTGCCTGCCAACCTCACAGTGATTAAAAGATTACAGAATTTCCCCTTTGTCTAAAAATGACAAACCACAACTTTTCATTTTCTCATTTTTATAATTTTATTATTATTAAATTTATTTTTTATTTCTGTAGGTAGGCGGATATCTTTATATTTGACAGAGTCATGTCAGCCGTTTCTGTATCTGCTTCCGGTCTTTATGTGAAGCCAAACTAATCCCTTGCTGGCTCTGGCTTTGCATGTAGCATAGACTGCATACGTGAGAGTGCCATCGATCTTTTTGTCTAAATCTTAGCAAGAAAGAGACCTAAAACTGTGCTCCCCAAAATGTTGAGCTATTCCTTTAACTGTGTGAGTGCTACATTAACATAACCAGTTAAACTGATGCTCAAACCGATGAAAATAAACTCCTAGGTGTAATAAACCAGATTTTTCCTTTAAATTTCTTTTCACCTGCAATCACCAAAAACTTTAGCTCAATTTGTGCTGGAAAAACAGCACCCTCTCTCTGGTTTGTGCTGTACAACAATCTCCAGTCGTGCTGTAAAGCAGTTCAGCAGGATTCCTTTTGTATGTAAACTATGTTAGAGGTAGTAGAAGCTGACAGTTCCCTTGATTACAGTCTTATTTGGTTTACTTATTGTGGTAATGGCTTGATGTTATGTTGAAATTATACATGCAGTACCTCTAAAATGGTAAAATTGTTGTATCTATCATTCAGCTTTTTTAGGCCAAAGGAAAATCTATTAATTTTGAATTAAAAGAACACACATTTACGCTGTGCCAGCATCCCTCTGTCTCTCTACCACACAAACCCATTCAGTCTACCTTCATCGCCTGCCGCATCATATGTCAGCCCCTCCCTCTATCCATTCATTCTAATGTTTTCCCAACTCTTCCTCTCCTCTCCTCTTTTCACCTCCTCACTCGCCCTCCTCTTCATCCTCTTGTCTTCTCTGTCTCTGTTTCTCCTCCCTCCCTCTTTTGCCGTGGCACTCCTATCCCCTCTTCTGTTCCTCTTGTTGCTATTCTCCCCCTGCTCACTTGTTTGGCGGCTCCCTCCCTTCCTTGCTCCCTCCCTTCATCTCTCTCTGCATTGCAGTATCTGTGTCAGCCATCGGCAGAATAGGCTGCCTGGTGTGTGTGTGTGTGTGTGTGTGTGTGTGTGTGTGTGTGTGTGTGTGTGTGTGTGTGTGTGTGTGTGTGTGTGTGTGTGTGTGTGTGTGTGTGTGTGTGTGTGTGTGTGTGGACTCGCATGCATCTGTGCGTTTCTCCGGGCATGTGTGTGTGCGTGTTAGATACTGCGGTCCCTCCTAAGCAGCTGGACAGGAACTGAGATGGATAGCGTTTGTTTACCCCACTCTTCTTCTCTCCTCTCCTCCCTCTTTTTTCATCTATCATCTATTCTCACTTTTATCTACTTTTCTTTCACCCCTTGTTTCATTCTTTTTTCGTGTTTTCACCTCCATTCTATAATATACTTTCATCTCTCTCATGCCATTTTGCACCCTCTGTTCTCTTTTTCTTCTCTTAAATTCTCCCATTTTTTGTCATTACACCCTCTGATCCATTTTCCCTGCTCCTTTCCCCTGAAATACTCTTCTTACACGTTTCTTCTTTTGTCTACCTTGCTAGCTCTCTTATTTTCTGGTTTAAAATCTGGCTAAATTTTGCTATAGAGACATACATGACAGCTTATCACCATTTCCAGAAAAGACTGTAATCACACCCTTCACATGACCGGCCATCAGTACAGACCACCCACAGCGCTGACCAAGTGAGAATATGTAGCCTTCCCTTTAGCAGACACACACTGCTCTGGCCTCCTGCTGGGAGTGGACCTCAGAACACTGGTATCCTTCTCTTCCTCCTGCCCGGCCGACTGGCCGGGTCCATCTCTGCCTCCTTTGATCAGCTGTTCCCCTGCAGTGACTAACCAGCCACCAGAAACATCTGAATTCTTCTGCCTCACCGAGTCTCATTCCTAAGGGCATTTCAGCCCGTTTTACTCCCCCGCATGTGCATTCCGCTCCTTTCCGTCTACTATGACACTACGAATGAATAAAAAGCCCTGGAGTGCAGTGGTCAGTGGTATAGATCTTCAGACTAAGTATGACACTGTCATTGCTGAATCATCTTTGGAATGTAGTTACTGAAATGTTCAAAATTGCATAAAGATTTCTTTAGTCTAACCAGACACAGCAATAAGATAGTTAGTTATCCAGTCACGGCTTATTTTTAAATAACCACATTTCCTTCCTCCAGTGGTGTACCAAAAATGATTAGCTCTTTCAGAAAGGTGCTAACTTGCAGGCACACTTACCTGCAACTCATCAATAATACACTAGTGGCCACTACATTACGTGCATCTTTCTAATACTTGGTAGGACCTCCCCTTTGCCCCGAGTACATCCTTAATTCATTGTAGCATGAACAAGGCATCAAGAAGGTTCTGGAAACATTCCTATCAGATTCTGGTCCATGTTGACAAGATAGCATCACACAGTTGCTGCAGATTTGTCAGCCTCACGTTCAAGCTTCAAATCTTCTGTTCCAGAACATCCCAGAGGTTTTCTACTGGATTCAGATCTGGTGACTGGGGAGGCAGCTGAAGATCACTGAGGGCATTGTCATGTTCATGATACCAGTTTGAGATGAGTTTTGCATGGTGACATGGGGCATTATCCTGCTGGAAGTAGCCATTAGAAGATGGTAAATTGTGGCCATAAAGGGATGCACATGGTCAGCAACTATACTCTGGTACGCAGTGGCATTTAAACTCTGCTCAGTTGGTATTAAAAGGGCCTAATGTGTGCCAAGAAAACATTCCCCACACCATTACACCACCACGAGCCTGGACTGCTGACACAAGGCAGGTTGGATCCATGGATCCATGTCGTTTATGCCAAATTTTGACCCTACATATGCGTGTTGCAGTGGAAATAAAGATTCTTTAGACCAGGCGACGTCATTCCATCTTCTGCTGTCCAGTTTTGATGAGCCTGTGCCCACAGTACTATCAAAGTATTTTTGCCCACAGAACTGCTGCTCACTGGCTGTTTTAGTTTTCACACCATTCTTAGTAAACTCTAGAGACTATTCTGCATGAAAATCCCAGGAGATCCGCAGTGTCAGAAATACTAAAACCAGCCTGTCTTGCACCAACAATCGTGTCATTGTCAAAGTCACTGAGATCACATTTCTTCCCCACTCCAATGTTTGGTCTGACCAACAACCTCATCTCGATGTCTGCCTGCTTTTATGCATTGAATTGCTGCCACAGGACTGGCTGATTACATGCATTAACAAGCAGGTGTACAGGTGTTCCTGAAACAGTGGCCACTGTGTGTATGTTTGCTCACTAATATTCTCTGTGCAAGAAAGAATGTCAGCATCAGTGTTAAATAGGTACACTCCTAACTGAGACATAAAGACCACTTTACCGGTTTACTACAGAGCCTGTGTGAAAAGTTGTATAGTATCTCAATGTGGCTCCAGAGGGAGCGCTTTACAGTCTGATAAAATAACCCTGGTGATGTCACAGTGATGTCATCAGGATTAACTCAGTTTGGGCCTGGAGGATACTATTTTTTTTTTTTTTTTTTACAGAAAACCTACAAAATAGGGGCATGGAGCTTAATAGATGTGGGCAGACAACAATGATACTGCTGGTTGCATCACTGAAAATGCAGGATCCAGTGTTTTTGGCGCCTGATCCATATGAACAAAAAAAAATCCTGATATCTCTGCCTCTCACGTTTAATTTTGACCATTCTTTTTAAAAATCCCCCAAATTCAGGACAATATAATAATAAATTGATGGAGAACCCCTTTTAACTTTGAAGATAATTTCTCACTCACAGCAACAAAATCTTTGGCTGACCGAGTTTTTGTGGCTTACACATTAGCAAACAATAGCTGGGTTTCGATCCACATGTATTGCAAATTTTAACAGAATATCCAGAAAATCAGCAAAAGGAAATGTGAATTCCTGTGAATGGTGGTGGATGGAAATGCAGGTTGCCATCCACCACCATCATGCAAATATAAGGCGTTAGGTGCAATGAGATGAAGAATTTGTGGAGCTAATTCTCCAGTCAGGTGCAATTAAGTCATTACAGAAAAAGTGGGTACAATGAGATGATGTGATTAAAAAAGCACCAGTCAGACCTCAAACACTGAAACAATGTAGAAAATGTCATGACATTTATGTTTGTTTCATCTGTTCATTTTAGGAAGGTTACAGTCTCATCATCGCTCCATACAGATGTGATGATTTCGTCTGCCGCTACTTTTCATCTCTTTGGTGGAGCGGAGGCTTCAGCGGACGTTTAAGACACACGATTCATGTACATCGCTATATATCCACTGTTTCCATTGGACTTTGTCACAATTTGGTTTTATTGGTTCAATTTTCTTTTTTCTTTTTTTTTTGGCAATTCCACATATATTTTTTAATGCACATGTGCATCAAAAAAGGCGGAAGGAAACACTTAATGGCATTCTGACACATCCAGCTGGCCTAGAACAATTCGGACATTCAAACTGAGTAGTATTTCCAACCTTATCACAAGACAAAACATATAGATTGGATAACACAGCATGGCAAATACAGTATGGTTAAGGTATGGGCAAGGTATAAGGTATAAGGTATAGGCAATTAAAATACTTGGGGAAGGCAAAGGAAAAAAAGTCAGAACAAGAATCCACACGACCATCCACCATGCCCAACCTCGAGATACCATTGTTATTATTGTCTAGTCAATCTATTCCCTTCTCTCTCTTTCTCCATCCACTCCTACACACACACACACACACACACACACACACACACACACACACACACACACACTGCACAAATACACACTGCTGATTTTTAATGACTAGTTAGATAGCATGACTTAACATTGTGGGTGTTAATGGCTGAGTGACAGCACCACCTCACACCCACTGAGACATAAATGATCATGACACATGCAGAGCCTGATGTGTGTGACAGTGTGTATGGGTCAGGTATAAGACACTGAAGAAATAGTTTTCTCTCTCATTTTAAATATAGAAACTGCTCTGCTTCTAATTCCATAACATGGCAAGGCAGACTGTTTCCATGAAATGAAATGACCCACCACCTGCTCACATTTTGGAAATGACAGGGACAGTTAAAAGCCTGGCCCTGCTGGAGCTGAGTGTAAAGTTGAAGTAAATTGGTTGGGTATTAGAGTGCAAGTCCATGTAATGACTTGCTGTATGGATTTTAAGATATGCTGTAAAGCTCACAGGCAGGCGGTGAAGTGATGCTCCCTCACCCTCTGCTCCCAGCCTGGATTCCTGAGGGAATGCTCAGGATAGATATGCAGATTTTTGTGGTCAGCGTTAATACAGAAAAATTTAAGTGTTCTTTGGTTTGGATCTGACAAAAATCTTGACTTACTTATTTCTTTAAAGGGGATACTCCAAATCCAGAGAGTTCATATTTCAATTCTGTAAAGGTGGGGGACGCACAAGAGATTACCTGGTGTTGACGAACACTTGCTCACTGAGTGTCATTGCCTGGTTCTCATCCTGCTTTAGTTGCTTCCCCTCCTTGGCACGTGAAGTCAATTGCACCTAGGTACACTTCAAATAAAAAAGTGAAAAAAAAGAATAAACTAGTTTTTGCTATGATGCTCTCATTTTGACAGCCATTGCACCATGCTGTCAAATAAATTCAAGAATGACCTGTATAATAGCTATTCCAATCTACATTTGACAACTTTTTAGTTCAGGAGTAGCTGAATTATGTTGTTACGGATACGACTGATGGATGATAGATACAGACAAAGGAATGGTTCATTTTAGAACAGCTTCATGACTATTTTTTCTCAGCTGAACAGAGCTCTGGTCAACATCCTATTCATCGATCATCCTCCATCAATCCCCATCCCTTCCCGCCCCCTCTGTTTTTCAATCATTCTATCTGCGTGGAGAACCGTCTGTATTGGCTCTATCCATCAGACACTGCAGCTTTCCCTCAATCTGCTTCCATCATTTCATCCACTGTAGCTTCTCTGATTCATGTCAATCCAGGCCTATCAAGGCCTATAGGATGACCAGAGAGACAGCTAGACAGACAGGTATAGCGATCCATTTACCTATCATTCAATTTCTGTCAACCTTCAGACTCTCTGACTTGTCTCTGCCACAGAAAAAAGTCTTTAGTGACCAACCAGCCAAGATGTCCAAAAGGTCTGACATCACAGGAATGTCACTGAGCACTTCATGGTATTACTTATCTTTCTGGACATCACAGTGTCATTTCCAAGTGGAAAGGATGGTGGGGATGAAAAACTTGGGCTCCCAGATCCCCTGACTGTAATCCCTCGTACTTTTGCTTTCTTGGATTACCTGAAGGATAAATTCTTGGTCAACCGTGGTCAACCCTGCAGGGTAATATTTCCACCAGTCTCTATAGCATAGTTATAGAAGCATTTTTCTTTCTTTCTTTCTTTAGATTTTTTAACACACTGTTAAAAAGCCACTACATTAAAACCCGTTACCAGTGTTTATACTATATATATTTATATACAAGCCATTCAGCAAAAGCATTAAAACTGGTTGTGGCTGATCAGTGTATATTACAAAACTAAAATAAAGTGACAAGTAATCACAAGAGTGACTGGACGTTGTTTTGCTCATTGAAAGGTATATTTCAAATAAATTGTAAAAAAATATATCATGCTGGTATACAGAGACAGATAACAGTTTAAAAAAAAATCAACATATGTTTACATGTAAAATTCAGAATAATCACCAAATTCTGGCCACACTCAGGGGGCCCTCACTCACTCATTATTCTAACTTTGCTCTGAATGCTACATATTAACTACACCCTTTAACTGTGTAAAATACTGGTGACAGACCTAATGATGAGAATACAGTCATTTTACAGCAGAGAAATATTAATATAGGTTGAAAGGTCCAGTCGAGTCATTTTTACTTATATTGCCCCAAATCATAACAGAAGTTATCTCAGGTCACTTTTCATACAGAGCAGGTCTAGACCATAGGAGTAAAGAGAAAATAGCACAATGCAGGTTCCACATAGAGATGTATAATAATAATAATAATAATAATTGTAGCAGTGCATGTTAAACAGGATCATGGGGGCAGTAAGGGGGCAGAAAGTACCAGGGTCAGAAATACCTACAGAAATTGATAGGAGGAGAGAGGAGAGAGACAGGAAAGCACAAATATATGAGAGAGAGAAAAAGCCAAGTAAGTAACAACATTGATGGGATATGAATGAGTACAGATGGAGAGGGAGAGGAGGAGAGAGAACTGGCGCGTCATCATGGAAGTCCCCGAGAGACTAGCCCTATAACAGCATAACTAGGAGATGGTTCAAGGCAAGCCTAAGCCGGCCCTAACCATAAGCTTTATCAATCAATTGATCAGCTGGAGAGTTTTTAGAGACTTGTTGGGGCAGCCTGATAATAAGGAATTCCAATTATCCAGCTTGGAAGTAACAAAAGCATGGACTAGTTTTACTGCATCTTTTTGAGACAGGATGTTTTGATTTTTTTGCAGTGTGAAAGTGATGAAAGGTAGTTGTTTTTTGTTTTTTAATAAAGACATATCCTGATCAATATCCTGATCAAGGTTAACTCCAAGATTCCTAAAGGCGGTGCTGGAGGCCAGGGCAATGCCATCTAGAGTAACTATATCATTAGATAATGTGTTTCTGAGGTGTTGTGGACCGAGTATAATAACCTAAGTTTTGTCTAAATTCAACAGCAGAAAACCGCAGCTCATCCAGGTGTTTATGTCCTTAAGCCAGGCTTGAGGTTCAGCCAACTGATTGTTTTCACCAGGCTTCAGTGAAGTACAGTTGGGTATTGTCTGCATAACAATGAAAGTTGATGGAGTGTTTCCTTATAATATTGCCGAAAGGAAGCATATATAAGGTGAATAGGATTGTTCCAAGCAGAGAACCTTGTGGAACTCTGTGACAAACTTTTACGTCGGTAGAGGATTCAACGTTAACATGTACAAACTGATATCAATACGATAAATAGGACTTTAAGCAGCTTAGTGCGGTTCCTCTACTGCGTGTTAAATGTTCCAGTTTCTGTAATAGGATGTGATGGTCAGCACTAAGACCTAAAAAGACAAGTACAGAGACAAGTCCTTTTTCAAATGCAATTAGAAGGTCATTTGTAACTTTCAGCAGTGCTGTCTGTGTGCTACGATATACTCCTAATCCTGACTGAAAATCCTCAAAAAAACTATTATTTAGAAAGTCATGCAACTGTTTGGCGACTGCTTTCTCAAGGATCTTAGAGAGAAAGGGAAGGTTTGATATAGAAGTCTATAGTTGCTTAAAACACCTGGATTAAGAATAGGCTTTTTAAGAAGAGCTTTAATTACGGCAACTTTAAAAGACTACGATACATAGCCTGTTAATACAGACAAATTGATCATATCTACTAAGTGCTAACTAAGGGTAAAGCTTTCTTAAGCAGCCTAGGTGGGATGGGGTCTAAGAGACAGGTTAATGGTTTGGATGAAGAAATTGTTGCAGTTAGTTGGTGAGGGTCAAAGGGAGAAAAACAATCTAATTATATAACAGGTTTTACAGCTGTTTCTAAGCTTCCTGTGTTTGAGGGTAGGAGGTGATGAGTTTTGTCTCTAATTATTAGAATTTTATCATTAAAAAGCTAATGTAATTCTTACTACTGGGATCTATAGGAATACATGGATCAATAGAGCTAAGAATCTATGTCAGCCTGGCTACAGCGCTGAAAAGAAACCTAGGGCTGTTTTTATTTTCCACTATTAAAGATGAGTTAAAGTATGCCCTGGCATTACAAGGGGCCTTCCTATACGTTTAAGAGTATCTTGCCAGACTAAGCAAGATTCTTCCAGATTGCTGGGACACCATTCCGTTCACGTTTTTGCAATATTTGCTTTAATTCACATGTTTGGAAGTTATACCAAGGAGCTAACCTCCTTTGTTTTATTATTTTCTTTTTTAGAGGGGCAATAGAGTTGAGTCTCACTCACAGTGAGACTGCAGCACTATCAACAAGATGATCAATTTGGTAGGGACTAAAGTTAGCACAAGACTCTTCTGTTATATTGAGACATGGCATGAAATTAAGTGCCTAATGGTGTATAGTCCAGTAATAGGATTTTAAAAGTAAATAAATAATGGTCCGATGAAGGAGGATTCCGTGGAAAAACTATTAAATGTTCAATTTCGATGCCATATCCCAGAACAAGGTTGAGGGTGTGATTAAAACAGTGTTTGGGTTTATTTACACTCTGAGAGAAGCCGATTGAGTCTAATAATGAGATAAATATACTGCTAGGGCTATAATTATCAATGTCCCCATGAATATTAAAATCACTTACTATAATTACTTTATCTGTACTAAGGACTAAACCTAATAAAAACTGAGACTTCAGATAAAAGTTCAGAGTACGGGCTAGGAGCAGGATACACTGCAACAGAAAGAAATGTCCGTAGTGTTTTCCAGGGTGGGTGTGAAAGACTATGAACAAGGCTTTCAAATGATTTATGATTGAGGTTTAGGGTTGATTAATAGGCTTGAGCCGAAAACGGCTGTAACTCCACCTCCTTGGCTGATGCCTAAAGGAATGTGAGAATTAATATGCCTGGGGGAGTTGATTCATTTAGGCCAACATATTTTTCATGACACAGCCAGGTTTCAGTAAGAAAAAAATAAATCAAGATGACAGCTTTCGATGACAGATATCTCATTTTTAAGAGTCCACGTTTAATGCTCCTATTTTGTCGTACTATTGCGGCGGTGGTGTTAAATTTAAGGTTTTTACGTATAACTCTCTTCTGTTTACTTATATTTAATTAATATTAAGTGATCCAGGGGCAGACACAGCCTTTATGGGTTTTTGGGGTGGGTAACTGTTCTAATGGAAGCACAGTGAAGCCTGAAGGACTGCAGCTCTGCCTCCTTTTCTCAACTCAGGGTTGTCATGGTTTTGGTCTACAAATAAACTCAGTCCGATTTCTAGATATGGGAACTGCTCCATCCAACATAGGATATACACCATCTCTACTAATCAGCCCAGATAATTTTCTGGACACCAACTCGACAGCCAGCGGTTGAATGCTGACATGTGGCTATACATGTCATCGCTGGTTAGATTTGAGAGATTTTGAGTCTGACATTGTCTTTAAATATGTGAATACATTTGACTATGGTCGCCAGTGTCACTCACTTCACATTTCTCAAACTATAGCTGCCAGTAATCAGAGTTGGTTTCTTGGCAGATGTGAGCTGAGTGAGAATAAGTTGAACTGGTTGGTGGTGAACCGTGGGCTTCTGCTTATGGCTATGGACAGTCACCCAACCACCCTGGCTTCCTGGGTGCTCGGGAGCTGCCGAGGGTAGAGTAGGAGCTACATGGGGTCACTGCACTGGCTACTGGGGGCTGGCTAACTACAGCAGCTAACAATTGGGTTTCCATGGTGTGGAGCCGCACTTCACTGAGCCTTGCTTTCATCACGGGAAATAAACTACATTTATTACATGTATGATTATCACTAAAGGAGGCAGAGAAATAATTAAACATAAGACACACCAAGCAGGAGAGAGCAGGAGAGTGAGAGGGAGAAAGAGAAGCCATCAATAACTGCTAAGATAAAGAAACTAGCAGATCTTAATAGCTGTAAACAACCGTTGGATTAGTCAGAAAGTGGTTGAAAGAAGGACAGAGCTATTTGGGTGCTTCAGCGGAACTAGTGTAAGTTTGAATGTACAGCAGGTAATCAGCTGCTGTAATGAAGAATATAGCAAAATTAGGTTGAGCTAGACCATCCAAAAAGTGCTACCAGTAACACAGAAACACCAGCAACCGGAAATGAGACATGAGACACTTACTGCAGAACAGCACATAAATCTAAGGTACAGTTGTCATGCTGTTTTTCTCCTACCTAAACTCTGATTCTCTGTGAGCCTAAAGTGCGTCACGTTTCCATTGTTTTCCCCAAATTGGTTTTCTGCAAACACAGAAGAAGAACAGGAATGTGTCAGAATTACAACCTCACAGACAGATTCTCAACTATTTTAAACCTCATAACAGTCCGCTCCTTCTGTTTGTTTATTATTAAGGTGGAGGTATTTTAAAAAATAAAAGCCTTTCTGCCAGATTAGATTGCACAACGTGTCAATAGAGATGCTGCTGAAAGCAGTCGCAATCAATTTCAGTTACATTGGGTGAATTGATGGATTTTGTCTCAGCTCAGTGGGACCAATAGGAGTGCAGCAGCAAAGGCCTGTGTTACTGAAGTTAGACCAAAGCAGACACAGACATTAATTGGATATACTGTAGTGTTTGTGTGGTTATGTGTGTGGGAGAGAGAAGAGACAGTAATGCAAATGCTGGAGTGACACCATTTGGAAAACATGGACCACTTCCCTTTGTTTCCCCTTTGCAATTCTATCATTCTATCCAACTTTGCTGCATTCATTACACCACTTGTGATATAATGTTTAATATCAACATCTGTGTTAATTTTTGAGGAAACTGAATAGTCTCCATGCATTACATTTGTGTTATTGATGGATAAAATCAATGTTATGAGCACCGGTGGAAATACTTTTTCAAGTACATTTTTGAGGTTCTTGTACGTTACTTTTGCTTCTATTTTTATGCTACTTCATAAAATACATGTATCTGAAAAATAAGCACAGGAGCCTTATTAATAGAAATGATGGCTTATATTATGTTAAGAACACATGACCAGCTTGTCATCAGTTAAGTTCAAAGCAGTTAATCATGTCTCCTTCCTGCTTCTCTTTTTCTTCCCTGCTATCACTTTTTCTCTCTGTTCCTTTTCTGAAGGTCATTTAGAGCAGACCACAGAGGAGACAGACTCTGTAGAACCAGCTTCAGTGTAATATCTTAGATAAATACGAATCAGATGGTTAATTATCTGTTTTGCCTTCATTTGATATCATAACATCCTGAGGCAGACATTAATTGTCCCCCAAAGCAGGCGTAATTAAATACAATTTTTGATTTAAAGTTCATTTTGTTGAGTATTACTATCGCTGAACTTGAAAATACAAAGGCAGAGCACAGAAGCATCTGCAAATGGATACTTTTTTAAATTCACTTTTTACTGACATAGCTATTTAATGAAAAGATGTGCGATTACATTCATACTGCTTTATACTGATTTAACTTTAATGAATATGCTTTGACTACATTATGGCTTCAATGGACTTACGTACAAATGACTGTCTAATGATATTACTAATTGGAAACAATTTCTAAATGAAAAGATGAAAAGATTTCTGATAGGGCACAAGTAACTTGTGGTGTACCACAAGTGTCCATTCTTGGACCCCTTTTGTTCCTCATCAAAATTAATAATTTGGTCATTGCACAGTAATCTATGTTCCTGTTACTGTTTGCTGATTATACTAGTTTGTTTCTTTGACCTAAGCATTTTCCCCACTTATATCAGAGGCAAATTCTGAATCAAATCAAATTTATAATTGGTTGAAATTGAACAAACTTTCTTTAAATGTTAATATATGTAATTTCATGATATTTACTGCCAAAAACAAAAGTTACTGTAATTCTTGTCCTCTCATTGGAAATAGCTCTCAGGTTTCATCCACCAGATTTCTTTGTGTTTTACTTGATGAAAGGTGGAAAAATGTCCTTTCTGTAGGAAAAAAAGGTTGCAAAAATTAATTTAGTTTGCAATAAAAGAACAAAATCAGTTGGTAGTGACACAGCTAGCATCGATATTAGGTGAAATAAGGAAGGCCTGTTCTCAGGGCCATCTCTGGACATATTGGTTCCTTAGCTGAAATGTCCACTGGCCCCCCTGAAGGGTCTGATTTTTTTTTTCATTATTAATTTTTATGACTATTACTAACATTATTTCAAGTTTAAATTTATTCATCTTCTACTCTGTGTCACATCATCAACATCATCTGTCGATTAGTATCTTTTCATGAAAAATAAATCCAGACTAAAAATAGTGCCTGGTTTTAACCATATTCAGGATATCATAATCTGATTATTCCTATCTCTGTATGATTCTAACATTATCAGGTTACTGTTAAACTGTGTCTGTGATGCATCTACATTACAGTGAGTGTCTGTCATTTTTGTACTAAGGAGAATCTGATATTCATATCAGCTGCTGGTGTTTTAAAATACTATATTTATTTTAATTCTATTTTTTTTCCTTAATTATACAGCTTTCAGTGCACACTAAGGGCCTACTCAGAGACGAAGATGACAGTGGGAATTTTCTGTAGCAGGAAGGTCTGGGCAGGATTTTAGAAAGGCACTTCAGCATTAACAAAATGCCAAACTAACAGCAGCACTGTAGAAGTCTCTTCACCTGCGTAATATGACTGAAACAGATGCAAAACAACCGCTTTCTCACTTTGTTCACTGCTGCTGTTATATAACTGAAACTGAAACTAACTGCTATTTTTATGTATTTTGTGGCTCAGGGGGTCACTCATGCTCAAAGTGTTCAGTGTTTTAATAGAGCACAGTGGGGCAATTTTGACAGCTGTTATTCAAGGAGTAACGGCATCACGGCATCAATTACATTACCTTACTAAAAGGGTAATTGTTTATCATTATAGGCTGTCTTTTGTATTTTATATTGTCCGAATCCCGATTATGATTTATCCTTGTGTGGATCATATTTTAATGTTCGCATAGAACATAAGTAACCTGGTTACTTGTGTGGTTCTTACATAGCGGTATGAGCAAATGAGCCGCTGGGTTGGGGAAGTGAAAAAACGGCAGGTTATGTTTTTTAACAGTGTAAGGGGCACACTGGATGTCAGTGATAGACTTTTATACATCAGGAGCAATTACAAACTATTTTTTCCTCCTTTTTGGTGCTCCTCCAGCTGGTGGCGCCCTAGGCGACTGCCTAAGTGGCCTACGCTTAAAGCCGGACATGCCTGTTCTCAGTCTAGCCTGTACTAGTCACTCAGTAATAAAAGAAAGCAGCAGTCTTAGGCTATGTTGCTGTGCAGATTTACAGATAAATACTGACCTCAAACAGTGAATGAGTATTAAGCATGTGAATTGGTATATTAATCTCTTTGTTTTGCTGATTGTTTTAATTTTAGTTGTTCAAGGACAAAAGACACAGACAACAGCAAGCAGTGATTCTGTTTTTTATTATGTCCCCTTACTTTTGTATTAATGTTAATGTTAAAGTATTAATGTTGCCAGTGGCAAATTAGAGGAGCGAGTTCTGTAACAGACAGTGACATGCTTCGGGAAAACCATGTAACCCTCACTTCCAAATGTTACTGTTTTTAATATTAGTAGGATTACTCACCTGTAATTCTTTATCTTGCTAATTAATAAGCTAAATGTGTCTCTCAGAATGTCAGTTACGCTGTTACAGTAAGAGGGACTGGTATCTACAACAATGAATATACACTCATTGTCCACTTTCTTAGGTACACCTTTGCAATTTGATGCAATCCCATACAACTGTTCTGCTATATTATTTACTTTTTATGATGCCTATAATGTTTGGTTTTCGTTGATACTGTCATAGAGTAGTTCATTAAATGACATGTTTTAGCACTGAGGTCATAGTTAGTGTTGGTGTTGTTCTGGACTGCAATATAATTGTTTATAATATTCTGCCCCCCTCATGTATGTAAATGAGAAGGACAAAAAATTAGAAACACTTGAAAATATAATGTAGTTCATACACAACACCACCTTTAACTCTGACCTCAGTCATAAACATATCATTGAATTTACAAATTTCCGACTATGTTCACCAAAAACTTAACATAAGAGAGATGTTATGGCAGAGCTGTTATATTGGACTGAATTAGATTGCACAGGAGTCCTTAATAAAGTGGCCACTGAGTGTATGTAGCTCACTACTCATAGAAGCCAAGCGGTGTTCACCGTCTGACAGTCTGAGGTTTGCTTGTCTCAGACTTTGTTGAAGGCTGACGTGGATCGGATCTATTTTCTATTGACAAATCTTTCCATGGTTTGCTCTTACGGTCACTACTTCTGACCGCTTTGCACCTGGAAAACTGCTGGAAAATATATTTTGTTACTGTAACCTCCGACCTTTTCTCCTGTAATAAAAAAAATGCAGTTACTTTAATCGTAACACTGGTTCCTGTTGTGTTTCTGTTAGCACATCAGCTGTGTGTTTGAGCTTGGTAGAATCTTGTGACACAGCAAATGTGAAATCATTTAAATAGCTGGATGATGTCAATCCTTCGATTGATTCTAATGGAGCCATTCTCATTTAGACAAATGGCTAAAATAAAATTGTGGACAGAGTTAGATTCTTCCCACCACACTGTTATTAATTTCCCTGAAGACATTAGAGTTTCTGCACGCTAAGGCACTTATAAACTCATTAGTTGATAAATGTATCACAACAAATGACTTGATCACATTCAGGTGCTTTTGAAGTTGGATAATTGAGTTTGGAGGCTCAGGACAAGTGCGATTTGAGTTAAATTAAACTTAGTTGTAGTGGTGAAAGTGTTTTCAGCATTTGAAAGGTCATATAGTTGCAGCCTAAGATGGAAATTCTCAAACTCTGCTTATATTTTCAACTGATCGGCCATTCATCGTCCTAACAGGATGCTCTGAGGTGAATCTAAACTCTAAACTCATCAAATTCATATTTATCATCCTTGCTCTGATGTATATGTATGGTCGTCATGTTTTGGTCTGATGGCTGAATTGACTGAGCGTGGGCCCTCCCCAGTGGTCATGAATATTTACAGAAAGCGTCCACGAGGGAGACAGGATAGACTGCATACAGGGTCGTACACATATCAGAGAGACATCCACAACACTGAAGCTGTTTATTCAGAACCGGCCTATGTAAGGTGTGCACTGAGAGGTTCTACCTGTGCTTGTAAACAGGTTTCTTCAAAACCTTGGCATCTTTTTTCTTCCCACATGTGTATAGTGAAAAATTTAGACACTGACTTCTCACCTTGTCATATCTTTCTACAAAGTTTTTGCCTTTAAAGGCATCGAGGCTTTAACAATGGATCAAATGTATGTGTGATATGATATTGTGAAGGGTACTGCTTGTTGTGACAAACCTACGGAGAATTATCACCCAACTAAACAGTTCTCCTCAGCTTTTCACTGTAGCTACGAAGCTTCCCAACCTCTTTTGCTCATTGCTTTGCTTTTCTGGTATGCAAACTCCAGTCTCATGAGCCTAGTTTTCAGCTGCAGCAGGCAGGAGTTTTCAGCAAAAAAGCTTTGATAAACTCTCTGTACACATGCCAAAGACCAAACGGGAGTCAGATAAAGTCAGCAACTAGCTAATGAAGAAAGTCCAATAAAAAAGTGTCTACGCATTAAGCAAACCAAAGGCCAAGGATATTCTTGTCAGGAGCTGGTGTATACCAAAAGGCTGCTAAAAGTTAATATAAGTGAATACTAGATATTCACGAAGGGGCCTGAAACACGATTCTAAATAAATGCCACGTTTACTCCATGTCTGGTGGATGTGTAAATGCTAACACACTTTGAAAATATACGTCTAAGGTGACGGTATTTTTTTTTACCACATTTAATAATAGTAAATAACATATTAATGCAGCTTTAAATACCATGCACCTCTAATTACATAATACTTAAAAAGCTTACATGTCAAAATCATTATGGTAATCTGATTATTGGACGTTGCCAAAGACTCCATGTGTTAATGTGCAGCACCATCTAATTAGGAATGTGTCATATTAATGAATGAATATTTTTTTTATTCAAGTGTCATACACCTAAAGGTGCCCAGCCCACATGGGCTTACAAGCCACTACTTGTATTAGAGCAAACTAATACATAGCACTGTATACCGTGTCAAACACATTATATTAGATATAAACCAAACAAATTAAACATACAGCCTTCTCATATGCTGATGGTAAGCAATTAACAAAAACTGAGCTATTTCAAACAGTCCCCCCAAAAGCCCCTAAAATTCTGTTTATAACAACTGATTTGCAACAGCAAATACATTTTGGCGGAAATGTCATTGCGACCAGATTACGTTTTCTACTAACGTAACAAGGAACTGATGTTAATTTACATATTAACATTTAATTTACATAGCAACATGACAACTCATTTCGAGTAATCTTTTTGACCATCCAGTGAATGTAAGTGGAATATTCACTCTTCTTTTACCTCTGTTTCTATCTTCACTAACTCCTTAGGGAAAATATCTGGTTCTTAAGATGCTAATTGCTCCTCTATTTTCAACACCTTGAGGCTAATTTTGTAGTTATGTCAATTGGTTCTGGGCAGTTACTTTGCAGTGGGTTTATCAGCCCATTTTCACTGAAAACAGCTGCCTGCTGTGCTTGAAACATATTAATGAGAGTTGTAAGACTAAACCAAAACAGTGTAGTTGCTGGTCTTAAAAACAAAAACTGAACAACACACATCAAAAACTATAAATTCGCCAAAAGATGGTAAAATTCATAGATTCCCTGTGGACTTCTTACCAGGAATGTCACCTCTCACATCACACACAGTAATTTGATCCATTGCTAATATAAAATATTAACAAGTGCAGCTTTAAGATTTCGGTTTAAGATTTTTTTAAAGGTGAGAACATGTTCTCTATGATACAATATACAGTATATTAGCTTGTGGATGACAGGTAAGTTAAGTATAAGTTGTATGTGACCTCAGGCCCCTTGCCATCACACTAAGATTTGAATTGGGTGGACAGAGGCATTTAAAAAAGACATGGTGTTAGATGGGAGGAAAAGTCAGACCAGAGCAAGTGATCATTAACATCCCTATTCATTCCCCTTACTATCACATCCTGGATGACACGGGGAAGGGAAGTTGGTTTGTTCTTTCCATCAATCGCACTTTTTTTCTCTTCGGGCCACAGACCCCTTGCACCTACAGTATATTCAGAGAAGCCAAGAGAGAAATGAGATGGAGATTATCATTAGCATCCACTAGCAGACCCCACACAGTCAAATTCAAGACAACGAGGAGTTTGAAAGTGGAGGAGAACTACAGTAGGTATGCATGAACATTTCTGGACAGATATACATGGAAATCTAGAACGAATGAGGAAAGCCTGGCATGCTAGAAGCCAAGAGGAATAATGTATGACTTGGCTGAGCGCAATATATCCCCCAAGTATGACTCTGCATGGCTCTCACCTTCCCTCTCTATCTGATGTTTTTTTAAACATGGTTCTCAGGCATATCGAGTCATACAGCATCTTAAGGTTCAGCTCAGTCTCTTTCTTCCTACCCCACTGTGTCTCTCTCTGTCACTTCTTTCTACATAATTCAGAGCACTTAGCTAGTTGAGTTGGAATGAGTGTGTGATTGAAAGGGTCACCTGCTAAAATCTACAGCCTCAGAAAGGAAATTTGTGTTTCCCCATGTGATTGGCGTCAGAGGTTAATAGTTATGGCAAGAGCTGCGTACTACCTGGGATGCTAGTGATGATAATGATGAGGAATAAGGAATAAGGATATAATGAGGAATATCAATGTGATGTAATGTTGTCTAAATTTAAAAATGAAGTCCGCACACAGGGATAGTGGCTCATCGGTTTGGAATGGGGCCCTCTCTGCCCCCCTCGCCTATCTGCAGCAGCAGAGAAGCGTCTGTGTGCCATATTCCTCAATCAGTGTAAAAAAAAAAACTTCAAATGTGCTTTTGTTTATAGGAGTCAAACTGGGCGTTTTCACACGTTTTCTTGCCTCGCAGTGACCCAATAACAACTCTCAGATTACCATTCTGTTGTCATGCCATTAACACCAGCTTTCTGTCTCAGAGACTGAAATGTACATGATGTTCTTTTTATTCCGCTCACATAGGTCTACAAAATGAATATACATATACATTTTAAAGTGGAATGTTGCAGGTTTCAGAGGATGTCTTCTTATATTTCTAGATCAAAAAATTGCAGAGTTTTGGAAGCAGTTTGGTGAAATTTCCGTTCTATTACCGCCAGCCGGACTGCCAACCCCAGAGGGCTAGTACCAAATGGGAAACAGATACAGTTAGCAGCTAGCTGGTGGACATAGTGAAGCATTTAGCAGCTAAAGACCCAGATATTTCCCTCAGGAGTTGGTAGAGACCAAAAAACAGACCTAAAAGTAATTAAAAGTCAGTAAAAGTAATTTAATGCAAATTTAGGGTAAAATGTCCTTTTTGACACTTATGATAAATACACTTAGGCCTATTCTGTTTGCTTTCTTTAAAAAGATTTAGATCAAAAGATTATGTCTGCACATTAAGTACAGAGCTGGAGCTGGGAAGAGATTAGTCTGGTGGAAGCATTGAGAAAAAGCTAGCCCAGATCTCTCTAGTTTAAAAATACACCACTAATGAGATACATGCCAATTTATCAATTAGCATGTATCTCATTAGCTTAATCTGCAAATAAACAAGTGATGTAAAAACAATGAGGCTAAGCTGGGCTAATTGCCCTGTGTCAGCTCCATATGCTTTAAACAGAGACAAGGGAGTGGTATCAGTCTTCTCGTGTAACTCTCAAGAAATAAGGAAACACACAGAGCTGAAGCACTTCTTTAACAGGTGAGTTGAATAACTGCCCAGTCACCCAGACAAACTTGGTCTACCATTTATTAACCAAAGAACAAAATCTACACAAAAGTCCGTTGTAAACATTAACAAGTTTCCCATGATGCAAGAAGAAAGATTTCCATATGTGTTATCACCAGAAGGGAGATCCTGAAGATCCACATCAAGGAGGTATGTGTAACAAAAAGTTTTGTCAACAATGCAGTTGTGCCCAGTTTGACTTTTATGAGAAGCAAATACATGCAATAGAACTTATTTGGATTTACAGTTTGAAAACAGACACACGATGAATGCGCAGCATAACTTCTGTATACCATCAATGAAACAGCCACAAAAGGTGTTTTGTGATGATAGAGGATAGAGACAGTGTGCTTTAACATTGCCTCTGAATAAGAACTGCCCAGCAAAAGGCTCAAGTGAAAAGGCATGTGACGAAACAAAAGGAGGCATGTCAAACAAATTACCAGTAATTCTGTATTTTTGCAACATATTATTAGACTGTTTTTGTTTACCAGCTTTTTCTTTGTTAGTGATTATGTTCATTTTGTTCAGGGCTTCAGTGTTTTGGAAATGAGCCAAACTGTTAAATAGTATTATTAAAAAGAGCATCCAGCAATTTCTGTTGAGCAGTCTGCTTCTTCTTACAAATAATTTCCTGCTTGTGTACATGAGCCCTCCTGACTTTGACTCGTGGAGGGAAAAATGTACCTACAATTGGTATTTGACAGTTATTCATTTGAATTCCTGCATGGCTGTTTAAAGACATCTGTAAAATGAGCGTAACTCAAGAATGGATGCAAGAGGAGTCATCTAATCACAGCCAGCAGCCTGTAGGATGAGCACAGCCTGACTGACAAGAAGGAGAGCTTGTGGCTTCAAGCCAGCAAGCACTTGACAGAGAAGACTGCAGCTTGTCAGTCAACAAAATCAACATCAGGCAACTACGTATGGAGAGACCAGTCTGCATCATGAAACATGTATTTCTGACAACACTTACCTTACCTCCAAGTAAAATCAGTAAGAGTAAACAAGTTTATATGGATCAACACATAAACCCTAAGAAAATAAAATATATCATTGAATTACAAACAAGGCACCAAAAGATAAAAAATATGTCGGGAGTAATGACATAAATGTGGTCATGTTATATTAGTGTTATCGTGATACAAGATTCTGATTAAATTAGCATGCGCTCAAAATCAAGATTGGAAAAACAATCGGGCAAGGACGAAGAGCCGTGTTAACATCGATGACGTTTTCCAATGGTGGAGACTGCACGGTAGGACTGGGAAAGAAATTCAGCCCTGGATTCATCTGCAGGGACCGTCCCTGACTCCGAATGACAGGCACACAGAGAGGGCCGGTGAAGAGACTGACAGGGCCGGTAAAAAACTTTAAAACTTAATGGATTTTTTGAATGGTTTCACCAACCACCGATGCGGCGGACAACTTGATGGCCCACTGGGATTAATCCCGGGATAGTCTCGATGGCCAGTCGAACTATGGTGGAGAGACCTGTGAGAGTTGAAAAGCATGAAGACAGATGCGGAGATTGATTTGTTTCTGCTTGACAGTGGTGTGTTGCTATTTTTCACAGAGTCAATAGGTCAGTAATGTTTTCTCCTGTTTGCTATTGTTTGTGATAGCTAATTTCATCTGGTTAGTTAACAAGCAGGTACCAGTGTCATATTTGTGTATCTGGTAACGTTAAATTACTTAACCACAGACATTCAGCTTACTTTCTAGTTTGCCAAGATATGGTGTTGGTGTGATGTTAGCTATAGTAGCAGGAGAGTTGTGAGTATCCCTGTCTGCCGCTTGTGTGCTGTCTGTGGGAAATGTGTAAATCTTGTCCTTTCTTCGTGTTAGCTATGCAGCAGCAACTGTAGCAACAGTTTGCTGTCTCGTTGTTTGCTCTATATCATGGTATTTGTCCGTAAACAAGCAAAAGGTTTTATAGCCACAAAGACCTAAAAACACAAGTTTCTTAGCACAGTGGGATTATTTGGATTGATGAGTATTTTGAAAAGCTATGCCAGGTAACGTTACCTTCCTTGTTATCTTAGCTACAAACATACGGCCCCTCTTCTGTCACTGTAGTTTTGTAAAAACAATCTAAACAACGAACTCTTGCTAGTTTGTACTCTGCTGTGTTTTGGATGCTGTGTTTGTTTGCATGTCATTTGTTTGATGAGATTTTTCATTATAGGTTTCTGCTTCAGTTATGAGGAAGAGTATCTAATTCCACGCCGCATAAGATGCTCTGGATTCCTTCGTACTGTTGTTGCCTTGGCAATATGCATCCATGAATTTGGGGGGCGGAGCTCTGAAGGAGCACTGAATGGAGGTTTTTTTTTGTTCTGCTGTTGAGTTCAAATATCAATAGTCTTTCTCCAGAATCGTTCACTCTTCCTTTAAAACTCAAACATACGTATATGGATGTCTCACATTAGCAAAAGACTTTAGTTGGAGCTAAGTATTAAATTTCATATGGGTCCAAGTCTGGGTCCATACAGTTTGCATAAGAATGCATTGGGTTTAGATTTTTTTTTTAAGGAAATGGTCATATTAAGACCGAATACCAGCATATAAAACACCAATGCCTAATTAGTAGACTACATCCACATTAGTTTTCAAGAAGTCCCATGCTACAAAATTAGCCGGACCCTGTATTAGAACTGCACTACAGAGAGCAAAAGAGGATCAGTGATGTTGAAGAAAAGTGGAAGGAGGGAAGAAGAGGATGAAAAAAGACAGAGGATAGAGAAGAAGAGGTGTGAATTAGGAACAGAGGGAAACAATAGCCAGGAAGCTTGAATGGCAACATTGGGCTGCTTCAGGTAAATGTGAGTATTAATTAACACTAAATTCTCTCTCTCTCACACATACACACTCTCTCCATCCCCTGATGCCATCTCTCAAGTATAAATTTTCTTCAGCAGTCTCTTGTTTTGGGAAGGTGTTTTTTTTTTTTTTTTTTTTTTGCTCAGAGGAGAAATTAAAATGGATTCCCACATCCATTTTCTCCTATCAATTATTCAGATGTGACCAAGCCTCATTATGAATTGAAATTTTCTCAACTCACGTGTGTATGTGTGTGTGTGTGTGTTTACATCCGCTGTGTACATTGTAATGCTATAGGATCATCTGAGAACATGTGTGTGGATTTGTGTATGGGCTCATTTAGGTTTTTGTCTGAGTGTATGTTCTTCAGCAGCTGTGCACCTGTGTTTACCTGCTGTGAGGAGTGTTAAATCTCACATGTATTTAGTGAGGAACAGTTGTGTGTGTGTGTGTGTGTGTGTGTGTGTGTGTGTGTGTGTGTGTGTGTGTGTGTGTGTGTGTGTCTGTGCCTAGTTGCTAGTTGAAAAAACTCCCTGAGAAACATGTTTCATTAAATGGAGTGGCAGTGATTGATACTAGTGGCATAATGAATAATTCCGACTGATTACCCATTTGCCGTTTGTTATTATTACACTTGAAGTGTAATATATTAGCATAACATCAGAGTTTATGATCTAACACACCTGTCTATAAGACTTTTTGGAGTGCGAGAATTTTGTATTACACTGCAGCTTTGGAAAACTACTGTTCATGTCAAATTTGATAACTGAAAGGTGCCTCTGTGGAGTTTTGGACCAGTACTTGAGGTGTAGAGCAATAGTGTACTGTTAAATCAGAGCACGCAAGAGCATGGATGTGTTCCACATTATGTTAATTTCATTTATGAAAATTTTAACTAAATATATTTGTCGATGACCTTTTTTCCCCTGAGGAAGACGAGACATTGACGATACTAATCTGACATCATTAAACAGCAGTGGAGAGGCTCTGGCTCTTGTGATTGTCCACTGACCTCAGGGTTGGCGATTCAATCCCGGCTTCTCCGGTGCATTTGCAAAGTGTCCTCGGGCAGGTCACTGAACCCCAAGTTCCCTCACTTGTAGGTTGGTTTGGATAAAGTCGTCTACCAAATGAGTAAAAATTTAACTTTTAGGTGACTAAAATTAGATTTAAAAACTAAAACTTTCTATATTCTCGCTATATTTTCGTTGACGAAAGAAGGGGAGATGAAATGAAAGACTGTTTTTTCAAACAATGACATATTCCAAATGTCCTTTTTGAATGGCTGCGCTGCATATTTCTCCTCCTGCACACCCAAATCATCTTCCCAGTGACTTCGCACACTAGCAGCTCAACCAGGAATGCACTGCTTACAGTTCCAGCCTGGACTTAGTTACTGTATGCATTTTAACCCTACGTCTATAGGAGCTCGGACAACATATGGTTTTAGTAACAGAACATGATGGCAAAAGCAGGGCTTGGACCCACTTGAAATGTGAGACCGCTGAGAGAAATGTGTGTAGTATTTGTTGGTAAAGAAGCCCTGTGGCTACAAAATCACTGGAAAAAACTTGACACCTCAAGGCTTTTCACACAGAAACTGAGGTAACATTAAGATGTTAAGCAACTTACTTTTAAAGCCATATTAAGCCATATCTTAATATGCTTCTCACAACAACAGGAAATTGCTACACTGCTTGCGGATGAAAATTATCAGTAATTTTTATGAATGAGATGTACACATGGGTTAACCAGGCGGCTCTGTGGGTAAAGAAATTGAATTGGACCTGATGATGGCGATAGATGAAAAGTCAGGGGATTACCAAAGCTTTTACAATTTGTCCACTGGGAACCATGAATGTCTGTCCCAAATTTGTGCCAGTATGTTAGATGGTGAGATCTTTCAATAGATTAGTGGGAATTTGGACCTGCTGGTGGCCCAAGATTAAAAGTCAGGGGATCATCAAAGGCATTAAGATTCCTCCACTTGGAACCATGGATATCAATACCAAATTTAATGCTAATCCATCCAACCTCTGTTGAGACATTTCACCAAAAAAACAAAAACTTCAACCTCATTGCGGTATTAGAGAAAAGGTCGAGATCACCAAATTCACTTGGCTGTTTCCTCTGCGGTCCATGAATATCTGTACAACATACTGGATAATGGCAAACCATTAAATAGTTGTTTAAGTATTTCAGTTTCAACCAAAAGACTGACATTGCCATCCCTAGATGTACGCTGCTAAGGTAGCTAAAAGAAAGTTAATAAGTTAATAAGTTAATAATAGTTAATAAATTCACAGAAGTTTATTTTTCTCTCATTTTATTATGTACATATTAGCGCAGTGCCCCTCGAAAACATGCTTGTTAGCTCACTAATAGTTAAATATTTTATTTGGTCATCTAATTATCATCATCTAATTTCCATGTCGCTCCGGTGTTATCATATCTGTCAGATACCTGATCAGAAAATACTGGACCACAAATTCAAAAGGTCTGATGTGACACATACACCAACTTTCCAATTTATGTAGTACACCTCTATAAAATTAATGCTGTATAATAAAACAGGACTGCAATTAATCCTCCCTTCATGAGGGTTATAGAGTTGAGTTTTTACTGAATCTGTTTGAAAGAGGTGATAAAGAGATTTATCTTAATGGTTATTTTGGACGCTGCAATTTGTGGTGCTGTTGAACTGTACTGGGTTATACTGAGAGGTGTTCCAAATATTTTGTCCGTCTCATTTATACGAACTGAGGTTGACAAAACATTGGGGACACCTCTTAGTATAACTCAGTATAGGATGTTCATTCTCTGCCTAATGCTCACTGTAATATTAAAAAAATGCACTGCAAAGATGAAAACCCAATGCTCAGTTCCTACAATTTTCTGTCAGTATTTCTACTTAAAGCCATTAGTGACCATGGCATCTTTGCTATTTGCAGATGATCTTTTGGCTATAACTGACTGTTATTTCTGGAGTACACTGAGGGACTTATACAGACTTAGTCATTTAACCAAGTCTTGGATTTTCATGCAATAGGCCTGAGGAACTTTGACAAAGATTTGCCTGAAGACATCCACAGTAAAAATCGCTCAGTGACTTCTGAACTATTTCCAGAAGCAGGTGTTAGATAGTTGAAATTCAGACATTTCCTCAACCATAGGAAATGTGGATTTAAATTAAAAAAAAAAAAAAATCTAAGCTCTGGTGTCAAAAAATGTGTAAAATGGATAATAATGCCTGAAGCTTGAAACGAAAGATGTTCATACCTACTCAGCTAAGGTGCTGTCCAATTTTTATTATGCTGGAAATGGGAATCCTTTAGTACTTGGCAGAGCAGGATTGGTGGTTATTTTCATTCTAATACAAATAAGAAATTGTTGATTGCATGGTGAATCAAAGGTTTGCACTTTCAGGATTCAGGTTCCATTCCCTTGTTGTCTTTTCTTGGTGTTAAACTTGTTTGCTGCCATTTTCTGAACTGTCCCTGGGTATGAGTATGTGTGTTCGCCCTATGATAGATGGAATCTTTCCTCGGTTTCTACCTGCCTTCCACCCAGTCCATATTCGGATGTGCCCCACACCACAAGAAAATCTGAAACATCAGAAAAAAGTCTGATTCAGAAGTTTTTATTGGGGCTTTCAGGCAAACCTAAATATGTATTTTTCAAATGGCTCATCGACTTTCCTATTTACTTCTCAACTTCCTGAAATGGAAATGAGGAACTTGCAGGTGTGAGGGTTGGGGGGTATGTACCATATGACCTTAGACTGAGGTGTTCCGAGTAAATATTTGATTATTGCATAATGCTCATTTTGTGCAAACAGGTCTTACACCCGCATTACCCTTCAGTGGAGGACAGACAAGGAACTCTGAGAGTGACCCCTCTCCTTGTGTCCTCTGCGGCCTCATCCTCCTCCTATGATTTTCTCCCGATGCATGTTGTTTGATGTCACAAATTCATTTGTGACTAATGGAGAAAACCCAGTGGCAGATGGTGCGGTTGGCCCCGTACATATTCTCACTCACGCATCCCAGCCATTGGTAATCATTTTCCCATTCCCTTCTATATTTCTATAATGTCTTTTTTTTTTTTTTTTTTTTTTTTTGCCAGCTACACACTTCGATTACCATTTTTTTAAATCTTACATCGCTGTCAGGCGTCATGTTGGTGTTTTGCTTCGGCAGACTGACAATATAGCTGATAGAACAGGTCACACATACACCTCCCAGACCTGATAGCTTGCTGTGTGTGTGTGTGTGTGTGTGTGTCTGTCTCCATGCTGCAATTAATTATGTGATGGTAATCAGGCTGCAGAACTCTGATTTGTATGGTTGTCATGGCAGCACTCATGGGATCTGACAAGAGTTTCTGGGGTGGATTGACAGCATGGCCTTCAGTTTAAATGAAAATAATACTGATATCCTCTATGGTGTAGTTTTCAAAGCACAGTTACTTTATATATATTAATATATTAATAATTATATATATATATATATATATATATAATTAAACATTTCTTCTAACTTTATAAATACTTACTGACTGGCCATGTCTTAACATAAGTTATTGTCAAACAAAATGTAGATTGAAATTGAGAGGATGCATCAAGTAAAATTAATTCCAAATTTTACAAAACATTAAAAACATGGATATAAAGTTGTAAATCAAATATTAACTTTAAGCTTACCCTCTGGTACCCTATATTCTATACTTTGACTTCAACATGTAGAATACATACAGTATTCATTCATCATGATTGCTCTTCTTTGTCCCCAAAATATAAAGTTGCAAGTTTGCTGGCCAATAATACGCACTGCTACAGAGGTCATTGAGGTAGTTTGGGTTCAATTAAAAACCTGGTTAAGGTTAGGGAAAGTCATGCTTAAGTAAAAGAAAGAAAAAAAATCCACCCCAACCCCCTCCCTATGCATGGACTTTTTGGCTCTATAAATGATTCCTTCAGTTGCTCCCATCATTATTACTACTGCCACAAGAGGGCTTTTCAATTGAATGTGAACATGTCATTTTGGGCACTTGCTGAAACGACTGATTCTGTCATTTTGGTTTTTGAGAGGTCAGTCTTGATTAATCTAACTGTTGTTGAACGGTGCTGCTTTAAGAGAGTATGCTCAAGATCACTGAGAGAAAACTTCTTGAAGCTCATATTCAGAAGAAACCGGATTTAGCCCAGGACCAGCTTTTTACCCTCTCAGGGATGATTGAGGTGCTATTGGGATTTACCAGTTGGGTCTACATATGTTACGTAGATGTGAGAAAGACCTCTGCATGTGATCCCTGAGGTATTCTTTGAGTGATGGTGCGAGACCATTGGATACCTATGCAAGCCATTATTTCCCTGTTTTTTTTGGTGTGACAACAGCACTTGCACTCCCACCATTAGGTCTAGCACGTTAAAGGCGGGCAAATGATTACGACAAGGATGTACCTTGTTACCTTTTACTTTTTAGAGATTTTCATAGAAAAGATATGAAGGTGCAGCAGCTATGGCAAGTAGGGAGAGATCGATGATGTCGAGATGGCATCTCTGCTACTTGCAGATGATCTTTTGGCTTTGCCTGACTGTGATTTCTGAAGTACACTCAAACAGTTTGCAGTTAAGTGGCAGGATGAGAAACAACATCATTATGCGTGAGATCATAGTTCTCTTGTGGAAAAAGTTGGATTAGTGGAACAGCGGCCACAAGAGGAGGAGTTCAGGTATACTGGATTTTTATTGAAGTGGTGGTAAAGTATTCCAAAATTAATCACCGTTTTGGGGCATCAAGTGTAAGTTGTGTATCAGACGACTGTGGTGAAGAGAGCTGAGCACTACAGCAAAACCCTCAATTTAGTATTTATCAGTCATTACTTATCAGTCTTTACTTAAGCTTATGACCCATGGTCAAAGCTTATGACAAATCTTTGTTCTTTTGGTAGAAACCAAAAGAATCATACTACAGATACAATCAGCCAAGATGAGGTCTCTCCCCGGGATTGCTGGTTGCAATCTATGTGATAGAATAAGAGGCTTAGTGACTGGGGAGGACCCAGATGTTGAGCCACTGCTACCTTTGTCCTGACAGACACCAGATGAACTGGCTGAGGCACCTAGTAAGGCTAGGCAACCGCTACACATGATTTTATCAGACAACACATGGCACATTACCCTACACAATATCCATCTGAAAATTGACTTGTTTGACATGAGAAGACTGTCCTAGGAAATATCAAACGTGCCTGATAAGAATCAGGATGTCTGAGACAAGGTCAGGAGAACATGATGGCATGACGGCTTCTCACAAGAGGAGGATAGTGATAAGGTCCATAATGACCATGCCCGTGTGCTGATCCTGAAAATACCTCTTTTTCTCAGGAGTAGGGGGTGTTGCACTTGCAGAACTTTAACACCAGAGACCTTGGTTCACATCATGAGTCCGTGTTTGCCAAGATCATGGATTTGCTTAAATGTTAATAAAGTGAACATGTCCTGTCCTGTGCATCAAGTCACTTTTGACTTTTTTAATATTTTACAAGACGACAACCTTCCCCACACTTAAACCGAGAGCTTTGAAGGCCTAAACATAACCATTATCAAAAGGTTAGTGATGGTTTAGTTGCTACCAGTAATATTGTATTACAAAGACAGATATTATATTATGAATATGAAATAGGTTGTTAGTCATTGTTTAGTGAGAAAGATTCTGCTTTACCCTTTTGTGACCTGGCAGATTTGTTCATTAAAACCTTCAATCATTATGTTGATAAACAAATATAAATCGGCTTATTACATTTCTCGATAATGTTGCATATTAAAGTATATAAAAATTATTTCGAAGAGACAGGGTTCAAAAAACACTCTCAGATACCTCTAGTGGTATCAGGCCATGCACATATTTTCTGTTATATACACCGGGTTTTCTGACTCCACACCATTATAATGGACATGAATAGAATTTAAACTGTGAATCTCATAGCACTGGTTTCATGGGGACTACTTTGTACCCAAGAAGTACTTCTCATGAAAACTATAGACAGTTTGTTTGAGTTTAAAAAATGGATGGATGGTGGATCATGGACTGTACAATAGATAAGTTGTAGTAAAAGGATGCATACAGTATGCACTTTGTTTTGTATTACATTTTAAATTCTTGATCAGACATGAGCACTGATATACTGTATATTTTTGGAGTTCAGACACTGACTATGAAACATAACTCATGTACGGCAGCCATGCAGTATTTTTCCACTTGGTGTATTGTTGTATTTACACAGCCTCTAAACTGAGCTGTGTGTTGTCACAGCCGATGAAACTGGTCAGCCAATCTGTGAGTCTTTGATTAGTTGATTAGTGTGGTTCAGGATGAATCAATGTCAATGTGGGGAGTCTGTTGATACTGCAGACGTGACATCAATACAATAAGAGATTTACATATGCAGGACGTGTCTGTAACCTCCCAGTATAGCTGTTGTATTGATACAGTGGATATGGGCCTTGTGTTTCTGATTAGTGTCTCAGTGCTAATTAACTGAGCTTAGTGAGAGTGAATATTTTAGTGCTGCTCAAACATGGGAAAAACACACTAGGAGGCGGTCTAACTGTGGAGAAATTCAACCTGAGAAAGGTTGTCTTAGATTTTGTGAACACATGTTTTCTTTTGACCAGATATTTAAGGCTCTATTTGTGCATTAACCTTACTGACATGTTTTTTTTTTTTTTCATTTATCTGTAAAATATACTCACACAGATGAGACCACTATCTATGGGTTACCCTTAATAATTCATGGGAACCTGTAACTAGTTTTGTTATCCCAGTGCAATCTTGTTGAAGAAAAAGAGATTGATTAAACTCAGCCAAGTAGGCAGCCAAAGCAGTTAAAAATATTTTTACCACACCATTAGCAGCAGGAAGAAAAAACTCACAAAGAAATGGACACATCAAATATGCCAACCTGGGCTGTTTCTGGATATTTTAGTGCGCTAGGCCAGATATCCACCTGTGCCCCTGAGGAGATTGATCGCATTATAACATTTTACATCAATTCTAACAATTTCATGAGATAGTTAGTTTTGTCAATCATATGTATTTGCCATCACTCAAATTCTGTGCCACCCCATCAACAGCACAAAGCCTGTCAGTTAGTAGCTTCATATGCACACTATGTGATGAGATTTATCCTCGTTTTAATTATTTTTGGGATATGATTTGGTATATAAGAAACCACAAAATAAATGATAGCCCACAGTTTCAATTAACAATATGACAGTGAGTGTCAGCCCCGAATACAGGTGTAGACTGGGCACCAGGTGTATTCTTAAGTGTAAACAGTTCATTTAACATTAAAATGCGCATAAGGTGTAGGTTTGGTTTCAAAAGTGGGGGTGGAGCAATTAAAACATATTGTACATACTGTATTCATAAAGTATAGCATTAAACAAATGATTGTTATAGTGAATTCCTGGGATTTATTTTCTCTTTATGGGAATTTTTTTTTCCATGTTGAAACTCATTATCAGTTAGAAGCGTAGCAGTTTGCAATGCCTTATGGAGGCAAAAAAATACCCTGTCAAATGCTTTTGAATATATTGCATCCCTTTTCTCTGTATTGTGAATACACTGTGTATATTTGTGCTGCAAGCGCCCTATCTATCCTGAACTACTGCTTCCCCTGGCCAGGTGTGTCGGTGAGAATATGTGATAAGACTTTGGATTTTTCTCCAAAACTTCTCAAATTGCGAATTCCCCCCTCTCTCTTTCCTTTCCCTTTCCTTTCCCCCTTTTTCTCCGCAACATCATCCTTTATCTTCTTCCATGATAAGTTAGGTGTTTCCTCCATCTAGTACATCAGATATTTAGTCCAGGAAAATCAGTTGTTTATTTTAAATCATGCAAGGTAGTCTTGTTTTTATGTATGGTGTCTCTGATAAAGCGCATCCACTTTTGAAACTGTCTGAATTACTCCAATAAAGAATAACTCACTTTAAAGCATTTCATGTGACTAACTGGCTGACTGACAAACACACAGATGAGCATATGTGGCATGCAGAAATTATTTCTACATGCCCAAAATATGATCTTGGTATCTTACATGATCATATATGGACCTAACTCTTAAAGATGAAATGATTTCTACTGTCACACTCACTATGTTTATATTCACAAAATATTCCTGTTTTTGCCCTTATTCTGGAAAGGTCAATATTCGTACTAAACTTTTTACATGGCTAATGAAAATGAACATTCCACTAAGGTTCCTGTTTAAATGCAGCCGTGCATAATGTAAAACACCTTTCTCTTTCATTCCTTCAACAACCTTACTGAAAAGGTTGGTGTTGTGATATTTGCGCATATCCGAAAACCTGTTGATATCCAAGTCTTTCATAATGTTTAAAACCGGTGTGTTTCTCCCTCCACCCAGAAATGTGGGCTTTTCTTTTGGGCACGTATTTCTAGCCCAGCCTTGTAAACTGTTGTGTAGTAGGTTTGTGTACAACGCATGGAGCTGACCATTAACAGGCAAGAGGCCATTTGTCGCAAACTGCTGTAAAAACCCCAGAGAGTCATATATTCTGAATGTGCTGTATACATGTCCAAAGAATGCTCCAAAAACCAGAATAAAATCAGCATATCCCGCATGTTTTAATCAGAAAATGCCAAATTCAGAATCTCCAAATGGAATATGCTTATTAGATGACCTGTATCAAATTCCGAATATTGTTGTATTCGGAATAATAGTGGATTATTAGTGTGCCTGTAAATGTATTGACTGATTCATGAATAACTTATTGATGTTGGAAGTCTGTCTTTGGTGCTCTCTATCTGATGGATTGTATAAATGTGACATGAATGCATATTGTATCTCAAATAGCTGGCATGAAAATTCACTAGTTAGTAGCAGAGATGTATCGATCTCTTTATGTCCAAATCTGTCTCTGTATCCAGTACTTGGGTATAACTGTGGCAGTTTTTACTTTTGTCCCCCCAGTGCTTAAAAGTGACATCTTAGAAGAAGAGTTTACAGCTTTACTGCAGGATGGTATTAAACCTAAAGGGGTATGAACTGATGGGAATCTGCTGTATAGTTGTGAGAATGAGCCCAAAAGGACATGAACAACCTTAGTTTTACAAAAGGAAAGTATAACTCGTAAGCAACAAAATGCAAATAAATAAAATTATTCAATTCAATGCACTTTTGCTGCTACATTCTTACCTGGTCTGGTATGACCACTGGCCTGTGGTGGCTAATGTTAGCCACAGTGACTACTGTTCAGCAAAAGTTACTTTATGTAGTCTCTATTTCCAGAAGAAGTGGAACCTGTGGCAGAAAATAAGCCAAATCCAAGGGTATGACAATACAATAGTTTCTGGTCATACTTGTCTCCATTGTTTAAAGTTTTTAATTTTAATCTTAAAATCAAGCTACAAGCTATTAGGTTGATTGACCACCTAAGATACCTGCAACTCTTACCAAGCTAACGTCCCAATGCATCCTTTTACAGATGACCTGGATGTTTTTGAGCATAATCTGCAACACTTTAATTTGCCTGACTTTAAAAAAACAATGAGCCGAATTGTGGTGCTGTCACTTTTTCTAGTGCTTTCTGTTCCAGTATTCACATCATGCATAGTATCTATGGGACTGACTTGATAGTTAAAAGAAACAGCTCAGATGTGTTCATTCATTTGAGCTTATTTGAAGCTCTTGATGGGTGAAGTTTCTTAAGTGTGCAGCTTCTTTTTCACACATACAGAAAAAGCTGAATAATGTAGTGTTATGTAGTTTTTTTAATCAAAATTGTTGGTGTCATATGGTCCAGAGAAAAAGAAAATCCCATTTTTCCCATTTCTCAGGTGATTCACCACCTGAAAACTGACCTGCATCTCAACAAGAAAACATATTTTCCAGCTTTTCCATATGGAATCAATGCAGCATATCTCTCATCTCCCTCTTTTTTTTTTGTGACTCTCCAGCTCTCTCGTGCTGCCATGTCTGGTCCTTGTTAAGATTCCTAGCAGGCACTGGGAGGCATCAGGAAATGACAAGTAACGAAACGAACAGATTGTTAATTTCCCTCCTCTGTGCACATACTGCACGGGGTTGAAGTCCAATTCTGTTTTGAGAGAGAGCAAAATACTGTCACTTATGTTTGCTTCTTGACCGCATCAGTCTGTCTCCCTATCTGTCTCTATCCTTTCTTTCCATTCTTGACTTCTCCTCCCTCACTGTTTCTCTATCTCTGCCTCCCTATTGGATAAACCAAGCTAAAAATAAAGCACAACACATTCAATATTAATGATACATTGAATATGAATTAGATAGGAGGGATGAGTCAGGCTGTGCTGGAGGATTTTTTTTATTTTTTATGAAGTCAAGGAAGTATCTGATTTAGAGTTTATTGAAGCAGAGTGACTCCCCCAGACCAGTAGGAGCACTAATACACAGAATATACTGTATAATACTAATTTTGACTGAGCTGTTTTTCTATGATCTGCTGTTAGTGGTGTTTAAAAAAAGAAAAAATGTCAACAGATATTCACTGATCTAAGGTGTTTAAAGAATACAGTTTTATAAAATTCTTACAAATTTTTAGATACATTTTTTAAGACGAAAAAAACGCAAAATCATAGGAGTTCAGTCCTGACTGATATGGCGACTTCCAAGTTACTGAGCCGCTGCTTTGTCAAAAATACAACAAAAAAGTAAATGGTGTATCAAAACCAACCAAACTCATGTTTTAAGTCAATAATACAGTGGGGTCCCAAAGTCTTAGACTTTTTTAAGGATTATAACTTTAAGACTTAAAAGTACAATGCCTGAAACCAGGTGATTTTTTTTCTTGCCTTCCTTTGCATAAAGATTTCCTCCACTTTAATAAATCCAGGGCTGATTCATTTTCCTTATGACTGAACTGGGTGTGTGTGGCACGGCGGTGCAGTGGCTAATACTGTTGCTAACAGAAGGTTCTGGATTCGAACCCCGGTTCGGCCGGGGCCTTCAGGTGTGGAGTTTGCATGTTCTCCCTATGCCTGCGTGAGTTTCTTTGGGCTTCCTCCCACAGTTCAAAGACATGCAGGTTAACAGGCTACTCTAAATTGCCTGTAGGTGTGAATGTGAGCGTGACTGGTTGTTTGTCTCTATATGTTGGCGACCTGTCCAGGGTGTCACCCCCTCTTGGCCAGTGTCAGCTGGGATTGGCTCTAGCCCCTTGCAATCCTCAAAGGATAAGCAGTGTAGCTAATGGATGGATGGAGACCTGGACGTTTTCTTGGCTATCTTGGCTCTCAGTTTATTATTAATGCCTTTAACTTGGAAAACGAGGTCTCCCCAATGTACTTTGAGTGGCCAGTTAGTATTTTAAAACTCACTGTATTAGAGAAACTTGTGTACAAAAGCTTAGTTTATATACCAGCTTATTCATTTCCACCTCCATTCTCCCTGTCTATACTATTGAAAAAAAAACACAAACCTTGAAATGCTTTGTCTGAAAGTCCGTGATCACCAGCCCATTCAGTGCAGTTTTAAAATCTGCACTGATCACAGAGGAAAGTTGAAATGAGACCCAATCTAACTTCTACAGTGGAGGCTGGCCAATAAGGATGAATATGGACTATGGTATTTAATTTGTTGTATTTTCACATATTACTGAATGAACTCCTCATGGGCACTCTATGAACATATTCAAAAGAATAAACTGAAAACTAATTATAAGAACTAATTGTGTTCTCTGTAAGAATGCCAGTAAAACGTTTTTGTCTACAATAAAATTATTACTGTATATTAATATAGTATATGTATTTAGTGTGATAAAAATCATCAAAATTAATTTTCAACACTGTTTGTCATTTTCACTCCTTCATCTACAAGATCAGTATGTTTGCAATGTTGAGTCTCATGGCTGTGAGTTGTTTATGCAGCCAGAACTCATGAGCTCGGTGAAAGGTTTGGAGAAAACAAATTAGTGTTGACCACCTGACAGCCCTAGAATAGAGGTGGAAATCTTTATTCCCAGTGAGGCAATGGCTGAGTCAGATGATAAAGATTGAGTTCCAGCCGGCAGATAAAAAAGGGCTGAGGACTGTAGTTCACAAACAGGAGTAGGTGACAATTTTTAGCGTATGCCATTTTTTACATGGAATGGATTGCTCCTGATATCGGCAACAAAGATACAACAATTTACTGAGAGTTTTCTTTCATTATCTCCAATTCTTGACTGTTTCACAGGAGCTTACCTGAGAGCAAAGGTGTTAAACCTTTGAACTACTTTGTACATCATGCATCTGTGCTGCAGCGCTGCATTTATTAAAAGACAGACCAGCTACATTAGCAACAGATGGTAGCAGTATTTCATGTGTTTGTCTGTTATTATTAACATTGTCACATACTGGAGAAAATTATCTAAAAACATGTTGTTTACTGGATTGAAACTGCACAGACACTCTTCTTGCACCAAGATAATATAATTTTGATAGCAGTTGCAGAAACAGTTGACAGGAGCTGACAGGAGATGACAGGAGCTTCATAAAGCCCAATGAAACAAAGACTGACTGGGGCTGGAGATACAGGCTAAGATTTTTTTTCTCTTTCAGGCTCAAAAATGCAGCTCACTTCATCTTTATTCCAGAGCCTTTCACATTTCATGGATAGAGCAATGCTACCTGTGCATGATTATGTACCATTAGGTATGCTAAGAAATTTGCATGAGCACCAGACAGACTTATCTAGCTGAGACACAGAGATGATTTTGGAGTCATTTTTTCATTACAGGTGACCAATGGGCCAAACTCCTAAAATGTCAATGCAGTCCTTCAGACATATGCATTCTGATGCCTTCTCAGTGTGACAATGGTTAACTGCTTTTTTTCTCTCTGCTACCAACTCTTACTGAGGCTTACTGGAGTGATGGTCTGTCTATCTTTTTCTGTAATTGAGCTCTCTTCAGTCCTCGACTTTTCTTTAATAAATAAATACACCCTTTGCACAGTTCCTAAATGCAGGATAAACAGTTTCTAACATCTAATTGTTTTGGGGGTTAAATCAGCTTGAATAAAGGATCTCTGTCCCTTGGAATTTCTTTCTCTCCATTTCCATCTGTTGCTTGGCTGATCCACTTTTCTGTTCACTTCACATTCTTTGTTCATAAGTATTTTTTATATATTTGTTATAGTGTATCTTTATCTTTGCTATCTGCTGAAACTGATCAGTTTCACTAGCGCAATTAAATATACATTAACTACGTCACCTTACTTCCTCCTTTGTTCCCGCCACAATTACTACTACATGTTGCTTAACAGGTGTTCTTTTCATGAAATTCTTCACCCTTTTTTCTCCAAACATACCTTTTCTCATTGCGGCATCAAGTTCTATTTTAACTTCATCAGTCCACAGAACTTGTTTCCAAAATGCATTAGGCTTGTTTAGATGTTCCTTTGCAAACTTCTGACATTGAATTTTTTGGTGAGGACGCAGGCAAGGTTTTCTTCTGATAACTCATCATGAAGGTCTTCTGCAGTCAAACAGGGGTTTGTATTTGCCTTTCTAGCAATCCTACTAGCAGTTCACTGAAAGTTTTCTTCGTCTACCAGATCTCAACTTGACATCTACCGTTCCTATTAACTGCCATTTTTAATTAAATTATGGACTGAGGAAATAGCTTCCTGAAAACACTTTGCTATCTTCTTATAGCTTCTCCTGCTTTGTGGGCATCAATTATTTTAATTGAGTCAGAGTATTTATAAAGCTTTGAAAGCTGCAACACTTGACCTTTCCTAACAATGACTATGAACAAGCCACAGCCCTAACAAGCTAATTAAGGTCTGAGACCTTGGTAAAAGTTATCTGAGAGCTCAAATCTCTTGGGGAGCCCAAACTTCTGTATTGGGAATGGTGCTTAGGGCCAAGGGCCATTGGACCAGAACCCCTGTATAAAGTCACTGTTAACATCTCTGTTTGAAAAGTCAATGAAATGACTACAAAAAGACAGAAAATGACCGCAAATGACCACAAAGAGACATAAAATGGCTAAAAGAGGTGCAAAATGACCAAAAAGAGACACAAAATGACTACAAAGAGCAGCAAATGGCCATAAACGACCACAAGATACAAAATGACTTTGTCTTTTTCAATCTAAAGGTCTTGCTCAGACTCATTTTACAATTAAAAGGTTTCTAAACCGGCCTCTGCTAATAATGGAAATAATTATCTGAAAAAGCTAAATTTAAGTATATTAATGTGGACTTTGACCTCTGATCACTGGAGAGAGTGCAACGTCTACCCAAAGGGTGTATCCAGACTGAAGTGTATAGAAAATATTTTCGTTTTAAACTGCACGAAAAAATGTACTGGTACCAGTGATGGTACTGTGTTTGGTCTGCGATGTGACAATGATTGATGCCTAGGTGTCATGCAGCAAATTGGCCATTTACAACACGCACAAACACACTCACACACTCATACACAGAGAGGCACAAATGCTTGCATGCACCAGTACGCACACACAGTTAATGTCGACCCGCATGCTTACTCAACCATACAAACACCTTATTTATCACGGCTGCAAACATCACACACACACACACACACACACACACACACACACACACACACAGACACACACACACACACACACTCACACACACACACACACACACATAGACACACACATACCCCACAGCCTCTAAACTAAATGCCCGCCCAAGAACTTGATCACTCTCTCTCTCACATAGACACATATACAAAACCCACATTGTGCCACCAGTCCTACTAAATATACTGCTCGTCATCAATTTGTCTCACTAAGATCAGACACACACAAACACACACACACACACACACACACACACACACACACACACACACACACACACACACACACACACACACACACATACCAGTTCATATGCAGACAGACAAAAAGGTTCAACCCTCATACAAACATCCCATCAGCTACTGCAGATGTCATGAGTGGATTTTTTTAGCCACTTAGACCACGCGCCCACATATGTTTCCTCCTTCACCAATGCCCTTCCAACACACATGCACATATCCCCCCCCCCAACCACCCAAGTCTCAATATGTGTCACCACTGGATTTTTCCCCCTAAAGTTAAGTCGAACAGCGGAAGCTTTGGGCTGATAGGCCAATTATCGAGTGTTAAATCCTGGATTGTCGAACCCCCAGTTGGATTAGTGAGCCTGTCAATCACCTTTGGCACTAATCCAGATAAAAGTCACATAGGACTGAAAGAGACAGAGACAGAGGTCGATGTTGTCCGTTGGCAAAGCATTTGACTAACCCTTATATTCTATTTTCTTCCTCTTATTGTCAATTTTTCAGGTTATCATTTCCTTCCTTTCTTCAGTACCTTTCTGGTTGCCACTTCTATGATATTCTGATGTCTCAGCTCTTCTCAGGAGTTTTGTCTGTTTGTACCAGTCTCAGATTAATTTTAAAGATGTATTCATCAATTATTGGCTAATAGCAGGCAGAAAAATATCAAAATAGGCTGACAGACATTGAGTTTCGATATGTTTTTGTTTTAAAACTTTCTACGGCCAAAGTCCTAGCAAATATTTGGCTAAATATTAGTCCAGCAGATACTGAACAACTTCAGCAACATTCTGTTTGCATTGTTTCTGGCCACTTGGTAAATGTAATATTCACCAATATTAGACCAATATTCACTGATCTGTTCGCTGTCTAGTTGCATCTTTATTGTCTGCTGAGAGCTTGCCAGCTACTCTGTTATTTTTGTTGTCTGGCATTTGGTACTTAGGAGGTACTGTGCAGCGTCTTTATCAGAAGTGTTTTGCTGCAAATGGCTGCTTAACAACAGGATGAAGGGAGTAATGAGATCCAACTATCCAACTATAAATGTGAAAACTCAAAACAATGGCCTAAGTGAGGGTAAAGAGCTCCATAGAGCTGCATGAGTGGTAATTGTCTATAAAATTATTTGTTATTATTTGTTATTTGTCATTATTTGTTTTTTTAATATTGTATAATATGTTTTTTATAGTTTACTTCTATAATATAACAGCACAACAAGCTGTAAACACAACATCAGCAGTACCTTATGAAAGTGATATAGCATGTGGTTAGCAAGCAGTTAGCTAAGTATACATCCAGCAGGTACAGAGCAACATTAGCATTCATTTGGAGTCATGTTTCTGGCTACCTGAGAGAAGTCGAATATTGACTCTACTTTTAGCTCTGTTTTTTTCTTCACCAAACACTAGGGGAAATATCTGGCTGTTTAATGCTCCATTATGTTCACCAGCTAGTAGCTAACATTGTCTGTCTTCCGATTGGTTTGGGTTATCTGCACTTTTTTTTTTGCTGAAAACAGCTCCCTGCTGTGGCTGGAAACAAGGTTAATAAGAGCAGAAAGAGTGAACCAAAACAAAGTTGAGGCCGTAAATCCAAAACAATGACAACACAGAGTTATTTGATAATTCTTTGTGGTTTGTCACCAAGTGTAACCACTTTAACATTAAATGTCCTTTGATACACTGAAAATATAAAAATGTTGATTATAGCAGCTTTAAGCTAATCTTACTGAAATGTAAAAAAAAAAGTAGATTTGTTAATATTAAATTTACATTAAAATATATATTTGGCGTTATTATTATTTTTTGTGTAAAATAATTGGTTGTACAGACATGTCATGCTAATGACTTTACATCAACAGCTAATAACTGTACATCCTTATTTTTCAAGTACGTCACTTTATGACAGTCATGATGACTGATGCCTCAAAAAATAGCGAGGATCTCTAAGGGGGTCAATCATGCCAAGCTTAATTAATTTTTTTTTCAGTAAATGTTTCCACTAATATTTATCATATTGTTTCTTTGTTGACACACACGCACACACACACACACACACACACACACACACACACACATAAAAGTGAATGACTTTGTTTTTCTAATATTAAGACACTTCGAGCAAAATTTGTCATTTGTATCTGCCTCTGTCAATCAGTTCTTTGTAAGGGACATTAAATACTTGGATGGAAACCCAGCCACTTTCACAGTCCGTTGTTCAGTTATCATCATTGAACAGATGTCTAATGTGATGTTTAACTGTGTAAATCAATAAACCTTTGATTCAAATCTCAGTGGAACTCACATGAGACAGAGAGTGAAAGAGGTATGGCCTTTTTCCTCTCCTTCTCTCATCTGCCGTTTTGTGTTTGATTTACCTCTTAATTTTTCTCTTCTTCTGTTTTTCCTATCACCTTTAAATAATCACCTGGTTGGTGGCATTAACATCTTCAGATGAGAAGTCCACTTCAACACTAATCCAGTCACAGGGGGAAAGATAGAAGAGAGAGCGGGAGACAGACTTAATTTACACCCAGTATTAAAATGTGATCTGCATGTGAATATGATCTGTGGATGAAGAGCATTCCAATCACACCCTTACATTTACACCTGATGTGAATATGCATTCCTGTCTGCACTCCGCATTGTGGCTTCATCTCATTTTTCTCTGACGAAATATGAAATTAATCTATTACCAGCTGCAGTACGTTTAAAAAAAAAAACAGTGTAACAGATATTCATATTAAAAACATCTACAAAATGTTCACTATCAATTATTACCCTCTGGCAACTAAAGTTTGACTAAGGTCTTTATGGTTAGTTAAGCAGTCCTATGGTTAAGTTTAAGCAACTGAAAGAATGAGGTCATGTTTGTCATAGTTAGTACAGTACTTTTATGGTAAAATTAAGGTTAAGCAAGTAAAACACTTTGGGTTGGGGAAAGTTTGTGGTCTTAGTAAAACCTCAATCAAAAAACCTCTATCACTGCCATGGGGAACGCCCAACAAAAGGCTTCACAAAATCTGCACAATAGCTGTAGTGTCATCATAATCATACTTAATGATAATATCGTTATTGCATTTATGGTTACGTATCTAAAACACTTGATAGGTTGTATAAACTTTGTTGCCTTGGTTAAATATTGGAAAAGTCAATAACGCCATGTGCTTCTACTGCTACCTCAGTTCTACGACTTTTTGCTGTTGCAAAACTTTCTGCACTGGAACCAAATGCTCACAAATATAAAAGCCATTGTAAAGTAGTGGTGTATCAATGAAATTTGTAGGAGACTGCATGGCTTCAGATGCCAAAAGTTATCTGATTTTTGTTTGTTATTTCAGAGGCAAGAAGGCCTTAGGCTACATGTAATATGACGACAGTTACACCAGCTGTAATGCTATTTTTACCTGTGGTGATGATATTTGTACCCATGCTGATGATGTTTCTACCTGCAACAGTGTATCTGCCCATGGTGATGACATCTGTACCCATGGTGATTACATTTCTGTAATGAAAACATACTGTACTGGACTGGACTGACTCAACTTCTGCCTTACATCCAATCTCTTTCTCAAGTCTCCCAGATCGCATCACAATACGACTGCTGAGCATGCTGTGTGTGTTTATGGCTCACATTTACTATGTACTCTTTCCTTACCTAGATAGAAGATACAGATCAGATATAGATCACATTATATTACAAGGTATAAACAGACTCAGGACACAAAATGTGCCCTGGGAAGGAACTGGGCTGCATTTAATTTGGATGTCTTCTTTACTCCATCTCATTTTATTTTCCTTTTCCTTTTTCTTTATTTGTCTTTAAATCTTTTTAAGTATTTCTCTCTATCCCTTCTTTGTAGGGTTAAAAACGTTTTAGAGATCCCAGCACAAAGGGCTGGATCAGCATATTGCCCAACTGATGAAGGACCTTGTCATTTGTGGTCAATGGACTGGAATACTGGAACTGTCTTTTTCCCCTAATTTGTCCTCTCGTGTCGTACCTTGTCCTGTCGTCACTTCTTTTCTCTTATATATCGAACATATTCAGAGCTCAGAAGCAAGATACAGTATATGCAATAATGTTACCTTCACAGAAAATTGTTTATTACCTAAAATGTAACTTCACTCATAGCTGTGAGCCTAGATCCACCCACTCCAGAATTTTGAAAAATGCTAAAAAGTGGACAAAGGGCTGGGGGGGTAAAGCAGGAGTTGCTCAGTGATGTCCCCTGGCCAAAGAAAAATGGCACCTATGCCACAGAGGGCTGTTTTGAGGGGGAGGTATTTTCCCCCTCCAGATTCCCCTGAAGCAGTTATTAGTGTGGTGGAGGACCATGTGGTCCAGAGCTGTATCAATTCAAGCCTTTGGCTCTAGCCCCAGTAATCCACGAAGCTGGAGCTGATTACAAATGTAAATAGCAGTGTGTTGCTATCAAGGGACCTGCTGCCATCTGCAACCACTGCTGAGCCTTCAGACATATGAGTGTCTGAAGGGAAAGAATGCAGGCTGGTGGTGCTTCTACAGCTGTCGAAAGCACGAGTCCGAATCACTGTCCCCAAACTGAAAAATGCTAGGTAGACAGTTAGCAAAAAATAGTGTTAACTCCTGTGAATGATGAGTCTCGATCACTATATATATGAAAAGGAGCATGGTTTCAGACTGTCACTCAAGGACGGGTGCTGGGGGAGGTGGGCCACCCACCTCTGATTAGAGCATTCTTTTTTAAAATATGCATTTCATGATGTAAATAAGTCCCAAACGGTTGACTCTATGTCAGCACTGGCCTTGCCAATGGATGATTTAAAATAGTAGATGGCGTGTTGAACCATTTTCAACCCGTGAAATTCCAGTTTTTATAACTTTGGCATAAATGTCAACATCAACACCAGCATGGATGTGTTTTATCACAGTACAGTCCTATCATTTCATTTATAGCTCAAAAAACATGTTGAAGTGTGTAGTACCTCTTTAATTTTCTTCTCCCGTTCTTTTCTCTCCTCTTCTGTACTTCTGGGAACATAATATACTTTCTTTTACTAATACTGACATCACATTCCACTTTCAGGTTTTTTGTTCCCTCTTTTCTCCTGTTTTCATGACAAGTTCAGTTTGTTCAGTTCGCTGAGCTGAACTGGAACTTTCTCTTCCTTTTCACTTGTTTTCAAGTAGTAAAGCTGCATTTCTTTCAGCGTTTGTCGTGGGGGTTTCCTGTTTTTCTCGCCTCTCATCTGTTCACTACATCTTGTTCTATTGCTTCAGAATGGCATATAATAAAGGGTTTTCAAACGGTTTTTAAAGGGTTTTATTAACGAGTGTATGACTAACAACAGTACTGATGGGTCTCTGGTACCGCTATCAGTGGCTTGAAAGTTAAAATGTAGCTATAGGGAGGAGTAATTAGAGATACAATATGCACATAGGTGATCACAAAAATCCAAGTTTGTGTGTATGTGTGTGTGTGTGTTCAGTTTTTAGTTAAATCCTGGTAGACCATTGGCATTTTTCAACCCAATCCACCCCTAAAAATATTCTATGGCCCAGCTTTTGTGATTGCGTACTAATGAGCTATGGGTAAGAGTAGTAATGAACTTACTAGGCTCCATGGTTTGATGAAATATACTACTTTTTTTCATGTAGGGTCCTGTTGAGTTTTCATAGTGGGATACTATTATACAGTTGATTTCACCTCTTAAGTGTGGTAGCATTTTCATATAAAGACTTTTTTGCCCTCTGTGGATATAGTGGGCTTGAAAATGAACAGGGCCTGGCAGATGAATTACTAACCTAAACAATCCTTTATCCTATATAATATGTCTAGACCCGTTGTAACTGATTTCCTGGTTAACTTGGGGAGAACGGAAAGAAGCTGTGAACACAAAATGGACACATTATCACAAGCTGATATGGCAAACCTGTTAGCAAACAGCCAATTATTACACATCCTACAGACATAATAGTGTTTATAATTTTATTGTCTACCTGATGAGTGTAAGTCAAATATTCCCCTTCCTTTTTGCTCTGTTTTTTAATCACCACCAACTCCTGAAAAAAAACTGTCTTTAGTCACTGTCTGTCTGCTGTTTGGTGCTGAGGAAGTGTACAGTGGGTATTCAGACTGTTTTCTGGGCTGAGAACAGCTGAAATCGACTCTGATAAGAGTTCGTGAGAGTGGACCAGAACAGTGAAAAACTGTTGAACCATGAGCTGAAAGATGCTAAAATGTTCTGTAGAGCTGAGGGGAACTGTAGAGCAGGCCAGCCATTAGGACATATGGACAGGGGGACAAAAAGTTTCCGAATTGGGCCCCCTCATCCACAACCACTCCAGTACCACCAACTGAGCTTGCTAGGGGGATTCTGGGCATGCCCCCCTGAAAAAGTCTGGATTTAAGACATGTATTTTAAGATGTTTGAAGGGCAAAGATTGGATAACAACAGCTTTAAAACCAGGCCAGTGAGAATTATAGAAATGTGTCTCAAACAGTACATGAAAATAAGTAAAAAGTATTTTATACACTAATATATTTATACAACAACACTATGCTAGGTTTCAGCTGTTTTTAAATTCAGCCTATAGATTCCACTGTCATGACCAAGAACAAATATATATGTAGTAATTAGGCCTACATTGTTTGAATGTGATCAGGTCAGTTTTTGTTTTTGTTGAACAGCACAGAGACATAATGCTAATCCTATTTTGGGCACAGTGGGCAGTACCTTCTCTTCCCCTCTCATTTCCGTCACCTTCTGTCTTTCTTTCCCTTTCAATCCCCCCAAGCTGCGCTTTGACTGATGCAGTCTTTTCATTTTCATGTGTGTCAGTGAAGAAAGTAAACACAGGGTCAGTTGACATTTATATGCAAATGTTACCAGCCTCCGCTAAAATAATCCTCCAATGAAAATAAAAATATGTAGTGGTACCTTATTTTAACATATATTTAACCTTTCACACAAACTGTGTGGAAAGAAAAGCATTTCAACTTTCATTGAAGTTTATCAGTCTGACATTGGATGGATGGAATTAATGTTAATTAGTTAGCTGGCTACTTAATTCACCCAAGTGAAACTAACTTTTTATTTTACACTGTATTACACAGCGCATGAGTGCAGCTAGCAGCCAAATCTGGCAGCTAAGGACCAAACACAAAGCACTTAAACAGCACCAAGACTAAGAAAAGAGAGTGACATATGAATTAATCTGATAATTCATTATTGATTTGAGGAAACTGTGGTCTCCTAATAAATAAAAGAGAGCTGTTAGCCTGCACCAATGCCATAGGTTCTCCTTCTTAACTTAATGCACTAGCTACGACAAACTGTAACTTCAGTTCCCTACTGGACACAATTAATTTGAGAGGATTGATTGTATCTTGAGGGAACAATTTAGTAATTTAAAGGGCTCAGATTATTAATTGTGAGAAAAGCAATTAAGTCATTTTTAGGTCTAAGTTATTAATGTGAGGGTACTCACTAGTGCTCACAAATAAAGACAGGAAAAATAAATTTAGCTCTGACCTTCTAGGTTTTCATCAGTTTAATTAGAGATTATTAATTAATGATAACCCTGTAGATAAACATCAGGAATAATCAAGATAGTATTAAGAAAATTTGAACTTTTCAAGACATTGTAAATTGGCAGTTATTATTTTAAATCTTTTTAGATTTTTTTAATGTTTTTTACATAAAAATGACAGGCTATAAATGTGATATTTGACTTAATGTCACACACGCAATCATAGTTTTCCCAATATACAGAAGCCCCGTGATGATAGTATGGGTTCAGGATGTGATTTTGAAAGCACACCATTTCATCTGTTGTATTGATTTTTGTTATACCAAGTTTTCAAACTCAGTTTAAGATTTTGGTTTTGTACAGGGAGTGAGTCATCTCTGAGGCAAAAGACATACTGTATGAGCATTTTCAATTACATACTAGGCACAACTTTTTTCAAAAGAAAGACAATTTAAATTAGAGACACTACTGGGACAAAGACAATGGTTGTCAGAATTACAAATCGAAACTGCAATACTAACATAGGTTTAAGGTCTGATGAACCGGCCTGGAAGATACAATAACGGGTGCAGTTGCAGCAGCAAGAGTTTCATGCAGTTCAAAGCCAGTTAAGGTCAGGCGTACTGTAAGGCAGGTGTTACTGTGGCACGGGCAACAGTCACTTATCAAACCTCCTTCACTCTACTCAGAGAAAACACTTGAGGTTTGGGTGGAAGGATCTTGTACCTCAAAGGACCAGACGACAAGATGATGAAGGTGTTTACCCTGTGTGTTTGGCCTACATCAGCCCGGGTCACAGGAGAGTATGTTGGTACCGAATCTTGAACTGTGACCATGTGAAAGATGAAAATCCAGTGCTAAAGCATAACCTCTGATGGCCAGAAACACATACAAATAACACAGAACTCAGGTCTTCTAAGCACATTTTAAAAGAGCATGGAAATAAAACCCTAAGTTTAGAGTAACCTGACCTCAAGAGTTTTGTTACGGTTGAACTTTTTCCCATAGTAGAAAAAAGGAGAATGGCAATTTCTTTGAAATAGCAATAGTAGTAAAATTATGCTCACATATATTAAACATATACAATAATTAATCTCAGGAAAATATTAATGGGATGAAAATGTGATTGAACAAGCTGTTTTATTTACATTTAGGTACTAAATTTGTCCCTCTTTCATTTGCAACAAGTCCTTGAAATTAAATAACAAAAAGCTTTGTTGTCCATGCCCTCTAAATAAAATAAAATCAAGCTTGGTAAAAGCAATCAACCAGTAAGAGACTTCAGATCAATGAAAACTGGAAAAAAAAGCAAATGATAAGCATTTAATGTAGGCCTTTATCCAGAAAACAATACATTTAGAAGAACAAATCGCACAACACTTGGGAGGTCTTCTCTTGTTCAGTTTTTCTGTTGTCAGAAGTGGTAGATGCATTGGATAGAGTCACTCTAGTGTCCATTATTTCATCACCAGTCTTTCCCTGAAACTCTTCAGCTGCTGGAAATAAAGATTAATGCCAAAAAGTGAACAACGTGTAAAAAATACCCCATGTCTTCAGGAAACAGAATGAACAAATGATAAGATGTGAAACAAGAGGATTTCAGTTGTTACATCATCTTTAGTCAGCAATGCATAGCTGTAACGAAGAGCAGGATAAAGAAGAAAGAACAATAAACATTAGCACTGTGCAAAACAAAGTGCAGTATGAACGATAACCTCATTCCTCATTACCTTAAGTGAACTGAAGCAATGTTCATAAAACACCAAGGTACATAAAGAGAGAGAGTGACGAGAGAACAAAATAATTAAACAAATGCAGGCCTGATGAAAATGCTGCACAGATCAGTCGATAGACAAATGTCAGACAGATAAACAACACTAGATAAGTTGTTATAAGAAAAGCACTTGGGAAATGGAGGAAGAGTGCAGGGGGATAACAAGGAGTGAAATTAATGCGAATGGTTAAATGTAGAAGGCTGTTTCTGACTTCACATGATTTTAAGCGTCAGCTGACTTCCTGACGGCTTCCTGCACACATGAATGGGATAAAATAATTTAATCTCACAACTCTTCCAGACTTTCCAGGTGTTAGTAGACCAAATGAATCAAATTCTAATGCACAAGTAAAGTTGTGGCATTGGTTGTCATTAGTTTTGAAGGTATTTGGTCATTTGGTCAACATTAAGATTTTGACCTGCTGGTACCCTAGATGAAAAGTAAGAGGATCTTTAAAGTCATTAGGATTCATCATCTAAGCACCATGAATATCTGTACGAAATTTCATGTCTATCCATTTAATAATGTATTTATTAATATTTCACTAAAATCCAAAAATATCGTCCTCATCATGGTTCTAGAGGAAATGTCAGGGGATCACCAAAGTCTTTGGGATTTAACATTAGGGGACCATGAATGCCTGTACATAATTTGATAGAAATTTTTCCAATAGTTCTTGATCCACTGTCTCACAAACAGCCCTCTGTTATCTCTTCCCAGACATGAGATTGTTTTATTTATTGCTCTACCTGGTAGAAAAGTACTGAGAAAATAAATGAAACCCAGGAGAAGAAACAGCTAACCTGGTTCCCCCGATTTCAAAATTATGCCTGCAAGCACTGCTAAAGTTCATTACTTAGCATATTGTATCTCATTTGCTGAACCTGTACAACCAAAATGTAGAAATGATCAGTTTTGGTTTTAAGGAGACTTGTGGACCAACTCAAACTAGTTCTTGGTGGCCAGCAGATAGGTCCAGAAACTTCTGGTGTATGGATTGACCAAATGTGATGCATGCCAATTAGTGAGCTTCAGAGATGTTGGTCTACGTGTTTTTTAACTTTGGAAAGAGCCAGGCTAGCTTTTTCACCTGCTTCTAGTCTTTAGGCAAAGCTAATCTAACCACATCCTGGCTCTAGCTTCATAGTTAATGCAAAGATATGACAGTGGTATCAATATCCTCATCTAACTCTCAGCTAGAATGCAAATAAATGTATTTCCCAAAATTCTTTCTAACTATTAACACTATTAACTCATTTACGCATTATACATTAACATTAAATTAACTTCCTGTATATCATGAGTCACAATTGGAGGAATGTTATAGGACTTTCCAGACTTTTGGGTTGTCCTTGGGATAGACGGTAAAGTCTGCGTATTTTCTATTTGTGTCAAAAGAAAGAGGTGGTATACTCTATTTTAAATGTTTACAGACAGACTGCATTGTATATCCTAAAAAGAGATGCCATCAAGCCTAAAGGCTGCAAAAGAGATACTGTGAAAAATGTTACTGGATGGTATAAAGTGGACAAGAAGAGGTAAAGAAGAGGGAGGTGAGAACATGGAAGAGGCTGTGGGCCATCAGAAGTATGAAAAATAGATCAGACAGCCTCAAGTTTAAAGGGCTCTGCTCAACAAGACATGAGGATGTAAGTCTCCAGTGCTGCCTATCACCCAACAGTGGCGCTGACACATACACACATACATTGGCACTTCCTCTCTGAAGCTGATTTGTTATCACTGCCTCTCCAGGGTCACTGCTCGTGTTTGATTGGCTGCCACACTGTAATTTAGAGGAAGTTGAATGTTGCAAGGCCAGAGCCAGAGAGGAGGAAAAAGAGAGTGATGTGTAATGAATATTTATTCTTTTAGTGTAACATTTGGCTGCTTGCTCCTCACTGATGAAGTTAAAGGGTAACGAAGCACTATCTGCTATAGTCCTAATGCATCTGCACACAGAAATACAAGCATCAATCTGTGTAAAGACGCGTTTCTGCATATGGAAGGTAGGGTGCCATGTGCATCAGATTTTAACACACCTGCATGAATAATATACTTGTAAACCATGATTATCTGGTAACTTTCTAGCTCTGCATATGAAATGTTTTTCCATTCTGTACGTCAAGAACCTGGGTGTTTGATTAATGCATGTATTATAAGCAGTAAGGCCCAGTCACAAGAGTAAGTGAACACGCAGTGCTCAAGGCTTGGTGATGTAGGGACTACTCACAAGAGTTGTTGGTGAACTACTGTAGCTGTTGAGATAATGGCTAACAAGTTAGCAAACCAGGAACATGCTAGCTCTATTCAGTCGAATTAGCTTACAGAGTTTCTTTCTATTTTCTCTTGTACTGCGTTGTTTACCCACCCAGCATGTTGTTCATAGGATTGTACATCATTTAATTCTCAAGTGTTATTGAAAAGGAGGAATAGCTCTTTGAGATAGGTAGCTTAAGTTAATTGTCAGTTAGCAAAATAGTTATCTCTCTGTCGCTAACGACACAATAAGTTCATACAGTTTATTCAAAACATTTTTGTTTCTTCCAAGTCCTGTCTCTGAAATGTCTGCAAATCATAGCCTACATCTTTTGTGGAGCAGTTTATACTTTGACAAAGGAGGCTAATTAAAATGGGATAAAGCAAAACAGCTAGAAAACTAAGATAGCTTGATCAACAGAAATTTGTGCGGCAAAGTTGAACTCAACACTAAAAACTCCAAATTGCAGTGACTCTATTGAAATGGTTTGATTTCGCCACATAATTTCATAATTGTGGTATGACAGGGCTTCATCACTTCAGATTTCATCAGGGGACTCTGTGTATTCTGGCTGCTGTTACCTAGGGTAAACCTGAACACGTACATTAAGGTCACAAAACTGTGAAAAAAAAGCATCGGTAAGCTGCAGTTCCAGCCGCACCCCTCTTATCCTGCCTGATAGTGAAAAGAAAAAAGCTCAAGTGAGGTGAGGCACTTTCCCCTGTTTGATCTGAGCATGTGATTGCAAGGAAAATTAGGTCACTATTGGATAACGGAATCATGGAGAGTCTCACTGCTTAAGGTACTAACATCAAGCACTGCCAGCTTTGCCACTGCATTTCAGCAGGTTTGTTTTGATGCAGTTCAAGTGCAGGTCTGAACCATGATCTTACCCAGGTGCATGAAGTTAATAGATAAAAGACTGGCAATGTTGACTGACTGAACAACTCTGTTTTAATAAAAGACTTGTCTCTGAGGTTGATGCAATGGTGAAATCTACTTTCTTCTTTTTTCTGACCTGTGTCAAAATCTCATACCATATTCTAACAGTATCCAGATATTAGAGGGTGAACAACAGCAACTCTTCTGAATGACTGAAACAATAAGTCAAACATTTTCTGTTGACTGACTAAACAATTTATTGATTAATCGTGTCAGGTCTAAAGCATTGTTTTCTAAAAAGTCAAACTAATCCTTCAAGTGTCCTGCACTAAATGATGCACTTGCCCATGTGGGCAAACAAGACGCTAGAGAGCAATAACAACTAAGATGATCACATGGTAAATCGTAATCTACACTTCCACAAATCCAAAAAGAGAACATTTAAAGACTCAGTTTACTTTACAGAAGTGTCCTATTAACAAGACTAGGTCAAAACCTTGTATGCAGCACAGCTGCCCTTTATCTTTTTGCTTCTCTCCTACTGTCTGTGCTCATATATATAGTAATTTAAAACAGCCGAATTCCCTATATAGCTGTTCTCATTTACATATTTTTCTTTCTCTTGTCAGACAACAGAACAGGTATTAAATAGTGTCTGAAACGCAGCCCATTAAGACTACATTTTAACCAGCAGTCACTTCCAAGCCATTTCCAAGCTGGGTCTCTGCACTGCTAAAATCCTGATTTTATAACTGCAACGTCGTCTGAGAAAATCACCAAACACATAAGACAATGGCTGTGCTGCGATTTCGGCTATATTTACTTGCAAAATGGTCACTCAGAAGACAGTTGGAAGATCATTCATATCTGTGTCAGCTGCCAAGCGGTCAATTGAATGAGATGCATAGAGAGGTGTGCCTGCGAAGGGAAACCCCAACCTTGCGCGTATGGGGCAATACTGGCGACTCTCTTTAACAAAAGGTAGCTACGGTTTGTCCAAAAAGTCACTTTGTTACCGGGTGCTTTTTTGAAAAAAAAGTCGCTAAAGGGGTCTGAAAAGTCGGTAAATCTGACAACAAAGGCATCTAAGTTGGCAACACTGCCTATAAATGGTCCCCTGATGACGCAATACAATATGTTTGCACCAATTCATTATGAAGGAGTAACGACAAATGGTGTAACTTCTGCACTTAGTCACGTGGCATTCAGCTAACCAAAGCTGTAACTTTATCACTCACTAACTCAGTCAGTCAGTCAGTCAGTCAGTCACAGACCTTCACGTTCATAGGGTTGGCCCCGCTGTTGCGGTCCAGCCAAAAAGAATACAATGTTATGTAAAAGCAACAACAACTGCCTAATATTGTGTAGGTTCCACTCATGCCGCCAAAACAGCTCTGACCCATCAAGGCATGGACTCCAAAGACCTCCGAAGGTACCTTGACATCCGCATCAGTTCCTTTAATTCCTGTAAGTTGCTAGGTGAGGCCTCCGTGGATCAGAGTTGTTTTTCCAGCACATGCCACAAAAGCTTGATTGGACTGAGATTTGAGATATTTGGAGGCCAAGTCAACACCTTGAACTCGTTGGTATATTCCTCAAACCATTCCTGAACAATTTTTGCAGTGTGGCAGGGCACATTATCCTGCTGAAAGAGGCCACTACCATCAGGGAATACTCTTGCCATGAAGGGGTGCACTTGGTCTGCAACAATGTTTAGGTAGGTGGTAAAGCAACATCAACATGATGCGCTCATGTGCCCTCTGTAGGCTGAGTGTTCTGGCAGCTTTCTATCATAGCCAGCAATAAGGTTTTTAGCAGTTTGTGCTACAGTAGCTTTTCTGTTGGATCTGACCACACAGGCCAGCATTTGCTCCCCCACGCATCAGTGAGCCTGGGGCAACCATGACACTGTCATCATATCACCAGTTGTCCTTCCTTGGAACACTTTGGGTAGGTACTAACCACCATCTGCCATTTTGGAGATGTTCTGACTCAATTTGGCCCTTGTCAAATTTGCTCTGATCCTTATACTTGCCCATTTCTCCTGCTTCCCATACATCAACTTCAAGAACTGACTGTTCACTTGCTGCCTAATATACCACCCCCCCCTTGACAGGCACCATTGTAATGCGATAATCAATGTTATTCACTTCACCTGTCAGTGGTTTTAATGTTGTGGCTGATTGGTGTATATTACCATCCAACATGGGTGTTGCCTGGCCTGGGCACTTGGGGCTGTAGCCTTGAAGATTTTTTCTTTAGCACCGAATAATTCTCGAATTTCAGCAGTCTGTCACTACGTAACTGAGCGTCAGTAAAAGAAAACAGCAGTGTTGTAATTTTGTATCTTCAGTGAACAGAATTTTGTATTTTATCATCAGTGAATGGAGGCAAGACCAATCAGAGAGGGTTTACAGGAAAATACATCAAAGTACTTGTATTAATGACTGACAGGTCTCTGTCAATTCTTCAACTGATAGGCTTACTATGCAAAATGCTAGCTCAGTCAGTCAGTCAGTATGAGGAAAAAAGGAATATACGCAGAATTTTTTTACTGGTAAAATGGTTGAGGCTGAAGCACAAACATCCTCTCATGCTGGAAAACCAGGTGTGTAAATGTCTATGAGTTCCACATTATGTGAACATAATATGAATAGATTATAAGTTATTCAGTACAATACACCGTACATTGCATTGCACTGTAGCCAGCCAAACCATTAGCAATGATAGCTTAGTTTTTGCCTCCCCTTGGCTAGTGACACCAAACTATCCCAGTCCAGTGTGAGATAATGAAAACGTTTTATATTTGATGGGTCTGGTAGTAATATAACCTGAGACAAGTTTTATGACCAGTCCAACTTTTTTTTTTCTTTACATTGACAGCTAAGTTACCTTAGCTTCCATAAACCAAAATTTTAGGCTACTAGCTGAGCTGATAATGTTAGTGAGTTAAAAAAGTTGGCTCACTCACAGGAGATGTCATGTTAAATTAGAAAATATAAACTGAATCTAAATGATTTAGATGTGTCTCACACATACATCACTCTAGGTCAGTGTCAGGTGTCAGTGATAGTGGTCATAAAAGATCATGAACATATCAGGAGCCTTCAGACTGTGGATGAACAACCGTTCATTGCTATTGTTCTCTCCACTTCACACTCTGTAGTGTAATTTCAAAGGCAACTAAACGCCTTCCCAATCAACAACCCGTGGTAATAAAAATGATGTGGTTTGTTGATAGAAAGGCTGAAACTAGAGAGAGAAAATAGAAAAACGTACTATACATGAATGAGTTGCATGAATCCAAATAGACTGCAGTTAGGCTTAGTAGTTAACAAAGTTGGGCTAACTAAGTAGAATTAGTGCATTTACAGACGTCGTTTTGAATGTGAAAAGTACATTACTTAAAATGTCATAGCAACAACAGCAACAACAAAAAATCAAAAACAACAACAATAATAATAATAATAATAACAAACCAATTTTCTGATTTTTTAAGGAATGTGTAGCCTTCACATGCAAGAAAAAAAAATGTATGGAAGCAGTCAATTTAGAGCTAAATTTTTAAATGGTTTTTCATGGAGAAGAATCTGGGCTCAGCCCCTGATGGTTAACAGTCCATCCAATGCCCCCTCCATCCGACAACTGAAAAAATAAAAAAAGATTCATTTTGAAAATAATTTAAAATTTTGTTTTTTTTGTTTTTGTTTTGTTTATTTTAATTCCTCTCTCAATTCTGTATGCTAAATATGAAGCTACCAGAAAACACTTGGCTTCGCATAAAATCCCAAAATCCCAAAATCAAAATGTCAGAACTTTTGAACTATTCCTTTAACTGATGTTTTTCTTTTTTTTTATAACAGACTCCTTAGGACAGCATATGAGGCAATGAAACAGAGTTAAATTCAATGTACACCAATAGCTCCGAAAACAAAGACACTGCTCAGTAGGAGTGCTTTCATATCTGCCTACCTAAATTCCTAATGGCAACGTACTAGTTCTTAATTAGTCACACAAACACCTCTGCCTCCTTTGTTAATTCTATTTAATGTAACCCCCTTTATAAATATATCTGTACTCTATTGACTCTTTTATTTTTGTTATCATCATTTCATACTGAATACAGGTACTTTTTTTCATAATCCACATAATAATCAGCATTACTGTAATCCCTCATTTTTAATCCTCCAATCCCTAACACTGCTCTCTCTGTCATATTCCTGCCTGAAAAGCATGAGCGTAGGACTGAGGAGTGACTGTGCAGACAAATGTGGAGGACAAACATTTCATTTACAGCACTCGAAACAAATAGAGGCATACTGCAAGATAAGAAGAAAATGTCGCACATACTTAAATGCGCTGGTAAGCGTGTAAACACTCATCCCTGTGATACATAGAGGAGACAGGTTGTGCGAAAAGCATGGCACACACTCAACAACAGAATAACATAAGCATGGAGGAATGTGAATATATACCACCACCAATGTCTGCATTCTCTTTTTTCCGAACTTTTACACAGAAGAATGGGCAGGTATGTCTTTTGTAGACGGTAAACTGTAAACAAACCTACAAGTACAGCAGATACTTGTAGCACTGAGATGCCAGCAACTACGGTTTGAAAAGTAAAGAGTGAGGCATGAACCCATCTCATGACAGTGCAAAGGGCAACTGATCTGGTCTGGGCAAAAGTTTCATCTGTTGTTCTAAGCACAACTGCAGGCTGCCTGAACGCTGGCAGCCAACACAGTATTTTGGTTTCCCTCTCCTTTACCAGCAGTTCTTTTAAATCCATAAAGTTTTTTTTTGTTTAAGATGAACTATTCCTCTGTGAGTCAGGTATTCCACAGTCTTATTTAGAAAAAGGGGTTTGCGAGTTACTGCATTTGAAGAAGACTACTGGAATTTAAAGGTTGCAAATTATGTAGTTATTTGTCTTGCACTTTGAGTTCAATCCATATTGAAAGCATCAGTTTGTCTGTTTATCTCTCCATTTAAAAAAAAAGGGTATATTCTAATATTTTCGCTGTTGTTCAAATTTCCTGCTCTTTTTTATTTTGCAAAGCACTTTGATTTGTTTTTCACACAGCAACTCAAAGTGCTTAATTTACTATGTAGCACGTGTGTATGAAATGTGCTATATAAACAAAGTCTTATTATTAGTCAAACTTGGAGGAATTAAGTATTGTGTGAACAACTCAATATTTAAATTGATGATACTGTGGTAATCCTTTTTTGCATCCAAATTATTGGCAGATATTTCCACATCTGGCCATCTTTTGGCATAATTACCCAAGTGCAGAGGTAAGGCTCAGAACGGAACCATTTTAAAGCGCTATAAGCCATTCTTTGTTTGGTGTGGCTACTCATGGCTACTGCCCAGCCTCAACCATTCAAGCCATGCTGCCAGCATGCAAGTGTTTTTCCACAGCATAGCATGTTAAGGTAAAAAAAGTTGTTTCCTTGATGACCTGTTGCAGTTTTGCTGGTTTGCCCAAACCACTTTAGAAGGCTGTCGCCTGAAGCTCTTCATCTAACAGCTTACTGTCTATTTCATCTTGTACTATTCCTCCTTGAAATATTTAAAACGAATCCACAAACCTAATAACTCAAAATATGTCATATTTTTTTGTGTGGACCAGTCATTATTTAGGAATATAAAAGCCTGCTAACAAAGCTCTGCTTTTCCATAGCTGCTTCATTATAAAAGCCTCCCTCTGGGTCACTGGTGGCAAACTTGAAGCAGCAGCAGAAGGACATGTTCGCTTTGCATAAGCAAAAACTTAACATAGCTCTAATAAAACTGACACAGCTGTAAAGAGATCAATAAACAGTAAAATAGAGGTTGATATCTGAAAGTGCAAACAAGCATGTAGGAGTGAAACTAAACTCTAAACCGCAAAGATTCAGTTGAAAATTCATTACATTAGTACTAAGTAAGGACAGTTTGATGTTTAATCTTTAGACACAGTGCTGTCTTTTGGGTTTGGCTCTGCTACCAGGCAGGACAACAGCAGTATGGTTCGGGGCTCGATGTCCTCTGCTGTGAGGATGTAGTGGAAAACATGTTCACAGCTTGACACAGCTCGGCACAAATGCAGCAGGCTCATCTGGACAAATAGAAAAATGGCAGTCTTCCCACATTCTGACATAAATCTTAGTTCCACTTTGCAACTGTCATTTCTTTTTCCACATTTTAAAATAACAAGATAAGAAATGAACAAAAGAGAGATTGAGAGAAATAGAAATAATAATTTTAACAAACCTGGATGTGGAAAAAATGAAGACAAAGTCAGGCGGAAAAAAAAGGAAAACATGAAAGAAAAATAGAAGCCATAGAGCTGTTACCATGGAAGGTAGCATTAGTTTGAAGGCAAATTATTTTTTCAAATTCGTGTAATCTGCTTAATATCATTTAGATTCAGATTTAAGAGTCGGAATTTAGTTCATAGACAGGGGGTCAACCACACACATGCACATATACACAAAGATAGCCACAAACACTGGCTTCAGTGCTGGGTCAGCAGGTGTTGGAGAGTCTGCTGTGTTTGTTTTAGTGACATCTCTGCCGAGATGGATTTTTGCTTTCTCCTGCTTTCTTCCCATGTGTATTGTGTGTGCTTGCATCTATCTCTGGTCAGGCTTTCTCTGAGTGTTTGCCAGAAAATAATTAGAGAACTGTTACTGCACTCATGCAAACACAGTCATACAAATAAGCAAACTCGGCTATTAAATAGATGACCTGGTTTAAAGCATCAAATGGGTATACCTGTGATTTTTCATACTGCTAATAAAGCCTATGAGTCTAAATCCTCTGCTGTATGTACCACAAAGCCGCTACTGTCTCCTGCTGCAGGATTAACTTACCTCACAGGCGTGACAGGCTGCTATTATTCTCAAAAAATCCTTAAACGGCTCGGACACACTGTAGAACTGTCCTAACATAACATATCGCGTTGAACAGAGTGTGTATTAGAGCTTTCCTAACTTAGCCCAGCTCATGTCTTTTTTTCCTCTGAGTGAAACTGGTTTTTGGTTTTTTCCTCATTAGAGTGTGCCGTACATATTCAGGACCTGGTGACAGTGGAAGTAGAGTGATGGCTTTACAGTGATAGATTGTGTTTGTCAGGGCTGCAGTACTGCATGCTCCTTCTTCTAAACAGATTTCTTTTGAAAATTTCATGGACGTTCGTGGCAATACGAGAATATACCTGTAAAGGTAGATGACTGTTACCCTGTACTGGAAGGTTTACATTTTCTGTGAAGTAAAGAAAACACACAGTAGTAGGTTTTATTGTCTTCACAATCCATAATGAGCATACAATAGCCATTTCATACTCAAGTTGTATCATTAATTGGACGAATGTGCAACTGTTCAACTTGCATTTCTGTGAAAATTATGGGACTATTGAACAAGATTATCTCAACAATAACGGTATGTCTGAGAGGTCAGTTAAAGAAAAGAAGCCACAGTCTGGGTGAATTTGCTGACTACTATAAATCTAGCATCGCATTATGTATTATTAAACCTGCATTAATTGATTTTTTTGGCCACTTGGGGTCAGTGTAACAACCTGTAAACACAATGCTGACATTGACATTGTTGCCACTGTTATGGTTGAATATGTTAGCAAAAAGGTGCTTATTTACACATCTAGCAGACATGGAGCAACATTAGCATTCATTTGGAGTTATGTTTATGTTCACTTGGTGAATGTACTGTAAGTCCAACATTCACTCTCCTTTTCTGCTTTGGTATCAGGGCAAAATATCCTCTCTTTTGCTAGTAAATGCTACAACTACTAACAGCTGTTTGCTAACTTTGTTTGCTTTTTGGAGCTGGGCAGGTAGTGTACAGTGGGTTTTTCACTAAATGTAAGCTTCCAAATGTGGTTGATAAAGTTCAACAAGTCCTCCAACCCAAACAACCATATAGGTCCTCTGTCCTTACTCTCTGATGCCATGCGTAGAGGAGTTTCCTGAATTAGTGCCCCTGCAGCGGGAGATACGGCACAGATTAACTGTTAAAAATTAGTGTTGAAAAATCAGTAACTAAAAATTTTATGTTGTAACAATGTCATAGTAAAGGTTTGGTTGGGTTTGGCACAAAACCAACCTGGTTAGATTTTGGGGCATTTGCCTAATGATGTCTCATTATTATTGAGTGATGTCTCACATTACCAGAAGATTAACAATAAAACGTAACATGAGGTTGTAATAGGCTGCTTGCACCAACGAACCATGGGGTCATTTTTTATAGGACAGTCTCATAAATGCAGTGATGAAAAAACCCAAACATCGAAGTTGCAGGCTGAAAAAAAAACTAAACAGTGAGCTGAAAGATGCTAAAACACTGCATACAGCATTGGGGAACTGCCGAGTGGGTTGACAGTTCTCTGAGGGTTTGTCATTGTGAAGAACTGGGACCCAGGATCCCATTCCCGTTCTATTGCCGCAGGTCCCGGGTCTGTTTAACATTATGTGTAATACCCAAGAGGATCCAAGGAGGTTCCACCGTTATCAGACAGCGTTGATCAAGATGGAAGTGCATCTGTGGCCACAAGGTGGCGAGTGCCCCCGCTCAGGAGCTGAAGGGTCAGGGAGCAGAGGTCAAACTTCTCCCATAGAGCACAGAATGATAGCAAATTATCAATGCCAACATGAGCGGTCATGGTCATTATTATAGTTCAAAAGATCAAACAGTCGAAGTTATCCATATTATGCTAGATGCAGCTGATTCTAAATGAGTTGCATTTGTCATCTGTCACCGTGACAGCAAGTGGATTTTTAAGATGAAATAACGAGTGGATTAGCCATCCTGTTTCAGTAAGCAGGAAGGAATAACAGAAAACCTGGATGTATTTTACCAACTTTCTTTGCAAGGAGGATGGATTATGGGCATCATAGCCAGGCGGAGGAGAGAGGGCTACTAACTTTACTAACTTCTGCTAAGCAAAAAGTGCCATATCTCACAGTGTTATGGAAAATGATTTAAGAAATTCCTAAATTCGCCCCTTTAACTGGGTCCACACCAAAATTTCTTACCAAGTCCATGCCCCATCCCTCCACCAAGTTCAGTGCAAATCAGTTCAGTAGTTTTTCTGTAATCCTGCTGACAAATAAACAACCAAACAACCCAACAGACACAGGTTATCACACAACCTCCCTGGTGGAGGTAATAACATGCACAGAAGTCCAGTTCAACCACTTAGAGGGTTTTCCTTTCCTCCCATTAGCACCTATAACACATTGAGATACCATTACAGACACAAACACACACTCTAAATACACACTCACAGAGTATACACAGCCAACACGACACAGTAAACAAATCTCCCTTCTTTGATCCTGTGAATTTCCTCTTTCTCCTCTCTTCCTCCTTCCCTTCATCACTCTTTCTTGCCCTGTACCAGGAAATACTAGAGTGATAAAATAAACAGCCAATTTGACACACTTCAATCTTTGCTACTACTCTGGACTATTGCCTTTCTTACTTTCTCTCTCTGCCACAAATCTTCCTGTTATTATTTTCCCCTTATTTTCTTGCCATTTCGTTCTGTATACCATATTTTCTCACATTTGTTCTTCCAATACACACTTTCTCCCCTTCCTCTACTCTTCGTTCTCCTGGAGTGTACCTTCCAGATGTATGCTTTCACTGAGTTTTTCCCTGCCTCGGCTCCTCAAGAGGGTGTTTTTCCCAAGGTAAATGGACTGTACTAATAAAGTGCTTTTCTACTCTTATGTTCAAGGTGTCTTTTCTTTCTTTCCGGATTGGACTTTGCTTTGAGAGTTCTTTTGTTTTATTATCAGTTGGAGCAAATGGATGGTGGGGTCACATGTGGATGCAGTGAGTCAGTGGTGATGGTGATAACAACAACACAGCACAGGACATCATGCACCAACTACCACAGGTTTCCAAGAAAACACTGAACCGTCAGGCAATAAAATAAGCTAGGTTTTCTCACAGAGTATGCTGTAGACAATTGACCCTTTGCTAAGCCCTGACCCTTTTTGTTAACTGCTGCTAGTCCATCAAGCTGATGGCGCCCACACTGTCACTACCTGCACTCCTTGAAGAAATATTTTCCAATTTTCGGAAAAACAAAATGTAAAAATGAACCACCACATCACCCGGCGATCGAGATAAAAGACTATGAAATTAAGGAGCACCACTGTTCCTGTAAAGCATTGTAGGTTTACTGTTAAAATCATTAAAATGCAAAAGCAGCATGTGTATACATTCAGTATACCTTCAGTAGCTATCATATCATAGAAATGCTTGTTAATGATTAATGTGCTGTACTCTGCTAATGTTAGCTCTGCACGTTTTTGCATCCATCTGATTGGACTTACTTTCATCAGTATAATTTTTACATGTGCTCCAGGCACAACATTTAACCATCAGTAGCTTGAAATCCACAAAACCAGCCTGAAAATTATAAAAATCTGAAACGATTGCAAAAGAGTGTATGGGGCACAGCATTATAGTTGTCACACCGTGGACGGAGCTGGCCAATGCTATGATATGATTGGCCAGTCTGGGTTCGAGGGACGGGACTCTTCATTTTCTGTCAACATTCAACAAATACAATCCCATAAAGGGGATCACATCCCACAAAATATTTGTACAAAGCACTTTTAATTGTTTATCACTTGATATTTTGTGCTTAAGTCACATTTTACAGGATAGGATTCAGGAAACAGCAACATTTCCAGGAAAAACAACATGTGTTAGTACCACGGTAATTAAGATGGCTTCCTGCGTCTGGGTGTCTCTCTCTGCTGTTCCCATGCATATATTAAGAGAGCCGGATACAATGCACCCGCTCAGCAATGCTGCCAATTTCCCCCAGTGGCCAGTCGCAGTATTGCAATGAAAAATCCCCCTGCGGCCCAAAAAGCATTTTCCCCAAAGGCCACCATTACGATGTCTGTTCAGGAAACCTTGAACTGCAGACAACATTGGTTATTACTCTTTTCATCATTAATTTTTAATCCATGGAGGTTTTAATTTGTAAAACCTCCCCAGACCCTAGAAAAGCGAGTTTTAATTTCTTGACGCTAGTGGGGGAAACACTAATTTGCATGTGGAGTGGGCCACACAACACAGAAGCAAACCCAGAAGCTAGAAAACTTTTTGGGCTCAAGCTCCAGGTGGACGATTACAAGTCAGTGGGCGCCGTCTTTAAGTCTGATATCCAATAATACATCCATTGCTGTTACCCCAATTCCTTTGCGGTCACAGGGGTACCCCAAAAGGGACAGTGCAATGCAATACTTTTCCCATCCGGTTACATGTACAAGTGCAAAATGTTAAAATGGTGGAGCACTCATTTAAGTACACAGACATTATGAAAAGGGTGTGTTAGATCTATGTTGCGGCCTGAACATAGCATAACATGTGTTGTAGAAGGCACTGACAAATAATCTAGACAGAAGTGTAGACAGAAGTGAACTCGGTTGTAACTGTAACCACACTCTTCGGTTATGTCACAGTGCACTTCTACATCCCTACAGCAAGGTGAGAAGTTTAACAGCTGGATGAGGGCAAAACCAAAGTCAGCTGCTTTTAAGTTTCACTTTAAGAAGTGTAATATTAATGTCACTGTTTTCCACTCTTAGCCGAAATGGGGTGGTGCAGCGCTGTCAGCACCTTCCCTCCCACCCCTGTGTTTCACATGTGTGCGACTGCCATGGCTTGAGTCTCTTTTTGTTTCAACATTACATAAATATCGATGCACCTTCTTACCATGTTGAATCAGAGATCAAGTTTGCAGAGGAAATTTTGACTGGCAGTATTGTTATTTAGCTTTATAGTACAAGCTATTTAGCATAGAGACTTTGTCAATTATCATGAAATTGCTTTGGCTAATAGGCAGTGGTTATGCACTGGTAAGGACTGGAAGAAGAAATTACAACTAAGTACCAAGCCACACCTTTTTTGGAAAATTTTCAGAAAACATATTCCGAACGTGTAAATTACAACGTTTTGCCATCTGGCACAATTGAATGTTACCTATAGCCCTAAAGAACTATTTTGTCCCATTCTTTTCATTCCCCTCCTCTCCTTCTCTCTCCCTCGCTTGCTGAGTGTTCAACAAGGTGGGGAGGAAAGGAACTTACAGCTGAATGAAGACATTTGGGAATAGAAAAGGAGAGACTGCCTCTGTTTACCTTTCCCGCTTTTTTTATTCCTTCATCGGCGCCCCGCCATCGATTTCGCTCCCTTTTCACAGTATAACCCACAGTTCAGTATGTTTACCCATGTTTCCTCCCTCCACCTCTTCCACGCATCATTCTTCATCTATCAAATTTACTCTTCCACTAATTTCCTGTGAAGTCTGAATATAAATGTTGCAAGAAACTGTCAGTGTTGTGGAATAATTTTCTTAAAACTCTTGATTTTTTTTTTGCTGTTTTATTTTGAGGCACTGGAGCTTGATTCTAATAAATACTGACACATGAAACTGCATTGGAAACAAGAGCAATTATCACACCCAAATAGAAGATTTTTTTGCCTGGCTTTAATAAAAATACATCTCCGCTCTCATCTTCCTTCCCTCGAACCTCCTCTCTCTTGCTTCTATTTCTCAAAGGTGTCTGTGTTTACAATTTTATCTCCATCCAGGCCTTGTAAACATCCACAACACAGGGGAAGTAAATAAGCAGGTACAGGGAGTCAGGGCTAATTCATCCACTCAGCCGACTTCGCAGTCCTGGTGCTAAAGTGCTGCAGTTTCGGATGGCGCCTAACCTTTCAAAACTGAGAGCTTATGTACCAACATCAACAAATTATTGAACATCATCCTTTTTTAATATAAAAGTGCCAAGGGGGACACCAGGCAAAGATACTGCACGAGGTGAAAGGGATAGGTGCACGCCGATGTTTTAAAAACAACAGGACGTTAGTTATTGCAGTTAGGCTCGCTTATCAACATGATCAACAGCTGCAGCGGCAGCAGTGGCAGTGACGCACAGCTCCTGCGGTTCGTTGTCGCAATTTGTGTCAAAAATCTGAGCCCAATCTGAACTCAAAGACACGATATATATATTTTTAGATTCAATGTGACTTACACGTTCGGAAATCATTATCTCTGATGTCCGTCACAAATAAACGTCCATAAACCCACTTAGATGTCATAGAAAAAACCACACACACTCTAGAACATGCCTGACAATCCAATTTTTGTAGCTCAGATCATAACTTGCTGTATCCACGGCAGCATTATACTTCCTCTTGTTAAGGTTTACATCTGTTCATATAAGAGAAAACTTAATGTAACATTATCCAAAAGACTTTATAAAATAAAATATTTGAATTACACTGATATTTAAGCTCATTCTGTATACATTTATATGTACACATGCACACACGCACTTAGTTTTTCAGTTTATTAGGAGCACCTAGCTAAAACTAATGCAATGTAATACAACAGTCCTGCAATACATCTTCCCCTCATGACCACGTCAATGTTCAGTTTTTGTTGAAACTGTTCTAAAGAGATATTGATCAACTCTATGATCGTTTTGGAGGATGTAGTCTGTGGTGCTGTTGAACTGCATTGCACTATGTTGATAGGTGTTCCTTTTGTCCACCCCATTCAAATCAGTGAAGGTAGGCTAAACAACAGAAATACCTCTTTGTTTAGTGCAATTAAAAAATTGGTTACTTTTATGATGATTAGCCTACTTTTTGTCAGTCAAATGTGGCAATGCTGTCTAGCGCCATCCTCAGGTCAAAATTTCAATTTGTCCAAAATTTTGCTAAACTAATTACATTCCCATCAGCCTCATTGTCATTGTGAGCATGTTAGCATGCTGACGTTAGCATCTAGTTCAAAGCGCCAACGTGTCTGAATAGAGCCTCACAGATCAGCTACCACGGCTTTACACACTCAGGCCTCAATTACACTCCCTTGCGCACACGGACAGCTGCGGACACCGCGGATGCGTAGTTGTTCTTATTATTCTACCCTCTAGTCCGCTTGGAGTCCGATTGGAGGAAGCATGCACAGTCGGTGCCCTTGATGCGTAGCGGACGGGCGGACTTGTTCCTTTGCCTACTCGCGGATAGGGAAAGTAAAAAACTAGCCTTAGTCTTGTTCTCCTAGGTTCCTTCAAATCCTCCTTTTAGCTGCGAGAAAACCAGTCAGATGGAAATGTGAGTACATACTGCACTTGCTAAACAAGGGATTGAAATCTGTAGATTACTGAAAAGTTCTGTTGCCAAACTGCAATGTATCTGTAGTGGACATATATTATTCTCCGTTGCTTACATTTGGCTACTTTATGTGTTTACATACTATTCAGTGCTGGAAAGAAATCCTCTAGATACATGCCACATATAGTTGATCATTCAACACTTACACTTCAGTAAGCTCTATGGTATTTTTGCACTCGATACTCAAAGTCAGGAAGCCTTGCCCATATGAATGGTAGACATTTTTCTTTTCATTGTATCATGATAAAAAAACTTGCCAGTTGAATAAGTCTTGTGGAATTCTCTACATTTTCTTCATTCAATTTCCTGAAAAGGAAGGATTTCTGTACAAAATATCCTCATTATATATAGATGCTGAATATACATTTTGAAGTTTACTTTCTAGACAGAAAGCTAGCAGACATATGCATCCTAAAACTGTAAATGTATACACCATGCTTAATGGCATGGTTATATATTTTACAACCCCATTTCGAAGTGTACAGTGTATGTAAGCGTATGTCTTTTCTAGATTGAGATTTTGGGATATACATTACATATACATTAACTTTTTTGCAGAGAGGGAGTCTCATGGCTGTACGCTAAATATGAAGCTGGAGCGAGGAGACATTTAGCTTAGATTAGCATAAAAACTGGAAAATGGGGGAAGCAGCTGCCTGAGCTTTGCAAGGTAAAAACACCCAGAAGCAGAGGTGCAAACTCATCGGGGATGAAAGAGGTGACAAAGATGTGCAGGGGGGCAACTAGCTTCTAAATATAAATGTGTTTTTTGCTCTTTAAAGCTATTGCAACTGCTGTTTTGTCAATTAAAATACAGGGCTTAGATCTGACATTTACACACTGATTTTACAACCACTAACTAACTGTCAGAAGGTGATTTTAATTCAGCTTGTGTCATTTTCAGCGAACTTGGTAATTCCCCCCCTTCTCATGCGACATATTAAGATACTGAAACAAGCATTCTGTTTAACAATTACTTACATCGTAAGTAACATAGGTCCATTTTAGCTAAGTGTCTACACCATTGTCTTATGAATTCATCTCATGTTTCAAAACAATAATAATAAAAATTAAAGTTGAGTTGGCCCTTTGGCTGAGGAGCTCAGCTTATGTTGTAATCGTCAGCAAAATGGTAACATTAGTAATGTTAAACAAGTGGAATTTGGAATGACAAGTGAGCTAGCTAACGCCATTCTTCATGGAAATAACGTAACCCAACGTTACATCCAAATCACGATGGCTAGTGTTCGCTAAAGCAGAATAACTGAACCTTATCAGGCTAATTAATAGTCCCACATTCCAAGTGTCAAGCACAGAAGCCAGAAGCTCTCAGAAGTGAAGAGACTCCCCCCCCCCAAAAAAAAACAAAAAAACAAAGCAAAAAACATTCGAGCTAATTCCCAGATTTGGGATTTCATTGAACTGATTGAATGATTTTTCTGTTTTAAATGTTGGTTTGACACAGGCTTCAGTCTGCAACATGCTCTGTTTTTGACATTTAATTGTCAGACTTTACACGCACTTTAAGGTTTTTTTAGGCCTGAAACTATTGTGGATCATGTAGGAAGGCCTCTAGATAACAAAGTTAGTACTGGAGTTGAGTTACAGGGCTCAGCCTGTATTTTTATCTCCAGTCCCTGGAAAACTCACTGTTTTCCTCACGTTGAGTTTCTTGTCTCTGAGGCACCCCAGCCACACAGCCCATGCTTCCGCCAGACGACTCAAACGTCTGCTGTGGCTTGGTCAGAGCGCCTCCATTAAAGCGCGCCACCGGGTTCTCCCTCCCAGATCGATGATCATGTGATTCTCACTAGCCACCAAAATTTTATTCATTAGTTTTGCGCCTCATTCAGAATGTGGCAGAGTCTTTATTCGCTGAAATGCAGTGTAAATGTCAAAGAATATTACTTTAAGCTTCTACTACTGTTCCGCAAACTATCACTCACAGTATAAAAGCTGCTACTAAATCCACAAAATATAAAAAGATAAATGAGGGAAAATGAAAGATGGAGAGAGAGAGATACCGAGGGAGGGAAAGAGAGAGGGGCTGAAAGGGGGAGAAAATGAGGAAGATGGATATAGAGAGGGATATTCTCCTTCAAAGCCTCTTACTGTTAAGCATTTACAGCTTAATAAAGGCATTGGAAGGTCAGTCAAGGAGGCATGAAGCAGGACGTTACTGGCACACTTTTAAACAGAGGAGGATTGTGGGTGTGTGAGCTCACTTCTGTGGCTGTATGGGACAGCTGTACAGCAGAGGCAATGGGCTTTTTAGGCAAATTAAACAAGGAGAATTATGGGAATGTAATTTGTTTCCCTCTCATCTTCTCTTTTGACTCTCCGGTGACTCAGGTTCCTGTTTAAACATTGACCTGACGTCTGCTGGCGTCATCAGCTATTGAAATTTTAAACCCAGTGGAGAGCCTGAATGTGATAGGAGTACGATAGTGGGGGTAGTTTTGGCTTTAATCCCTCTGGATTTTGGAGAGGTCTTCCAAAAAACCTAGAATAAACACTCAGATATTCCCAAAGAGGTGAGTAATGATTCACCGTCAGTTCAGTCAATTTAATTTATTTAATTAAAACAGCAATGTCTGATAATTGAAGTGAGAACATCCATTTGCAATTGCCTGTCAAAACTGTTTCATGTCAAACAATTTGCAGTAATTTAATTGCAAAGTGAATCAATTTCCCGCGTTGACGTTAACTGATGGTGACTTCACCCATACTGGCTGTGGCCCCTAGGTCGCCTTCTTACTGTAGGTGCTGATGCATAATTGCAGACCTGAAGGTGTTTATAATATGATGTGCACGTTTGCTACCAGATTCTAATTATAGTATTTACAGAGCATTTACAGCTGGATATGTTTAAGGTGGAGAGTGAGATTTAAGTTTGGATTTGAAGCTTGTTTGCAAATTGAGATTTACCTGCTACTCGACGTGGTACCTTTTTTATGTGTGAAATGGTAATATATGATGACACGCCAGTAGTTGAGTTCATTTGGTGCAAACCAAGGAAGAAAATAATCCTCAACCTGTATGTCATGAATAGTCACAAACAGAGAGAGACAGCAGAAAAAAAAAGAGGTGTTTTGTATTGTAATGGGACTGGACGTTATTAACTGTGTGGTCTCTATGTTTTACTTACTTTTTATTGAGAAACTGCTAAAAAATGTGAGTCGGACACATACATTTGGTCTTCTTCTTAGTGATCAGGGAAATCACGCACTCACATGATGACTCGCATACATGTTACCACGTGATCTTGCATCTACAAATGTATTGGCTATGTATTGTGCTCATAAGATATTTTGGTTGACAGTTCATAATCAGCTGATGACATTAATACTAGTTCAGCTTTTGAAATCATTTTAAAACCACATATCCGCTATCCTCCTGTGGTTGGTCTATTTAGTTTACACTAACAAACTCCACCAGAGATTTAAGTCCTGGGTCCTGACAAAGCGGGCCCACCCAGAACCTCGTTGTGATGCGGTCTCGGTACGGTGGTTTTGTCTTCAGCAAGGTTCAACTGACAGCTATCGCACCGGCCCAGACGAACCGTACTAAACAGGCAAACACACCAGGGCTAGGTGTCATTGCATCCTTTAAAAGTTAAATGTAGCCACCACATGATAACTATAGTGTTGTACACCAGACCTCTTTTTCATTCATTTTCTTTTTCATTCAGATTCTACCTGTATGTCATTATTTACGATAATAATGATAATAATCCTCATATTCGTGACAGACTCACAGTGGAGTTTTTGACATCTGGAGTGGTGTCTTTCTTTCTGACTTTTTTGAGACTACAAGGAAACATAAATAAACACATAAGGTTCAGTAAAGTGCTGCTTAACGTGCCGTCACTCACCAGAATTTGATTTCCCCACGTGGGCCCATGCAGCACTGACGATGAAGGATGACAGTCAAAAGTCGAAACTATCCATTAATAAGTTACCATTTCTTTATCATTTCTTTTCTTTTCTTTCTCTTACCAAATGAACTGAAACACGGGTGTGAAAGATACCTAAATGGTAAAAACCTTACATCTTGCTATTCCCATTACCTTCCTGGTGCATTTGCTGTTAAATACCATACTAGCCCAAGTATAAGACAATGTTTTGTGAGGATTAGCCATTCATATATTCACAGCTACAGGTTCCATTTAAACGGAGTGAACACCAGCACTTGTTTTACATAGTGAGCCGGAGTGGGTGTTGTATAAGAGTGAGAGCATATAGAGACTTGACGTCCTGCCTCCTCTCCTCTCTCGCATTTATTCCACTGGCATGACTGTGTTAATCAACGGGTTTTTCTCAAAGTCTGTTCTTAACTTTGTGTTTTGAAAAAGGCTTTATTGTGTTCCTGGGTTTTCAGCCCATTTTACTACCGTACTGGACATTAATGTTGTAACACCTAGTCATTTTGAGAAAGATGAAACAATGATTTCGTTTGTGAGCATCTAACAACATCATATCCCATGAGTCTTAGTCACTGGCACACCTGTCCGAGCCTCATGGCAGCACGTTTTCTGAATCGTTCCAGTCTAATAAATGTGTCTGCAGTAAAAACATTATGTGAAACTTTGACTATTTTACTGAAAACCTGTCACACATCTGCTCTGATTTGTAGTGGGAAACTGTTTTTCCGTAATGAAATCATGCAGCAATGGAAAGAAAAATTGATGCCGGATGAAAAGTGATTCTAACCTCCCATAAATGTGTCTTCGATGCAATCCCAGTAGAAACTGATGCTGACGACAATATTGCAACATTTCAAAATGCAAATTCTGTGATATCCTCATCCCTGATAAATATGCAAAGATCATGTAAAGTATATTTTTGACATATATGTACATAAAACACACTTCTCACATTTCCAGTTTTCATTTTATCCCTTTTTATTTTACACAACATAACAACACAGTACATGTTGTTTTTTTTTTTCTGTACAGAAGCTTTCCAGGAGCTTGTGACCAACACAGGCTGCAGTAAACCAATGTCAGTGAAAAGCTTGCGAGTTTTTTAGGTTCTTTTTTTTAATTCTTCCCTTTAAAAAATATCAATTTCATAAGAGGTCCGTAAAGTCTTCATCTGTTTGTTACGTGTTGTCTCAGTTTTTGTCCGTCACTATGTAGAGAAAACATCTGTACTCCCCAGCAGGTAAGAAAGGCTATGTGTGAAATCTCTCGGTTCCTTTGTTTGTCCCCTCTGTCCCAATCCCTCGTTCGTGGAGTCATGGTGGAGTCCTAAATCCGGTTTTATCATCTGTCAGAGGGTCTGTTAGTGCAAAAGAAGGCACCGACTGCTATTCTCTTGCCGTGGTATGGACCCACACTTTCTGTGGGCGTGTGAATGTTAATGGTGTGCTTTTCAGTTCTTCTATGGTTTTTTTTTTCAGTATTTTTTCCTGGAATTAATCCCTTTTCGTGGTATTTTCAGATAAGGTGAGTGTGAAACGGGAAATGACGTGGCGGGCCCATTGTCTTGTTTTCTTTTGTGCTATAAAGTGGAACCAACGAGACAACTCGAGGACGCTACGAGACAAGGCAAGTTATCCACTCGCTGAATGACCGACTGCAGAACAGTTAGGAAACTGTCAAAGTGAAAAAACTGTAAACTGAATGCAGAGAGTAGTGGAGAAACGTTATGAAAAATATAAAAAAAAAAATATGGTTGAAAAAAGAAACAGTATGGTTGCAGAACAGACACTCACAGTCAGTCATCCAGCCACAACTAACATGAACACACATACACACCAAAAACGCACATTCTAAACGGCAAAAACATGTCACAAATGCTCACCCACGCCTTTACCTTCACTCATCTATAAACAAATTCAAACTAACACATACACATAGTCTCACACACGCACTCATACAGAACATAAACAGTAATGGATAAACCAAAATTTATTTTGTGATCGCTGTCTCATTCCAGTTCAAACTGTGCTTTCTAAGATCCAGTCCGAATCACACCGCCCTTTGTCCGAGTCGCCATCCCCATCTTCAGGGAGCAGCATGCCGCTCATTGATTGGCTCCTTTTGTTCCGCATTATGCGCCCCAATTTGGGTGCTCCTCCTCCCTGATGGGACGAGTGAGTCTTTGAGCCTCCTTCACTGAGTGAGTACCTCCTCCTCGCCCTGCTCCTCCCTCCCTCCTCCACAGGGAGAGTCTGGTACTTGGAGGAGGAAGTGGTGGAAGAGCCGGCGCGGGGAGCCCGGCGCAGGATGGGCGTCTCTCTGAATCGGTTGGTGGGGACGGGGCTCGGTGTGGTGAGAGGGCTGGCGAAAGGGGAAGGGGCGAAGCTGGGCGGGGTTTGGTTGAGGGAGGTGGAGTTGTTGCGGTTGGTGTTGAGGTTCTGTAGAGGGGTGGAGGAAGGGAGGAGGGTGGAGGAGGCAGTGGAGGAGGAGGAGGAGGATGGAGGGCGAGGGGAAGAGGGGGGGAGGTTTTCAGGGATAGCCGAGGTGTTTGAGCAAGCTGTCCCTGACTTACTCGGAGCGGGCTTTCGCTTTGGCCTGGGTAGTGAACCGGTGGTGGCGGCGGGTGTCAGGATGCCAGCTTGAGCTCTCTCTTCACCTGCTTTCTCCCGTTCCTCAGCTACAGCTGTTGGGCTTCTGGCTGCCCAAGGCTGGCTGAGAACTGACGTAGTCGTGGAGCAGTCAGGCAGGGAAGAGTCAGACGACTGAGCCATCATATCCTTACCCCCACCTCCCCCTCCTGCTGCTCCGCTCCTTTTCTTTGTGCCTCCCGAGAGGTCGTCTAATCCGATTGAGCCATGTTTAGAGGCGCTGGGAGTCACAGTGCATCCCTGTGACTGCTGCCCATTGGTCTGTGAGTGAACATTGGTCATCGACATTGAAACGCCTTTACCACCCTCCCCAGGGTTACACACCTGAGGAAAAAACACAGGGAAAGAGAGAGGGTTTCATCCTTTTTTTCATACTGAAATGTTGGCATATGAACACTTCACTTATGACTGGGCAAAATGGCAAGAATGTGTATACACTGTATATATATATACATATATATTCATATGTATATACACACCATTCAGCCCCAACATTAAAACTGGTTACTGGTTTTAATGCTGTGGCTGATCGGTGTATGACTGGTGAAATTTAGCTTTGATTCCGTGATGTAATTGTTTAATACCTTGTCAAGCAATGTACCTTAATGACAATGTGTAGAATTTTCTAATTTTAGTCGCCTTTTATACATTTTTTCCATGATGAAAAATAAAAAAAGAGAAAAGACTTTTCATCTTTTTTTTTTCTTGGCATAAATGGACTTCCATATAGGAGTCAATGAGACACAATAATCATGTAGAACCACACAGACTCAACGGAGTTTCGTTGAATGAGGTTTTATACCTTAAATGGCCAAAAATTGTTTGCGAGTCATTGTCCACTGTAATGAACACCATGCATGAACACATTAAATGCAGAGGTGTAGTGGGGCGTATACGCAGGTATATAATTTAGACCGAGGCAGTATATGGCCGCCATTTGAATAATGCCACATTGTCTCACACAATGAAAAGCTCTCTTCTCCTATTCTCTCTCATTTCTGGCCAGAGAGGATTAAGAGCGACAGACAGAGAGACCCACCTTGTAGCGTATCATCAGGATGATGATGAAAACGAGCACCGAGGCCACTATTATCCCTCCAATGATGATGATCATAGTCCCGCCGAGGAACTGGGACTGCATAAAATGACACCGCATGTACTCCGACTCAGTGGTGAACTGCACACAGCCGACCACACGTGTTGCTGTCAGAGAGGTGATGACGTCATCGTAGATGGCCAGCACGCAGAGGTCGTAGGGGGTCCCTGCTGCGAGGTTGTTGACCAGGAAGTTCTTGCTTGAGGGGGGGATCATTCTGTGGATGAAAAGGGGAGGGAGACTCAAGAAAATGCAAATGTTTGTTCTCCGTGAACATCACAATAAGGAGAGGTACACTGGCAAGGGCACGGTTAGGATGCCTATTGGACGAATCATGTTTGAAAAGTATGTATACTCAAATGTCCTGTATATGTACTGTAACAGCTTTTCTGGATGTTCTCAAACCATATTAATTTATATGGCTGGACATCCACCATTATATTTTGGGACATTTTCTCTGCTTGACTAATGTCCAAATTTAAATCCCTTGAACAGCCAATGTGTGTCCATCAACAGTTATAAATCCTCAAAGAACTCGGAAACCCTTCCTGCTCATTATGTTAATTTGCCCTTGGTACAAATCTTTAACCAGCAGTAAACGATGTTTTGGACACTTGGGGAAAGCATAAAAAGCTCAACAATGATACAGTATGACCTTTTCAGTTGATATACTGTATATATCAATAAAGTGAATGTGTTGTAAGAAAACATTTGCCTATTCAAACGCCAATACTCCAGTCCAATATTCACTCTCTTTTAGCACTATTTTTAGTTGCATCCAACTCTTGAGGGGAATGTCCGTCTCTTTAGCTGCTAAATGCTCCACTACGTTCAACAGCTAGTCCCAAGCTTTGTTTATCTACTCCAGCTAGAAGCTAACTTTGTCTATCTGCTGTTTGTGCGCGCAGGTAGAGGACCTTTTAAATCAAAAAGCCCGCAGCATCTGGAAACAACGCTGATGAGAGTGGTGAGAGGGGACCAAAACATTAAAGCTGTGGGCCCTAAAGCCAAAACAATGAGCTAAAAGATTCTGAAACGCTGTGTAGAGTTGAGAGAAACTGCAGAGTTCGTTGATCATTCTTGTCTGTTGTTTGTCACTACGGGTGACTCCTTTAACATACAAGTAGTTGTGTGATCCATTGTTAATATAAACATATTTATTATAGCTGCTTTAAATAGCTCTCTAAAACCCTGCCTACTCACTCATTTTCATTTGTCCTGGGTACAATTATTATGATAATAGCAAACATATTGTACACGCTTTGTGTATGTTCTTTCTGTACAACCTAGATAATGAATTTACCCAGAGGAAAAAAGACTACAATATATTGTTGAAAGAAAAGAATGTAGAAATAAATTTAAAAAAATACTCAACAGGGAAGTAAGCATGAAAATGATAAAGAATCAACACACTCAGCTCAACTGTGTAAGGCTGGCCAATGAATCATAAAAAACAGAAACCCAAAAGACATCAGCAGGACAATAGTTCAATAAAAACATGTATTATTTATTTAAAAGATTAGTATTTATTATTGCACGGATGTTTCTTGCGTTAGCCCTTTCTCAGCGTGCAAACTGTGGTCCAACTAAGCAGAAGTGTACTTTATGATAAAATTCTCAGGTTTCACAGTAAAACACAAAAGGGAAATAGTTTCCATCAATCCATATATTAGTTTGGACAAATACAAAGATACTTTGCCACCCTGAGGTACAGTTGGTTATTCATCACTGGACACTTGTCACATCGACTAAGGGATTTGCACATTTGTCCTTCAGTTTCCTTCAAATGGCTTGTCAGCTTTCCTGGATTTCCTCAGTGAAATGCTAATGAAATTCCTCATTAAATGCAAAGAGGGCGGCTTTTTCACATCTTGCGGCCTCATGTCCACTGAGAGGAGCAGAGGGCTACATTAGCCAGGTTAAGCAGCTGGTTTGGAGTTAGAGTTAAGTGAAGGTTAGGAGACATGTTAAGGTTTAATGGTTAGTATTAAGAGGTAGGGGATGAATGTAGTGGTAGGTCATTAGTGTGCCCTCAGTGGAATAACAGCACAAGGCTGTAAGAGTGTGTGTGAGCATCTATATGATCCCATGAATACTAAAACGACCACCTGAACACTGCTTGACCATGAGAGTTCTCCCCCTTGCTTCTCTTGATGTTATCATCACTAGACTGCTGAACCTTGGCCATACACACAGACACAGACACACACACACACACACACGCACACAAACACACGCACGCGCGCACACACACACACACACACACAATGCAATTATTTTTGTGTTGGGGCACATACATCGACATAGCAGCGTGCAGCTTAATGACAGGAGCGAATGTCACCAGCACTTACAAGCTCAGATACAAGAAGCTACATTAGTATACGCATACATACACAGACAGAGATTAATTTCCACATTATTGCTGTGGCCTTGAGCTTCATTTGTGTGTATGGATCTGTGTGTTGTTGTGTGACACATTAGCTAGCAAAGCATTAATATCTTTGTGTGAGAAATGTGTTTGTTTAATAACTTTGCATGCTCTGCACATTCTACACATACATCTTCTTCTTGAAGGCTTAAACACTGTCAGGCTCTATAACAGAGACCATTGTTTACTGACACATTAATACTGTATCGGTCTGGGATATGGATTTATATGTGTATGGCTATTCACTGAAATCATTGTTATAACATTTCTTGACACTGAACGCCTGTAACTTTTGATCCTTCGATGATTCGGACATTATGGGAGACCTTAGCCACCAAATGCGCGGACACACACAGGCAGATACATTCATCGTACTTAAAGTGACACACACGCACACAAACACACACACACACACACACACACACACACACACACACACACACACACACACAATGCAATTATTTTTGTGTTGGGGCACATACATCGACATAGCAGCGTGCAGCTTAATGACAGGAGCGAATGTCACCAGCACTTACAAGCTCAGATACAAGAAGCTACATTAGTATACGCATACATACACAGACAGAGATTAATTTCCACATTATTGCTGTGGCCTTGAGCTTCATTTGTGTGTATGGATCTGTGTGTTGTTGTGTGACACATTAGCTAGCAAAGCATTAATATCTTTGTGTGAGAAATGTGTTTGTTTAATAACTTTGCATGCTCTGCACATTCTACACATACATCTTCTTCTTGAAGGCTTAAACACTGTCAGGCTCTATAACAGAGACCATTGTTTACTGACACATTAATACTGTATCGGTCTGGGATATGGATTTATATGTGTATGGCTATTCACTGAAATCATTGTTATAACATTTCTTGACACTGAACGCCTGTACCTTTTGATCCTTCGATGATTTGGACATTATGGGAGACCTTAGCCACCAAATGCGCGGACACACACAGGCAGATACATTCATCGTACTTAAAGTGACAATACACGCACACACGCACAAACACGCGCGCACACACACACACACACACACACACACACACACACACACACACACACACACACACACACACACACACAGCAAGTGCCTGTAGTGTCAATGGGACATACAGTATATCTACTCAACCAGGCCTGTTGATAGCAGCTTTATTATTGTTAGGGCTTATTATTATTGTTTTAACAATAAGAATAAACATCCTTGATTACTATAAACTGTAAATTGTCCTCTTTCAACAAAAAACAGAAGAGTTCTGAAGGGGCATCGGCAAATAGCTAATTCTCCAGGGTGTGTTTTCTGGTTTGTGGTGGCGCACGCATGGCTGAGCTCGGCCGGTGTATTATGCATATTTTCTCCTATCACACTGAAGTGATCAATGAGTCCCCGATTCAAAACCAGATTCTTGATTGAATGAATAGAAAGGGGGTGCACTGTTTTCAGGCTCTTACTCAACTGAAATAAGAAATATGAAACAATATAAAAGAAAAACTCCAGTAACGTTAGCTAGTCTCTGTGTGATGGGTACAAAGTACCCACAATATCCACATAGTGCTTCACTTTCGTCATGCAAAACGTATTACACAGTTATTAAATCCAAAATGTGCCCAAGCTCTTGTCTTGTTTGAACATTAACTACAAGATAACTGTAGTTTATATAACCATAAATATATTTGGCATAATAAAACTCATGTTTATGCTGGTGTATTTTATGAATACAGAAATGGAAAAGGTTAAACAGCCACTTGATGAAATGAGATAATAAGATGGATACTCTGCCGGAGGGATAGAACACTATTCAGCCAAAAGATACTCCTTCATTTGATCTTTTGGTGATGCAGAGCGCTGTCGAACAGGTCAATCCAAAATCTCCCAAATGTGTTGTTGTCACTGGCCTCTACTGTATCTGCATTCAATAACAATACTAGGAAAGAAACATAAAGATTGTGGAGGTCCACCTCTGCTGTATTTGTATATCAAGAAAACCCCTTCTTCTTATATCAGTATAAGAGAGTGCTAATTATTATCTCTCTTGGTCAATATCATATGGCTCCATAAGTAGATTAACACAGTGATCGTGTTTGATAAAATCTTGCGCTATCTGGATCTTGATAATTAAGTTTTGTTTTGCAAACAATTGTGATTGAAAACAGTAACAAGGTAAGTTAAAAGCCAAATGCTGCCACACTGGATGTGTTTTGGTTAGAAATCTATGAATGGGCAAAAATTATCTCTGTTTCTTGAGCATTTGTTTGCTGCTTAGCCAAGCATCCAAAGGAATAAATGACATTCTCTCTTTTCTCCACATCAGAAAACTTTGCTTCCAAGAAACCATTAAATACATGACTCCTCCTGGACACAGACCAAATTAGAATGTCTCTAAGCAAAATCCAACCAACTGGATGCTCCGGCCAATGAAACTTGCAGTGCGTAGTTAGTTGTCATTGTGGACGTATGAGCCAAGCTGTCATCATTTATAATTCATAGATACATGGAACAATCAAGATATTGACAATGTTCCACTGAATGCTGAGTTCACAAAATAAATTTCCATACATTTTCAAATCAGTATTTTTATTTATTTATTTTGGTCTTGCATACGATTCTTTCTTGACTCTGTGAGCTGTAGCATTGTGAATTCAGCAAAATGGACTCATTCATTGCGGTTAATTTCTTTGTGTCTGAACTGGATCTTGCTGCCAGTATTTGAAGTCCTACAGTGGGCAGATGATTGCCTTGGCCAAAACTATTACACTAATCTATCTACTCTGCTCTGCCAAGCCCTCAGCCCAGGGCGCCTGTGTGTGTTTCTGGGTTTCATTATAGTTTCATTACACAAGAGATACTGTCTGTGTGCATGGCCCTGTATGAGTATGCACTTGTGTACTTATGTCTACATGTGTCAGCAGTATATGCATGTGTGTGAATTCCATTACAGTAATCTTCTCCTCCCATGGCAGCCTCCTCTTCCCAGCGGCTGTCACTGTGTCTGGCCTTCTGCCAACATTCATCACTGATACACCACTACATACTGGTAAAACCCATACTCTTATTGGGTGTGGGTGTGCATGGATGTGAGCGCGCACGTGTATTTTTTGTGCACGTTAATCAACTGTGGCTTTCCTCACTCCAGCCGGTACAAAGCCAGGAGGCCAATGTGATCTCCATTAGTCGCTCTCAGCTTTTTGTCTCAAGACAAATAATTGCCTCCATGCACAGAACAGTGAACTATGATACCAGATTGTTCTATTTCAGGCCATTTCACTTGATTAAATATTGGAAAAAGCCCACAGGCCACAAACAGACATTATTCTGGGAGAAAAAGGGCATTTTCTGGCAATGATTCAACACACAAGACCAGGGTTTCCAGGTTGACCTGGAGCGGTGCGATAAGGGGCCAGGGCTTCTAATAACTGAGCTGTAGTCTTCAGTCATTGGTTTCCCTATAGCAGAGCCCACTCTGACCATGTGTGACGCACTGGGTGAGCAATGTCAAATGTTATGATATTGACTGCTCTGGGATAGATGTGCAGGGGAATATTGTTTTTGCATTTCATATGGAGAGTGGAGGTTGACCTGTTTTGAACAATTTTTGGTGATTTTAACTTAATATTCATGTATTGTGTTAAATTTTTGTTTTTTTCTTTTGATGACTAAGACTTGCAAACTGAATTTTACAAGCATTATTAAATCTGGTCTCACTTTTTAACTTCTTAAAGCAATACTTGACATTTCGGGAAGTTTTCCTATTGAGAGATTAGAAGATCGATACCACTCCTATTTCTGTACAATAAATATAAAGCTACCAGCTGCTGACTGTAGCCGGTTAGATTGGAAATGGGGAAACAGCTATCCTGACTCTCTCCAGAGTTAGAGAAAATCCACCTAGCAGCACCTCTACATTTCATTTACTTATTCATACAAATACAGAAATGGAAAATCAACATGTTGTGGTTTTACAGGAGTCTCTGTGCTGCGCTATTTATTGGCTAAGTGTAATAACTTCCTGAAGTCTTGGTTCCTGTACGGATTTAACATACAAGATATTATCTGTGTGTTAAAAGCCTGTGCGTTAAAACACAGAGAATTTCTCTACCATTGGACAGAGCCATGCCAACTGTTCCCCTGTATTGCCTTTGTGCAAACCTAAGGTGTCATATTTTCCATAAAGATATGAAAATGGTATTGATCTTTAAATCTTACTCACAACAACAAAGTAAATAAGCATATTTCCCAAAATGCTGAACAATTCCTTTAAGTGTGAAGTCAAAACAAATCAACTTGACAATATTGCCTGTATCACAAAAATGTGTCTGTCATCCTTTGATATCTGACGTATCTGTTTTATTTACACGTTGCATATTACAACCTGAGCAGTAGCCGTAATAAAGTATAAGTAGGGAATTTGTATTTTAGTTTGATATACTGTACTTTCTATTGGTATATGATAAATGGTTATTTTGGAAGAAAATTTCAATCATAATTGAATAATCTACAATTCTATCTGGTGTTGAAGATCATGTGACTTGACTGAAAGCTCCAGTAACAAAATGGACCTCATGGTGAATCTGCAAGGTCATGAATCAAACTCAACATAGGCAAGAAGTCCTTAAAGTTTTCAGAAGAAATTCACCATCTAGAATTCTATGACAACTCTGCTGATGAGGATCATGTGATATGATCAAAATTGCCAGAATAGCTACTAAATGACCCTTGTGGTGATGAAATTTTAATTTTCTTGGAAATGTCTTGGTAAAAAGTGTTGCAAAGAAAAATGAATTTCCATTGCTACGTTTTCATTAGATTATAGCATCTACCTTTGTAATAAAATAACATAACACACCAAAACTCTGGAAATAAGGCTGTCTGCATTCATCAAAATTCTCTATAATACTAAAAGAATAAAGTTAATTGGGTTAAAATCTCAGTAACATCAGTAGTATATTACTGCTACCCACTCTTGTTAGAAGTGTTTGAATAGAAAAACATTGTAAAATTGCATAGCAGTCTTGCTCAAACAGGAGAGGGACCAAAATGTGGGTCACAGATATCTAAAAGTAGGTTGTCCAATTATTTCAGAAAATGGTATTCAGTGCTTCTGGCTAAAGCCTCCCATGCTACCGCATTGAAAACTAGTCTAAAAGAAATAGCCTGAAACATGGAAAATTTGTCAGATAAGCCAACAAAATAGCAGACAAAAGCAGTAATGGGTTTTAAAAAACTTCTCTTTACCCTGCACTTTTTAAATGTGTTATCATACTGCTTCTTTTTGCTGTTTATATAATGCATACACTAAACAGTATCATGAAATTTTCATGAGTCATTTCTCATGTTAATTTTATTAACAATTAAGAAAACAATCTCACATGATAACGCCGACTACTGTAAAGCACACAATTACCATCAAACCAGTAAGAAAATAACTGGTTTCTAAGCACAAAGTGAAGAGGATTAATGGTAGTTCAACTTCTGCTCCATTACTGCTGACCTCAAAGCTAATGTGGCTTACACAGCAGATGGCACAATGCCATGCTAATAGGTCTGAGTCTCTCAGGCAGACAGAAAACATTCCAGAAGCTAGCTTCTTATCTTTGTTTTACCATGCATAATACCCCTGATGCCAGAGCTAATGGTTAACAAGCACCACACAGCTTGTAGTCAGAGGTGGAACAGGGATTTTGAGCCCTGAGCAGGTGGGCTTTGCTAACCCCTCCCCATCCATTTTTATTCATTAAACCATTTTCAAAGTCAGACTCGGGGAGAATAGTTTTGGACTTGGTGAAAAAGTAAATATTAGCTACCGAGCTGGTGGATTATCAATGATTCCAAACTTTTATTAATGTAGTAATGAACCATTCCCACTGATGGTAACAACTTTCTTTAATTTTAGGAAAATATGTTTCTCACCAATAAACAGTTTAAAACTATTTTAACTATTTTACCATTTCAATTACAGTTGCCTAATTGGTTTCAAACACACATTGCCACCTTATTAGTGTAGTAGTATTATTGTTTTCCTCTTAATCATCCTCACATACTGAAACAGCTGAGAAGAAAAATAGCTCGAAAGATTAGCTCCTTTATGTTGAAATATTCCCTGTTAGAACTCTTATCACTGAAAATAGATCATACATCAAACATTGGTGTTGTTTGTTTTCTCCTTATCAATTCATATTAGACTCTTTCAAGGTACGCAGGATACAGCTGCCGTTTTGAGCGTTCTAACAAATGTGGTGTAATGAATTACTGTTGCCTGTAAAAGAATTAATAAAAGATCTAATAATCTAAACTAATTATGATTTTGAAATTGGTTTAATGAATATCAAGTTACTCTCACTGATAACTTGACTAGCACTACAGATCTAACTGAGCTGCAGTTCAAAGACATTTACTTACACAGAAAAGACAAAAACTTACAGCTGCTGTAGTCAATATTTTTATATTAACAACAAATGCAATGACCATGTGTAATGTGAAAGCTTGTAGTGTCAAAACCCACAGAAAATTATTACAAAACTCTATAGATTCCCTCGGCTCAATGGAACATTTTAGCACCTTAAAGTTCATTATTTTGGTTGTATGGCCCACAAGTTTAATGTTTTGGTTCACTCTCACAGCTTTCATTATCATCATTTCCAGCAGCCAGCTTTTTTCAACAAAAGAGCTCTGATAAACCCACTGTACACCACCTGCCAAGCACCAAACAGCAGACAGACAAAGTTAGAGGCTAGCTGGTGAACATAGTGGAGCATTTAGCAGCTAAAGAGACAGTCAGCAGTTAGTCGGGACCAAAACAATCACATTTCCAAAGTTGCCAGAACCACTACTCCAAATGAATGCTAATGTTGCTCCACGTCAACTTCATAAGGTATATGTCAATGTTGTGTTTATAGTTTGTAGCACTGCCCCCAAATAGCCAAATATCAGTTAATTCAGTTAAAAACATCTTCATTTATACGTTGCTGAATACCCAGCTAAAATTGATTGGACTGGTATTTAATGGCCATTATGGTAAAGCATACAGGCAATTAACACATGCAATAATCTTCTCTTGAATGAAAGCTACCAGCAGGGGCCCTAGATTTGTCAGTTCCTAATTCCAAAACAAAAGCAAGGAGGCTCCACATTTAGCAAGATCTCATTACTGCTGAGCTCAGTGAAAACAAGCAACGCAAAGTAGATGTCAAAGTGCCATGCAGCGAAAGCTGTCCCAGAGGCAGGGAAGACATTTAGCTGGGTTCAGACCTCCATCTGCCCAGCTCAGCTCCATTCCTCCAGTTTAGCTGAGTCATCTACATCTATTCTTAATGCTGTGGTTGGCTCCTTCCAAACTTTCTCCCTCCACACTGTCATTTCCTCACTAATCCATTCTATCTCTTTATGTCTATGTTTGCTCCTTCCTTCAGTCTTACCTTGCTTCCTCTCTTTCTTCCTGTCCTTCATTTCTTCTGCCCTCCAATCTCTGTTGTTCCCTCTCATCTGACTGAAAAGGGTCCTCTAAATCTTCATGTTTTGTTTTTCTCCCTCTATCCCTCCTTCCCTGCTTCCTTTACTGCCTTTTATAAGTTGTCCTTCCCTTCAGATTCATCCTTCTGCTGTTTGGGTAGTTCTCCCTGTACTACTTGCCTGCATTTAAAACCCCATAGACTACTTACAACAATAACACTGTTCCGTTAGGCCCGAATTATGTTTATGGTGCTATAAAATCAGAATTGGAACATTACGGTGTGATAAAGGCAGAGGTTTTTTTCACGCTTTAAACACAGCTGAGCCAAGTGTTATTCCAGGGGTGTGTGTGTGTGTGTGTGTGTGTTGTTGTGTGTGTGGCGAATTGCTTGATGTGTAGTTTTTTTAGCAAATGGCAACCAGCCACTGTAGCGCGATGGGTCTGCTTGAATGGAAAACAACTGCTGAAAGAACATGGAGGAAAGAAGAACAAAACAAAACCAAACAAGACCACAGGCGGAGCAGATGATGACTAGGGTAGAGGCAGAATGGGTTTTCTGTGTTCTCAAGAAACTTAGTAAATGTCGAAGTAGAGTTTGTGCCTTATGAAAGACTATAGATTAAGCAGATACTGTATTTTGAAGCTGTAATGTCTGCATGCCTGTAGTGGATGAACTATATTCTACCTTAAATTAAGCCTTAAATTAACTAAATTTGTTTAGGGCTTATGTTTATGCATATATTGTAAGCATGGCAAAGAGTATTTCAGTATTTTATTGATTCATTTTCAAAGCTCAGTTTGGTTTTGCTCTTGGTGATGTCAACCCTCTCATTCCTTATATAGCAGCCCACTTGCAATGATCCTCATTTCTGCACTTTATAATGATCTGAGGTTTAAGCTGTCTCTCTAGCATTTAATATTTACATTATATGTATATGTATGTAAATTTTGTCTTTGTAAGTTTTTATACTTTGATTCTAATTCTAATTTTAGATGTTATTGTAATTATTTTTGCATCCAGTGTTAGCCTTATAACACAGCCTTAAGAGTACGTCATCCTGTATTTTACTGCACATACTGAATGAGCACCTGACAAATAAAACCTCAAAAAAACTATAATACTGAATAACGTAATAATGGCTTCAGCATTTCTTCTCCAGAATATTATTTGTAGCAGTGTGGATAAGAATTTGAAACACCATTTAGAGCAGTGGATCCCACCCTGGGCGGTTGGGAATCTCACAAGGGTTCACAAGATGAGCATAAATGGCTGAATGAGTAGGAAATAAGAATAAACTAAATTTTACTACACAAAACTATGTTTATTTTTCAGATCTTTCAACGTAAAAAACAAAAAACAAAGTTGCTTCATTCTTCAGTCTGAAAAAGGTAAACCACTCTTCAATTGAACTACTCAAAACTCAGAAATTCGACCTGTGGCAAGGGACCACAACGACACTGTTTTGCTTTTAGAAAAAAAAAATGTTTTGCTTTTGACCAAAAGGTCAAAAAACCCATAACCCAACCCAAATGCTGGTCCCTTATTTGTAATCTAAAGAAAACTGAACAGATACCATTATCATACAAAATTAAGTATAGCCTATAAGCAAGCTATATTCCACCCATCTGTCTTTCTTCCTTTCTCTGTTCAAGGCTCAAAAATCTTTAAAAGTCTTTTTAACCATCATCATTTTTTAATTATTCATTGACTAAACAATAGATATGTTCATTTTAGAATTTGGGAATTCATTCTTTCTATAATCCCCAAATGGCTTGTAATCACCCAAACCCTAATTAAGGGCAATAACTGGCTCTACATCTTAATAAGAGCACATTCTGCTTTGTTGCTGTTTTATCGATGTCAGTGCCAATGCTGGTGGTGAGTTTTGCTATCATCATCGACATGGCTGTGAATTGTTTAATATAACCAGTGAGGTGTAAAGGCCAAAGACTGCATGTGCCGCCTGTGCTGCGATAGGTCATGTGCGAAAAGTCATCACATTATTTCATCGACATCAGCTCTCCCTTGACCTGGCCCTGAAATAAGGAGTTAACCGACGAAGCTTAGTAAGGGCTATTTGGATGACTCAATTTAGTTCTTTATAGTTTCCATTTAAAAAGGAAAAGAAATGACGTTTTAAGAAGTTTTACAGGAAAAAGAAAAAGATCCGAAGGTCCATACGCTGAAAAGATACAGTGAATAAATTATTGTAGTGCTCTGGATTAGTGCCTTGAAGTAACAACAAAATTGATTCATATCAACTTCGGATTGACTGTAAGGTTATCTTAACTTTTCCTTGACCACAATGAAAGGCTGAGCAGTAAATCTTGTGGAGGAAAATTTCCTGAGAGAAAACAAGTTTTAAGATAAGATAAGATATTACCAAAATGCTGCAGAAAAACGGAATCTCTGGCTGAGTCTAAAGAATTTGGACTAGGGCTGAACAATTTGAGGAAAATATTTAAATGCAGGTGTGATTTTAATTGCAATTATTTTCTATAAATGAAACGACAGGCCTGTATTTGTAGTCCAAATAAGTTGTGGTCTACAAAAGTTTGTATCAAGTATATTCATCTTGATAAATAAGATGAAATATGCAGTTGCTTATTCAGGATTTCTACAGTGTTCAATCTGCAGTGTTCATACAGAGCCTCTGCGTGAAGTGACTATTAATATTTCTTGTTTGAAAGTCACAGAGCACTGTTAAAAGACTACGAATACAGGCAAAAGTATCCCAAAGAGACATAAAATGAATGCAAAACTACCATAAGGAGATGCGAAAGGACTTAAAGAGACGCAAAACAACTTCGAAGAGACAGAATTACAAATGACACAGCTGCAGCGCCTAAAAAGGAGAAGTGGTATGCCTTTTACTTGACAATGCCCAGAGAGCCGCTGTCTCGAAATCCATCTATGCCTGGACCCAGATAAGAAGCATAAAAATTGTGGATGAATTAACCAAATATAAATAATTATTTTTTGGCAATTTAAGTTGGGGCTAAAATGGACATATTATCCATTATGAGTTTCTACCAACTGTTTCCAAACAGCCAAAGGTTATAAGTAATTTAATTGTCTATGGAAGGCAAGAAAAAATGCTCAAGACCTTTGTAAATGAAATTTAACACTTTTTAATAACTTCTAAGGCCTTTTTGAGGGAACTGAAATAAATGCCTTTTGAGACATTTCATGGTCTACAGAGACCCTGTTAATGTTGAGGTCTTCCCAGGGTTCAAACCAGTCAGTCAGAAAAAAGGTCGACTTCTGAATGAACTTGGGTAGCTCTCTATGGAAATTTAATCAATTTACCTCACATTTAAGGCATTACATTCCTGGTAGAATTAACATTACTCAGTGATATTCAATGTTAATCATGAGATTCAAATGTGTTGTATTTACCGTTGAAACGGTTGCATTGTTGGCCAGTTATGGTAACGATGACAAACTGCCAGTAAGACACATCGTGACACTGGCTCATTACACGACTGATGCCTTCCAATTGAGATAGCAATAAGTTAACACTACGGTCGACGGCCCTGCACCAAAGCTGTCCTTTCAGTCTTCACAGACTGAAAGGACAAGCTACCTCAACGGCCCCAATATTGAAAGTCCAGATTCATTTTCAAAAGGTGATATGATGTGCTTAAACCAAGCTTAAGTGGGATAATTTGACAACCCTGATAACTGAACAACAGTACGAAGACAGCCCACACTTAATTTCATCACGAATGATTCAGATGGATCCTTTGTTTATCACTGCTAATGACTGATAAAAATCGAAGGGGAGCATCCCAGAAAAAGTTTGAGAACTACAGGTATAAGTAGACATCTGCCTGTCTAAATTGTCCTTGAGCAGGACACTGAATCCCTGTCAGTTCCAGGAGTGCTTTACTGCAGCTAACCCTGACCTCCCTGTGGAAGGAACCGTGGGTGGGGTTTCCCTGCATGGATCAATACAGAATCAAGTTTTACAACTATTACATTTCAGACATACAGCAAATTTCATGCCCATGAGATCAACATAGCCAGGAAGATATGCCTGTAAAAGCTTTAAGCTATCACTCACTTTTCCATCTGTGTATGCAGAGAGCTGAATTCACAGAATGGAGGAAACATACAGAACCACTCCTACACCTAACAACATTTTGTTGAGCACATGGGGAGTAAAGTGCAGAAATGTCAATGTGCGGCAAATCAATAAGCTCTCATTGAACCTGAAAAGTAAGTGGTCTGTCTGTGACAATAGGACCAGTTTTCCCCTGTCTGTCATTCTCTTTCCCTGCCACTCTCACCACAATTCCTCCCTGTCATTCCCCTATGTTTTCCACTCACCTTTACCTTTCTCCCTCTTTTCTATTCTCTTTCTCCCTCCGTCCCTCTTGTCTTTCTTCTCTGTGTTTGGGTAATGAAAAGGCAGAATCAATGAGTTGCTGCTTTGTGTCAGCAGAGGTGTTGGATAGAAATCAATCCGCTATCTAAAAAAAAAGAGAGCTGCAGAATAACACGTAGACAAATGACTTCACCACTTAATTTTGGAAAAAAAAGAGGAAGGGAAAGCCAGAGGAAGAGGGCAGGATGAAAAGACAGGAAGAAAGAGAGAAAGACTTTGAGTGACGTGACAGGGATAGGAACGATCGGCGTGGGTAGTGAAAGACACTCGAATCACTCCTCTTCTGTGCCCCCCCCCAAGGAAGCTGTTTGTTTTGTCGCTGTCATGCTCTCTAACTTAATACTTTACAAGTATTTTAAAGTCTCGGGCTAACAGTATAAACGCGGCCTTTTGTAGGAAGAAAATCCTACGAATACACAAAGGCTTTAGTGGGCTTTGTGAAAGAATGAGGCAGTAACAGAAAGAGATAGATAGATAGATCTGATCTTGATGTGATGTGATCTACGATGTTATCTTTGCAAGACAGACAACTATAAATCCCATCGGCACCATCTCTTGATGAGGCATCCTCTGAACGGGGTTAAGTACTAATGAATTATGTACAGAGATTAGGAATAATATGAAAAGCCGATAATACCAGCACATTCTCATATAAATGATCTCTGTGTGTTCATTATATATTGGTGTAGTCACAGAGCTACAAAGACTTTAAGAGATCAAAGATCATCAACTCATAGCTCATAGTAAAAAAAAAAAAAAATCAGTCTTCAGAGATTAATTTCATAACAACCTGTGGCATTGTCATCATTGTGACCCAGACGGTCAGTCCCAACAATCTCCCAGCTCTCCATGATGATGCGTACTGATGAAGAATGTATGGGGCTTAGCAGCGATATGAAAGGGAGATAATGCTGGCAGATTTCCCTACGAAGGCTCTCTGTGTTTGTTAATTCCCCCATCTCACCAGAATAAATATTTAGCTCAAATAACAATCATTCCCAGCGAGAGCGGTCTAATCTTTGTAATCCTGAGCAAATGGCAAAAGTCAAGAAAGACTAGCAGAGGTCTCCCTGTCAAGGCCATCCTGGTGGGTCAGCAGGTGAGGGTGAGCTGCATTGTTTTACCATCTTTGCTGTCCATCCATGTTTAATTTACAGGATCAGAGCGTTGTAGCAGCCTCGTAGTGCTCTTGTAACGCCCTGTAAGGTGTCTTTGTAGCACCTGTGTATTACCCTTGCAGCACGCTTGTAGTGCCCTCACAGTTCCCTTATAGTGCCCTTGTAACACCCTTGTTGTGGCCTTGTAGTGACCTTGAAGTACCCTTGAAATAATAATACAGCCTGCGGGACCCCTTGTAGCACCTATATACCTTTGTAGTGCCCTTGTAGTGCTTTTGTAGTGCCCTTGCAGCTCTCTTGTGGCACCCTTGTAGAGCCTTCCTAGTACTGTTGTAGTGCCCTCAGACTGTTTGCCTATTTGCCTTACATTCTCAGTTCATTCCAGTTTCGTCTGTGTTCTGTTTCTATTCCCTGTAATCACATTTTTCAACAGGATCATCAAAGTTAGATCTAATCTACCGTAATCTAATCTGTACAGTTCAGACTTGGGTAAATGTCTACCTGCACACCGCGTAAACTGTCTGACTCTGAAATAATGAATCTGTCTGACTTACCTGTACACCAGTGAGTCATCCTGGCTCCCATTGTACTGAATCTGGAACATCCTAATGCCTGGAATATTCCTCTGGAAGTTGAACTTGATCAGTGCTGTTGATGAGGTGGCCTCAGCTGTCACCACCCTCTTATCCACCCCGCCCTTCACGTCACCTGTCACATTGCTCCCGTTGGCTCCGCCTCGGGTCGATGTGGAAATGTCCGACGATCCCGGATCAGGTTCCTGGATGTTGGTGTTATTGGAGATGTGAGGGAGTTTTATAATAACAAGGTCTACTGTTTGGTGGGCTTCACCAGCAGGGTTGGAGGAGATGCAGGTGAAGGAGCCGGTGTCTTTCACAGTACTGATGACGATGTCCAGGGTCCCGTTTGTGTAGACGAGTGTTCTGGAGGAGTTAGACACCAGTTTGCCCTCCGGAGAGATCCAGTGGATGGCTGGCTCTGGGTCACCTCTTGCCTTACACCTTTAAGGAATGAAAACCAGTAGAGTGGAACTTATTGGAAACAAGACAGAACTGTACAGTAAGAGCAGATCCCTGCTTGTTGGTAGTTTGTGGAATCCCTCCACTTTCCCTCTTGGAATCCAAAGTAGGAGGAAAAGAGTCTGAACAGTTTCTACTGTGTTGACGGAGCACATATTCTGTAAGTTACAATATAGAATGTATTCATTACAGCAAAGATCTAGAAATAAATTACATTCCTAGTATTTTTTTCATTAATCAGGTATATATTAAATAAGTACAGGGTACACTGTAAAATGCCTTGTTATATCTGACCAACTGTCCCAAAACCCAAAGATTTTTAGTTTAAATAATCTTTACATTTAAGGAGCCTTTAAGTGAGTAATCGATTATCAAACTATTTGCCAATTAATTTTCAGTAGCTGCCTAGAAGACTGACTAATCGATTAATCGACTAATTGTTTCACCTCTAAATGAGTAATTATGTAACTACAATAAACCAAGGAACTACATAGTGCCCCTTCCATAAACAATAATTTAGTCATGAAGCAGAGATGCAGATAGATTTTAAAGCCTTATGACAACTAATACATAGATTGTGCAAAAAGGAACACGAGTCATGTACGTTAAATATTGAAGAACTCAAGAAAAATTTGTGTTCTTTTCATACTTGTTGATCTCTAACGATGATCTTTTGTAGGTGTATGACTGAATTGAGATGGGTGCAAAATTCATTTTTTTCGTCATCAAAATTAAAAGTTGTCAAAAATAAGGTGCACATGTGTGAGGGTCATTGTGACCCATCTCTCTTTGTGTAATTACAGTGTAATGAATGAACGAAGTGCAATGAAGTAAGACAGAATAAGTGCTAAGAGAAATGTAGTACATTTTCAGGGGACTTTGCTGCAAGGTCACACTGTATGCATTCTCTACACATGGGTGACAGTGCCCGGCCATGTATATCAGAGGTATTACCTTATACCCAGTTATGAGATGGTAAAACAAAGGCTGGGTAAACTATTAACAGTCATTACCGGAAAAAAAAACAATCACTATCAACACCTAATCGTGTACCTCAACACTTTTTTTGGCTTTTTCCATTTTTATTAATTAAAACGGATGCTGCAAAAGATGAAAAATGTTTGATAAGTTGACCCTCTGATAATCTCCATTTATACAGATAAGGAACAGCCAAGAAAAGAAAGTAATGACATCTCATAGATTTCCTTTGACGACATTTTCTAATTTTCATCATATTTCCACATTTGAAAACATAACATCTATCATGATTTGAAGCATGTGACCAATATATATGCAAATGAAGTATTCATCATCTCTCGGACCTGTTGTTTTGATTTAGCTTCATCCTCCTTAAATTTTTAGTGTAAACCCCTGTCCTTTGCTTCATTGAACAGTAGGGCGTTTCCTGTATCCTTGAGTGGCTTATAAACAGAATACACAACCACAGGAATTACAGTGTGTCTATGTGTGTGTTTGTGAGTGCTGAGTGGTTATGGGATGATGATGAAACCTATTAAAACTGATTGCATGTATTCATACTGTTTTCATGTATTTCAGATAAGAATTTATACTGACACCTTAGTGCAACTCGCTGCCCTTCAAGCACCCTCATCTCATGGGAGTATCTGGTGATGAGGGGGGGTTCACACAAGAACTCCTCCTCAGGGATGGACCAGAAGTATCGACCAGAGAGGTGTTGAGGTGAGGCGCATGTCTCCAGGTCATCCTCCCTGTTCAACCGTCTGAGCCACAGTAACTCACAGTTACAGTGTAGAGGGTTCCCACCAAATGACAGCTGGAAGGAAGAGGGGGTCAGGACTCCTGATGTGGCCAGGACCTGGTAGTGTAAAACAATGATTGCATTTTAAATCTCTTTACTAGTCACGTATAATGTTATTTTCCAGTAAATCCTGGCCCTACATTCAATTCTGGAGCTGTCTAATTCAACCAGTTCCACCTGGCCAGTTGACTGTATAATACCTGCCTACTTTTTCCCAGTAACGGATGAGGAAAGGGATAAAAATACAAACTACATATTTTCCCTTCTTTAAACTGTGGCCTGCTGCTTTTCAGAATTGGATAAATCACCAAGGCCAGAAACCATGAAATACGATTTAAATGTAGAAGAAAAAAGCTTTCATTAGAAGAAGTTTCAAAACTGCTTTAAACAGATATACAGTGATTTGTCACTAATATGGAAGTTGCCCTATTGACTGCCATTCATATAGTGGCTCTAGTCTCTGCCATTAAAATTAAGTGGCCAGTTACATCATTTGCTGTAATGTAGTTTGGTGCTTTTACTATGTTCTACCCATGTAAACAAACTGTTATGGTAAAGAAAACATTAGAAACAAAAACATTTCTTGAGTTATAAGGAATGCAAAAAGTAAAATGATTTTTTTTCCATCATCAATTTAAAGCTTGTTTGACCAAAGTGTTTGTTGGGTTGGGTTTGGGTAAAGAATACCTGTGCTCGTTGAAAAAGAGGGTCTGGTGGTAGCTTTTGGAGTTTATTGGAGGTGACGTCCAGCCGATTGAGTTTCTGTAGCAGTGAGAAGGTTCCTTCTGGAATAAAGTCCAACATGTTGTGGTCTAAACTCAACGTATGGAGGCTGGTCATTTTCTGTTGGAATGGCAGAGAAAAAAAGAGATTTTTATTATCCTTTGCCTTACATAAGGATGTTTTCTGATTATAAATGAGTTAAGGAGGCGTTAAGGATATAGGAATATGGACAAAAACAGTTTTAATACTTCTTTTGGCTTCCCAGGTTGCAAATTCCTGCTTATTGTCACTGTCCTTTCAATCTCTCACTTCAATCCTTGATGTAAAGTGGTGATAAAAATGTTGAATTTGAATTTGTTAAACTGGTCTGTGTTGTAAATGTAAAGTTTAACTGCAAACAACAAGGCCATTATGTGGTTAAATAATTTTAGAAACACAGTAACCTAATACAGCAGCAGAAGTGTTATTACAGTTGTATTGGAACTACTTAGCCTTTTTAATGTTGCAGAAAATTTTAGGAAGCTGATCCAAAGAGACTGTGACATTGAGATCAAATAAAAATTGCCTGTTGACTGACAAAAAGCAGTAATTAAATTCTAACTGTCAGCAATGAAAACGCATAGAAATGAAAGAATCTCAAGTGAGACAATCAAGGACACCTCATATAGGCTTAGTGAATTGTCTACTAATGGCCTCTGTTCTGTCCAAAAGCATCTTTTAATTTTATTTCAAAGAAATGGCCAAAAAGGTTTTATAGAAATTTTATTGTGCTTGGGACTGGCTCTATTTAAAGTCCTCCAGCCAAATAGGTTTTTAAAGGCTGGTACAGTTTAAAGAGATCCTGACCTGGATGGCCTCCCAAGGAATAGAGTCCAGATTATTGTAACTGAGGTCCAATTCTTCCAGCGCCAGCAGGTCATTGAACGCTCCCTGGTGGATCAGCACCAGCTGGTTGTTGTTCAGAATCAGGTGGTGAAGCTTCGACATTCCGCTGAATGTATCATTGCCTATCCTCGTCAGCCGGTTACTGTGAGAGATTGAAGGAATACAAATCTTTTTATAACATGTAGATCTTTGCAGCTTTGGACATAAAGTACAACACCTAAAATGTATGAGTCTATTTCAAGCCATGCCTGTTAAGGTGTAGGGCTCTGAGGTTTTCCAGATCAGCAAAGGCATGAGGAGTGATGTACGAGATGGTGTTTCTGGATAATGTCAGGTCTACCAGCCGTGTCATGTTTGCAAAATCTTTCCTCTTCACACTGTGGACATGGATAAGCACAGTTAAATTAGACAAGAAACAGACATAGAGTATACCATCTATGATATTCCCTCCAGCACTAGGTCTAATGTTGTTTAAAGTTTTGAGTCACACCAACAATTCCAATAAAACAGAATTCTGCATAAGCTAAGCTGTCAGATTCAATATATAGATAATAATGTCAAAATATTCCTTTAAAAGGTGATGTTGCATGTTTGTCACTCCTTTAATAGTGTTCAAATGCACAGTAGACTTGAAAGAGATCTTTTATGGGAAAACTCTTTCAGAATTTAAAAGAAAAATTATTTCTAAAACAGAATTTACTTATGTTTTTATTTTTATTTATTTATTTTTTTATTGTGAGTGTGAACAAATCTCTCCAAAGGTTACAAACCAGAGAACTGAGGCATTGAACTGCAATGCCATCAGGACACAGCCTCGAGCTGCTCCACTAACTACAAACTGACTGTGACTTACTCTGGGGCCTCGAAGAGTGTGCTTTTTTTTAAAAACCCAAATGAGTTTTAGCTCATTCTGGTGCCAGAGGATAATGTACTCGCATTTCTGTAAAAAGCACCCTTGGTAATGCTGCTCTGTCCAAAAATTCCGAAATTGAATCGTCTTCGCCGGAGAAGATCCGGGCTTTGCAGCCTGATGACATCATAGATCAGTCTCTGCTTCCAGTTTTGAGGAAAAGTTGTTCATTCTCACTCATTAAGACTGAACTATCCAAGAACTAGTGTGCTTAGTTATTAAATTTGAACAGGTTGTTAATAATTCAGTGTCAGTGAAGTTGTAATATCATATTAGAGAAAAACTGTACATATAGGATGATAACTTTTTATCTTCTACTTGAAACAGGTTCAGTTTACTGTGTCTTAGTGGAGATTTTCTGACTAATTTATCTGACAAAAAGCATGACGCAAATATTTATTGTTTTTAGTTTTTTGAGGATGCGACGATGAGGATTTGTGGATATATTGCACCAGAAAAAACATGAGCGAAGCAGGGATATTCCAGGCAGTTGTAATAATAGCAGTTTTAGTGCTAGTAGTAGCAGTATCTTAGTACTTACAGTGCAGTATTCTACACGTAATGGAACCATAGATGTAGAAGCAAAACTTGCAGTTGTAACTTTTTCTGTTTCATTAGTAACAATAGATTTAGTAGTAATAGAAAAGAAGATTTTTTTAGCTATGGTAACACCTATGGTTGTAACAGCAAGGCTAAAGTTCATAACAGCTAATAACAGTATCACTAATTGTAACAACAGCTCTCCCAGCCGAAGTAACCATCCCACCAGTAACTAGTATTAGGCCTATTAAGAGGTAATTTTGTAGTAGCGGCATAGCATTAGCCAGTGGTCTGACTGAAAATCTCCAATCTCCATTTTATATTTATTTCTATTCTCAAAATCATTTATCACAAAACCTGTAACCTGTGTCCTCTATCAGGATCTTCCTTTGGCTAGTTACAAGGTAAAAAAAAACATATCAGAGAGCTCTGTGTTTGGTGGTGTGTCGGTAATTTTACAGATGGCTGCGTCAGCACAGCTTAAAAAGCTGCGTTCTACCGTTTTCACATTTTGAATTGAAGTTTCAGAAAATCTGTTATTCATGGATGAAGCAACTGGGGAGGTTTTGGAGAGCACTGCCTTTTGAAGTATTGTCATTTGTGAGATGAGCTACTGAATAAATTGTTCAGATGCCAAAATTCTGCAAAGGGATTAATGATAGGCTGCTTTGTTTTTATGCTGAAGCCCTCTGTGTTAGCACCCTACTATGACAATGCTGTGGTCTCATTGACACGAATGAGACGATGCTATTGTCTGTGTGAAAATTAATTCAGTAATAGAAAGTGTAATAGGGCAGTAACATGAGAAGCAGTACATGCAGAATGAGTGGTATAAAATACTGTTGATGTCGCGGTAGTGTTATTGATGTGACTGTTACCTTGTGACAAAGTTGTCAGCCAGCCGTAGCTCCACTGTGTGCCTATCAATGTTCGGTGGTACAAACAGTAGACCTTTCTTGGCACAGAGGGTTGCCAGGTTGGGTGACAGAATCTGACATACGCAGCGCTTCGGGCAGATCTGTGCCCGCACTGCCATGGCAACTGCCAGCATCAGACACAGCAACAGCCTCTCCATGGTTACCACTCCAGCTGGACACAACACCTGAAAAATGAGACAGATGGAGACAAAGAGAGAGAAATTGAGATGTTAATGAAATTGGACTTTTTTAAACAGGAACTGGGCAGAAATAAAATACTAGACAGAAATTCACCCATTTATTAACACGCTCTTTTAATATGTTCCCAGAATTTCTGCAAAGTCCGCAGTGCAAGGACGAACCTGTGTGCTTCCCACTGTGCACAGTGTGCTATAGTGATCACGCTACTGAGTATAACTTTCTAATGCTATGCTGGAATTACAGACTACTTATCATCCACTCTACTTTCTTCTGTATCAACTAAATCCTATGCCACTCTCAATGCAGAGTGGTATATTGAAAGCTGAGTGTATATATCGTAGTTAAGATGATAAGTGCAGTATAGAGAATGATGACTTGCACTTTACAGGGGTCCATTGTCAATGTACTCTGTTAGTATGCATCGAGAATCACTTTAAATATCAATATAACCCCTTATTAGACTCTTATTACACTTGGCAACTGTGGTGAATTTGATTCTGAAGATAAAAATATCAATGACCAGACTTGGCTCGATGAACCCAAAGACCTCACCATCAACTTTTAGGCATCACTAATCAGATCAAATAATTTGTTTCACTATCCGCATGGGGACATAACGCATTCTCTAGCCCCTTTCCCTAACCTTAACCCTTCCCCTAACACTAACCTGAATGTCATTGTAACCTGAACCCTAAAACCAAGTCTTAACCCTAAAAAAGCAGTCTGGACCCTCGGGGACCTCAATTTTGTACCAACAGTGTCACAGTCCCCGAGGATTAGTGTGTATTTAGTCCCAAACGGGTTAAAAAAACAAGCTCAAACAAAAAACACATATTGATAATATTTTAAAGAGTACGGTCTAGACCTACTCTATATGAAAAGTGCCCTGAGATAACTTCTGTTACGGTTTGGCACGGTATAACTAAAATTGACTTAACTTGACTTGACAAACACACACACACAGACACACATTCAGAGTCATCATTAGTAAGCAGCAGTGCTTGTAGTTAATTAGGAAAGATTTAGAGAGAGAGAGACAGAGCAGGGCGAGAGAGAAAACGCTCATTAATGACAACCTTGATTGGGGTTTGAAGGACATGGGAGAATCAGGATTAAAGGGATCACAGTGCAAACGCACAAATACACACACACACACACACACACACACACACACACACACACACACACACACACACACACATACACACACACACACACGGTGAGGGTGAAACAGTTCAGGTTTTACCTTAGTGAACTTTTCTCACACTTTATTCTATAAAAAAATAAGCGTTAGCTGCAGAGTGGTGAAAAGAAGACAAAGTGAGAAAGATGAGAAAAACAGAAGTGTACTGTAACATTTTTTAGTACGGTAAAATTTAGAATGAGCTTGCGTCCAGTACCACTTTCCAATGAGTCAACCTTCTTAACTAATAGCTTTATTAATAGTAACAAATCATTTATTAATGCTTTATAGATCAGTTATATGCCATTGATAAGAACAGCCTTTTGCATGACACTTGTTATATCTATTGAGCTCTTTAATTGATTAGAATGAAGGATTACCTTTGAACAAAAAAAAGTTGTAGCTAATAACCCTTTATAAAGGTTGCCTTGTTTGAAAGTGGTAATCCACCTGTCATTAGACTGAGACTGATTTGTTTGAAAGAACAACAAAAAAATAAAACAAATGATGGCGGAGAATACAATATTTGCAAAGCAAACAAATCAATAGAAGCAGGTTATTCTAATTCAAGTCTGAATGTTTTTTCTGTTGTTCATGTCATTAATTGATTCAGTAATGCAATAAAACAGCAAATGACGGGCCTCAGTAATTAATGGCTTTTGGAAAGGAACAGATCCGATCACAGAGCTGGAATTCCCCTCACCACAGTGATGGTGTTAAAATCAAAATGCTTTTTTGCTCAGTTTGGCCTCCATCTGTGTTGTGAATTCATTACTGCCGTGTTTCTGCACTGCACTTCCCCGACATGGACTGTCAGTCAAACTGTTGTAGACGGGACTGTCGGCTGCCACTGCTCATTCCAAACTGGAATCATAATCCTTACCATTTTCTTCCGTCCTTGCCAGAGTAGTTTTCCTGGAGAATAACTGCCAGACTTAAGGTGTTTATAAAAGTACAATGTTTAAGAAACTGACTATAGGTTGAACCACTACAGCAATAATATGAAAAAGAGTGTAATGATTCTCTTTAAAAATGGCTCACAAATGTACAGGTATACTTTCACTATAGTATAACCACAATGACAAACAAATGCACCCTGTAAAAAGTATTTTGAAAAAGAATAATTGGAATGTGCTATGTATTGTGCTAATTCAGATGATCACATGACTAGATTCCATGTATTATACTGTATAAAATATAACAGACCAGAAGCAAACTCAGATGCCACCATAATAAAATCAAAATAGCAGATAAGGTTTTCGGAATTGAGCATGGTATATTGCAGAAGAGTTTTTTTTTTTTTCCTAATATAACGCAATACGCATTTGGTGTGCAAATGAGTATTTATAGCAAGGTGTATGCGGGCTCGCTGCAAAATAAACTACGAAAGTCATGTTAGTTGTATTGGAGGAACATGTCACCCAGTCCAATGGTATGGCTCATTGTGTTTTTAATAGATTTGGAACAATAAGAGAGCTCTGTGGCAGAGAGGAATAAGCTATATCAGGCTTTGCATACACAGGCCGCACATCATTGGATTGCATGCATGGATGGATTACTAAACAGGCCTATCAGGTACAGACCCAGGGGCCCAAAGGGTCACAGGGCCCCCATGGACTTCACCTGCCAAATGCCACTGCAAAAGACACAGAAAGAGTGCAAAGAGATGCGAAACAGGCACAAAGGGACACCGAAAAACTACAAAGAGACACAAATGGTGTAGTTACATGTCTGTGCCCAGGGACCCCTTTGTCTCAAAATCCTTCCATTCATGCATGTATTGTTATTTTTGGTCATTTTTTGGAATTTAGTGACAATAAGAAAAATATATAATATCAGAAGTCTCATCCTTCAACAGCACACCGACAAACCTGATCTAGAAAAATACAGTAGCTGTTTATGGTTGGGTATCAGATGACTGGGCTATGCAACATTGGACAGTACAATGACTGCTAGAATGACAATCACAGAGAAGTGTTTGGGAATCAATTTAGCTTCTGTTTCAGTAATTGACACTTTTCCTGTTGCTATCTAAATTGAGCCAGTGTGATAAAACTCTGCTGCAGGTTGATATAAGTGCTACATATTCATATCATATCAAATCACTACCTAGGTCTGACTAAGAAGCCATTCACCTTTCTCTACTCTAGCTGTGCGGTATTCTCTTTATATAGCTCTTTCATTTCTCTGTGTAATTACTGAGCTGAAATCTGCTGCGATGTCAGAGGTCATACAATCCCTGTTTTTCTCTCACTCTCTGTCTGAGTTCAAAGAATGAAGAGCAGGAAGAAAGAACGGCAGCTAAATAGAGCGCCGGATGACTCTCATGCACCCCCGCTACATAGAGAGAAAAAGAGAGAGAGAGAGCTTATGACCCTTGTGACATGGAAGCAGATATCAGCTCATTAATTAGACTGAGAAATGACTGTAATGAGAGCGAATGAGTGAGAGAGAGAGAGAAGTGGAAAGGAAACGAGAGAGAATTATCAGAGAGGGACAGAAAAAAGAGATCAGAGAATGAACTAATTAAAATGAGTGCTGAGGTGTGAAAGGAAAAGGGGGAGAGGGACAAATTTCATTTAGCGAGAGGAGACGAAGTAGGATCGATGATGCCGGCGTCACGCTATCACACTTATACGTGACACGAAAACCATATTCACCATTCGCTGTATGTCACACACATATAATAATGAAAATGACACCAGAATGAAGATCAGTTTCACACAAACTCATCTCCTCAAGTTACTGACTCTGTGTAGCTCGAGGTGACATGCAGGAGCAGTGGGATCAAATTGAATGGCACATTAACCAAATGGACTATGGGTAAGAAAGACAAATTAAGCTCTGTTTGTAATGTTGTGTAAAATATGAATCTGTTTCACACTTGTGCAGACTGCTTTATCCACTTCTTCTAAAGTCTTTCACACTGACACCCCAGTTCCCCAAAGGTCTCCCAGAAAGCCAGTTTCAACCCCGGCTTGCTCACTGATGAACAACTGGCTTCTTGGACAGCTCAAATGGATTCTCCACACGCTCCATATACTCAAACTGATCCTAGGCTGCATTCAAATCTCAAGGGGGATAACCAGTGGAACGACTTGGCAGTGAAAAGCGACGACTTGGAAGTACTCACACATTCAAACTCTTTTAAGGCTGCCAAGAAGCCGTGATTGAAGATTTCTGTAGACTTGTTGCTCCTGATCAGCTTCTTCACACTTAAATCGTATCCAGTTGGCCAGTGATACATTTGAGGTCATGTGTTTTATAGCAAACCATACAGTTCACTATTAAGAGCAAGTAAAAAAAGAACCCCAGCTATTTCAGTGTATTTTCCTGTATTCAAACCCTTATTTTCCATGTTGGAAGCTGAGCTAAACTGTTATGTAGGGATTTCTCTAAATTAATGGAGGCTGTTGTTTTATCATTAGCTTAGCTGTGACTTAAGGTTTAAGACAGGTTTAAACCTTTGTCGTTTAGAACAAAATGACATAATCTGCTTAACCTCACTGCTTTGGTTAAGACTGCATCTGTGGTTTAGTCTAAACCCCATTGCAGTGTTTGGTCAAAACCACATAAGTGCCACTAGTAGTCATTGTATCGAGGTTTAAGGTCAAGTTAAAATAAAAAAAAATATCCTGTATGATCTTATAAAAGGCACACTATTAGAAATGTCAATCTAATGTCTTTGTGCAGTTACATTTAAAAGGTGTTTAATGTTCCTCATTTTCTGAGTACATGAACAGCATCATACGGTGTACCTCTAAATGACCTGCTGGGCTGATACAGTTATGAGGTAACTTTACATGCTATTTAGCTCAATGAGCTACATTTCAAAGCCAGCCATAGTTAGTTTTTTTATTTTTTTTTAAAGAACTTGTTAACAAGCAGTAGCCCACTGGTGGTTCAAGTCATCGCAAACTGTTTAATCCCATAGAAACTTTCCCTCACATTCTCCTAAGACACTAAATTTGTCAGGATGAATTTTGTGTAAATGTGTATAAAATGACATCTAGAATGTTTCAAATTGAAGGTATAATGAAACCTTACAACACATGTATTCCTGTGTTTGAATAATTCACTCAGTGTAAACATCATGTTGTTTCAATGAAGAGCTGGAACTAGCCATAAAGATTATATGCCAGTTACAAAGTGTGAAATGGGATACTTTTCCAACATTGAGGCTATTTAAGGGGGAAAATTTGAATAATATGATGTTAACTAGATGACAGTTAAAAAAAAAAAAAATTCTGATTATATTTGCCCAGTGAAAGCGGAGGTGGAGTGCCTTGGAGTGCCCACTTCACCTCTGACTGACTGACGTGAACTGTATTTTTAAGTCGAGTCCTCCGAGCCACAGTATTTACCACATGACGTGGATGTGACTTTAGAAGTAAGAAACCAATCTGGATTCCTAGAGATGTCATCCAGCAGTTTGCAGGACTCTTTGCTGAGGAGTTTCAGGCAGTTTCCTATGGTAATTGTGCTGTTAAAATAGATTAATCATGTTAGAGTCAGAAATGCTCTTCATGTGTTAAAGTACTCTCCATCAGTCTCAGAGCGCTGGGCTCTTGTTGAGGAGAGCAATGTTATTTACCACGACATTGCAGCTATAAAATCCACACAGACCTACATATACAACCTCAACAGATTTAAGTGACATAGAAAATTAGATCATTACAGAGACTGCATTTCATAACAGTCTCTCACACAGCATTTATTTTTAGATTACAGATATTAGAATGGTGGTGCAAATACAGAAGCTTATGCAGATTTCTCCTTTATTTGTCAGATTCCTGCTGGTTAAAGCAGAATATGGTAATATGAGATTATTCTAATGCTTATCTCAGTCATTTCATTTGACATGGAGCATTTGCTCGGTTGTATTGCACTCAGCTATTATGGAATATGGCTTGCAGAGATTAAGATAATATTTGGAATTTGATATCATATTCGATATATTTGAATAATATTTAGGATTACTGATTGAATGTGGATCATTGCAAATACGTGTACAGATAATTGTCCAATACATCTACAGATTGCTTATCAGTGGGGTATTTACTTAATCTATCCTTAAGAGTTTAAATGTACAATCTGTGATCCAATGGTAAAGAAAAGGGTAACCCAAACACTACCATTTAAAGGTTCAGTTAACCTGAATTACAAAAAAAACATATTTTGTCCCTAGTAGTGCAATTTTTTATCCATCTGTGACATTGAATGATCCTTTAAAACACAGCACTTTTAAACTATATAGACAGTGTTACTGTCATTTGTTAGTTTTTCCATCATTGTTTTCCTTTTTTTGTGTGTGTAATCCAAAGAAAAAAAGAAATCTGAACATCTGCAAATCCATGACGAACAATATGATTTGATCTGAAGCCCTAGAGCAGCCAGTAAATGGACATTGTGATGAGATTGTTTTCTCAACTGCTGTTTCAATAAACATAACACAATCATTTAAGATTTAATCTATCTAATTGACTTTAATTTATATTTTAATTTATTGATTTATTTGGTCAAATCATTTCTTCAGGGCCTTTAAATTGTATTTTGAGACAGTGTGTGTGTATTTCTAATATGATACGATACAAAGTATTTGGGACACTATTAAGCAAAAAAATTACAATCCCTTGTTGATTTCACTCATTAATGCACCTTAGTATTGACGAGATGTGTATGAGGTACGGCACACATTAAGAAAGGATCTGAGACAGTCAAGATAAAGCTTGTTCAGAATGGGAGGACATTTAGTCCCAGGGTTTTATACACAGGGTGCACACATTTTCATTCAAAGCATGGAGATGAGAGTATATTGCTGTCGCTGTTGCCATACATTGCTGTTCCTGTTTTACATTTTCTGAAGTGAATTAATATTTTACATGGTCTTCTGCCTTTAAACATGTACCTTGGCTTGTTTGTACCAGAATCTAATGCATAACATATAAACACCAATGCCCAAGCCACTTAACTAACCTGCTGCCTTCCTATTCTCTAGCCTCCACTCTGGCTTTGTTTTTCTGTGTCCACTGGCATAAACCTTATGCTAAAGCTAATGGCTTTACCCACTTGAACAACAGGGATCAGCAGCTGCCTAAATACATCGCAATTACTCTTTATTCAATTAGTTTACTTTGAGACTGCTGCACTGAGCACAGCTCAGCAGCTATAAAAACCCAGAACGCGCCTATATGAGCACATGAGCAACCAACCACCAACGCAGACACACAAACACACACAAAAGCAGACAAGTAAAATGAATCCAACCAACACTAATACTAGATTCTCATTTGCATGGGTGCTTTTCATTCAAATCAGAATCCAAATATATTCTGTGTGTGGTTTTTGAAAGGCTACGAAAAAAGAAACCTCCCATGCATAATTACACTTGCTAAACTAAAATGGACAATCACTGTTCAAGGGGGAGGTTTAGCGAATGGTCAATTCCAATCCATTTACTTGACTCACATTGACTTACGAGTCATTTTGCACATGTATGTTTTCATTGCATCGAGGCTGAGAAATCCTGTTTTAACCTGACCCCCCCCGTCACTGTCTCCATTTCATGACTGAATTGGATTTAATGGATGAAATCAAACCAATCAAAGGCAGATACAGCCAGCCGGATGATTTGTAGGAATACATGAGCTGCCAGGAATATGAGACAATCACCGCCAAGGTCAGTCTGATAGCAGTGGAATGAGAAAACACACACATGGACGGAAACACACACACACACACACACACACACACACACACACACACACACACACACACACACACACACACACACACACACACACACACACACACATGCTAGAAACCTTAAACTCCAAGTATCGATTTTAGGATTTTATGCATGTGTATGACTGGGAGGTAAAGAGAAGCAGTGAAAGAAAAAAGGGAAAGCGAGAGGAAGAAGTGTAATTGGATATCTTGGTGGTGAGAGCCTAACAGTGGTATTTTAAGTGCCTGATTCATGTCGGTGCTGTGTAATATCTGGTCTACAACGCTATTTCCGCACCATTACATCACAGCACTATTTTTCACAACCAGCCAGAGTGCATTCATCACTGGCTATCAGATGATATCGTGTTCACAAGACAATTTCTGTACCATAAAATTACGATCACTATCCCTCAAAATGCACACAAGTGCATACATCAGATGCTGAAGAGTATCTGATGTAAAATGGTTTCTCAGCCCATTGTTTTATGAGGGATCAAGGACTGGTGGTGCCATTAAAATACATAACCATAATCTTTTAAGGTGTAAAGCAGCCCGTACATCATGGAACTGGATTTCAACAGCATTTCACCATGTAAGCTATAGTCCAGTCTTGACAGAAGAGTGTATGTCATGGAAGGCAGAGCAATAACTAACATAAAATACTTTAAAGCCACGTAAGAGGTGTAGAAACGCCAAAGTTGGTCTGCTGGATGGTCGGCTTATCCCCCATTTCTATGCAGAGTGAAGCAGCTCAACAAATATTGGATGAATACCAAGAAGTTTTGTATAGATATTCAAGTTTCCCAGAGGATAAATTCTAATGACTTTTGTGATGCCCGGACTTTTCAATTCACACCACCAGTAGGTTAACATTTTTGATTCATTGTAAAATGTTTTGATTATTGGATTGCCATGAAATCTGGTATATTGCCCCGCTGACGTGTAAGACAGAGAGTTGTTTAGCACAGACAACAAGTTTGCCTTAGTACACCCTCACAGCCTGCTAACATTTTTTTAGAACATTTCACAATAATATACTTATACCGACATAGATTTTAAAAACTGCCCATTTCAGAGTGATGATTTCGGAGTCAGAGTTGGTGTGGATTGAACGAATGGATGTTTCTAATACCATTACATCATCATACCTACCCATCAAACCACAAAACTGTGAAATTCTGACGACTTCAAATTGTGTTGTACAACTATTTTTGCACTGCCCTGTTTACCTCAGACAGTGAACAAATCGGGCTCACCATGAAAAATAAATACATTTAAAAAAACGTAAAGTGAATGAAACTGGAACAGATTCAGGTCAGTTTTCTCACTGTAGACTCGATCACTAGACCCCACAAAATTCCAAGCTGCCATGCTCCACATACAATAACAGTGCCTAAATGCACACAGCTGTAGCATGTTTACTGTGTAGCTGGTAAGTAAGAGGCATTGTTTATAGCCGTAAATACAGCTCTAGGGCAGTGCACTGATGCTCTGCAATGCTCTCTTAGAGTTAACTGGCTTTGTGTCTGTTGGGCATCTGTATTTTAGCTGGGTGCACAAAACAAATGCATAAAAGAATAATTCTTCACAGGTCTAGCTTTTACTACAGTATAGTATGGGACTACCAAATCCCTTTCGAATAAAGCACTCTTTTAATAAAAAGCTGGTTTGGATATTGGCATTTAGAATCTACTTGGAAAACACAATCTGCGCTCTCAGACACACACAAACAAGAAGGATCTGGCAACTACAAGCCTAAAGGTGCTTGCTTTCAGATGGAAAGTGAAGCAAAACATTTTGGTAGTGTGAATGCATACAAGATCAATGGAAAGACGTGGACTGAAGCAAAGACAGGTCCATTCCAATATCATCCATTCTTTTTTGGTACCTGGTCTTCCTGTTACGGGTTGCCAGGGTCTACTCGAATGCAAAACGTTTTATCTTGAGCAGAAAATATGAGGTTATCCTGTGTTTGCTCAAGCAAAAAGAGGGGGACCTGGAAAAGCAGAAACTGGAAAATCTTCCAAATCTTGAAATCAGACACACACAGTACACTGCTACACTCCACACACAGATTCGGTGTGTGCTGTCAAAGCAAATGTCCATTTGCTGTTTGTGGCTAAAAACACAAAAACACGCATTAAATTTGCCACAACACAGAGGGATGAGAAGCCAAGAGTATATTTTGCAGAATAGTCTCACAACATCATGGGAGCAAATGCTGGGATTTACAGGCGCTATTAAGTGCATTTGCAAAATCGAGGTGTGTGTCATTAACTAATAGTTCACAGCTTATTTAACCCATAATGCTCCGTGTTTTCTGCAGCTGAAGTGGATCACACTTTCAATTCAAACACAGCTCCAAGGTTTACTTGGAAATGTACTGACAAACCAGCCTCTCAGCAAGGTCTCACTGTGATTACAGTTCTCTCATATACCCAAACAAACCACTCCGGGGTTAAAATGACTGCTGCAAAGCAAATAGGTGTGAAAATGCCTCAAGAGGCGTTGGTTGGACTGTACAACAGTATCTTCCATAACACTGAGATGAACAAGCCAATGCTTTCTTGTCTTTTTCTTCCTCATATCTAACAGAATTCAGCAAAACATGGAACACAGTAAGTACCTTCTTAGAGTCACAAGTGCTAATTTTCTTTGCTGCAGATGGTTTTATTCTCTCAGAGGCATAGAAGTGTTTGATGTTAATAAAATGACATCATTTTTTTCACTCTGTCATCCAACCTGCCACAGCGCAGAGACACATTCACATGGCAGAAGCATAAAAAGGGTGAGATATGTTCCATTTCTGTACAAAAAAAAAAAATTCCCATTAATCTAACCTGTCGTTACACATTTAAACTTGGGAAAGCACAAAGCAGATTTGGCATTTTTAATGTACTCATGCATACAGATGGAAACACCCTTCTGAGATCAAATCTGCCAAATATAGTCTGCCTCACAATTCTGCATCGTCCTGTCTCGTTCACACAAGTGAAAACCCGCATGTACCCCCACATTCACACCCTCACAAAATCTGAACATCTTTGAACTTAGATAGTATAGGAATAGGAATTCTGGACAGAGTATTTGGAAAGGATAACCTACGTATGTGCGTGGGTCATAATTATTCTTCAATTTCAAACTCTAAGTAATGTTTTGGCATGTTTGAGATCACCACTACATATTCTGTGTGCGCTACTTTCCACTGTTTTTCTGTGACACTAGTACTCAGATTGAATTCAAACTTCGCCGTAACTGGATCCTGTTCATTTTAATATGCAATCAAATTTAATATAGAGAGACTTAAATTTGCTTTGAATTTGTAATTTATCAAACTGATTATATTAAAAATGTTATGCAGTTTGTAGTAAATGAATATGGTCCTTAACAGTTTGTTGACCTGTAAATGACTTCCAGCAGTAACAGACTCTTTTCCTTCCCGCATATTCTGCATTTAATAAAAATGTGTATGGTGAATGTATGTGTATTCAATCTATTTTAAGCAGTTTGAAGTTCATCTGGAACAAAGTGAATATGCAATTATGAACAAATTAAGCAAAACCATAAGTGATGATAGCCTCAGTAAGTATGAATATTTGATCATCAGAAGATACTGTAGCTTCCTCATAAAAATACTGAAGTTAAGAAAAAGAGAGTTCCTGAAAATGTGACAAAATTTAAGTTGGCTCAAATGAGATGACTAAAAGAGAATCAGAAAAAAAAAAAGAATAAAAGACTACTAGAAATACACAGAAAGGGCTTATTTTCATAATGGGCTCTCTGGGGTGAAAAAAGTAACTATTAATCATGAACTGGGAAGGGGCAATGAATATTTTATTTAAACAGTCTAAATTGGGTCAGGTTGTTTTATATTAGAATATATGAGAGACAGATAGTGACAGTAATGGACTGAAATACAGTAGTAGGGTAAAAGGATCACATACGACTGACAGAGAGAGAAAAAGAGATTGGGACAAGAGAAGGCACTGTTTCCATTCAAGTGTCTTGTCAAACTTGACTGAAAACTGAAATGTAACTAGTAGCAGCACTATACATAGATCAGCCACAGCATTAAGACTCCTAAGCTGTTAGAAGCTAGTGGCTAACTGTGGCTGAGTGCCGTTTGGCGTTGGGCAGGTATTGTAGAGTGGCTTTTTGGAGCTGTTTTGCTGAAAACAGCTGCCTGCTGCCGCCGGAAACGACGGCGTGAGAGCAGAGAGAGTGAACCAAAATCGTGACGATGTGGGGCGGAAAGCTAAACAGTGAACCGAAACTTGCTCTAAAACTCCATGAAGCCAAGGGGAGCTGCAGATACGTGATAATTCTCTGTAGCTTCATTACTACAATCAATGCCTCTCACATTACAAATTATCCTATCATAGATTGTTATTAGAAAAAATATCTATTATAGTCACTTGAATTTTAAAGCGTGATTAATTGTACTGAGTAAGATCTGCAAATATAATATATATTATTGAAATATTATATATATATATATGATGCAAATTTGGATTTGTATCATGGGCCAAAAAGGCTGGTGCAAGGTTCTAGTCAGTGCATTTAACCAGCTAACTTGAATCCTGCTTTCTCATACCTTTCCCAGGCAATCTATCCATAAAAAGTAGTCTGTATCTATTGCATTACAATCTTTTCTCCTCAGTTTCTGCTGTTGTAAACAATATTATCAATTAGTTTAACTTGCAGCTCCTCTGAAGAAGATGCCTAATGGACACTCGTAGTTGACAAAGGTTGACTTTCACTGGGTGGTGTATTTTTTTTCCTCTTCCACAACTCCAACAGCTGAAAGCATCACAATTTGAGACGTCACATCATGTTTGATTCGTGCAGAAGCATTATCAGAAAATAGTGTAACAAAGTGCGTATTTCAGGGGGCAATAAAGCTCTTACTTTTTTGTACATTAATGATTCATTCATTCACTGCAACCCAGCCACTTTCTCTCCTAGTGGCTCGTTGGAGGCACTGCAGTGTCTACAGACAGCCTTTAGGATCATTCACTCGCCTCCACTCTGCAGCCCTGCCGAACTGTGTGGGGAGCTTAACGTCTTACATCGTGTGACACTGTTTGAGTATTAAACCCTCTGTGTACATCGTTGTTGATATGCGTTTGAAATTCATAATTAATTAGCCATTTGTGTATGTCGACACCGTTATGTTACCCTAGAAATGTCTCTGCTCTGCCAATAAAGCACATTAGATTTGAATGGATGAAGAGATAGAGCGGGAAAGAGCGATATAGAGAGAGGTGGGAGGATGACAAACACTTTCCATCATCATCCTCGAGGCAAGAGGAGGCTGCATGCTTACATAAGAATAGTCACACAAAACAACACAAATACGCATCTCCACACACATACTTGTCTTGCATTAGTTGTGAGGACACTCATTGGCATCATGCATTCCCTTGCCCCTTACCCTATCCTTAAATATAACAAATAAATGCCTAACGCCAACCCTAACCTGATTCTAAACTGACCCCTTAAACCAAGTCTTATCCCTCAAACAGCCCTTTTAGTGTCAAGCCACAATTTGTCCACACAACCACAGCAAGACATGCACACACACACACACGCACGCACGCACGGATCTCGTTTTTGTTTGTTTATATGCGGATCAGTAAATGGGGTTGGCCCACGGAGCAAAGCATTGTGGGAGGGCATGGCAAACACATTATGGCATTAGCTTGTAATGACACATTGTTAGTTCACATGTGTGTTTGTGTGTGGTATCTGAAAATAGCCTGTGTGAGAGAGCAAAGGGGAACGTGGAAGCATCTCTGTGCCTTTCTCTTATCTTATTTTCTACTGTATCGCACTGGCGCCTTTGACAGCATAGATACTAGGAAGAGTGTGAGGGGGAGAGATATAGTAGTTGAAATGATAATCAAGAAGCAGCCGTCTCTCTTTTTCCAAACAGTTATAAACAGAACGGGAAAATTCTTACAGGGAAACCAGAGCTAGGCAAATCTCACTCAAAGGATGCCTATTACAGGGAAGCAGCTTCTTCTTCCGAATCGTCTCCCCAGCCCACTGCCTTACCCGTTACATCTAGACTACTGACTTTTTTCTGTGTTAGTGCAGAAGCAATCAAACAGCTAACATGTACACAAGGCAATCCCCAACAGACTCTGTACTTCTGAATGTTATCTTGAATGTGAATCACTTGAATGTTCTATTTTGGTCTAACTAGATTTCGACTTGAAAGAAGATCCAACCAGACATTTAATTTGCACAGATGAGAGCAATGGTCTGGTTTTTGAAACCACACCAGAGCTAGTAACTGATGCATATATGACTCTAAAATTCCTTAATCACATCGAAAGCAAATTAGCCGTAATCATCCTGAGATAGTTTTCAAAATATGTGATGTGTTACCTTTTAGTCCTTACCTAATACCTGATACTTCATGACAATGTTGTAGTTCTTTCTTTACTACAAAGTGCACTGTGAGTCTTTTTTCTTATCTTTGATGTGTAATTCAAGCATATTCTTAGGAAAATGCTGACCACAAATAAAGATATACTGTATCTGAAAAATTGTTTTACCTAAAACACTCAGCCAAAAGGCCCCTTGCTCTGAGTAGTGTCCGCAGATATTCCTTTTTTTAAGCGGCAAACACCCCATCAACCTCCACCAGTAAGGCAAGGCAGCTGGTTAAGTATCCTGTGAACCGAAACCCAGTAATTTACTGGCTAATTAGCACTTATCATGACTGCCACTATCAGAACACAGACTAAAGCAGGTGCATTACGTTGGCTATGTTTGTTCTTCAAGTGTTTTCCTATTTTTTATTGTGCGTTCTATTTAGTGTGAGGTGTTTCCTCTTTTTTCTGCTACTATGTATTAAAGCATTTATCCTAAACATTAAACAAAAACTCTTACATCTCCTAAGATTAAAGATACCATGACCTTTGTATTACCAGTCATTACTGATGGTAACATTTTGTATTTACATATCGCCTTGTTTTCCCAACCGTAACTAGGTTTTTATCATTTGCACGAATCAGTAATCAGTAAATAAAACCATTATTTTTAAATTTATAGTCATTACTCTGTAATTAATAGGCAGTAATTTAGCTTAAATTGGGGGGTCAATCAGAACACAATATGAGCAGCTCTGTTAATAGTCAAAGCTCAGCATTGTTAGCCATAAACAGGAAGGCTAAATACCAATGTCTGGTTAAGTATTTCACATCACTTTTCTTCCCAACAAATACCTCCTCTACTCTCTCCATTCTCTACTTAACATTTCTCTCTCAAATAAGGGAAAAAATATATATATAAAGTGCATATAGCAAGTATTCAGACCCCTCCAGACATGATTGACTCTTAGAATTGAGGCCAAACAGTTCAATCTTGGTTTCATCAGACCAGCGCTAGGAAGAGTCCTGTTTTTTCCAAACTTCTTCCATTGAAGGATTATGGAGGCCACTCTGCTCTGCTCTTCAATGCAGCTTAATTTTTTTTGTAGCATTCTGCAGATCTGTGCCTCGACACAATCCTGTCTCTGAGCTCTGCAGACACTTCCTTCGTCATCATGGCTTGGTTTTTATGCCTGATAAGCATTGTCAGCTGTCAGACCTTATATAGACAGGCGTGTGACTTTTGAAATCATGCCAATTGAATGTACCACAGGTGGACTCACATCAAGGCACAGAAAGATCTCAAAGATGATCAAAAGAAATGGGAGGCACCTTAGCTAAATTTCGAGTGTCATAACAAAGGGTCTGAATACTTCTGTCAATGTGATATTACAGTTTTTCCTTGTTCATAAATTTTCAAAAAATTATGAAATTCTGTTTTCGCTTTGTCAATACGGGATAAGTTACTCCCTCATTTACGGAGGAATAGTCTGCATAAAATAATGCCCTTGCCTTTCCCCTCCTTAGATTAAGCTGCCTGTGATGTTGGTGACCTGGGGAGTTAATTTTTATCCCAATCACACCTCCAGTGGTTTATTAGAATTCTGCCACCTTACTCATTCCCTGCTTGCTTTTTTGCTAGCATCAATAAGAACTTTCCATCTGGGGCTCAGGAGGCTCCAAGTAGACTCCATAGTCAGACCCCAGAAAATGGATAAACAGGATGGTAGGAATAGAATTAGGTAATTGTTGTAATGTTGTGTGTATTTTTATTTTTGAAAGGCATGATTGACAATATGAAGCCATTGCCATTGTTAATGTAACTTTTTTGAGCACTTGTATGATAACACTCTCCCATCCTTAAATGAGACGTTTCTGTCACCAAAAATGTCCAACACACTTGTGAGTCCTTTTGACATTTCTTGATGACCCGAGATTTATTTGTAAAGCAGACTGAGTGCAAAGGAACCTGCTCAGGGCCCCATTTCAAAACCCTTTTTAAGAAATGAAAGTTGTTTCCCAAAAGGGGAGTAACTTAAGACATTCTTACAAGTACCTCCTACCTTCTCGCTTTAGTGTCTATTGTTAGTGTTCATCATAGAAGGCTCATGATCGCTGATGTTCACTGCTAAGGGGTGTTTAACGTAAAATATGAGATGATGTTTAACTTAGAAAATAAAAAAAACAAAACAAAACTAATGCACACAAAATTAAGTGAGCATTTGCTTTTGCGCAATTGACCTGCCAGTTTTTGTCACCATCGTTCTCCTTTCCCTCTTCTTGTCTAAAATAATAATCTCCCCTGGCTGCTAATGTTCTGTTTTCAGTTTCCATATCTTCTTTTGCCTTTTTATTTATTGTTTGTATATCTTTTGCCACATATAGTATCGGTCTGACACAGAAATGATGAAAGAATGACACTGCGACCACTTTGAAGAATCGACAACTGATTATGTATATCAGCTTGTAAAAACCGTCAATGCTTGACTTTAGGTTTACTTAATACTTAAGGAAAATGTCTGCCTGTCTGGAGCAGCAGCTGAATAAATAAACCTTTAGTTTCCTAAACATATATATTGTGTAATTTACAACACTTGTGATTTATATGTTATTGATATATAGTGTGCCTTACAGACAGTTAAAGCATTAGGTTACTTTAAAATATATTCACCATTCACAACAGCACCATAGAAACCCAACATTAAGATGTTCTTAGCAGCCTTAAGTGCTGCTTTGTAAAATCTGTAAAAATAAATTATAAAAATGAAATCCAAAACACTCACAACTTGTAAGATCGATTGTTGTCAGGAAACAAGGCCCAGCTTCCTGGTTAGTAAGAAAGAAAAAGAGCAAAAGTTACTCTGGGGCAAGAGTGCCAACCAAATGTCTAAAATATAAATGAAAATGCAGAGCCAAAATAAAACAGACCCAGAGGTTGTGCTTGAATAAGCCATGGAATCCTCCATGGTACCTGGTCCTAATGTAGCCTGCAACCTGCTGTTATCAAAGTTACTAAATAAAGACTTTATATATATATATATATATATATATATATATTTTTTTTTTTTTTTTTTTTTCCCTGCGAGTCTAGCTGGAGGATGTACTTCAGACATGGTCAAGTTTTAAACAGACTATGGTAACTGCTGGTCCCAAGCCAACCCACTGAGATGTTTACTTTCCGAAAAAAAGCTGTCTTGACCTTGTAATTTTCTTATTGAGTACTTCAATAAGAAATGAGATACAGAGCACGAGAGAGCAGAGGGACAGACAGAGAGAAAGAGACGGGTAGAACTGTGGCGTGCGAGCAGTATGTCACAGGGGACAGTGTATAAGTGTGTGTGTGTGTGTGTGTGTGGGTTGGGTTAAATAATTTACACTGATACAAACATGAGCATACTCTTTAATTATTTACACGCCTCACATTTAACACACAATCACACACACACAAATGCCAAATTTAATGTATTCGGTATTGAAAAAATAAAAGTCAGTCAAAAAGAATTACCATGAATTTTTAAGAAATGCACAGCACTCGGCAACAAAGAGAAAAGTACAAGAAAGTTAAGGTGAATCACAGCAAGAGACATGGCTAGTAAGAGAGAGCAGTGTATGCAGGGAAAATATTAAACTTGCATAAACCTTTTTCTCAGTGTTTACCTTGCTCCCTGTATCCCACTGGGTCGTAGCAATAAAAATGGTCAGAGTACTTTAAATTGAAAAGTATGGGGTTTGTGGCCAGGTCAACTGCTGTTTTGCAGTACTTTATTTCCATAAAGCAGGCAGTACACAGGCCATAAGTTTAAATCAAATTCCATTTATTTGCCCATGCAAGTGAGCATCAAACATCCTCTCCTCCATACAAAGCAATGGCTAAGGTGCCCGTGAGCAAGACTCTTGAGCTGCCCTGCCTGCACCACTGACGCAGCTCACTGGCTAAAAGTAGCAGAGTGAGGTTGTACTAGGAAACTCCCAGGTGTCAGTGTGTGCTGAATTGTAGCAATGAAGGTGAAACAGCTGCTGGAAAAGAGCATAAAAGCATTTATGGATAACAAAAAGATCTTTATTTATGTAGCACTACTTCAAACCAAAGCACACCTGAAAAATATTTAAAAAAAAAAAAAAAAAAAATTCAATCAGCTGCAAGAGCAACGAAAACAAATGCTTGTGCAAAAGAAAACCATGAATAGAGAACAATGAAATATTTAACTGTATTACATCAAAAAATGTACTTTTTTGTTTTGTTTTATGTGAATTCCATTGAAAAGTGTGGGTAGTCTTAGTCTTGTGGGTAGTAGCTGGTAAAGAAAAAATCACCATTTGAAGAAATAATGCAAAAATATCATGAAGATTTACTAGGATTTATTGCTTAAACTGGCTACTTCTTCCAAAATATTTTAGGTGTGACGATGTATGAAGAAAAAAATCCTCAATTTACAGAGACAGTGAACTACTTCGGGAACTTCCTGTCACTGTCATTCCCTTAACTTAGGTGCTGTGCCATTTATTTAGGTGTTTACTGTTACTGTATATTGCTCCTTTGCCTTACAGTAGAGACCTTCAATATATGTTGCTAAGGCTGAAAAAGGAATTAGGCCCGAAAAATGAAACAAAATCAATGAATCCCCTTGCGTGATATTTATGAACGATGCATGAATTTTGTCATCATTTTCTGCCCAGATCTGTTCGTTAGTGTTTGTTTCCCTGCCAGTGAGTATCTGTTTCTCTCAGTACTTTAATTTGGGTCAGGTGGCAGACGTGTGAGGTTTTCACCATTAGGAGGGAAATGATACAAATAAACTCCACACATATGGGAAGTTATTTACAAATCTCTTTGATCAGTCTAATGCCAACCTCATTGTGTATGTGCATGCGCGTGTGTCTGTGTGTGCATATGCAGGTGCTACGCTATTGCCTTTAATGTGTCAGGGACTTATCAATAGCTACCGACTAATCACCACAATATCTAGGTTAAATACAGATCACTACTCTATGTGCGTGAGTGTGTTTGTGTGCATTTGTTTGCATGTGTGTACAGATACAAACATACACAATAACACAATAACTAGGCTAAATCCAGCTTGTTCCTTTGTGTGCGTGTGTGTGTGTGTGTGTATTAGCCCTCGCATAAAAATATCCGTACCTGGGAGGGTGACTAATCTAATTTTCTCCATCAAAAGCTACTTGCCACTTCACAGTCATAGAATCATTCACTGGCTACTGTGAAAGCTGATGATGATGATGATGATGACTATGATGTGTGTGCGTGTGTGTGTGTGTGTTTGTGTGTGTAAAATATGTGTAAAAAGCCTGCAAAAATCCTGTGATTTCTCTGAAATGTTATGGTTTATTGATAAATACTCCTGTTTAAATGTGTCACAGATAACATTATAACCTGAATAGTTTGTCATATCAATATTAACAGACACCCCCATAATTATTAGAGGTGAGTTTTTTTTACCATTGATATAACTGTGTATCAGTGTTTTTCAAACTTTACACTGAATTACATTTATAAAAGGCTCTTAGATGAAGCAAGTAACAGAATAAGGAAATCCTATCAGCTCTTATACAAAGTGTTCTTTAAAAAATAGTGAAATATGTAACATGGTTTTGCTCAGTTCAGTTTTGTTCATTTGTGATCTATTTACAAATTATGTGCAATCAAACGTTATAAGCCAGGAGTTCTTTGTCTAAAAACCATTCCAATGCACACAGTCATTTTGTTTTTAGTTCAACCAGGCAACCAGTTTTTAATATCAGCTGTACTGACATGAGGCCCATACCCAAGAGATGAGAAAGTTAGAGAGGATCAAAGTTGAATTACCGATGCAGTGTAGATTCAACTGGAGCTTAAAACTCAATCTGTCAACCTCAAGGGGGCCACAATTACTGACGAATTGTGTCTCTGAAAGCTGGTAACTGGATTCACCTGGCCCACAAAGGAGCTAAACACTCTGTATTGCTCAATAAAATGTGAATGTTGTAAAATCACGGCAATTATTTTTATGGTGCTTTGGTTTAAGGTAACTGCGATAGTATTACAACAGCCATGCAAAGCAAAGAAGCTGAGTTTAAATTCTAAATCTGTGATCCTACTGCTTGAGACCACATGACAGCGCTAACTGAGGCTGAGCAGACTGTTAACGCTATACAGTGGCAAGAAAGAGCTTCGATGGTGCTCAACGTACAGCTAATGCTTAGTACAGGGATGTCAAACTACTGCATTTACTGAAGTACTGAAGACCACGGTGTTCTCTTTAACTGTAAGACCGTCTCTCCACCGTGTTTCATAATCGATGTAAAAGGGGACTGGCCCATGGGAATCAGGTGACGTGGATAATTGTATTTAAGACAAACCACTTGTGAGTCTACAGCATTTTGATACTACAAGAGTGGTTGGTTTCTATCCACCTCTTTGGCGCGTTTTCGATTTGTGCATAAAAAAACCTGAGCGGAAACATCAGAAATGTAAGTAAAAATCAAGTAAAATCAAGTAAAAATCTTGATTTTTTTTACACTTCACAATGAAAGCAAACTGTGACAAAGTGCAATGGAAACAGACTTCAAAAATAATGACATACATAAAGCATGTGACTAAAACATCCCCTAAAGGCCAGTTTATACTTCTGCACAGAATCATCGACCGCAATGACTGTGATTGGTCCTTTTGGTCGTCCATGTCTCTTAGTGGCCGGACAAGCACAGAACATTCACCCTCCTTCTGCCTCAATCATTTCAAAGGTCATAAACATCATCTCCTCTGACATCCACTCTCTTTCTGCATTGCAGTTATTTCAGTAAAAGTAGCTGTCGTTCAATATTTATTAACTGCAACTCTAGGCTCTGTATCAATCCTACGCAAAAGTACACGAAACCCTCAGATCTACGTGGAGTGATTAGAAGACTGTAATCTTTCAACTGAATCAGATCCTAATATTTTCGTAACGGCAGTGGATGGAACCACACAATAATTAGCATTGTCTTTTGCAGTTTTTCTCAAAATTCGGTTAAAATCTGAACTACATTTGAATGGAAACCTAGCTAGTGGCACTTACAGAGTGTAAGATACAGTTGTTGATATTTGCATTTCAAAAGTGGCTTATTCTCTCTTGGCACGTCAGCCACTCTTGGTTCTCTTTGCAAAATGAGTAGTGTTAGGGTTATTCGCTAAAAGGCAGACCCCTCCCCTGACAGGGCGGGAATCTGTAACCCAGCATATCATGATTGTGGCGTTACAGGGAACACTGCTATGCTTCTGCCATTTCCTCCCATACCTTTAAGGCCAACACATGCTGATAAGGATCGACAAAGTGGTCGCAGTATCTTAAATCAACGTGCAGGTCGGTCTAGGTTTTGGATGCTGCAATCCTTCATCAGCGTCGTAGCAAGGATTTGAAGCAAAAGCAGGTAAATTTCTTCCATCAAACTGTCAACCAAAAAATGTCAGAAAAAAAGGGTACCAGTTAATACAGTAGAACACAGTACTGCGTTCAGACTGTTATGGCCTCTTCTCATTATCATTCCTGAGCACCATATGAAGTGACGGTGTTTCATAACAAAACAGTGTGATTATTAACTCTAATTACAGATGAAAACCTGACACAGGGCTCTCTCCACCCACTACATCAGTTTTGCTTGCCTACCCGGTGAGAAACTGTAAACAGAATGCAAGAAAATGTTGTCGGAATTAATAGGCCACACGAAGAGTAGTGACGTAGTTGCTGCATTGCAATGAGTAAAAGAGAAAAGACAGAGCCAAAGGCTGAATTTAGTAATTTAAAGGTGGTCACCTTTCAATTAACTTTTCATTTCAGCTTCAGTGAATCGTACTGTAAAATTTTGATTTAAGCAGCTTCTTATTATTATACTGCTTGTTTGTCTGATTTAACATGAAGCCCCACTGTTACAGAGTACAACATGCAGATTCTTTTTTGTTGATTGTATTTTTTCTTTTAGATTGACTGACATCCATCAGCCAATATAAATCTGTCTGTAAGTCACTTACAACTATAGCCTGTGCTGGCAGTCTGTAACACACACACATATACAGGTCATTAAGAAGATGTAGGCAGCGCATTTCCTGTGGAGGAAGTCGAGGTCACATTTCTCCAGTGAGTACAGTCATCTGCATCCATATTTGGAAAACCGCAGTGCACTTCCTGTCTCAATGTTCCACATACATCAGCAGTTAACAAATGCATCATGGGAGAGATGGATGGAGAGAAAAAGAGAGAAAGAGAGGATTTGGAGGAATCAGGGATGAAGAGGAGAACAAACCCACTAAATGTAATTTTTAAATGTACATCTGTTTGTGTGTTTGTCTATGTTAAGGATCATCTTTATATTTGTGAATCAAATTCTTCTCAGGGCACGCTTTAATGACACACAGCGGCTTTGTGCAATTTCAGTAGTAATCAGTGTATGATAACTTAGACGCAATCAAAATCTCCCCCCTTCCCTGTTGAGCCACATCATGACTCAACAAAAGATGCACATCATGGCAGGTGACTCCTCCACTAAGGAGTTGAAAAATGACAGGAGACATAAACATCAAAACTGCCCTGTTGCAGTAAGTTTGTTAGTCTTTCTGGCTAACTTGACACTTTTGATACCATAGCAAGACATATTAAGTTACTTGGACAAACAATACAAAAACATGATTTATGCGGCTGTTAGTGTTTCTAAACAATATTTTTCACTTGAACATGAGAAAAGGATTTGAGGATGAGGGCAGCATGTCAGCTGCTAATATTCCCCTCACCTCTGGTATGGCAGTTAGTGGCATCCAGAAGCTGTATTATACAATCTCAGTACTCACAAATGGATTTGTGAGTACTGAACAGATTTTCTAACATTACCTGCAACCCACAGAAGGATTTAGTTAGCTAATGTTATGCTAACTCTTGGTCTTGGAAATGACTCTATGTTACTACTGTAAGTAATGAGTTAGCCAGGCATGCTAACATTAGCGGCTTATGTTACAGCAGATAAACGCATCATTTAGTTCACACTTTTGCTCTTGTGCGTTTGGAACGGCAGTAAAAAAACGACACGACAGTCCAAATTTTTTAAATGCAGACTACCGCGTTTTTCTACAGGCTAATCCACACCGGTTCACCGTGGAGGAATTCAAAGCTTTACAGGCCTGACCAGCCTAGCTGCAGTTGCTAAGCTATGATTGAACAGTCACTGCTTTAGTTAGTAGTTTAGCAAAAAGTCAGTTATTTGAATCTCAATATTGTCTGTGAACAACCATAACCAAATAAAGCAAAGGCTCTCTGTGTGAATCTTCTCCTTCTTGCATTTTATTTTTTTTAAGAGGCTCTGTGTGATCATGTACTCGGGTGGGCTCTGGACATGGATACAGCATATCTACTCAGCTCAGGTCTACATTTCACACATTTGCAGTGTACAAAAAACCTCTGGAATGGCTTTTTAAATCATTATGGGGCACTGCAGTTCTTCGCCGAGAACAGAAGTAAATAACGATAGAAATAATAAGCAAAACATTATGCAGTATGCAAAATAAATGCAGAATAAATCAGAGCGGAACGACCACAAAATGAACTCCAAAAACACCAGTGTTTTTGTTTAATCACCACAAGAGAACACATCTGCACCAAAGATATGAAAAATCCGGCCCTACACACTCTTTATGTTAAGAATTCCGGATGAGCTGGACTATCTATTTTTAAAACTGGAAAGACACGGAGGTGAGAAATTGAAGGTATACACAGACAGGTGTATATAAAGAGAAAGGTATCAAACTTATATCTGCAAAGACAGGCAGTGAAGTAAACAGCAAGCCAAAACACAATATTCAGGGATAGAAAAAGATGAAGAAGAAAGAAAGTAAGGGAGTGAAACCTTGTAATGCTAAACCTATGTGCTCAATAAGAAATGAAGTAGAAAGAAAGACAAAGAAACAGATGAAGAGTGGATAATGACCATGGGCTGAGAGACAATATAAAGAGATAGGCTCTACCTAGCAGGAAGAAAAGGAGAGAAATCTGAGAGAAGGAAAAAAAGAGTGTGCAACAGAGACCTGAACTATGAAGAAGCGCTAGACATGTTGGCAGAGACACATTTAGCTTAAGGGAAGGAAGAACAGCATCTGCAAGCTGTCTGACTGAACACACTGGGTTTGAAAGGGAAACGGGAGCATCTGAGGGAACACAAATGTGGAGAGTCTGACGTGCATTAATGAAACAGCTCTATAAAAAAGCACAACCAGGAATATACCCAACACATTTGAAATAAAAGTCATCACTTTTATGGCTGCAACAACTTTACTTAAAGCAATGTTCTAAATGACAAACAGTAATGTTGCACCTATATTACGCTACCTCATGCACTACGTAAACTGCAGAAGTGACACAGTCTTGGCAGTGCAGTGATTATTTTTGCATTCAGGTATGATAATTTATAGTGAACGTATTTCACCAAAAATCTCATAATTGTTACAGTGAGTCTCTCCATCTCAGGAAGGCACTGTTTTCAGTTCATCCCAGTATGGCTTGACATTTTCACAATTTAGGTATCAAATAGTTGTAAACAGGTATCGCTTTTCATTCACTACATCTGTGTTACTGCAGTTCTTAGCAGAGAATGTTCTGAAACCTGTGGCTGTACCTCAATTCAAGACATGCCAATTCTAACTGTATTGAGAGTATGCCATGGGTTTCGACTGGAAAAGTGATCATATTTAGTATACCTGAAAATGTCATTATGCGTATAAAATTTCCTTGATTTCTGAGTACACTGATGACCGACACTATTGATCCACAATGCCATGTACAAAGGAAATAGAGGTGGCCTTTCAAGTTGGAACATTCTGTTGTCTCCCCAACAGAATGTGGTGAGACAACTCTAAGAACATAACAGATAAAACAAATTGCTAAATCTTCAGTTTATTTGACAGTCATGTTTTAAAGTTACGGTTTAAGTGAAGTCCCTTTGTGCACATCCTGTATAAATTTGTACTAAAAATGATATATTAATTTATTGGTACGTAAGAAATTATTTTTTTTAAGCAAGAAATGGAAGAAATTCACATTTTGTACTATGAACTTCTTGTATACCAACGGCAAATGATTACTGTTAACTTATTAAATTACACACTTTATGGAATGGGAATGCAGTGTGGAATTGGGACAGAGCTTCTCTATTTATGTGTTCAAGGTAACTCTCCCATTTGAGTTTTGAGAACTGGTTGTTTTGAAAACAGTCTCTGAAGTCTTAAAACAGTTTCCACCCATTACCTTAAAAATGTGCGCTATAGCTGTCACAGGTATGACTCTTGCAGTGGCGTCCGACATTTTTGTCTGACAAACCCCCACAGCCCTTTCAGATGAGCTCAACAACATGTTCCACATGTGTTCATTTGAATGGAGCTAAATTAAACTGGACGTTTATTAACACTATTAATTATGAATACAAATGTATAGTGTTACATTATTTTGTAACAATCCAAGACATGTGGATCATTGAATTGTCAATGGTTAGACTCAAGTCAAACCATTTTTCCAATACTTTGTATCTATTCTGACTTCTCTGCTCACTTGCTTACGATTTTTCAGACATTCTCAAACTCAGCAAGGGGTGTCATGGTTTTACAATTGACTCAGGTTGGTGGAAGGTGTGTCCTGTGCAGCCGGCCTATTGTAGCTGGAAGTAGTGTAGTAATAGCACTCCCTGGCAACTGGAAAAATACCCTCTGGTTATGTGATGCTTTAATGCCAGGAATTAAAAATAGTGTGGGGGGTCTATTATTTTATTGTTAAGAATGACTAATGCTAAAATGGAAGCCATTCTAAAGTTTTACATTTCTACATAGGTACCCTCACAAGGTTTCAAAAGGAATCCCGTGTATTTGGTAAACTGTAACACACATCACTAAGATTCAAACACTAGACATAAACAGCTCTGTGTGTGTGCCAGCTGCACACAGAGTTACGTAAGGTTGTAACGCTGATATTCTGTAGATAGATATAGATTAACTGACACCACCAGCGGCACATTGTCAGACAACAACAGAGTGTGAAGACTGTGAAAATAACAGAGAAGACAAAGTAATGGATATGATGCTGAGAGAAGCAGAGGGAGATGAAGTTGGAGTGATAGAGGCAGAATCTAAAGAGAGAGAGAGGCGGAGGAGAAGGAGATGGAAAATGGCAGAGCTGGAGGGAAGAGAGGTGGCTGGGGAGAGAACATAAACTTTGACAAACTCATTGTTTCAAAAGTGCTGGATGGTAGACAGTGAGGAGTTAAACATGTAATCTCTCTATATACCTCAGAGGGAGACTTGGGAAACTGTATCCTAAATACTGCACACAGGAGTTGACTATATTTGACATTGTGTTTGTAGTATATGTGTAAAATACATGCGAATACTGTGTTTATGTAATGATGGATTGGTACACATTTTTCTACAGTCATTCGTGGTCTCCATTGGATGAATCCTACTGACTTCTTTGGTGATCCCCTGACTACCCCTCTAGTGCCTCGGTCAAGTTTATATTTGTGGTTTAAAGTGAAATCTCTAAAACAGTATTAGATGGATTTCTGTGAAATTCGGTACGCACATTAATTCAGACAGAGGTTTTCCAAAGTAAAATATTTGACTGATATTCTGTTAATTCAGTTGTATTTAAAATTCAACTGTAAATATTCAGTAGTGATTGAATTTCACAATTTAGATGATTAAAATGTTTCTCTTTCTTTTTTTCCATTTTTTTTTTTGCCTAATTATCGCGATAAATCGGTGGTTTCTCAGCCTACAGTACATAATACATTTTGGGAAGGATGTCTTACTCTTGACACGTCCATAAATCTAGTTTGGGTCAAAACAGCATACTGTATCCAACCTAACATATAATTTATATCTACAGTACTCAAATGAACACCCACTCAATGAGAGTCTCATTTTTCCTGCCCCTACTGGGTACATCAAAATCAGAGGGCAACGTTAAATATGGAGGGGAAATTTTGTGGAGGACTGAGTGTCATTATAATTAATAGAAGAGTTCTGTATTCGGCATTGGAAATTAATGGGGGCAAAGGACAAAAATGCCCAAAAAATCTCAGAATGCACCTAAAAACTGTGATTGAGGGACCAAAATATATTATATATATATATATATATATATATATATATATATATATATATATATATATATATATATACACAGTGTTCATATACAGTTCAAACTGCATACTGCATGTATACAGTAATCACCACCGTGTGCCAACATGAGTAAATAAAAGAAATAAAACAGACAGTTCTAACTTTTTTCTGTACACCAATAAGCCACTGATTGATGTATATATACAGAATTAACAGTGGGGTCCGAGAGTCTGGGACCACTTTCCCAATTGCTTGAATGGGAATTAAACATTGAAACCGGTAACTGGTTTAACGTTTCATAATTTGAAATGTCATCCCTCTGTCTGTGTCCTTAACTTGACTGTCTCTGTCCATTTTTGTCATCCATCAGTGGTTTCCAGCCAGGCTGTGGGCTTTCGGTATAAAATAAACAAGTATGGCTACCCTCACATTATGTTTCACACACTTCACTTCCTGCTGGTGCCTACGGTGACAGAGCAAGGGGGAGATAGAGAGAATAGCCAAGAAATTTAGTGAGGAAGTCATTAAAACTATGTGTAATGTGATGAGGCAGAGATTCAAACAGAAAGTCACTTACTATAACCAAAGATAACTAAATCCTGAGGGGCATTTTTTGTAAAATAGTACTGCATCTCAAAATCTCATAAACAAGCGGAAATGGCCCTAGTACAAACAAGAGGGAAACGAGGAGCTTTGTCTGTTTGATATGTAACAATCTTTTATTAAAGTAAAACAAAACAAACCAAGTATGTGTTCTGCTTTTAAACATCAATAAATCAGTGCCAATATAACAGGTCCATCTCATCGCTTTGAACAAACGAGGACATGGTCAAGATGACTGGTAGCACCTATCCTGCTGGTAGTTTTGTTTATTCTCAAAATTAAAATCCCATTTCTCCTAAACACTACTAACTGTCCACCCTCTGACTCCCAGGTATTTCTTGTCAATGTTAAACCATGTGGCAAATATTTTTTTTTCCATCATGCTTTGCTATTTTCAGAATCTTGAATTGTAAGAAAATCTAAATGATCTAAAGTCCATTTTCACTCAAGATGGAGTTTTTAGGTCATAAAGCAAATATTATTTGTGCTGTAAGGCAAATATCAGTGGAGTAGATTTAGTGTTTAATGTATGATCTGTGAGGCTCTTAAATCTGGTGGCATATAATATACAATGCAGTATCCTTGTCACATATGGTTTTCTTTCTATACAACAGTGTAATTCAATTTAAAATGTATGTGATACTAATTTACAGAGATTTATACCTACTGTAATTTACGTCTTATTTATTCAAGCTTCACAAGTCCCAAATGGGTCTGACTACTGTAATTCTCCATATTTCTTTATACCAAACTAAGAACTCGATACTTTTTGTACTATGTTTCCTTGTTGTACACTTCCTGAGAAATAAAATCCTTTTCATGACTCAGACTGGTAGTTTTTGTTGACATTCGGGATTTTCTCTAATATATCTGTCACTGGGACAGCCTGTGCACATAAGATGCCCACACTTGTATAAACCCATCACATACACTTTATTGTAACATCCAGTCTACAGTGTGGCTTCTTGGTGATACAGTAGGTATTGATATTGATACTATGTTATCTGTTTAATGCCAAGTAGTCGTTGTATTAATGAAGTTTTGGCGACAGTTCAATGAAGATCGTTTCCTCACATTCTGCTTTTATTCCTCTATGGGTGAATGTCTGCTATTTCCCGCTGTTCTATATATCTCTGTCACTACTGCTTTCCCACACTGTCAAAATCCTGAAATGCTTCGAAGTCGCCATACTTGACCTAAGACCTCTCTGATTGCGTTCCTCGAGACAGTCAGTCCCCGGTTGCTGTTCTTTAAATATCATTGCAATTCTGTCATCCTGTCTTTCAGATAGCTGTTGCTCAGGAGGTGGAGCGGGTCATCCACTAACTGGAAGGTCAGTGTTCAAGTGTCAGTGGGCAAGATGCTAAACCCCAAATTGCCCTTGATGGCTGTGCCATCGGTATGTGTGAGTGTGTGTATCAACGTGTGTGTAAATGGGTGAATGTGGCATGTAGTGTAAAGCACTTTGAGTGGTCGATAAGACTAGAAAAGTGCTATATTAGTGCAGTCCATTTACCATTTACCTACATCTCCTCTCCATAACCACCATGACCTCCAGGATGTCCAGGGAGATTCAACTGAGAGTTCCCATCATCTGTCTGCTGGCTCTTCTCAACCACCACCAGCGTCTAGACTCCAGGGGACTCCTTACCCATCCCCTTTCTTCATATGGGCCTTTGTTTAATGAAGGTGCTTCACATGGTCAGAGTCTTTCAAAAAAAACCTGGTGTCAATAAATATTGTTATATGCTTCCAATTCATCTCTCCTTAATGAAATGCAGTAATGTTTGTCATTGTCATTGGCAAATCAACACATGTTGAATACTACCTTCTTATATCCATATTCCCTATATGGAGTCATTCCAGGAAAACATGCCATATGTGCTGGAGAGGGGATCTGAAATGTTTTTTGGGGAAAAAAGCAATTTCAAGAACTTCCAAATAAAAATGGTCTTTTTAAAATGCATAGTGATGTTTGTTGATTGGTATTTTTTTATATTAAATTATTGAAATACAAAGCCCTGACAGGGAAAATCACCCTATTTTTTTGTATTGTTTATTTTTCCTTTTCTGAAGTCTAATTTGGTCAAATCTATCTGCACCGCAACTATTCTATGCCAAATCTGCACCAGCTCTGCTCTGTAAAAATAAAATCACTTTGACTGTGACATTGTTTCAAAGATCTGTTTTCTTATAATTCAAATATAAAAGGCCATGGTTCTTCCGCACATCCTATATTAGGTATCTGTGTCATGCTGGGAGTGTTTGTCTGCTGCTGCTGATCGGGGAAAATAACGATGCAGGCAAAGATCACTTTGGAAGTGTTCAGCATGACTAACAACTGCACGTAAAAACAACAGAGGGAAAGAGAGCAAGAGAGAGAGAGAGAGAGAGAGAGAGAGAAAGAGAGAGAGAGTTTTAAGCATGACTAACTAAATACCTTAGGGTGTGTGTCTTATGTATTTGCATTTCCTCTAATGTATGAATTATCCCCTTCCCTTTGGTTTCTTTTCCCTTTTATCTCTCCTCTTCCCTCCTCACCTTTCCTCTCCTCTCCCTCCCTGACACCTCCTCACACCTATTATCCCATGGGGCCCTGAAGCTAAGCAGGGGGAAGAGGTTAGCTTAGTGACCCAGGTCTGGCTGGCCCTCGGCAGGTCTCGGCTGCCAAACTCCCCCCAGGGATCCAGGCAGTCTTTCAACTCACTGGGAGAGTGCTCCACACTCTCTCGCTCTCTCTCTCTCTCTGTTACACACACACACAGCATGGTGAGATTATCACACACGCACACTCACAAGCTGCCAGAGAAGGAAGTGAGGAGGAGGTTAACGAGGAAAGCAGCAGGATTGGGAAGAAAGGAAGAAAGGGAATATGGGATGAAGATGAGAGAGGAAAAAATGATAAGCGGGAATACATTTCAAAACGGAAAAAGCGATAGGAGACGGGAAAGGAGTAGAGAAACAGAGGAAGCAGAAAGGGAAAAACGCTACGGAACATTAGAGAAATAAAAAGAAAAGAAAATTTTTGGAAAATTTGAAAAAGTGAAGTAGACAACGATAGAGAGCAAACTACAAAATATGGAAAGAAAATGTGACTAAATCTGGACCTTAAGGGCCATATCTGCAGAGTACGATGGAAAGGTCAAACCCATCTACCCACTCTTTCATCCATATACTTTCACCTCACGTACTCTCCCCAACCCCCCCATCCGTCAATCCATACTGAGCTCCTTATACTTGCATTCATTCATTCATTCCTCTCTCCATCTCCTCCCTTTTTATTTATCCTTCCCTCCATCCATCCATCCATCCATCCAGCAATCCATCCCGGCCTCCATTCATCAAAGTGTGTAGAGGACAAAGGGAGACTTGACTTTCACTTTGATGTGTTTTGCTGAGCAGTCGAGGGCTTCAGCACATGCACAAACACATACAGAAACACACATGCACACGCACACACACACACCCACACGGGGGATCCAGCTCTTAAGAGGGCATTAGTTCAAGGTGCTCTCAGAAGCTGGAGAGTTGCAGGTTGAATTCCCTGATCAGTGTACAGGCCTCTGAGTGAACTCCAGAGCATTGGAATGTGTGACACTTTGTTCATTAAAAAGATAAGACAAACAGAGGCTGCTGTTTGATTTCTCATCTCTCTCCCTGTCTGCCTCTGCATCTCGCACTCTCCTTCTCTCCCCGAAGCAATGACAAAAGTATCACTCCATGTCTCTCACCCGCAGTGTGTCTGCAAACTTGCTGGAAAGCATGATTGACAGGTGTTGAAAAGAAACATGAACCAGGTGAACTCAAACACACACATGCTATATATATCTTAGCAGTATACATACTGTACTCTATGTGTGTGTGCCTATTTGCATTCTCCTTTGTGTTCAACGAGACAAATCTTTCAGTTAATCTGAAAAACTTTGGCCGCAGTATAAAATAACTCATAGACTTTTTCGACTGAACTGAAAGTAAAAATATTCACTCAACAGCTTGTCAAAATAGCTTTCCAAACTTTGAAAAAAAAAAAAAAAAAAGGTTGATGCCATTAAGGTTGCAGCTAACACTTGTTTTAATGTTTGAATAATCTATTGATTGTAGTCAATTACACAATTAATTGATTAATCGTTTGGTCTATAAAATATCAGATTATAATGAAAAAATGGCGATCACAATTTTGTAAAACCCAAAGTGGCGAGATAAAATTGCATGTCATGTCCAACCAGCGGTCCAAACCCCAAAGATATTCAGTTTACTCTGACAAGTGAGAAAAAGAAGCAGCGTCGTCACATTTAACAAGTTGTAACTAGGGAATTTTTGGCGTTTTTGCTTGAAAACGTACTAAAAAAAATTCCAATGATTTTCATAATAGTTGCTGATTGTTTTTCTGTCGATTGACTGATGCAATAAAAAACTAGTCGTTTCAGCGCTGGAAGAAGTATTTTTACTTCTTTTACCCAAATAAAAAGTACATACAAGTACTATAAGTAAGTATAAGCATCAAAATATACTGAAAGTACCAAAAGTACAAGTATGCAATATGCAGAATCGCCCATTTCAGAATCACATATATCAATGGATTATTAATTATCGATGCATTTATGTGTAATCATTATTATTATTATATCATCATTGATTAAGTGATTATTTTTTGTATTAATAATTTGAATCAGCACAGTAACTAGTAACTAAAGCTTTAAAATAAATGTAGTGGAATGAAAAGCACAATATTTCCCTTGGAAAGGTAGTGGAGTAGAAGTATAAAGTAACAGAAAATGGAAATACCCAAGTAAAGCAGTACCTCAAAACTATACTTAGGTACAGTGCTTGAGTAAATGTACTTGGTTACATGAACACTTTGATTTGCCTCTATACATTCATAATATCGGGGTATGTTGAAACTCTGTGGACACAAATGCAAACAAATTGCACAAAACCTTCTTATTTCATTGAAATATATCCTAAAAGATATGTATTTTACCACTGGCATGACGATTTATAATATTTCTGAGTAGCCTAACTTATTCTGAATATAACAACATATGGCATGCCTGTCTGTGGTGGAATATAGGGTGATTGCACAATCCAAATAAATAAGATATGTAAAATTAAATTTATATATTAAGCATTTAACTTTAACTATAAATAAACAGGTCCAAGTGTTAACACAACAGAACCAAAACCGAATAAATATCAAGGAGCAAGTCACATGACCATAGATAAGGAAAGGACAGTGTGAGGCAGAAACCCATTCTTTTTTAGAGTAAAATTTTGAGGATGATGACGAATAATCATGAAGATACCATAAAAGACACATTGGTTCAAGTCAAGAGCACTGGATAATATACTGTGAGAATCTTCCACCTCTAGCTATGATTACATCTCAGCAAACACCCTTTATATTCATGTGTGTGTGATTTGTTCTGGTCAGAACAGATTTTACTTTTGCCTGAGGCAAAACAAACACATAGTTCACACACACGCCCACACAGACACATACACACCATCCTCTGTATCTATCTTGGCAGGTTTCACACATAGATAGATAGATAAATAGACAGATTAGATTTTTGACTTTCTCTTCCCACCTTCCACCTTCTACTTCCCCCTCTCTTTCCTCTCCACACTTTCTCCCTCTGTCCCTCCTGCCTCTTTCTAGCTAAGTTCAGCAGTCAGCCACATCCCACAGGGACGTATTGAGGCTAGAAGTGTATATGTAACAGCCTGCTGAAGAGAGAAGAAGCGAGAGCAGGCTGAGGAAAAGAGAGAGAGGGCACGGGGGAGAAGGAATCAGCAGCAGAGTCTCAGGAGGTAAGGAGGTTAGAGGTGGATTTCTGACAGAGAAGGCCAACATCAAGATGACAAGAAAGCATAATCCAGCCTGAAAACAATAGCAGGGAGATAAGAGATGATTAGGAAGGACAGATGGGAGAACAAAGTGGGTGAGAATGAAACACCAGAAGATTTGTTTGCAAAGAGGAAGAGCAATCAAAACACTGGTTAAAACCACAGGCACTGCTGATTTTTTCTGAAACAGCCAAAGTGGGCTACCTTGATTTCAACCATTCAACATTCACAATTACTTAAAATAAGACTAGTTTCCACTACAGGGCAAAACAACGCTAATCCGGTTTCCAAGGTGAACTCACAGACAACTAAATACCACTCGTCAGATTTCCACTGCAGGGCCAAACAAAGCTAGATGTAGCCAAAACGCTAACATAGATTCCACTAGATTTCCATTTCTGATACAAGGAAAAAAATGAGGTGACCTGGCATCCAGGAGACAGAACTGAAGCCTGTTGCTGTGACCCAGATCTAGCCTGCTTTCCTTGATTAATGTAACTCAAACTCTGCTAAGGAGTGTCGGAGCCTGGTGTGTGCTAACACAAAAAAGAGGCTAGCGTGTCATCCTTTAAGTCTCTCTCTGTTTCAAAGAGTTTAGATTTAAGTTTACATGTAGGTCGAGAATTTGGGAAATACCCTAATTTTGCTTTCTTGCAGAGTTAGATGAAAAGATTGCTACCCCTCTAATGTCTGCATGCTAAATATTAGGGTAAAGCCTGCTAATGATTAATTTAGGTTAACTTAAAGACTGGATGCAGGGGGAAACAGCTAACCTAACACATTTTATCTCATTTACTCAATCTGTACTAAAGTCTGCAGTATGTGTTAATTTGTGAGCTTTAGATGTGCTTGTAACTAGATTTTTCTTACTTTTGGACAAAGCCAGGTTAGCAGTTTCTATCTGCATTCAGTAGTTATGCTAGGCTAAGATAGCATAAACACTGACCTTTGGTTAAAGCTTCATAATAAGAAAGAGATACGAGAATGGTATCAATCCGCTTACCTAACTCTCAGCAAGAAAGCAAAAATGTTAAAGTAAACCTTTAGGAAAATGCATAAAAAATGACTTTACCTTCAGAGACGTAAAAGCGGATAACTCTCTGCTTCAGGAATCACATGTTATCGTGGCTATAACATCGTGGATGAGGGTGCGGGTCCAAAATCTTCTGTCTGTTTTCACTCACTAGGGAAATAGGAAATGAAGAATAAATTACTCATTAATATTCGACTCAGAAATGAGAAGTTCCACACAAAAAAAATTCTAACAGCATTTTCAACAACCTGTTATATTTACAGTGTATTTGAAGTGACTATATTTTTTCTTATTTTGTTGGCCTAAAGGACAGTAAGAGGTGTAAAGGGTTATCCAACATTGACTGTGTTCAAAAACAGCTTACTTAGGCTGCTTCTAACTGAAAACTAAACTGTTACACACACACACACACACACACACACACACACACACACACACACACGCTTGCATACAGGAAATCTACCCTCACATGTTGCTACTGGATATCACTGACTTGAACAACCCTGACCATTGATCCAAAGATATTCCTCTTCCTTCCTCCCCTCCCTACATCCTTCTACCCTTCTTTCCCCCTTGCTTCTCTTCATCCTCCCACACCTTGTCTTCTTTTTATCCCATTTTCCCATCTGGATTTTTCTCCTCTCGTGCCCCATCCATGCTTCACTTCTTCCCTCTATCCCTCCCTCCCTCTCACTTTTCAGCTTTACTCCTTCAAAGGATAGAGGACACAGCTGATACAAAGGCTGCTTCTGTACCAGCTGAGCCAGCAGGACAGAGAGAGCGATGGAGGGAAGGATCAAAACGAGGCATGGAGGAAAAGAATGAGGGCAAAGAGTAAGGTGGAAAGGAGGGTGAGTAGGACATGGGCTAAAAAGAAAATGAAGTGGGGGCATTAGGATGGCAACAGTGAAAAAAGGAGGAGGGGCCTAAAGACAGAGGGGTATGTTAAAAAAAAAAGAGGCAGAGCATGGAGGTAGAAAAACAGGAAAACTGGGTTGAATGTGAAAGTGAAAAGGAGAAAGATGGAAGGAGGTATAGACAGATACAGAGGAGAGTTAGCGATTTTGCTCCCACATCAATAGTGTGGTGGTGTCTGGTATCAGCAGGATCTCTCACACACAAAGAGTTTTCACAGTCCGCCTATAATGAAATCTGCCTAGAGCAGCACAAACTAATGCACTCCATTTTATCACATACAGAATACGCACCTTCCCTAAATCTGCCAGCGGTTTGCTATCATAGGTATGACTGTCTAAACACAAGTTACTCATTTATTACTGAGCTGATAAATGACATGAATGTATTACAGTACTGGCATAAAAGGTTATTTAAAACCTTGTTAGACAACATATTCCACTTTAAAATGTTGCATGGAGGAATGGATACAGTGGACAAATAGGTAACATGAACTGAATGATGGATAAGGGTTATGATTAATTAATTCTCCACTCTCAATATGACCTTGGAAAAACAGAAAAGCCATTAATAAAATTATGTGGTGGCAAAATAGTGCCTCTTTGTCAGCAAATCTGCCAGGAGCAGCAGAAGTGCTTGACTGGTGTTAATATGCAGGACCACACCCTTAATGCAAGGGCATGAGCTTTAAATTCACTGGGCACTGGCAAAAGGGGTATGCTTGCCTTGGATAGGCACATAGAGTATAGCATGCATTTCAGCTAAATGACACAAATTACTGCATGATTGGTCTAATGAATTAATCATTGTCTGTTTTGTCTGCAGAAAGTGTTCTACCCAATTGCCTGCACAGCAGAATCTAATCCAAGGCGATTATGTAACTCCACACCTAACTTTGTTGTGGCAGCTATTTCTAGACACAAACAGACAAATCAAAGTCATCCACCTAATCTTATCTCTCTCACCTGTCTAAAATATACTATTTGTTTGTTTGCTTTTTTATTATAAAAGCTTTTGTATCCTTGTAAAATGTCATGCCTGTCACCAACAAATCTATTTTTCAGTAATCTGACAATTGAAACAGCAGCAGCAGCAGCATTAAACTTTGATGAGATCCATAACAGCACAAAGCATTAAAGTTGCACCAGAAAACAGCATTACATAAACTGTAGGTCAGGGGTTAGCTTCTTGCAGATTCCCAGTGTGAAAACACAACTGGTGCAGTCTAATGAGCCTGTGTCGCCAGGTTGAGAGTACATTTACTCAGTTTCGGTCTGGACATTACGAAGAGTGCATGTATCCACTAATGAGACCAAGTACCTGGGGTGAAATGCCACTGTAACTTTACTCTACATGGGTTCCTGATGATGATAAAAGCTTTGAAAACCCCCCGCGTGAATTCTCTCCACAGAAAAATGTCTCCTAAAAATAATTACTTTCAATTATTCAATATCTTGTGTAACTCCAAACTAGGAAAAGACATAACAAGGCTGCACAGCTGGTTTGCTGAAGTACCGCTTGTTTGTTCGTTATTTCAGAGTTCACAGCATGGGTAGTGTACAGAGGCATCATATATTTATCGTTCTTGCAGTCGTAGTGAGTTCAACGCAACATGATATCATCCATGCTATAAAGATTTGACGGAAAGACAAGGTGCATGCTGGCACATAATGTACCAAATGACACCATATTTTAAAAATTTAAACAGACCTGTGCTCTGTTTGAGTAGTCTACAAAGTACTGCAGTGATACGTGAGGCAAGGAGCACAGAGTATATTTAAGCAAATCAATAATATTACTAAAAAAATGACTTATAGTGTTTTAAATTAAAGACTAAGTTCTCAGATGTCTTTCAGTTTGTTTGCTGGTATTTGGGGCTGATAGTGGTGACTCATTGAAAGTAACTGTACAGTCAAATTTTCAAGTAAAACCCAACCAGCGAACTAAGGTAGTTGCATCAAAAAATATGACAAAAAACAGTAATAAACAGTGTTGGGCAAGTTACTTGAAGAATGAAATCAATTACTCATTTCATATTCATTAAAAAAAAGCAATTGCAATGTTTTACAAATGACTCAACATCAAAAGTAAATAATTGCATTAATTGTAAAATGCCATTTATTACTCTGGCGAACAAGATTTCCGACAACCCCAAGGACTTCACACTGACACGTCCCATTCTCTGTACTCAACAAAAGTAGAAAAAAAACAAAACAAGATTTTGTGGTTTAACAAGCTGCCAGCCTACAGTTAGAAGGTTATTTTAGCTTAGCTTAACATTTGGTTGGAAACCTGGCTATGCTTAAGCTACAGGGTTCACACACCCGAAACAAAAGGAGGTTATTTCTGACCTACGCCTTGCAAACCAACCACAGGCAAAGCTAGCAGTGGCTTGCTAGCAGCTAAGGATACACAAATAAGGCAACTTCTGAGTCATTGGCAGGCACATATCTCCTGTTCTGGTAGAGGGTAGCTGCTTCCCCAGCTGCTTTGACCTCCTGTCCCTGCAGTAAGCTATCATGTCCAGCAGCAATCTCTCCTCTGAATGCACAGATACAAAAGCTCTATCATCTGTCAATTAAACTTCTAGTAAGACAGCAAACAAGCCAACCCCAAAAAATGTTGAAATAACTGAATTTCAGTAGGATTAGTAACTGTAATTTAATTACTGTCTCTCAAATTGAAATCTCAGATCCCTTCTGGACCGACACTTCTAATAAAGATGTACAAATACTGGTTGTGGGCTTTACATAGATAATTAACTTATAGATAGCAAACGAACTAAATCTAATGTAGCAAGTAAGCTAGACAAGTTCATTTTATTGCATGCAGTCCATCTTGCTAGATATGGATCATAGACTGTTAGTGTAGAGATCCTATTTTTTTTAAAATGGAAAATAGTGTTTTGATTACTGAGAAAAAACTTAGCTGAGATCCTGCTTTTAGAACCAGAATTAGTTTTTTAAATGTTCTGATGAGATAAGCACCTACATTTGGCAGCAATGCTGTCTTTGCTGCAACCCATTGTTGTCTAAATAAAAAAAGTTCCTAAAGGTTTAAATGTGTTTATTTAACATATACAGCTCTATTATCTTCTGTTCTTAAAAAGAATGGAAATAGCGAAATTGTGGAAACAGCAACATTACGTTTCTGTGAGTTCACCCCGGTGCCATATCCTTATGGAATTGTTTGGTGTGTAAAGCTGCATAGATGTAAAACTGCCAAGCATAACAAACACTATGTTTGTGTGAGTGTGTGTGAGTGAGTATGAGAGTGTGTCTGTGTGTGTGTGTGTTTGAGCGTTTGTGTGTAATGGTTGACCGAATCCATGGATAGAGCCCATTGCCAGCCAGGCAGCAAGTCACTCTTCTGAATTACTGAAACAGGTCAGTAAGCAGGAGGAGAACAGCGTCTGTACGTGTGCGTGTTTGCAATTGTCGGTCTATGAACAGCACTGCACTGCAGATTCACAGCTTAAGCTTTCTGCTCTACCTAGGACTGTATAGAGGGAATTAATGGCTTCGCCTTCTATTCATTTCTAAGTTTATAAATAGAAAGCAGGACCAGTGTCAAGTAGATTTTTGTATAAATGTAAAATATTTCAAATAGTGGATTAGGTGTGTTTCAAATAGATGGGCTTCCTGAATACAGAGCTCCACCAGAAAAAAAAAAAAAACACTAATGAACACAGTCATTTAATAGCTCTTCAAAAGCCCCTCTGACTTTGCAGTCAGAAGAATGTTGTGTTCTCGCTTTATTCTGCTTCTCCATTATCCTGTGCTGTTTTTTTCCCTTCAACTGAACAGCAGCTAGAATAAATACAGCACCAAGGGTAACCAATATTCCTAGATAAGATAAATATAAAGAAGGCAGCCAGAGCTTCTGATCTGTGCTGCTGTGATATTTAACACACCAATGGAGCAGAAGCACACACACACACATTATAGGTTGAAAAATATTATTTGTTAAGTAGTGTTTCAAAGCAGTCACTTACTGCAATTGCAAACTAACAAATCAAACAATAATGATGACATCTGGTGCAGCTCAAATATTAACAGAGACACTATAAAAAAGATTTGAAACATTTAACTGATTCACTAACATGAAGAGAAGAAATTTGAGCCAAATTAGCCCAGAAGTTGATTTTGAGAGAGTAGTATTTTGACCCAGGCAAAGTCAGAAAATGTTACATTCCACCCTATCTCGAGGCTGTTACTTTCTTTAATCTGTGTTGGAAGAATTATTTTCATCTGTGCTGCACACCAGTAAGGTTATGTCTTAACGGCTATCACCAAATTCATACACAAACACACACAGAGGTGCAATCGTCGCAAAGTCATACCCAAAGTTCAAGAATGTCGGTATATGTCACTATTGCTGTAAAGACAAGCACTCAGTTCAGTTCTGTCTTCAGATAAATGACTGCATTAATTCCTTTGAAGAAGATTTTACATCCATTTGTGCTTATACACTATTTCGAAAACCTATTGCATGACAGTTAGGATAAAAGCCAAGCCGTTTTTCTTGGATATATAAGATTTTCATCCACCTAATCTTAAAGAATATTTGACGCTTATGGGGCAGGATCTGCATAATTTGGAAGAAGCGTCTTTGTTGGCTGAAGGTATTTGCATTTTCACTACTCATGGCCTGGAAGCAATCCTTTTTTTATCACCACAAAGATTCTTATTGATTTGTTTGCATTTAAATGCTTTCTTAACTCCTTTTTTTATTATTATTATTTTTTAATTCTCCGGTTTACACCTCTCTCATTTGTTTATGCAAAGCCCCACTTCCTCTCAGTGGCAATAAAGATCATGCTGGTTTCTTACAAACACATCATGTTGTCTTTGGAGATCAAGAGAAAAATGCAGGCATGGATAAGTGTACACAGTGAACTGGAGGATGAGTAATTAGTGTAGTGGTATCTTCAAGTCGAACGCACTCAGTAGTAATGGAGCACAGTATGGACGCTCCCGTGCACATACTCACATTAACTCATCCAGTCACTCTGAAACACAGAGGAGCTGATAGAGTTCTACCGACAGCACTTATATGACTGAGGTGTGGTCAGTCATATAGTCACTGGTGGTTACACAACTCAGCTTGCATGTGTGTGCCTGAATAGGCATTTTAGCAACCACATATGAGTGTTTCACCAGCTGTGAAACTGGATTCAATGCAAATAAATTGCGTGCCCATCGAACAAACACACTCACATACACGCATCGAAAACAACGACATCAGTGTAGACAACAAAATAAACACCAGCTGTGACTGTGTTCTAATGTAGCTCAGTTACCCAGTGACTGGCAAAGTGCTGATTTACATATTTTTGAACTACAAATGTATACTGTGGGTTTAGAAAACAGATACCAACAGTTTTGGACTGACTTGAGTTTGGCCACAGCGATGCCATCTCAGGCTTTTTTTTAATTGACTCTTTTCATTCCTAAAACAAACCTTGAACATTGGCAAGGCTTCATTATTTTTCTTAAGATGCTATTCACAATACACCATACTGCAATGACTTCTCAATTTCAACACAATCGCCAGCTGTGGTCACCATGGCACTGCCTTAAAGTCAATCAAATTCTGACACAAAGCTTAAAATTACACTGGCTTATGGTAACCTACATACATGCATTTTTGATTTATTTATTTATTCATCATAAAGCCTCTAAATTGTAAAAAAAAATCATAAAGACAATTTTTCCATATCTCAAGCGTTGTTTTGTCTGACCTCTCATAAACAAAACTAAGGGTCTACAGCCATTTAACCGCTCTGTTTGGCTGTAATGGTCATTGTAAAGAAAACCAAACTGGTGAATAAACAGAAAATTAAACCAACGATATGGACGAAGTGAAATTTTGACCTGCTGCTGGTGCTAGATGGAAAGTAATGGGATCACCACAAAGACCATGAATGTCTGCACCAAACTGCATGGTAATCAATGCAACAGTTTTTCATGGTGGTGCTGGAGGAAAAGTAAGGGGATCATCAGTGGAATTCATCCTCTGGAGACTATGAATGTCTGCACCAACGGCTGTGCCAATCCATCATGTTGTCTGCAGCTTAGCTTTTTTGTGAGGCCGGGCCAAAGCGGGGCAATGTTTTGAGCTAAACGATAACACTGTCATGCTATCAGGCTCACAATGATGATTTTATGTCCACCGTCTTAGTTTAGCATGTTAGGATGCCAACATTCGCATTAATTTATCATTTCCTTTGCAGGTATCTGGACAAACTTAAATTCGAAAATGGTGTTGGTGCTAGACGGAAATAGTTGTTGAGATATTTGACTGAAAACCTAATAACAACCTCACAGTAGCATATAGAAAAAGTCAGGGGATCACCAAAGTCATTGGATTCATCCTCTAGTGACCATCAGTGTTCATACTAAATTTCATGTGAATCCATCTAGACTGAGAGACTAGCACCGTCATCCCTTAGAGCTATGCTGCTAATATTGCTAAAAAAACAAAGTATCCAACTTGAAACTGAACAGGAAACAGAAAAAAGAACCCAGCAAATCAGCAGTTTTCAGCAACTATGAAAATACTGAAATGTTCAGTATTTTCGTTTGATAAATGACTCAAACAATTCATTGATTATCAAAATAGTTATCTATCAAGGAACTAATAAAATGACTGATCATTTCAGCACTGATAACTACACACCCCCTAAACAAAAACTAGATTTTGCTCTACATATGCATCTGGCAGGAACAGTACCTGCTAAGTCTTCAGTGATGTCTGCTCCAAAACCTGTGGAGTCTACCAGAGAAATAAGGTTTCAAGATGAAAAGGCAGCCTATTCTTACAAGTCTCTTTTGACGTGTATGTTTTCTAATTGGATTTTTTAACTTATTTTGACAACCATCTCTTGCAATAAAAATGAGGAATTACTAAATAGACCGCTACACAAGGCGGCAATCTGAGAGTCATTATCTATTATTCACAGCATCACATCATGCTTTTATTTTATATCACATAGCTCAGTGTAAAAATGTAGGGTAGACACCAGGTGACAACATACCATGTGTGCGTTAGTATGTGTGTGTGTGTGTGTGTGTGTGTGTGTGTGTGTGTGTGTGTGTGTGTCTGTGTGTGTGAATGTCGGGGGGGGTCTCTCCAGCTGGATCTGTCATTCTTTTCCACCTCATTCCTCCACCTCTATGACTGCTCTCCACCCCTCCCCTCTCTGTCTCTCTCTTCACCTATCTGTATGTCCATGCATCTCTGCCCACCCAACTCACTCTCCCTTCCAATCGTCCCTCAGCGTTTCTGGCTCAAGCCAACCCCCTGTCTCAGAGAAAGCAAGATCGAACCCCTCTTTAATTTCATGCGTCAAGATTTAAAGCCACTGTAAAAAAAAATCTAACTGCGTAGCATTAAGGCTCCCATATTAACTTGATTTTCACATTCATTCTTAACAATACCAGTTTATTTTATTCAATTTATTTAACAAGGATGTTACTATTTCCTAATGGTAGATTACACTTGCAGTTATGGCATTTAGCTAGCTGTTATGGATGTAAATGTCCTATCAAGCCAGTCAGCAAGTGCATCAGACTTGTCATTTAGTTGCAACAAAGAAGAATGAATGAGGGTGACGAGAAAGATAAAGGGAGAAAGATGTAAATGGAGGACAGAGGTAAAGAAATTGGTTTGTGAGTGCATGAAAAGAGAGACTGATGTTATCTCTGCTGTCTCTCTATCCAACTATCTAACATACAATACATGACACACAAATCCACAAAGGAAAACAAGAATGATATTATGTGAAATTAGGTGATTTTATACCAGAGTGTACTGCTCTACAAAGGCAGAAAAAAGAGAGAAAAAAGGTTTAGAGTTTTCAGGCTAGTTGACAAATTTTGTAACATATGGAAAGATTTTAATGTATTCGTTTTTTTTGGGCAACAGTTTTACCTGAAAAAAAATCACAGAACACACAAAATAGAGTCTCACCGATAAATGAGCCAGGCCGATATACTGCATTGCCCAATATGCCTGACTGCAGATATATCACTATCAGCATATATCTCTGCCAATAAATAAAGTACAGAAATTCCAAAGATAAAGATATGTTTAAAAGCAGTGTCACCATCCCATAGTTCATCCATCAGAGAGTAATGACGAGTTTATTTTTTTAACTGTAAAATTTCCTGTCCAGTGCATTTCTTGGTTATAATTGTTAAAACAAAACAAATTTAAAGGAACCTTATCAAAATTTCAGGGCATAATACAGAATCCCTTACAAATCTACCTTTGGATAATCTTTAAACAATGCAAGGTGAAAAAGCAGTAACCACAAATCGATTTTTTCATCTTTCTTGTCCAGTTTATATATACAGATAGATAGATAGATTGATAGACTGTATACATACACCATTCAGTCAAAACATTAACACCAGTAACTGGTGTTAATGTTATGGCTGATCAGTGTAATTCATAGTACTCAGGGATTTAGTGTCGCTCTGTTCTGTTATATATCTGTGCATCTACAATTAATAGTATATTAATAATACAAATAATCAAATCCAAACTGGAAGAACTGCACTACTTTCAGAAAGTAAGTTAGCAGTAACTGCTACTCTTCTAAGCTAGGCTAGTTACCCCTTAGCAGGACAGTTTAGTTATGTCGGATGACAAACTCTATTAAGATGCAGGTGTATCAACATTAGTGTGTTTCAATTATAGAGTACAAGGAAGGAAGTGCAATGGAGGGTTCAGGAGCTCAGTGATTACGTAGAAGTAGTGCACTAACTGTGGCCTGGGTGGGAATATAAAGCCATAGTACAGTTGCAGCTAAAGTGCATTTACTGTAGTTTGGTTATTAACTGTGTTATGTACTTACTGATTTTGTAAGTTGTTTTCATGGAAATTATACATTTCTATGGCATGATAATGTTTATATGGTAAAGCAGATGTCAAAAAGTCAGATTTGTTCTTAATTTCGACCAAATATATAGGCTATTTACTGTTTTTTGGCTTTGGATAGCAGTGTACGCATAGGTGATCATGAAAAGGGATCAGAGGCTCGCTCCAGTCCACTATCAGACAAATAATCTCAGATCCCCCAGTGCCCCCTTAAGCGCATAATCTTATGGTATACAGGACATGAGAAACACAATGGTAAGTAGGCTTATCCTCAAGCTGAGGAGTCAAAGCCATGCGGCCATACCTGCTTTGCTTTCCTTAAGCAGGTACTTAACTTGGCCCATTCAGTCAGAGTGCAGGCCCTGCACTCTGACTGAACGATAAAGGAGCCTTTTTCCTTGGGGTGTCACGAAACTAATATTTCACCTTCCACAAATGGCTCGATAGAACAGAAAACACAGAGGCCAAGAAAGTACGAATGCAGGCCAAAGAAAGTGGGCACACAATTCTTTGAAACTTCAAGCATCACTCCTACAGCGCTGAACATTCAGCACACAGCAAAGTTGCACTGAGTGCAAGCAGGGCTTCCTTTAAAATCCCATTCCTTGCAACTTAGCTCCACTTAAGCTCTTTTCACAGTGACAGAGGCAGCAAATGGCAGCAAAAAAAGACACACTGCAAAAGGCCACCTTACTGGTTTTGTAGCTTTTCACAGTGCCCCCTGAAAAACCACTGAACACGGCAAAATGCTGCTTTACCTTTCGAGCAGCTTTTAAAGTGAAAACCGTCTCAAACATATTTATTCATGTGTTTTTACTTTACTTGGATTGAATGCATACATGCCCTTCTCTGCACTGAGGAGGATTTGTGGCACTAAGGACCTGTCAATAAAGCACCACTGTACAAAGTTGACAATGTATGGCTCATGCAGCTGGTTTTACTCGTTTTGATTAAATTTTGAATATTCATGCCTTTTACAGTGGATGACGCAAGGTGCGTTAGTTCCTCTTGAACAAAAGAGAAAATGTAATCCAACATTTTTCAGCATGTCACAAATTGTACTCCTTGTCAAGTATTGCCTGTTGTTGTGACTTCACAGCACCTCCTTCTGGACTTCACAGCAAGTCCTTCACTGAGTCATTTTATACCAAAGAGATGTCAAATACAGTATGCTGCTCCAAGGCAATCCAAACACACAGCACAGACAGACTCGTCGCTTCTAATGACCTTAGGCTTAGTATCCCCTCAGTAACACGTGACGATGTGAGTTTTACTGGGTCCGTCGTTGTTCCAGACAGGTTCAAGGATTGTCATTACCGTGGATCAGATCAGAGTTTAGTACCAGCACGTTTTTAACACAACCCGCAGCTGTTGCCAAGAAATTAGTAAATCTCTATCAAACAACTTTTCCATATCCTTATAATCTTCCGGATCATTACTGCATATATACTGCATATTGCATACACACTCAACATGTCAGTCATTACACTGGAAAGTCTTAGAGACAGAGGTTTTATGTGTTAAGCGGGTAATTTCAAACATGTTCAAAGTGAGCAGTAAATCTCCGATTTTTTTCTTGGATTACTGCCGGAGCGCAGATTTACTGTATCTGTCTTTTATTTATTTATTAGCTACTGGCTAATTAGTGTCAGAAAAAAAAAAAAAAAGAGAGAAATCCTGTCATTTTGGAGACTTCCGTCAGCAGTGAGATCCAGAATATGGATTTTTCATCTTAATGCTAATGCAAGAAGATAGAAAATCTCCTGAGTCAAATCCCCCTGAATAGTATATTTAGTATCTTACATGTGTTCCGACAATCTTCTGGCTGACAGAGATGCACATTACACTCAAAGATGCTCCACAGCACAGAACGACCACATTCATCTGTGGAAGGATGGCTGCATGTTGATCAGTACCAGTGACTGAATCATTTCTTGGCCAAGTGCTGAGACGTCTCGTTTTCATTCTCTAATACATATTCACAGTTTTAGAACAATAACTTCCCACTCAGCAGAATTACAAGACAGCCCAAATCCCTAGGTCTCTGCTTTAATTAGCTGCCTTGCTTTCAGCCTGCTCACACCAGACGTAAATATTTGTTTGGATTACTTGCACATATTTTGATTTCATAGTTGCTGTGGATTTCCATATGCAGAAAGAAGGGCTTAACCAATCACAGCTCTCAGTTGCACATCTGAATCAGCAACAAGGAGGCAACGACACACATCTCAGTCTAAGAGTTGCTGTCAGCTCCATATTCGCATTTTAATAAACTTTCTGAACATATTGATACTCATCTTTTGTATCATATCAGTTGATCAGTCTGTCTCATAGCATTGTTTTTATTACTTTTATTTATTTATTTATTTATTAAAGGTTTGTATGCAAAAAGGTCATTATAGTCAAAGGTCAGCAGTGTAGTAAACACACAGAGTAGTTATAGGGATGCAACTAGCATGCTCATGTCTGGGTTGCAAATATGACATTTTTTTGATCAGTGAAATGTCTCAACATAAGCTAGAGGAAATGTTCTTGTGTTGCGAATCGCAGCTCACATGCTGCAAATTTGGTGAAACAGCTCAGGGAATCCTGTGAACCAGGCTGACGTGAAACACCTTTTATTCATCTTTTGTGGAAAGGGACTTTATTTATGGGACCTCATTTATCATTTATGTCAGTTACAAGCTGAAAAAGACACAGTTTCATGCTGTTGCAGTTTCTAATAATTGCATTAGTCCATTACATCCAGTGTAAGTTATAGACAGACCGTGCTTATTTTTTAACTTAATGTGAAGTATGGTATACTCAATTTGGAGATATTATAATCATAGTATTTTCGCCACTAAAACAACAGCAGTTGAAATTAGACTTTAATCTAGCAGGATAAAGAACAACACGGCATCAAAACACAGCCACAAAGCCTCTTTTATACCTCTTTCAGAAAGTGACTTTGTGCTGGTCTTCAAACTGCTGCCGACTCATTTGAAGCAAGGATGAATCAGAGCAGCAATTGCAGTCAGCAGTTTTAGACTGCTCACCATCACAGTTCTTTAACCAGGTAATTCGGCCTCTGAACAGGTTATCCTGACAGGAGCATTCTCTTCTTTGAAGCCGTCTTCCAAACAGCCAACCTGCCAACAACGCAGACAGCTGTTTAGCATTTTCCATCAGTTCACTAGCTAAGTCAGGCTAAATCTCCCATGGTGAAATAAAGTTTTATTTATTTATTTCATTTTAACTTATTTATTTCATTTGGGATTTATGCCATTCTGATTTCATGAAACAGGTGGTCCAGGCATGCGTAAGTGTAATCCACTCAGAATAATACTGTTATTTGTTCCAGACTGTTAAATCCATTGAGCTGCATTCTGGTGATATGTCAGGCTGAATACATTTTCACAGGCCGGCCAAGCAGATGGTTTGTTCCAAAAACAGCCAGAGACGAGACTAAGAAGGAGCTGAATGACAGCATAAAGCACATACAGTGTGTAGAACATTTTTTCAGACTGAATACAGAGGTTTGCATACCGAAAGGGAGAGATTATGTTTTATAATAGGAGACTCATTTTCTGGTTTTAGAGAAAATCAGGAATAATTCGTCCAATATAGGTGAGGTAAGTGTTATATTTAATAATTGTGCTGTAGGGTATTTTGTTGTTTGGCCTAAGGCGTTCTGGACATTCGTTTCTTTCTTCTGTAATTTGGGCAGGGTGGTGATAACAGGAGATTGGTGTCCAAACTAGACATTTTCAATTACAGATCAACTGTACTTGTACCATGGCCTATGAGAATTCTTGTTTCTGATTGGCTGGCAGGTGTGGGATAGTTTTCAATACCTCGACAGTTGTACTGGACACCTACTGTATGACACAGGTTTTTTTAATTTGCAGTTCTGAATAATAAGTAGACAGCCACAGTGAGGCTAGGCTGCAGATCTAGGAGCTAGGGTTATTTGTGTAATCAATAAAACAAAATAATCATTAACATAAAATAGATACCCAGTTGTTTGTGAGTCACAAACATTTAATTTCAAGTCTTTGATATTTTTGTTTTGGGAGGAGGAAGAAAAAGGTTACAGTGGTTATGCAAGCTAAGAGGAAACCAGTGGAACGACCTGTAAACACAGCAATTATATATATTATCAGCGTATAAACTTCTTATGGTAAAAGTGTTAGTAAGTAGTGTCCTATTTGCACATCCAGTTGACACAGAGCAACATTAAGACTCGTTTGGAGTTCTGTTTCTGTACACTCAACGAATGCATTCCAATATTACACTTTAGCTCTGGTTTAATCTTCACCAAGTCACTAGAGAAAATATGTGGCTTGTTCAGGTCCTAATAGTCCACTATGTTCACCAGCTAGCTGGTAACTTTGTATATCTGCTCTTTGGTGCAAAACAGGTAGTGGGGTCGTGTACAATCAGTTTATCAGAGATTTTTCAATGAAAAAAGCTGCCTGAAGCTCCTAGAAACTTTGGTGATGAGCCATAACAACAAATCAACGAGCTTAAAGACGCTAAAATGCTTCATAGGAACTGCACAGTTCAGTGATAATTCGCTGTGGATTAGTCACAGAGCGATTCCTTTCACATCACAAGTAATCATTTGATCCATTGATAATATAAAGATATTATATGGTGTAGCTTTAATCAAACATACTAAACTCTTAGAGAAAAAAAATTCTATGAATGGCCCATGTGTGAAAAAAAAAGGAAAAAAAACTCTATCTCTGTCCTGAACAGAAATGCTTTATCATGCTTTTTCTGACCATCTCCCATGTGACTGCTGTTTACTTCATTTAAGTCGTGGGTGATCTGATATTTCTGGTCACAGCTACTGAGGCAGCACTGGATTTCAACCAAAATAATTTCAGCAAACCTTGAAAAAAAGGAATTTCACATAGATGGAGAAGAAAGAGGGAGAAGACAGTCCAACAGAGAGACACAAATGCCTTTGATCTGCAGCCCTATGAAACCGGCCAGCTTACTCACACATATATACACAGTGTGTGCATGTGTGTGTGTGTGTTAGGATGTGTTATGTATCTCTCTACAAAATGTCACTGGACTTCAAAGGACATCAGACAAGTACACAGACACACATTGCATATCCCATTATTTTGAGAAATAGGCCAGAATATATTGCAGCAGTGTGTGTGTGTGTGTGTGTGTGTGTGTGTGTGTGTGTGTGTGTGTGTGTGTGTGTGTGTGTGTGTGTGTGTGTGTGTGGGTGTGTGTGTGTGTGTGTATGTGTATCTATGTGTATGTATGTGAATCTGGGACAGAAGTCGTGTCTGTATTTCAGCCAAATTTGCATCTTTGACCAAAGAGCAAAAGATTTTTTTAAGGATGGAGATATGGTATAGCAATACTGGGAGAGAGATAAAAAGATGAAGGATCAGTACACACACATACATACATACATGGTGTAGCTACATGGTCCCAAGTTGCAGATACTGGTGTCATTGTAAAAGATATTTACAAACTAAAAACTTCATCTTGGGACATGAGGTCTAAACTGGACTAGACAAGAATGGACAGACCGCACATCAAGCCTCTTTCCTTTTTCAGATTCGGTTTAGTCTTTGACAGTCAGAAAAGAGCTCATACTCTACAACTTGGTACAGAAAGTACACATTCGGCAATAACTGTGATAACAGTCCCGTCGCTAGGCAACCGTTGAAGTCCCGCCAGTTCCAGGTAAATTCTCCTGTGTTCCTGGAAGAAAAGGAACGAAGTGCAGGTAAACCGATAAAACTGGATGAACTCTACAAAGAGAAGTGAGAGAGAGCCAGAGAGAACTTCATCAGATTGAGGTGCTCTGACACTGACAGAGAACTCTGAGCACCCACAGGCAAATTATGCCGATGGGGTGACCATATCGGGAGTAACAGAACAGTTAGCTGTCAACTGAAGATAAATACAGGACGGGCGATAGTGTCAAAGCAGTGACCTTTAATTGTGAGTTTAAGTTGTGTGTGTCTAGAGTGCCTGTAGGCTAATAGTCCCTCATTTTGCATCCCATTGTGATACAGTCCTCTCACCAAGGTTAACTGGCACTAGGGGAATGCATGTTAAACAAATAGATAAATAACCTGAGGCCTTTGTAAAGGGATTTTACTAGTAAATACGTCATGTCCACTACAGAGCTTTTGAAAAACGGACAAATTAATACAGCGTAAAAAGGGCACAGGTAGTAACAATGTTACTCATTCCACACCTGTGGTGCGTTAATGTATAATTTCAGTGTAAATTAGAAGGAGTGCATGAAATGTGCTTTATAATCATTTGCATTACCTTGTTTGTAGGCTTAAAAGTACTGATCTGAACATGTGTGTATGTGGGGGGCATGCGGTCTGGCTGTACTTACGTTTAGATTTGCAGTTATTAATTGGTTATTCGATTGAAGGAAAATTAGCCGGCAACTATTTTCATAATTGAATAAGCGTTTACGTAATTTTTAAAGCGGAAATGGCAAAGATTTGGTTGTTCCAGGTTCTCAAATGTGAGAATTTGCTGCTTTTCTTTGCCTAACATTAGAGTAGACTGAGATGAATATTTGTGGGTTTTGGATTGTTAGTTAGAAAAAGTGATTTATTTTAATGACTCACGTTGTGATGAGCCTTTTTCACAGTTTTCTAATGTTCTATAGATCAAATGATTGATCGAAAAATAACTGTCAGGTTTATTTATGTTGACAGTGGTTTTTAGTTGCAGCCTTACTTACGTTTGGTGAAACCCACTCAGTCTTCATTTTTGTGTGCTGATTATTTACTCTGCAACTAATTTTACTTGGTGGTGGTACTTTGCTTGTTCATCCTTATAAGCTCGAAAAAGGTTATGTTTCAGGCAGCCCGGGGAGAAGTCAGTTGACACTCGTAATACCGTATTTCTCTCTGTCTTTACTAAAATTTTGCTCATTGGTTTATGCAAAATTACAATTTATTCACTTGGCAATATTGTTCCAGATGAAGGAAAAAAAAAACACAAGCAAGAAATAAGCAGCATAAAGTGGTGGAAAGTAACTAAGAACATTTACTTAAGTACTGTACTTAAATACAGTTTTGAGGTGCTTGTAGTGTACTATATTTGAGTGAGTTTATTTAATGCTACTTTATATTCCTAATCCATCACATTTAGGAGGGAAATATGATGCTTTTGACTTCACTACATTTATTTGACAGCTATAGTTACTTTGAAGATTCAGATTATTAAAACAAAATATAATCAACAAATACATTATCATGCATTATTATAGATGAAGCAACACAGCAGTACATAAAGTACATAAAATTAGCTCCACCTGTACCATCTTCATTAAAATGATTCTTACATACTGATGCATCAATAATTATGATCAAATATTATAATATTTATCATTTACAGTATAATAACATTATACATTGTAATATATATTATTCTGAAATGGGCCAGATATGCATACAGAGTACTTTTACTTTTGGTACTTTAAGAATATTTTGATGCTAATACTTTTGTATTTTACCTAAGTAAAACTTTGAATGCATGAATTTTACATGTAACTGAGCATTTTTAAATGAACCAACAGTCTGTTCCTCACATGCTGACTCATTACTTCCGCCTTAACTCAATTCTGTAATTCTCTAGCAGCCGGCCAGATCCATAAGTTATTGGGCATTAGTTAGGAAATGTTTATCTACACCCAGAGCATTGAAAAATGTTTAACTATAGAGCCAAAATCCATTCCAAGCATTTGAGATGTGTATCAGTACTCACAAGTCTAATTAGCAGTTAAAGGGCTTCTGACTGCTTTTCCACACACATTTGCTCTTCCACATCTCGCCTCATAAAGCAGCAGGCCCCATACATATTCAAACACTCCGAGCGAAACATCCACCCCAGAATTTGCTGATATATTCATAATCATCTCGGTAAAACTGGATTGAGATTTGTGAACATTTGTGTAAGGAGGGGATCAATTTGTTTATGTTTACAGAGTTGCAGGAGCGGCTTACGGAAGTTCTGCTTCGAGGTGGAATTTCTCAGTGGTGTTTTAGTCCTATATGGTACAAAATCAGTGGCCCGTTCAGCCTGAGTAGATGGCTTCTGAACTAATTAACATCCACATCTCACTCATATGTTTAGGCATTATGTTCACCTCAACCCTATGGGGCGGAACAGTAATAGTATGACTATAAGTTAGTTCTGACTCATTGCATCTTTGCAAGAGTTTGAATTGAATGGAATAGACACATTATATCTAAAGTGATCGCAAAGATTTATGTTTATTTCATGCATCATAGTACCAATGTGTTACGGTAACAATTACAGAATACAGTGCATTAGAGTTTAGTGAAGGCGCTTTGTCCAAAGCCTGTCGAGGTTCACTGCTTACTGTATATATTTTCAGTATAGCTGGCCCCAGTGGATCAGAACCCACTTAACTGGCAGTGTTGGTGCTCTGCCCTGCCTCTTGAGCTGCATACAGTATATGTATTTTTATATTATGTATACACAAACACTCACACAATTCAACATACAAACACTGACAGACCAATACACACATACCTATACAGTATATGTGCAGTTTATAATTTCCATTCATGTATATAATTTGTGTAATTCATGTGTGGCCAAAAATGAAGAATTGCTGATGTTACAGACCAGTGCAGCTGGTTATATATTATATAAAAGCTTTAACATGCTCAGTGTTAAAAACAACATATGTGTCTCTTTTGGACATGACACAGTATTTGGTGGAGAAATTCTAAGCGCAAAGGTCCCCTTATTATCTCCAGAGCTTTTCAACTGCATCTCATGCTCTTCATTGATACGAATGAAAACTGGGAGATACCAGCTTCTGAGGCTTCCTACGTATTGTTTCTTGTGTGAATGGATAATACTCCAAACACTAAGCTGCTTTAAATGCCGACTGTGTGCCTAACCAAGGGTCGATACCATTCCTCTAATCTGATATTTGTTCATCTTGCCTATGACCCACCTTTAAATCTCAATCATGTCTTTCATATACCTGAGTATGAAACATTCTCTTAGAGATTACTCTTTAATCCATGTACTAATATTGCATAAAAATTTAGGCCAACACTCTCCTATATGTGTATTACATCAGATTCTGAGGGAAACACCCACCATCTGGTTACCATGACGTGACTCTTCATGAATAAGAGCCAACCTTTTTAGCTATTGCATGTAATGCAACACACTATCAAGAGTTGTACTCATTATTGCTTTGTAAAATAGCACAGTATGTGCTGAACTAATACAGAGGCGGTTTTGAGTACTTTGGCAGGTGGTTATATGTCTGTCTATCTGTGGATAGATTTTGTCACCACAACAACTTTTGTAGATACAGTCACAAAACTTCACAGGTGTGTCGCTGGGATCAAATTGAAGGCTGACTTCGAAGATCGGCGTGGTCGTACCCAGGAGTACTGCGTACTCGTGTAATAATGTAGTAATGACTACTGAGTACTCATGGGTCAGAGTGTCAACGTGTTAACGGACGTCGTGGCTTGTGTGATCCCATCGCACGTTGGTCTCTAGTTTTCACATTACTGTGAATTCCATTAAGCCAGGAGGACAGCATTTTCAAAATAATATTATGATAATATAACTCAACTAGTTAGTTTGTTCAGGAGCCAGGTAATATTCTGAACCTGGTAAACTATTATATAATACCAGATCCAAGGCCCAGCAGCACAGTGGAGAGTCTTGTTTTGTATTAGTTTAGGCAGTGCTGGGACTTCTGCTGGTGTCTTTTCTGTCTTTCTCTTGTAAGACTACTGTGACCAAGCTGCTTGTATTATATTGGGGTAGGCAAGGCTGGGCTGTCCGCCAGACAGTGATGTAATTACATTGTTAACAGTCATTGTGTCAGGCACTGTGAGCTATACCCAGGTCGTAGCCTTTACCTCTTTCACTTTCAGAGATGACATTACACTTGCTCAATCTTGCTCTCTCTCTCGCTCTCCCAGTCTTGCTCTGTCATCGAAGTAGACACTGAAGGCTTGCAAGGGTGACAGTGACTGTGCCAATGTTTAAAAGGCATTTGACTTGTAACTTTCACTGCCATCCTCTATATCTGTGCATCTATTTGTCTCGCTGATGTCAAATTTGCTTCCACTGTTTGTCGCTGCTGTCAGTTTTTTTTCCATCTCTCTGTAATACAAAACTTCCCTAACATTTGTCTTTGTTTTTTACTGTGGGGCGATAACAGCAGTCCTTACCTGTCAACTGATGGTAGCAGTACATCTAATTTCCATGTTACTCTAACCATATTTCTATTGTGTAGTGTTTTTAAATATCTCTCTTTAACCCTGCTGGCATTAACATTGAAAAACTCCAGTTGTAACTGCACCCAAGTGGTGACTAAAACTACATCTAAGAAATATCAGTGAACAGAGACATGGCTGGGCCACCAATGTAAATGCAATGTGTCTTTCGTGAATTTATAGCGAGAATAAATGGGCCTGTGGGCAGAGATCTAGAAACAAAGAAAAGTTAGGTACAGAAACAGGAAGTAGGCAGTTCAGATCATCACATACTGTGCTAGATCAAACATAGGAAGGCGAATGAATGATGAACACAGTTTTGGATGAGAACAAGTGAAAAAGTTTGGATGATGTGTTTAAAGTCAATATTATGTATGCAGGAGTATGCATTTTGGAAGAAATCCAACCGAGTGGCTGAAAGAGAAACGAAAATGGAATAATTCGTCATAACATTATAAGTTCTGGTGTGGATCCAGCTTGATCTGGCTATAAAGCTATAATTTCCATATGTCCTGGATATATCTTAAAATGTGTGGAGTTTTCATCCATCATTTTTTTTATCTCTTTATTCAAGCGAACAACTGTGTCTATAACGTAAATTTGAACCTGCAATAAATTGTGATTTTTTGGCCTCTTGTAGGCCGCACAACAACCTGTAAACACAATAGTGATATACAGTGTGTTAACAGCTTTTTGCCAAACCGATTGAAAATTTTGAATTCTGATTGGTTTTCTAAGATGTGGATTGAATTTTTATTAACTGAACAGCTTAACCGGACACCTTTGACGTAGGGGTTTGTTTGCCATTCTAAATTAATGTGCCAGTATTAAACTGTAGGTTAAGAGAGTAACAGCTGAGCCTCAGCTAAAGAGCCCGGAGCTTGGGTTCTTTTGTTTAAACACTACCAACAACCAAAAGAAAAATGATAAATAGCATCACAGTGACAACCATGCGGATTTTGAGCCTTGAAAACCCCTTCTTTTTATCTAAATGTTGCCTAGCAATGCAAACAACAGAAATGAAGCTCAGGCAAGCAAGATTATATTAATTGTATATGTAAATTAACAACCTTTAGTTTTAGTTTGATTACATACGGCACTTATATGGCAAGTGGCCATGGTATACGTGGGATAATACCCTCCAAGTCTGTATGTTCCATGATTGTATTGGAGTCCATGGAGACAGACCACCTTCAGCTTTGCCTCAGGTGGTTGTTAGTCCCTGTGCCAATTACAATTATGGAACATACAATTTTTCAATTTTGTCCATTATTTAAAGTTAATATGGCAGACCTGGTAGCAAACAGTTGCCTATTAACACGTGACAAAATAAAGTAACATAAGCATTCATTTGGAGTCATGTTGCTGTCTACCTTTAATGTAGGTTTAATATTCACTCTGTTTTGGGTTCCACTACCTCATAAGGGAAATGTGGCTCTTTACCAGCTAAATGCTTCACTATTATAGCTAGTCACTAACTTTGTCTGACTTTGTTTTGGTGCTGTGAAGGTAGTCTACAGTGGATTTTTTAGGTTTTTTGCTCAGCAGCCTTCTGTAGCTGAAAACAACACTGAGGAGAGCAGTGAGAGTGAACCAAAACAGTAAAGTCGCAGGCCAAAAAACCAAAACAATGATGTAAAAAGAGGCTAAAAATATCTGCAGAGCTAAGCTGAAATTCAGAGTCAGGTGGTAATTTTCTGTGGATTTATATGTATGAGCAGTGCGCAGTGATTGTAGCAACTCTAATTTTTATTAAAGTCACCAAAAGTCATTGATCACTACTCAAAATGGTCTATAAGATAAGAACCGTGGGTCTAAAGGTTTTGGCAGTTTCTTGGTTGTCACACTGAAAAAATAGCAAAGCAGTAAGTCATTTATACTGGCTCTAAAAGGTTTTGACAGTACTATTATGTAATCCTTCAATCATATCTAGACACAAGGCTGATACAAGTTGCTCATTAAGAGGCCAGTTAACTGAGGCAATTAAATCTTCAATTTCTGATGTGTGACTGCATTTTCAGTCTGTCATTCATAAGCTCCTCTGGTAAACCTTGCATTCAGAGATGAAAATGTGAAATATGGACCGTATTCTCAACAGGGTTATCCCACTGTAACATTCGAAGGTTTAAGCAACTGCGACGTCCTTCTGAGCTGTGGGTTTTTTGATCATTAGGATTTTTAAATCCCATTTTGCTGTTCTGTTATTGTTGCCTCCTCCATTTTACTGTGATTTGCGAAAGTAGCTTCAATGCAAGCTGCTTCCCTGTCTTTAGTAAGCGGCAAACATCATACACAAGTGAAAGAATGCTCTCTTTTTTAAGTAGGTCACCGTGTCCCTGTTTTCTCATTAAAGCTCTGTAGTACTATTGTCACCTAAAAGTCATCATCCTTCTCTTATTTAATATAGCTGCTTCCACACATGCACTGCAACCCGGAACTTATCTAGACATTGGAGGAGCTGTATTTGTGAACGCAAATGTCTGAATCAATTGGACCGGACATTAAACGGACTTTACCCTGCCAGCTCCCTAGTACAAAATCCAATGCTCGATTGGACATTACATTTGACATTACATAGATTTTGTACGATGTGTGAATGGAGCTGAAGATGTACAGTAAGCACACACTTACTCATGGACATACACGCACATACACACACAAACACACCGAGATCCCAAGTTGGGAACACTCCCATACTCTGCCAAAACAATGTCACCTTTTAATGTACCCAGAGGTAAAGACAACTGGACCGTAACCTTGCATTACACTGCGCATGTGTGTGTGTGTTTGTGTGTGTGTGTGTGTGTGTGTGTGTGTGTGTGTGTGTCTGTGTGTGTGTGTGTGTGTGTGTGTGTGTGTGTTTGTATGTGTGTGTGCGCCTGTGTGTGTAGTTTTTGTTTTTTATGTGCTTGTGTGTGTGATTAATCAGAGCAGTATCTTTAGCTGCAAACAAAAAATATGCAAACACACAAACAAAAGCACACACACATACTGTACACACACGCACACACACACAATGCTTGCACCTGCAGTGAGGTTTGTGGGAATAATAAATTAAGTGATCTGCTTCTAATTGCGAGTTCAGTTCGTGCGCATTATGGTGTACAATTAATTGCTTTTTTGTGCAGGCTCTCATGGCTGTGGACGCACACACGCACATACACGCACACACAAACACACCAACCCAGTCTTGGTACACCTTCATACCCAGTAGGTCCAACACAAACTCATTGAAGCTCATTTTAAACCATGTTGTGTAAAAATATTTGCAGCATAATTGCATATTATTTAACAATTAATTATGATTTACACACATGCATAAACACACAAAAACAAGCTTGTACAAACACACACAAAAGCATACATACTTTATATCTCATAAATACTCTAGTATTTTGTCAGAATCACACAACAAAGAGAGCCCAGTCAACATATACCAGTCTGCAGATTAATAACTAACCACTATCTTTCTGCCAAAATGGCGCATGAAACAGTGTTTCTCTGCTTCAGCTCTGGAGGGCAGCTCCTTGTTGGATAACTGAGCCCACACAAGCACATACGCATTCACTGGGTGCCTCAGTCTTGCCCTCTTTTTTTTGTTTTTCCTCGAGCAAAAAGACAATCGCTCATCGCTGACAAGTGTCCTCCCACTGACCTGTTGTGTTTAAGGCTACCTTCCCGACTTCACTGGTGATTGGTTCATCCTTCGGACTAGCACTACTGTTTTTCACAGCCTTTCAGTTTCACAGTATTAAGCCTGTTATAGCAGGCAGTCTGCTTCAGGGTTGCTAGGTCTGTGGTTTTCCCGTGGAATTGGGCTACTTTTGAAGTTTTGCTGCGGGTTGAATTTTTGGTCCACTGGTTAGGTAGACCTATTTTGCATGCAAATTACATGAATAATATCCACTGGTCTAGACCACAGAGCTGTATGTTATTTATGATAATATACTGTATCTATTCAAGCAGGGCCATTTTAAGACCTAGGTGAAAAGAACTGTTTAGGGAAAAATGCTTTTAATGCTGTTACACTAAACATTTATGGTGTTACCTATGTAGATATTACAGTACATTTGGCAGTGATAGCAATGATGTTGCAATGCTGTTGGACTTTAAAAGCAGTGTATATGGTTTGGCAGAGGCATATTTAAGTTCTGGTATTGGGCTGGTCTCTGGGCTGGTTTTGTCCAGCCCAGATCTGGCAACCCTGGTCTGCTTGTTCACAATTTCTCCATTATAAACACACCAACCATAAGTTCACTCAGTTCATCCTCAGAGCTGTAAATCTCCAGTTTAGGTCTTTCTGTCTTATAATGTCCTAGATGGATGGATTGTAATTATACAGACTAAAACTGATCATTGTGTAGAATTTAAAAAGAATCAGCGTGTTAATGGATTAAATGTGTTAAACACAAGCCATCCTTTTTGAGCAATACCCTGTTTCACTTCTTCCTCTAATATGTGACAGTTAACAAAAAGATGATCAAAAAACATAAAATATCATAAGATGCAATGAACTGTCACTAATACAAAATTATAATTCAAGCCAATATCAGCCCCAAGTGTCACCTAATAACCCTGTTTGAAACTGGGTTTCTTTAAAACTAAACTGCAACAGCAAATATGTTTTGTAGCAAACATAATTGCGGCGATGTTTTCTATTAGCGTAATGAGTATGTGTTGTTAAGTTTCGTATTTGGCAAGTCGCAAATATGTTGATACTGAATATATCAGTAAAATGTTCATAGACAAAATATTTGTTGCCCGCCAAAATATCAGATTTTGCAGTACAACATCCATTTGTAGTGACTACATCATTATAACACGTTTTTATGGTTATGTTTAGGCTCTCACAGCAGTTGGATAAGGTTAGGGAAAGATTGTCTGGTTTAATACAGAAAAAAGTTCAAAGTGCCTACAGACACAATTTGTTTATTTATGTTTAACCACAATCTTTCCCTAACCTTAACCGGAGTGCTTTTATTGCCTAAACCTAACCACAGATGGGACTCTGGAAGCAAACCCTGATCTCCGGTGTGACAGTTCATGCACTTTGTGCACCACCATCCACCCCAATCGCTGCCTGGTGACTCAGCAACCATATGATAAATGTAGCGCTTCATTTATCCAAAAAGAAAGGGTGCCTCTGAACATAATCCAGCCAGCGATAATGTTTCCTACAAAACTTATTTGCTTTTGCAATTTAGTTGTATATAAACCTAGTTTTTTAGGAGAGAGGGTTGTACCTAAGCATACACCAAAACAGCTGGTAAACGGCCACTGTGATTATGCTCTTCCCAAATTCTCAGCTTTAATCAGGTTCTCTTCACCTTCAGATATGTGACAGCCAGCCATTACCACTTTCCACCATTATAACAGCGCTACAGCCACAGAGACTGTAACCACACTGTAACAGACAACTCCTGTGCAGGATAGTAATTACTTAAAACTACAGCTTGACTTTATAGGAAATACACTCAAGTTGGTTGCCATTTTAAAATGCATTAACGTAGTGTGCATGTCATGAAATTGGTAGAGCATCCTTACACTGTATACACTCAGTTGTAAATTTATTAGCTAAAACAAGTCCCTGCTTAAATATTTATCTACTATTCATCATGTGAAAGTGAGAACTTTCTTCATTTCCCACCAAACAAACTATTTAAAGTTCAGATGAAATGCCTTCAGAACTCCATCCCTATATGGATCCAAGTATAATTTGGAAAAGGCTGGAGGAAGCTCTCAGCAGAGTTTGGTAGCTGTATACTGCAGTGAATGAAGTCTAAATGCTGAACAAACATAAGAGCCTTTTTATTCTAGAGACATCTGTCACTCTGTGACTGAATGCAGTCCAGGTGCTCAAACCAGAAACATTTTGATCTGATCATAAATATGTTTTCTAACTGCAAATCCAATTTTATTCCCCACAGGTTTGAGTGTGGCTGTGTTCTTGTGTGAGGTTTCTCACAGTCTCACGGAAGAGGAGCTAAGAAGTGCTAAAAGCTCTTAATGCAACAGTGACAGGTTGTTCCGTGCCTTTGTGTGTGTGTGTGCGTGTGTGTGTGCGTGTGTGTGTGTGTGTGTGTGTGTGTGTGTGTGTGTGTGTGTGTGTGTGTGTGTGTGTGTGTGTGTGTGTGTGTGTGCGTGTGTTCTGTTTCCCTGAAACATACCGTCACGCTACTGTCCACTAAGCATGCCACATGTCACAACCACTTTCCTCTTGACTCCTCACGCACGGACTTGAACACACACTTTCCCCTCACACACACCTGAAAATCACGACCACCAGACAGTGTTTTCAACTCATCTGATTTCACACAAAGAGAATCGTGCACACAATTTGCAATCAGCGAGGAATCGGCTGCATTGGGATTGACCGTTGCAAGGTCAAACAGAGAGGTGAACAGAGGTAGAGAGATGCAGAGAAAGAGAGAGAGGAGTGTTTTGTTCCCATCTCTCCCAGTGTGTCATTACAGAGTGATTATGGTGGTAATGACCCCGTAACGCCAACACCTGTCAAATTTACATACACACCGTGTTACTGGTCTCCATTTATTTCGTCCTTAGGTGTGAGGAGTGGTGACCTAAATCAGTAGGACTCAAAATAAGGGATTGGAGCCACACAAGGGTCCTTTAAGAGGGTCGAGGGGATCTCTAGTAAATGAAAAAAAAAAAATACTTTCGCTACTTTAATTTAGAAAATGTTTTACCTGATACAGAAAGCAAAAGAGAGATTTCGCTTTTATCACATTTGTACCAATTCTACATTTTAATACTTTGTTTTACCAAGCAACTTTATGGATCTAATGTGGGTCTGTTAAGGGAAGGCAATACTTTCTAGAGTCTGAAAATTACAAAAGTGATCACTGATAACAAAATCTACTGTTAAGAAGCAAGACATTTCAACGAAGTGCAATGAAGCTGCTCAATGGGCAGATTAGTGCCATATTAAAGGGAAACTCCCAGAAGCCAACAGTAGATATCTGTAACTGTGAGTGAATGTGAGGCACAACTTTGCTGGAAAAGAACATTATACTCAGAAAACACCATCCTTGGACAAGTAACAAATACACTGACAGCTCAAGTGCAGTCCAGTGAGAAGTAAAGGCTGGCAGAAACATGTTAAAACTGCGCTGATACTGATTTGGCATTCAGAGGCATCAGCATCTTGTGTGAAATCTGGCCCCTATTGATGATCATATAATAGAAGAAAATGTGATGATCAGGTTGTGAATATGCATTTTGGGTCGCCAAAGGAATAACATATACCTCCTGCTGGATACAAAATGGCTACAGGGGAACACTGTGAGAGCCCGTAAAAACAAAGAATAACTTTATATCTCCTCATATACAGTACTGCAGTCAGAAAATTCATGTAACCGATTATTACGTGACTATAGAAAATGCAGTGTTGATATTTATCGTCTAGGCTCCGACCTCGTCACTCCCACATGAATGGGGAGTAATAATAATACCTTCCCCCCAAGAGAGGAGCCTACAGGTGGATGCTGGGGTGGAGGTGGGGCTTATAAAATTCCACATGAACGACATCACCTGCGTTACCACATCAACTATGGTAATGAAATAAAATGATATATGTTTGCCTCCAACAGTAGCCATTATTTGCATGATACTATTTGTTGCCATAACCACAAACTGGAATGGAAAGACATTAGGAAAAAGTGAAAGAGCATTAGGTGGTCTAAAATAATTGTTTTCAGCGCAACGAGGCAAGGAAAAAAATATTTAGTTATTGAGATTAATTAGCAGTGCAATCACTGGGGAAGGTGACTTACAGGAGTAAGAGAGAATTTGAATCCTAACATTATTGTTGTTGTAGTTCATAAAGTTGATATACTGCAGTTCGTCTATAGACCCTGTTTTTCCACTTTTTGCGAGTGTGTTCGCCTCCATTACCATCTACACACCACAAAAATGACAACACTCTGACTTTATAGGGGTAAAAAAGCAATTTAGTATATTATGTACACAGACAGATTTTAAAATATTGTCAACATCATAGCAACAGAGGCTGAGCTATCCAGACTTTTAGTGTTTTGTTTGTGTTAACCTCCAAAATGAAAGAGCATGCAAGTCCCAGAATGCAACTAAAAAGTATCTTTCATCACATTCTCCCTGACTGGTTGATGGCCACATATTTCACACTCCACATCTCCAGTTTGTAACAAAGGCTTTTTGTTATAAATCTGTAGTCACCAAGCCCAAGTACAGATAATAGTAAAGATGATCATCAGAGTTTTTTTCTCTGACCTGACAACGCTCTGTTTTCACAGGCTGAGATGCACTTTCCACAATAATAAACTGATCTGCCATGTGCTAAAGCAAAACTATGTCACTTTCAAGTGTACAAAAAGTAAGTTCTTTCTCATAAAAAAACGTTACAAAAAAAAAAGTTAGATTTTCAAGCAATAAAAGTAATTTACCAAACCTACACTGTAACTTTTTGTTTTGGCCACTAAATCCTACTTTTTCTACTTTTTCTAAAACAGTCAGCTGAGACTGGATTTGCCGTCATATGTGTGTTCACAGGCAAGAAGGTGTTAACACATGTTCACAAATAGTGGAGCAAGGCAAGAACAAACTTGGGTTTCTGAACAGACTCAGTGATGGCATTTGCTTTATTCGAATAATGTAGCGTAACGTAACTTATAACACTGGGTTTCTATCGTGAATTGGTTACTGTGATGAAGTGGCAGTTTGGTGTTGGAATGACATTTTTCTGTCATTGCTGTTTGTGGTCATGATTCAAAATCCAAATGTTAGGAGGGTGAAGTTTACAAAGTAGACTAACATTCGAGTTTTATTCAGAAGAAGCCTAAGCCTAACACTAAGTTACACACGCTACCTCATAGTCAAGCATGACCAGCATTATTTTTGTCATAACGTTACGACTTGTAGTGACCGCATTTATTTCCCGACGCATCCCAGTGACCTTCATTTATCAACCCCTTCAATAAGTTATGAAATTTATCGGTACGGTCGCTTTCTTAGCGCATTAGCTCCCCATATGCAACCAGGCTCATAATCAACAGAAGTAGGTTCCCGTCTACCAGCCCTCAAATTGTATTCATTACTTAGCCAGTCATCAACAGAGCCAAGCTGCACCAGATTGCATGTTCCTTAGTGTGTGAAAATGATGTTGACTGTAACATTGGTGGAACATATTCAAATGTTGACTAACTTACTAGAAGCCTGTTTCCGTGGCTTGAGTTGCCAAGGGTAGGCCCTTCACTTTGGCAACCACTCAGTCAGTGTAAAGCTAGCTCCTAGCAACTACATTTTAGTGCACAACTGCTGTGGGTTCAGACATCTTCGGTCACAGTAGTCAGTTTACCATTTGTGGCTGCAGAGGCCGCTGTTACTGTTAGTCAACAAACGTTACATAGTCTAGCTCTAAATTGGTGAAGTGCCCCTTCAGTTTTTAAAAAAAATTTAACTAGGATGCAGGGATGGAGAGGAAAATTTTGCAAAAATAGCATTTTAACATTTGTTAAATGTCAAAGTACTAGACATTTTCTAAATGTAAGCGCATTTGCAAGTTTTTAGTACATGTTGAGAAATGATGACCATACATAGAATCCACTGGACATTTTCCTGTGGTTAAATCACCAAAAGCCTCTGTGAATTAAACCTCCATCTCTCTATTGAGGAGACAAAAGGTTGGGCTGATACAGCTTTGTTTTGTGTTTCTGGGTGTGTTGTGTTTGATTGTCTGATTTTGCATACGTGCCATTGTGCACTGATTCCCTCTTTCTCATGCTGAAACATCTCAATTATGCCTCTGCACTTGTGTGTTTTCCCCTTTGTATGTGTGCATGTGTGTGCAGATGTAATGTGGGATCTATTATGCCCCTGCTTTGTCGAGGAACATAGAGGCAGGGCTCACTGCCAAGACTGAGACCTATCAGATGCATCTGTGCATCACTCAGTGGCAAATTTATTCACACTTACCCATGGAAATTGTATTGTGGCAATTTGTTGCTTTCTATCACATTTTCCCCTGAAATCATAATGAAATCAACAGGCATGGGCATATCTATTAGTTTTTCTCTAACCAGGGGGCTAACAAATTGCAGTGTGAGTGTGTCTTTACATGTTTAAGCACTAATGTGTGTGTGTGTGTGTGTGTGTGTGTGTGTGTGTGTGTGTGTCACTACTTCACATTCATTCTTCTAAAGTAAAAGATCTGTAATTAAAGGAACAATGACAGTCACCACCACACTCTGTCTGTATGTCTGTCCTTCTGTCTGTCTCTCTATTGACGTCATTAACTCAATGAAGAGGCTTGCTGGCAAAGTTAACCCAGCGTCATATTCCCATTAGCAAACAGTCATGCACACACACACATTCACACACACACAGTAGGGATATTTAGAGAATTGGCTCTGAAGCTGCTCCCAGCTTGCCCACTGTGAACTGAATTGAGCTGTACAAACAGCATTTAAATTGTCAGGCTATGTGTGTGTGTGTGTGTGTGTGTGTGTGTGTGTGTGTGTGTGTGTGTGTGTGTGCAGAGAGTTGAGAGTTGAGGGAGAAGATAAAGAGAGTGAGGAAATGAATTAAAACAGAGAAACGAGGAACAAGGAAAGAGAAAGAGGGAGGAGACATAGGGGTTTGGCAAAGACAAATGAAGCAATCAACCAGCGTGCTACTAGCGCCAATCATTTTTTGAAATAAAAGTTCTGGCAATCACTGAGATCAACCAGCAGAACAAAACGTCAGTAAATTAATGATATGAAAAACATCAAACCACAAACAACATCTATTGTTTGATTTAGCTCATTCAAAGTCAGTGTGGTCAAATTAGCAAATAGAAAGCATTATGTCCATTGCAGATGCACATGGCAGATTCTGCTGTCAAGAAAATCCATTTAGTTGTTTTCTCTTGGCAAACTATCAACTGGAAGATGCAGCTAGCAGGTTTGTTACAAAAACACTGCTTGAGTCTCTCAAACTTAGAGATCTACTACTAGTAACATTAGATTAGTATAGTGCCACTGCACCGACCAAGCAGAGCGCACAGCAAGACCCTTGTTTTTCTGCTGATATGTGAATAGTTGTTTAGCCCACGTACAGGAATAACAACCCTTAATCAACAAATTTATTCAATTTGTTACATTTATTCAATGCTCCTAGAAACTGCTGTGGTTTTGTTTCTCCAGCATTCTCCAGCATTTTCAGTTGTCGGCTGGACAGATACATCACTCGCTACTGATAGGTTAGGGCAAAACCCAACAAAATAGCCCGCGCTCTCGACAAGGAACGGCAAACATGAACATAATAACAGACTGAATGAATGAAAGGAAATGAAATGAGAAAAAAGGGTAATTCAGTCTGATTTTCAGGCTAAATTGCCTCATCTTCATCTTTTCTGTCAATTCTTCACTCCTCTTCTCTCCTCTCCTCCCTCTACACTGTGTCCCTATTTGTCCTCCTCTTTCTGAGTGATGTGGTGTGATGCACACTCTTACAGTTTCTAATTTGACCTCTGCCGTGCTGCTCCTCCTTCTAAATCTACTGTATCTCTTCATCCCTCCCATGTGATTATCCCACCATTTCGTCTCCTCTGTTTCTCCATCCGTTCTTTCATCTTTTTCACACTTTTCAAGTAAGACTTCCTCGTGTTTCCTGTTTCCTCTCCTCTTCACATTCGCACCTCCCTCCTCGTCTCCCCTGTGACTAAACAAGCATCTTTCGCTCGCTTTCACGCTTTCTTTTCTCTCTTTTCCCCTCGTTGTTCTCTGTCCTTTTGTTGATCCATTCCTCCTCTCAATTACCTTGTCTGGACGGCATCTGGTAGTGTGTGTATGTGTGTGTATGTGTAGGTGACCAGGTGTCTAGGCTGTGTTGTACTGGGTTCTTGTCATTCTGAATGGAACAGCTGTTAACAGATAACAAGTAGCTGGCTTCCCCGCAGGTTTCAAAACAAATTAGAAACGTAGTCACATTATTCAGGCAGGACCTTTCCTGTGCTACCCAACTGAAACAAATGGCCACATGTTGGCGAATTATCACCACCTTATCTAATCAGCTAGTTGAAAAAGAAAATCAGACCTATAAATCATGATACAACCCTTCACTTCAGTCAATACAAGCTTTAGGATTCCAATATCTTATATAAGTTCAAGGTCTTTAAAATATACCATGTCAAATAAATAAATAAAGTGTTTGAGGTTATTGACACAAAAATGTTAATGTTTATCCTTCTTCCCATTGACACCTTGTCTGCTGTTGATAAATTCTTTAGTAAACATGCAACTTAGATTTTTTGGCATGAATAACAATTACAAGTTGTTACGCCTCAGAAGCCTAAGTTATCAACAGTTAAAGTAAAAATTTAAAGTGTGCCAGAATCTTAATTTGTATTTCATTACAAAGCGATAAAGTTCTGTTAGTTTTTCAGGTGGGAAATGCAGGAAAACCAATATTCACTCCGTGTTTAAATTATCCTTTCATTGTAAAATCTAATAATAGGTTATATTAAATTAACTTTTCTTTTAGTATTAACTTTTTGTTATTAGATAAGTTTGTAAGTTTCAATTTTAAATTGTTTAGTTATCACTTTCAGAACTTACGAAATAAACGATGAAAAATGAAAAAAATGACAAATAAACTAATTTCAGAAAGAAGAGAGTTGGCTAACTGTCCAATGGATTATGGACTTAACTCATGAAATTCAGCTGTGCGGAGACATTGTTACCTTTTTCGAATATGCTCCCCAGCCTGCGTTACACTAAGGTTAAAAATTCTCCAGAAACGCGTCTTATTTCTAACATTCTTACATGATGGAGGCCGTTATGGGTGTTTTTATACATGCATCTCGCAGGAGACAGATGGACTTCTCTGAGATCAAAATTAAAACAGTGCAAACCATGATGAAGAAAGATCTGCACTTCAGACATTTTTGTGCAACCGTATTATGTAAGGCACAGGAGTCATATTGAGGAGCATTTTTCCAGGGCTTACTGTGGATGTTAGCAGTATAGCAAAGGCTGTCATAAAGAATAAAACTTGACACTATAAATGACTGGAATAACTAACTTTGAGTAAGTTAACGGAATTAAAAATCATCATGCAGTCCTGATCCAGAGATTCCTCCTGCTGCAGCTCATCCAGTTCTTCATTCAAGTAGACAACCACACTGGTCTCCACTCTGACTGAGTGATGTGATGTGAAAGCTGACATAGCTGCGTTCTCATCCAGAGGGACTCATGGAGAAGCCTCCCTCTTCTCCACGAGTCCCTCACCAAGTTTTCCCTGAATGGATGCAACAGTTTGCACTTCTTGGTCCATATCCTGGGCACCAGAATCTACAACCAGAGAATCCTCTTGCACAGATTTCTTCACTTCCTAACTTTTTCACTGCCTCGTGCAGCTCATTGTACCACATTGTTCACAAACACATTGTTCTCCAGTCTGGCCAAGGATCGAGCGACTTGTGGAGAACCCTCCTTCTCCTCTGAGGTACTGAACTGAAGATGACCATGGGTGGATGCAGCAGTCTGCAATTCACAGTCCAGATCCTGAATGGCAGAGATGACGCCCTCATGGCCCTGACCATGAACTGGGACATTATAGTGCAGACCCGGAGCTGAAGAGATACAGAAACATGTCAAAACTGAGAGAGGCAGAGAGCTGCAGAGTCAGTCAGCATTTGCCAATCTCAGTACTGGCAGCTTCTGTCTCGTTCTCAATCTCTGGTTCCTCCAGGAGGAACTTCACCTCAGTATCCACTTCTCCTGGTATAGTAGTGCTCTGCTCAAGCACCAAGAGCTCTGCGGGTTTAGGGTCCCCTGCAGACAGTGGACCTCGGTTATGTGAATGCCAACAAAAATTGTCAGCAGTTTGCCGTGAAGGGATTGAAGGAAGGTTTGTACATCGTCCTCTGCTGCTGGGCATTCGACTGACACAAACATCTGAAGGCCCTCCAGTGTGACTTTCCTGCTGAACTGCTGTGAAAGCTGCTTTTCTTTCGCCAGCTCTTCAAAGAGCTCTTGCTCCAACAGACTGAGGCAGAAGTGCCTCGCTGTGGTGCAGACCAGTTTAGCCATGAAGAGATGCTGTATCTACAGTATCTCATCCCTATTATTTCCTGAGACTCCTCCAGGAAGCTTCTTCCAGTCAGCAGCCAGTTTTCATCTCTGACAGATGAATGAGCAGAAACTTGATCCTGCTATTTCCTTAGCATGAACTGCCTCATCATCATTTTCTGCGTGATAGAAGTGCACCTTCGCAATTGCATTGCCTTACTTCTGCGGTGTCGCTCTGCTTCTGAGAAAGAGGACAGTCTCATTTTTTGGAATTGTCGAAAAATACAGTGAGTGTCCATTTTTAAGAGATATCAAACATTTAAAATATAAAAATAAACCATAAACAAGTTTGTAAATGCAGTGAACGAATACGTTGTTTCAGGGGGTTTGGATAGCTGAGCATTCAGAAACCAAATGTGTAAGAATCAATTACTGCAGCTTAGGTTTACAGCGTCCTGAATGACATCATGGTCACCACGATACTGATGGTGCTGTCAAAGAAGCAAACAAAACAAAGCTACAAAACTGTAGCTAAATTCAAATGAATTAGGGAACCAAAATAATGTGGTATTATCTTGTCAAGTACCTCATATTTTTTTTGAAACAAAAACATCTACAACAGCAAACTGAGGAGTTTACAGAACCTACACCTTTAATACCTTAAACTGCAAAGTGTCCACTGACAAAAGACAAATGAATAAAATATTTTGGACCATTTCAGTCTTTAATTTTACATGCACATTTCTAATCTAGTTTAAATTTTTGCAAACATTTTCATGTTGTAACCTATGCCTAAACCAACTGGTAAAATGTAAAAAGTATATTTTTCTCTCTATTGCTAGAAGCAGCTTGGAAACAACCGTCGGTACTATATATGAGCCATGATAAAGTATTATTTCATACTCGTTCTGTTGTTTGACAACACAACAAAAACAACATGTAAATGAGAAGAATCCCACTGTGAATTAGTCGGTAATAAAGCACATTACAGGTGACCTCAGAGAGCAGGAGAGGACTGAACAGAGATGTACCAGAGTAACCAGACTGTCCTTATCCTTACCAGATCTTGGATGTGATGCCTAGTGCAGAAAAACAAGATTTTCTGTAAAGGCCTATGTACCGAGAAAAAGTCGCTCTTAATTTTCAGTCCATTGTCAATAAATACAGACTTTTATATATATTCACAAGTGACTTTCATGCTTAAGAGATGCCATGTGCTCCAGCACGTAAAAAAAGCTCAGCAGAGAAAAGAGTCCCACATGAGCTACAAGTGAGATGCTCCGGTCCTGGAGCAGAAACTGATACAGCCAGATCTTGCGGACACTGGCCGCACTGCTGCCGATATTCTGTAACTTTCCCACTGTCAACAAATCCTATGATAAGACCAAAATCAACAGCGAATTGATTCCACTAACTGTCACCAGTGTAGCCAAAGCGTGATTACGCGTATTCCTCTGTTTGACGTAAACAGACAATTCAGCTACTCTCAGCATTTACATGTCAGCTGACAGTTTAACTGCTTTCCTTCATTTATTACTGAGAGTCCATCTGCTTTAAATGATGAAACTCCAACTGACATCTCAACCCTTTCATATCTTCACTTTTGAACAAATAAAAGAGAAACACCTCTTCAGTTCCCCTGAGTCAAACATCCTGATACACAATTTACCCAACATTTTTACTACACCGTTTTCTGTGCTTATACTTCAGCAGAGACATATCTTTCAGTTTATACATTTGAACTGGCATTCATTTTTTTCTGGACTTCCATTTTTACTGACACTTCCAGCTTAGTTTTATCACCAGAACTTTGATGATTTTAACTCCCTTCAGCTTTTCCTCTTCAACTGAAACTTTTTTTTTCAGTATCTGTATTTCCACTGCCACTTCAAACACAACTGCTTCAGTATTTCAGCTATTTCAGAAACTTTATCTGCAAAGTTGCAGCAGTGAACACATGTACATTTTCTTTGCAAAATGTAGCCTTTTCTAGTTATAATAAGAAGAAAATATGATTTCTAAAATTATTATCAATAATATGATTTTTTTTCTTTTAAGTACACAAAGTTTGATTCAGTTTTACAGGCACCAGACCGGAGTGAAATGTTTTCTTTATGAATAAAAATAATTTTAAAAAGAACCAATAAATAAAAATAAATATAAACTTCTTTCTGTTACTTGATGCTACACTTCCTGAGCGGGCTGTGTTGTGGGTGCCACCCAGCAAGAATCAGGTTTAATGTAACTAGAGACAGAAATGGCAAAAGTGAATGCAAATTACCTCATTGTAGTACTGTAGGGCCTGCCTTCCCAAGGGACCAGCTGCCAGCCGTGGAGCTGATAGTTGAGGGATGAAATGGAGAAAGAAGATTAGGAAACCTGATATTGAACTTCTTACAGGGTATTTTAAAGCCTCTTAGGCCCTCTCACTCTCACTTTACCTCCTTACCTTTCTCTCTCATTCTCCCGAACTATTGAATAAATTATGAAACGCAATCCAGCTCCACAATCACTCTAGTATTTTGTTTCCCTTCCTCTTTCAGCCTGTGTTACAGTCTCTTAGTCTTATCTCTGCCGTTGAATAAAGGATGAGATTGCAAAGTTTTTCCTGCAGTTGTTTATCCTGTAATCCCCCTTTTTATCACATTCATTTCTCTCTGTCTTCCTCCTAGTAATTGCAACAAGACTACTACAGGATTACATAGCTACTACTGTTTATTTCCAAAACCTTTCATACCCTTGGTTGAACACCCGATGTTTACCTGACCTAAAGGTGCAGCATGCACAGTACTTAGATTTAATGCATCATCAGTCTCTCTCCAAAACAGGACTGTATGCAGTTTAGAGATAAGCATCGCTTATGTGAGGTACAGCTCTAGTTGCAAAGCTACAGTTTCAGCTCAAAAGAATTCAGTTATATAAGTTATAGAAAAGCAAGCTCAACAAATTCCAAAGAAAGCAGCAAACTCATTCTGTCTGTAAAGAAAAACTACTTCCTGCAACTCAAACATCATTTTTGTGTATCTAGCAAAGTACAAAGTACACAATACAAGCAGAAAACCTTGTAAAAAGATGCTACACCCTCAGAAAACTGCCTCGAAAAAGGTAAAGTTGCTCTGTAGAGCAGCATCAGCACTGTTGCGCACCTCACCATTATATATTATTCATAGACAAAGCAATTATGTTACTTTTCTAATTACTCAACATCACAAATAATTTGTTACGTTATTCAAAGTCAAATGTATCATTAAACAACTCATTCATTACCTCCCATCTTCTGTATTTAGCAGGTGTAGGAAGAGAAAACCAGACCTTGTGGTTCAACAAGCAGCCAGCCTGTAGTTTTGAAGTTTTTACTGACCAATAACAGCTAGCTTAACATTAGTTGCAGAGGCTACATGCAGCTCTCCAGAGGTCCTGGAGCCAATCCCAGCTGACACTGGGCCACAGTCCATCACAGGGCTGACACATAGAGATAGCCAACCGTTCAAGCTCATATTCACACCGAAAGGGGAATCTGGAGTTGCCTATTAACTGGAACCCAGAACCTTCTCACTGCAGCACCTTGCTGCCCGCACATGGGTGGGCGACATGCACCAATGCACTAATAAAAATGACCTCAATACGAGCAGAGTCGTGCATTAGCATAGGTGATAAAGTATGATCATGATGACTGTTTTGACTTTACAAGTCGTGGAATAACCATCCCGATCCTTTACTTAAGTAAAAGTAGCAATAATACATCAATACATCAGAAAATATACTTAATCACTTTCTACCGCTGAATCTACTACAATGCTATGTCAGTCCCACAACAGTACCATTGCAATGCTACTATGCAGAGCACCACAATTGTTTGTCACTGATACCTGCACTTACTAGCTGCTAGTCCCATATTGGATAAAGCATCTGGATTGTGTGCTGTTACTGAAGTACCACAGCATCACTGCATTACTAGTAGAATACAAAAGAGGTTCCATGCTTAGATCTGATAAAGCGTATCTGGGTGGAAAGCCTCACAGATGCTGCAGCTAAGCTGCTGCTGGCTGTGGATTTTCACAGGATAAACTCTTTCCTTCAAGTAGCAAAAGTATCCCTCCAGTCAGAAAAAGACGCTGATTTCCAAAATATCCATCTTTACACTGATAAGTAATGCCATGTACTCTGACAGGGAAGGAGTTGTTTTATTTATTTAAGTCTTTTTAATATTTCTACACCCTTTGGATTTTTAGACATGGTTTACTAGATGATGGCAAGCTGTGTTCTTTTATCATAAATCTCTTGAGGACCTTCTCATTGTCTCTGTCATCGTTACTGCTAATACAGTATAATACCCTTCTGTCCTCATCCATCCATCTGTCTCTTTCTTCGTCTCACCCATGCTCCATCTCATCACTCTCTCTCCACCTCTCCCTCTATGTCTCTTTCTCATTCCATCTCTTTCCCCTTATCTGATGGAATGAATAATTCATGTCTATTCTTGAAGGAGGCTCTTTGTTCTCCCCCCTTGTGTTTTCTCTTGAAGCACTTGGGATAGTGGGAGTGTGTGTATGTGTGCAGCATTTGTGTAGTTGAATGAAGCTGAACTCATCCAAGATTCCTAGGTACTTTCAGTCTGTCTACACACATGTGCAAGCTCTCTCTCTCTCTCTCTCTCTCTCTATGAGTGGGCTGTGTTGTATTAAACTCATTATTTAAATAACAAAAAAAAAAAAATATGTTCCTGAAATTCTTCCCATACTACAAAGCAGTAACAACAAAAGTATCCACATAAACCATAAATAGCATCTGTAAAATTCAGTTTCATATGACGAAATTCTGAAGGATTATTACTAAAGTATTGGGCCGTGGTGCTTGACTGACAGGTGTGTCAGCCTATCAGAGTCAGTAGGGGGGTTGCACTTAGCTTGTCCCAGCTCCACCCAGGATTCCATTCCCTTTGATCAGTTTGGCTTGTGTCATAAGATCTATTCATCTCTAATATAATTCGTGCAGGTTCTCTGTGCTGTTTTGCATTGCTGAATGCACAGTCCTGTGGGAGTACGGGACCTCCTGGGGCCTGCAGAGTTACTATACTTGAGGGCCAAGGCACAGACTTCAAAGTGATATTTCGAGGGGTGAAGCCACACTGTTATTTATTACTAATTAAAGACACATGTGTCTTTGTGATATCAACCCAGCCAGCATTACTTGATGTTATTTTCATACATATTTATCATCATCATCATCATCTCGTTTGTCATATCTTACTTCACTAAAGGCAAACACAAAGGCAGCATTGAGACAGATCCAAAGTTGCAAGAGAACGGAGTCGACACATCAAAGACAGAACCACGTCAGTCGCATTGGATAAAAATCAAACACAATTAAATATAGACTCAAATTTTCCTTTGATATTTTCATGATAAGCAGAACTGATCAAGGGCCAAATCCAAGGCCATAAAAAGAGGAATGAAACATAACATCAACTGTTAATGTCTCTGTGCTAATATCAAATTAATTTATTAACCAGCTAGGTCAGTTTGGATGATTCTCGGCAGCTGCAGTGGCAGTTCAAACAGCTCAAATGAACTAACAGTAGCTTTAGCAAGTAAAATGCAACAAGCAAGTAATGGCATTAAAGGAATTAAGAATTCAGCCTATTGGTTTGACAGTGTCACATGTTAGCTGACACTATGGCTAAAGGCCACTATTGTGTGTTTTAAATTCTGCTGCTTAGCTTCTGCATCAAACTTTGGTGGATAGTTTTCCCTCCAGCTCCTCACTCATTTCAGTGTCTTTAAATGTTTTTGTCCTAAGACGAGTTGAGTTTGTTTCTGTTTCCATCTCTCGCTTTGTCTTTCAGGCTATGTTTCCCAAGTATGATGTGCTTCAAATATGGCTGCCATGTGACCAAAGCAAATGTGATAATCCACATACATATGGAGATCGCCAGGGGGGCCCACAGCAATCATCAAGTGTTCTCCTCCACCACACAAAAGGTTGGGTTCATTTCTGCTGATTGGAATCACAGCCACTCCACCCATCTATGGCCTAAAGGCAAAATGAATATTCATACCAGTTTAGACCCTGGTCATGAATATTTATAATGGTTAACACCAGATATGCAAATGGGCCAGCCAACCCAGATGGCTTCAGATCACAACATGATGATCACACACACATGCATGCACAAACACACTCATAAAGAAACAAGAAAACACACGCACTGTGATGTCTTTCTTCCTAAAGGAAAAGACAACATGCTTCATATATCAGAAAGAAAAAGTGGAGACAGGAGAGAGATTAAAAATGGGTGCGGAATTTAGCTGCCCAAAAAACTGAAATGGGGATATGATATTGAAACCAACAGGATGGGATATATCATAGACAGGTTTACTCAACAAACACATGTTGATACGTCGGGAAAGGAAAGATATCAGGATAAATAAATAGTTCCAAATGTAATCCATACGTATTTAACTGTCTGGTGTTGGTACTCAACAGTGGCTTAATGCAAGATTAAAGCTGGTCCTCAAGGATTGCTGGCAGTGTTATGCTGCCAAAATCTTCCCCATGTTCCTCAAGTACAAGGTAGGCTGATAGAAACGATAAGATTAAAGAAGATTACTGCCATATAAACAGGGTAGCTTAGTGATTAGTGATGGTGTTGCCTACAGAACAAACAGTGTCTTCGAATTAAAAGTGGGTCAATATTGACAGAGTTTGAGTTAGAACAAAACACTCTTAACTGCTGTAATAATGACAACAGATCTGTAACCGTGTGCTGTGACATTTGAAACACACCAAAATGCGGACAAACAACCACAAACAGAGCAACCAAGAGCATGCTGACAATGACAATACTAGCATGCTGATGTTTGGCAGGTATAACTGTTTGACCACCTTCACCAAATTATTTTAGTGTGTTAACATGCTAACATTTGCTTTATGTGACATCTAACCAGATCTTTAAACTTAACATGCTTTTAAGTTGACACCACACATATTAGAGGATTTCCTTTTCTTTCTATTTCATCCTTTTAGTCATGCACACCTCTACCCTTCCTCACACACACCACCCACACACAGAAACAAACCGTGCCTAGATAATTTAGGCACAATCAGACATTTCCTTTGAGCCAAAGCCTTGCTAACAAGCTTATTTCACCACGTACCCTCTGTGTATTTGTGTGGTCTTGTGAGCACTGGTTAACATGCTACATGACACACAGCCTAATACAACCACACACAGGATTTGTACATCTGTCTTTGTGAGGACATTCATTGACCTATTTCATTCCCTAACCTTAACCATCACAACTAAATGCCTAATCCCAACCCTTACCCTAACCCAAACCTAAACCTTATTTTAACCTGAACCCTAAAAACAAGTCTTAACCCTCAAAGAGCTCTTTAAAATATGTGTCACAAAGTGAGGACTGGCTAAAATGTCCTCACTTTCCCAAAATGTCCTCACTCCAATGGTTTAAAACTCAAACTGGTCCTCACAATGAATAGCAATACAAGCAGACACACACACACACACACACACACACACACACACACACACACACACACACACAGACAAAGAGAAAAAGAGAGAGAGAGAGAGGCAGCTGTACTTTTGATCTGATGCAGGATTAAGGCCAACTACCCTGTTGTCTGTAAGATCGAACTCACTTGAGATCACACAAACACACAGACAATAAAATTCTTTGTTGTGTCACTGCCAGTTATCAGTGCAACTCGATGCCTTGGTCCTAACATACTATTGTGTCTTGTTTGGGGAAAGTCTGGTAGGTAGTTATGCTACCTCATATGACTGAATGCATTAAAGATACACATTGCTAAACAGCCTTGAAAGCAGCAACAACTGTATTCATAGCACAGTGAAAGCCAGCAAAATCCACTTTAAATAGAGTAGAAATCCCCTGAAATGCTCAATTAAGCTTTTGCCATGTTTGTCGTGATGCAGTAGCAGCAGTAGCATCTTCTTTTTTTTTTTTTTTTTTTTTTTTTAATGTCAGATTGAGGTCATGCTGAGCAACAAAGCTCAACTGGGTCACAGGCTGTGACACACTGTATGTTGCAATATACCTGGGCTCAGCATGGAGCCCGCACTGACTTGGACTTCTGTGCATTTATTTCTTTATTTATGTCATTAATTGCAATGGCTGGTGTGTTGATTCAATATATAGAGTCTTTAACTATTCTTTAACTCAATATTGGTGGCTCTTATACAATGTACTTATTACACCCTAGCCTTTCATGCACTGAATTTCCTTCAAGGGCTGATATGATTTTCCAGCGTGTATGCAATGTGTTTGTTGTAAGGGTTAAAATTGGGGACTCACTTACAACAGGGCAGTGACATGACATGGTCCTGGCTCAATTATGAATTAAACAAAAAACATCACAGACAGATAATTCACATAAAGGATGATTCCAGCATGACTGGAGTTTGTGCTAATGTCATTTATTAATTTTTCCTTTCCCTCTAAGTCACAGTTTAATTCGTTGTAGATGGTTTAGCAGCGCAGTACTGATCACTATATTCGCTACTGTCTTGTCAAATGTTTTGCAAAGCTATAGTTTTTGAGTTGTTATATTACATTACCTTTACACAATGTATTGATCCCGGTTGTCATTCATATTGTGATCACTGCAACAGAAGTTATTTTCCTCTGTCCAGAGAAAAATCTGCACTGGAGAAACAATCTTAGAGCTGCACAGGTCAGCCCCTGCATCACAGAGGGCAGTGAAATGCCTCTTCTCAGCCTGGTAACAGGTGCACTGCACCTGTGATGTTTACACTGCAAACTAGTGGGGACTACAGTGGAATGGTACATTGGTATGTTTTACTACACCTGACCGCACCCACCTGTGATCAAGGGTGGGGTCATAGGTTCAAAAGCCCAATACATTTCAACCCACAGAGGTCAGTGCAGCAATGCTTTTCCTCTACATAAAATCTAGAGTGGAGTCACTCCTTTGTAAAGTTCACAGGTCTGTAGTCTGAAGCCCAGACACTAGAGTAGACCCACAGCCATCCTCCTTTCAGCTGAAGCATGACATCAGAATTACAGCCTTACTATAACGTAATAGAATTATGCATCCTCAAGCATATCCTGGAAACTGTTATGTGTATGTGAATGTATGTCCAAATTTGTATGTAAAGGTGTCAAAAAATGGATGTCTTAAAAGCCTAGACTATGTCTTATAAATGTGCTGACTCAGTGTTTGGTGCTGGTAAATGGTTGAGTCATGCTTTCACTTTAGCAGCCAGAGGGCAGCTGCGGGAACACTGTAGATCCTTTTATCGGCCCACTTGCTGTGTGTGTACATACTTGCCTACATATATATAGATGTTTTGTGTGCATGCTGTCCTTTGTATCCACAGTCTGTGAGAGCTCACAGGGAGGATCCCGCAGTGTGTTCAAGAGTATGTGTTTGTGTTTTATGAATCCGCACTCTACTACCCTCTGTGTCTTATCAGGGCTTAACGCTTACTTTTTTTCAGACACACATGCAACTGAGTTGAAAAATTTGGGGCACATAAAGAACTTTGGGGGCGCAATGAAATGTATCAAATAATGTGAGTTTCCTTAATAAAGGAATACAAGGAGACGTTTACTTCTCTCCTACTCTCTGTGCTCACATATACAGTCATTTAATACAGATGAATTCCCAAAAAGGCTGTTCTCATGTACGTTTTCCCTGTTTCTGTTGATAGACAATGGAACAAGTCTGAAAAAATGACTCACTTCAGCACTTCAGCACTCACTTCCCAGCCATTTCCAAGCTGCTGCTCTGCACTGCTAAAATCCTGATTTTAATAATCGTGACGTCATCTGGTAAAATCACCATACACATGAATTAAAGACAACGGCTGTGCTGTGATTTCAGCTATGTTTACTTGCAAAATGATCACAGCTGCCGTGCAGTCAATTGAATGAAACGCGTAGAGATGTGTGTCTGCGGAGGGAAAACCTGACCTCGTGCTCATGGGGCAATATTGGCAAGTCTCTTCTAAGGAAAGTAGCTAAGGTCTGTCCAGAAACTCACTAGATTTGTCACTAGGTGCTATTGGGGGAAAAAAGTCGCTAAAGGGGTCTGAAAAGTATGTCAATCTAGCGAAAAAAGACGCTAGGTTGACACACTGCCTGTAAACACCCCCCTGATGATGTAGAAACTGTCTGCACCAATTCATTTTGAAAGAGTAACAGCCGATGGTGAAACTGCAACACTCAGCAAACCAACCAATGGTGTAACTTAATCACTCAGTGACTCACTCAGTCAGTCAATAACAGTCACGTTTATGTGGTTTGCCCCGGTGCTGCTGTCCAGCCAAAAATAGAGGCTTTTTGGGAGGAATTTTGTAATAGTTTTGATCGCACACGTGCTCGTAAATACATTTTACAGTTCGCATACTTCTATTACACATCTATTTCCACCATCTATTTTTTTTAGTCGACTAAAAATAATTATGGTGTATTAATTCCTTCATACATTACACTGCAGATACTATTACGTAAGCAGACTGTATATCATGATATCAGGGTTAAAGTGCTACTCCACCAATTTTCAACCCGAATCTTATCATTCTGATGTAGGGAAAGACGTGACAACCTGTATCTTTCCTCGCACCACCACCTCGCTTTACTTGCCTGAACTTCATTCTGCATTTATTTCTTTTATATTCACACTCCAGTGCAAAGAAACACTTTGTTTGCACAGAAGATGTAGAGGCTGATGTAGCCCAAAGACAATGCTAGGTACTTATATAGTACAGCATATGGACAAAAGCAACAACTTACATTTAGAGACTGAAAGTTGCAGTTATGAACATCTCTATATAAATTAACACACTTTGTGTGTTAAGGTCTCTTTTATACTGAAAGAAGAGGTGTACATGAGAGGTAGAAGGCCTCTAAAAGCTGCCTGTTTTTGGTTTGTTTCTGTTTTGTAGCAGACCTTGTTTGTCTGTCACTGCAATGTGTGCACACTCAGGAGTTTGTGTGTGTGTGTGTGTGTGTGTGTATATGTTTGTCAGCAGGGTGGCTGAGAGATCAAGCCATTCTGACTGTTAAAATGACAGCTCATTATCAGGGACAAACAGCCCCTAAGGGTATGGATAGACACACACACATACACACACTGTTCCATTAGCTTATCCCACTGAATTACAGAAGAGGATTGAACAGAGAGAATCTGGTTCCCAGCTGCGACAGCATGTCTGGTATTGTTTTCACCTTGTGAGTCTGTGTGTATTTGTGTGTGTGTGTGTGTGTGTGTGTGTGTGTGTGTGTGTGTGTGTGTGTGTGTGTGTGTGTGTGTGTGTGTGTGTGTGTGTGTGTGTGTGTGGTTGTGCATTTTTGTTACCTTTTTGGGACCTTTTCCAGTCTAAACCTTCAGACCTTGTTGGGACCAGTAGTCCTCATGAAGACCAAAGCCCGATCCTAATGAGTAAAAAGGGCATTTCTGAGGTCCTGGTTAGGGTTAGGTCTGAGGTATGACTTGAGGATAAGAACTAGTGAGGGTTAGGGTTAGGCATGATTTGGTATAGCTGTGCAACGATACTGTGCAAACGTGTGTAGTAATGCTGCCTCTGTGGTAGTTCTCGCTACAGTAAGAGTCTCCAGGACCACATTTTGCCATGATGACACACACACACAAATAAAGACTCACAAGGTGATTGGTTGGTCATAGAGCAACCTAAGCAGCACATTCTACAACTGGATCCCACTAAAAATTAATATTTACTTGTTTGACTCTGGCTTCTGTTTTTAAATTAAGATACAGTCAGGAAACATTACAGGTGTGTAGTTAAGATCAAAATGAAGGCCAAGTTCAAAGATGGGTGGGTGACTAATGCGCACCCATGTAATAACATAGTAAGGAGTACTGAGTACTGCGTACTCATGGGTCGGAACGTCAAACATGTTTATTGCCATTTCAGCTTGTGTGATCCCATTGCAAGATGGTCTCTAGTGTTTAGTATCAATTAAATTTACATTCATGAGATCCACAGTACTAACTTATAATGTGTAAGTATACACTGTTTTTGTGGAAATATTTCATGACATTTAAACATACTGTACATGAAAAATTTGTCATTGCGGCACTGTAATTGTTCAATTAATTCACATAGCAATATATACTTGTGTTCAAATCTGCTTTTCAGTGCATTCCATACTTAATTTGAAGTGGTTGTGGTTTTTCCAGTTAACTGACGTCATACTGTAGAGTGAAAGATACTTTGTGGTGAGACTGGTAAACCTTGTTGTCACTAGTTCTTATCACAGACTTATCATCTCCATACATTAGTTTAGTCCATGTATTAAAGGTACCCTGTGGAGTTTTTTTAGTAGTATGGATCAATGTTTTTAAGAGTTTGTCCCTATTTTGTTGGTATGTCATGCACATGCATGACGATGTCCCTGCACAAGTGCATGCAGTCGGGTGACATGATACGCAGTTCTACCAATGGTTTTCCTCTGTTTCACAGTACAACAGTTGGTGGCATGTAACGTGTAAAGAAATGTAGCATTGCACCAACAAAGGCAAGGAAAAGTGCAAGCAAGTTAACATGGATGTAAACAATGCTGGTTTCCAATTCCTCCAAAAACCGGCTTTGGAAATTCATTAGACATCTTTGTTGACATACACACGATGTGTTTTGGTATAAAAATTGAGTATGTAAATACAACTTTACATACACCTTAAATGGATTTTAAGGAGCAATTTAGTCTAAACTAAAAACAGTTCTGAGGTCAAACTCCCATTTCCCGAATGCCACATTAGAAGGAATACAGCATATCTCCTGTTATCTGGTCGTCAAGGGCCAGGGGCTTAAATATGAACCCTAAGCCGGCTTAGGGACCCAAAGGGTCAGGGAGCCCCTTAGCAAAGATGATATACAGTACGGTATGCCTCTGTGATGTGACTATTAAAATTTCTTGATGGAGGGTTAAGATTCCTTCTAAAAAACATCTTAACTTGAAATATGTCACAACAAAAAAGCCATCATGAAACCTTCAAGAATTGGGTGTCTTAAGGGCTTCCGGGGCATCTATGCCCAGGTGTCCGTTATCTCATAGGATTTGACGATAATAGTGCCACAAAAAATGGGATTTCCAAGTCAACAGTTGCCACCCACATCATTACAGTCAATTTGCTTCAAGTGCTGGATGAAAGTAAGTTATCACTGGTTCTACCCACAGTCTCTTACTTTGAAATCACAACTCTTGTCTGTAGGTATTTTTCAGCAGTTACTTCTGATGAAATGCATCCTCAAACAAGCAGCTAAATCTCACTTCCAGCCAGTCTGCTCAAGTCTTGCTGTTCTGTCCCCTGAGCAGTGGGCTGTTTTTTTTTTATTAAAAAATAATTAACAACATTGCTCAATATCATAAGAGTATCCTCTAAATATCCCAAATTTTCTAGTAACTGCCTCAAACCAAATCAATATCCTTTAGTCAAATATATCAAGCCGCCAGATTGAGTGTTTGTTCGTGAGTAGCAGCTTGCTGAGCTTAGGTTAGTGCCAAGTAGACAGAATAAAAAATAAATAAAAATACAGCCAACAGCTAGGATTAGCTGGCTGCTATTTATAGTATTTGGTGTAAAAGCTAGCTAAGTAGGATGCAGTGATTTGGAAGTCATCCCTGCTTATAAAGCAGATGGCTAAACCTTAACTAGCCAGTGCAAGCGGCACAAGTGTAGATCTGATGTAAAAGCGAAGGCACTTTACAAGAGTGGTTTAAAATGAAACAAAACCACAAAATAGTACCCAATACCTGTGGATGCAAACAGCCCAGTTGCCTATTTAAATTACAATTTAGATTAGTAATTAAAGTAATTTTGGTCATTGAAAATGTTAGCAAATGATTATTTCAAAATCAAAAAAACAAATAACTTCCATGTAATCTTATCAGTAACATGGGTAGTCATGCTTTTGTTGACATTAAACATTGCAGAGAAAGACAGAAAAATGTCAGAGTACTAAAAGACGACTTCTCCATCAGATTAAGAATGAAAGGAAATGGTCACAGTAAATTTTTTATTTTGTAAAATTGGACCACCACCACAGAACTGAGGAAAAAGAAAAAGAATGAGGAAAATTCTACCAAGAAAAAGAAAAAAAAATCCACCCTTAAGAGCATTATTCCTGTTCCCTCAATATAATATTGGCTGTTGATCAATATTTGTATTAATGAACAGGTATAACATGAAAGCTGGAAACCACAGATCAAAGACCATGATCGGTAATCCCACTGGACTCCGACATTGTGATTAATTTATCTGCTGTGGAATCATCTCGTTTACTTCCAGAAATGCTGAGACTAATAAACAAGAATAACAAAAATAACAAGAACTCTGTCCTAGGACCGATTTCCTTTTTTACCATCCCAACTGCTAATATGACTGCCAGTTAATTTAGTCTTAACATATGGTGAGTTTAATGAAACAAAAAGAGTCTCATACATACAATATGAAACGTAAAAGCAATACATATGGTGGTTATATAAAAATCCTCCACCACAAAAAGTTACATCAGGCATTGTGGTTTTAATTCCAAAACACAGTAATTAATACAGCACAAATACCTTAAAAAACAAAAAAACAAGAAAAAAAATCAATGTAACCACCTCATTTTGGATCACTGTACTCAAAGAGTTTCTGAGGGACTAAGGTTACTGAATAGTACCTTATACAGTGCTGAACCAGAAAATGTACCCATGGCTAGCATCTGCTGTGTAGCATTAATCTGTGTGTGAACAGATGGCATGCGCTAACAAGCTAGGCTAAATGTAGCTACTGTTGGCTCGAGTCAAGACTGATCTCTGATTTCCTGATCTCAAGCCTCTTAATTAAATGCGCCATTTAATCTACTCAGTTTTCAGTCCCTCTGCTGCTCCAAAAAACAACACCGTTCATCACTGATGACCTCCTCATCCTGCAGATTAGAGCATCACACTACTGAAGCAATTAGAACGACAGAAAGCCTCCCATTTTAGGGACAGTGTTTTAAAAAAAATGATCATCTTCCTGACCAATCATAATGTTGTTGTTAATAAAAACTTTCAAAAATATGTAATCAAAATAGGGATGTTTAAACAGAGTTTCATAAAATTTCATAATACTTACAGTGAAAACTGCCAGAGATGCATATATCTTGAGGTGTCCAAGGTCTTTTATGCATCCTGAAGCTATTACTGACTAATTACTGATTACTGACTTACTATTTCCAGCCATAAACAACTGTTCATCTGACTAACTACCATAGTATCAGCCAGAGGTGGTGGAAAGGATGCATCATAAGGACTGTAAAAGCTAACCAAATTCAAAATTTTATGTGTTAAGAGTGGTTTCTAGATTTGATTCGTTTTTTATTCAACACAAATTAAGGTGTACCAGAGAAAGGAACACTTCACTTTGATTTTCTTTCAATCAAGATAAAATTTCTAAGTACTATACAAAGGCAACTGGACTTGCATGAGGCTCTTGAAGACATTTCACCGCTCATCCAAAAGACTTCTTCAGAACAGAAGAAATAAGAATAAGAAATAAGTACTACGATAAGTGTTGTTTTGGTTGTGTACTTTAGCACTTCAGATCTGAAATAGAACAATGGCTATGAGGTTTAAATGCTGACTCCCAGCATTAAATTGAGAAATTGTAGCCCTTAGTTTACATAGTCCACCATGCGTTAAGAAGGCCCCTCAAGGCCTCATTCACTGTTCATAATCTCCATGTTTTGCACAGCACTGTGAATGCAGTCCTATATCTACACTAATGCCAGCATGACAAATCTATATTTATTGTGTATAATGAATAAAGTGAATGTGATTGATGTCTTAAAAGATCCTCCACGACATATAGCCCTTTATTCATTATCTTAATGCTCCAACTATTAAAAACAAAGCTGCAAGTCTTAAGAAGGCAAGGATGTCTTTATTGTTTTTAACCCTTATTTAACCAGACACTTTGACTGAGAATGCGCTGTTATTTACGGAAAAGGCCCGGAGGAGCGTTTTCTAAAGGTATAAAAACACACATACATTTTACATGTACAAAAATGCACCTTGAGTTGGCCAAACAATGCAGTGTTCTGTTCCTTATGTAAGACTGGCTCTATATACAATAATCGTGTTAAAGGGTTGGTTTTTAGGAGTCTACCTTGTTGAAAGGAATGAAACATAAGATAGACAAGGCTGCAGAGAAAGTAACCATTTTTACTCTCCTATTCTGTTCTTTCAACACATTGTATGTAAGCGTTCTCCAGCACTGCCTCTGGCAGTGGATTGTGCTGCATATTTTATGCCAAGTATGTGTTGTTGTTTGATCTCTCCCACTGGCGGATTTTTCTCATGATTTTATATCAAGAAATAAAATGTTAGCGTGCTTGTTAGGACTTTATTCAGCACAACAAGAATAAACTGATGTTCATCATCACCTGCTGTTGTGCTACGGAAGCCTGTTATCAAAAGAGAAAACTATTTGGGATTTTACCAAAACCCCACCCTGACTGGTGTTTACAATAATATACAGTGGTTTAGCTGTAGTCCTACAGACATAAAACAAGCAACTTGAAAGATAAAATAGTGTAAAATTTCAAATTTTTGTACATGATACCAAACTGACGCCGTGTCTTGCACACTGAATATGACGTCAGTTTGGCACAACATACAAATGCGGTTCTGCAGAAAATACAGACCCCACACATTGTCAAATTGCTTTGTTATCAGAGCCTGAGGACTCACAGGCATCTAGAGTTGCACAAACTCAGCAAGTATGCCAGCTGTTCTGAAGGCGGAGAAAGGTAAGAACTTGAACATATGGTAAACGCTAATTGGGAGGCCATGAAGTGCAGGTAGCATCTGATTGCATTTATACATCAAATTCAATATGTTTTAGTCCAGTTAATATTATCATAGAGGGTAAAATAGGAGTTTTTAAATGTTTGTGCCCCTGTCTGATCCTGCTATGGCTGTCTACAAAGGCAATTTTACAATATTTTCAAATGGCGATACTACAAAGCATCTCTCAATTTATAAAAAGCTTTCCACTGCACTGATGTTTCACACATTTCACCCTTGGGGTTTTTTCAGAAGAGCTACTGAACTGTTGGATTGTGTAATCTAAAACAGTATTTTATGGAGTGTGGGCCAGTTTCATAAACTGAGTGTCATATCTGGTGGTGGAATCCCCTGGTGACAACTGTGTTGCAATATTTATAATTAGCCTTATGATGACAGTGAAAACGGGTCCAGTATGGGCTGGAAAGCTCTAATCACTACTGAAAAATTCTAAATTACTCTAAATGTTATATTTTTTCTTGCACTGAGATGACTTATGTAAATAAGTATATTCATGTGCCACTAAACTGTAAAGCATTCACGCTGGCTAATGTTTCTCTAACACTGTCACACATAGACTTCATACAGATATTATGCTGAAACTGTCTTTGTTAAAAATGCAGTGTACAGACCTTGTACAAAAGCGGAACCATAAATTATTTCATGCGGAGTTACAGGAAGGATGAAACAAATAAATGTAAAAGCAAATGCCATGGTAGATATGTTATATAAACATTAAATGACCATGAAGCTGCTCTGTAATCTACAGCAAAAAAAGTTAAAGTGAAATTACTTGTGACTTGATGTAACCACGTGCGGAATCATTCAGACAGTGCAGAGATGACCACTTGTATTAGCAGAAAGTATGCCTTTCTCCACAGAGAAAACATGGAATAGTTCAGTGTTAAAAAAACGTACGGGTTCTTCTGAGTTCTAAAAAGATGTAAGGCAGAAAAATAATAGAGTAACATCAGTGTAGAGTACCATTTTTTTGCATTTCTCCCAGCTTGAATTTGGAACTCTTACTTTTACAGACACCATACTGTATGTACTATGATTAAAAGCAGTGGTTCCCAATCTGGGGTTTGGGGCCCACCTTAAGCATCACAAGATTAATCTAAAGGGTTGTGAGCTGCTTAACAAGATGGGAAAGCAGAAAAAAATATTAATAGCAGAACAAAAGATTTCTTTTTTCAGGCTTTCTCTAATCGTTCCTCTTAGGTATTTTAAAAACAGTCTAAAAAGGAGTATTCTCACTTTGGTTAACCTGGTCTGGTATATCTAATCTGTAGATATACGGTGTGCAACTTCTGGGGATGAGTGATTAAAAATCAGAAAACATTACACTTTGTTAGCATGCAGGTCACACTAACATTGGCCATAATACAAAAAAGAAAATTCGAGCAGTTGCCAAAAGGCTAAGCTGTGACTACAGTTTTCAGTTGATTTGCCAAACTCGTGGTAGACTCGTGATATGCCAGTTTCCTTGGCATATCTGGCGCTAGATGTATTGGCGGTCATCTTCGCAAATTTGGAAGTTATTCCAGACACTTGATTTTCCGACATCTTGCAAGCATAGTTGTAACATTTAAGCCTGTCACTTGGTCACGTGTCACTGTCTCAGTGTCAGTGCTGGTAACATTTTACATTAATCTTATCACTAACATTAAATATCCTAGTCTGAAAATAACTAATAATAATTCATGTTGATGCATAATGAATAATGTTGGATTACTATACTAGTAAACTACTTTATTTCATGGGAGATTTGGCAATTTTGGGATCAATAGTAATGAAAATAATGCAGCATTCGAATACTTGAATACGTTGATTACCAACCGTAGAAGCTTTGAAGCTTCGAGGCATTCAGGTCAGCCCCTGGACAGAAGTTGACATGAACGTCTAATTTATCAGTTCTGATTATACGTTATTCATACTTGTCGATTACCATAATGTATAGATAGATAAACAGTAAGACAGACATTCAGGGTAGTGGGATTTTAGGCACTGAGCCAAAACACTTTCTGTATTGTGTCATGGTTCACCCACAGTTATCTATCGTGAACACAGCTCATTATCGCCCAATGTGTGTAATATCTGTCATGTCACCTACTCCTCATGCTCACCCCATCATATACACACAGCGGCAGACACATACACACGAACATCCTCCCCACAGTTCTCCTCGAGCAGAGTCTTGTGTCAGACATGACACAGATGATTCTGAAGCAGCAGGTGAGCGAAGAGGGTCGGGGCAGTTTGGGAGGGACAAATTTACAGTGACTATCTGACTGAAAAACACGCAACATCCGCAATTCCATGTATTGACCACGTAACCTCTTTTACAAAGATTACTTGTGGCATCTGTAGTTACGCAGCAGATGAGCTGAATTTCTAAGAAAACACTAAACCATCATTAAATACAACAACAACAACATACAACTCTATTCTAATGAAATTAAAGACCTTGTAATGAATTGTAAGGAGGAACTTAACTAGAGCTACCAGTCAGCCAAAGACTAATCCTGCCTTGGCATTTACACGTGTTTTAACAACGGTGCCAACACGCTATAGCAGCACTAGTTTCTGCAAGTCAACAAAGCAATGTCTTACTGTTATTTCAGAATATAAGGGTGTACATAATAGTATTCTGGTAGGTGCATGTGAATTGTCAGAACATTAATAAATTCATTATAGTGTATACTGTATCAAGAAAATGTGAATTGCAACACTGACTAAAGTTAAAAAAAAACATATAACTTGCAAATATTGCTGTCATTAGTTATCATATTTTGTAAGCTAACTTGTGTAACATTGTTCATGAGTTAATATAGCACTAGAGTTTAGTATGTAGGGGGGTTGAAGGTAGAACTGTAGGCTGAGGCAAAAGCATTAACTGTTAATATCTGATTAATTAAAGTTTAAAACCAATTCTAAATTCGACACAGCAAGGAGGCTAAATTATAGGTAATATAGTCTAGTAATATAGGCCCTCACTATTGCATTGTTGACAAGTTGTAAACAGGAGAGAATTTGTTGATGCTAGAGTCACGAGAGTAGCAGTAGTTTGTTGAGATTAAATACTGTAAAAGAAGACCCATTCCAGGTCTGAGGAAACATTTGATTTTTTGTCATTTTACAAAATGGAGTGAAACAATGCTGGGAAAACTGTAATTATGCCCTTTACCTGACCATCAACAACTTATTCCAAGTTAAAAATAATACCATACCTTTGTGTAAGCCCTAACATCCTATGTCAGGCCCCTAAGGTCTTCCTGTAATTCAATGGTAGTTTCTGGAGGACAAGCTGATTTCATTCAGTTGCAAAAACTTATAATACAATTAGGTCAGGGTTGTTCAGGTACAAGGGAGGCTACAACAATTTTTTTTTTTCTATATTAAGGTGCTTATTAGAAGCATATAAACACGCACAGAAGAAATAGAAGAGGACCCGAGATCAAACCCTGAAGCCAATCATAACTGATTTCTGCCGATGTTGATAAGGAATTTTCTATTTTGACTGAGCAAGTTTGAGTCGAGAGGGAACATCTAAACCAATCAAGGGAAGAGACACAGGCACAGTCAAACAGGCTATTAAAATAAATGAAAAAATAAAATAGTTAATGGTATGGGGTGAGCAATATGGATAAAATAATCTGGCACTGTACGTCATGTTGTTATTAAATATCATAGGATCGAGATGCATCTTGACAGAGTTCATTTTCTCAGCATCAATTAAGAAACTGTTAAACTAACTGGACAGGAATGCAAACTAAATATCTGGCAAATCAAGGTACTCCATCACATTGCTGCAAAAATCCTAAAATCCATGCTCATTGATTTGCAACAATGACCACAATGATTGGTTACCAAGAGAGATATTCAAGGCGTAAATGGTTTGGCAAAATCTGAGATGACTGCAGTTGTATATATCGTCATATTGCCTAGAGTATTCACCAGAACTGATGTTGTCAATACCCACACTAAGATCCAAAAAATGATTGTAACAAGCAACACTTGTAATGTCCATGAGTAATTACCATGAAAATAATACTAATAATAATAATACAGTTTCTCGATACAGGTTCTTCGTTGTGTAAGAATTGAGCGTTCGGCAGTTCACCAACTTGGGTCATTTGAAAACTTCTAAGTTCTCAGTCAGTTGTGTTTCAGCCAATGGCTGGGTGAGTGATGGAGAAAGGAAGATGGTTTGTCTTTGTTGTCTCCCCTCAGACTCACTGATGGCATTTTAAGAACATATTGTTTTAGTTGTTAATGACCACACACTCACGCACACCCTCACACACGTATAATTCCAGTCACCTGCAGAACGAATCCAGATGTCACAGCGCCAGGCCAGCTTCCTATAAAGACTGCCTCTCCACTGCTAATAAGAAATGTTCCCTAACATCTGTGGTCTCCATCCCTCTCCCTCTCCCTATCTCACTCTCTCTTCTGACTGCCTCTCTGCCTCTCTCTCTCTCTCTCTCTCTCTCTCTCCCTCCCCTGCTGTCTCTGTCTGTCTCTGAGCAGTAGAATAAATTGAATTAGAGCTCCACCACCCACTCCGCAGGATCCTGCAGCCCTCTGTCAGATAGCTAAGCAGAGAGAGGAAGAGTTAGAGAGAGAGTTGCAGAGAGATAAACAGAGGGCAAGAAGAAAGAAGGGCATAATAAAAATCCCCTCTGCCCCTATAAAGAATAAAGACAAACAGTCCTCACAGCCTTTTTACTCCCCTGTACTACAGCCTGATAAGAGTCTGCAAATTATTTTCCTTTTAGGTAGGTTGTGGGGTTGAAAGAGGCACAGAAGTTGTGAGAGACAATGGGAAAATAGAGGATAAGATAAGAGATGTTGCTTCTTCTCCATCTTCATCTACCCTACACATGATGTTATGGAATGAGAAGCGATCTTTCATTATAAAAATGCAACACACATGCACAAACCACTCCTTTTAGATGTAAATAGGAGGGTAAACACAGCTAAAATGGACTGAAAATCACCAGTTTCTCTCCCTCGCTCATTCACCCACACTCTTTTTATAGGGCCAGGGAAGCATTTGCATAAAGCTTCCATATCCACGGGCCATTAGTGCCAGCAGGATTGGCTCGTGTGCATAAATTTATTGCCTTGATCAATCAATGTGAGCTACTGTAACGGTACAAACCGATGGAACTCCAATCTGGCAAAAGATAGAGCCATGGGAAAGAAAAAAGGAGTGCAAATTTATAAAGTTGACATGTCACAGTCTTAAATTAGAGAGATATTAAACTGTACGGACCCTCATTAGGAAAAGGTATGATTTAAGTGGTAATTTGAGAGCACTTCTACTGATTTACTGCACATTCTAAATAAATTAAGTAACTTCTCATTTGTTGAGGAACTCAGAAGAACCGTTTGCAAAGACCTAGGTGTTAACAGGACACACTTTGATATCCATTGATACTAAAGTAGACTCACTGTTTTAAGAGGAAGTGAAGCTCAGGAAAACACATTTAAGGTGCCATTAACTTTGATAGAAGACAGTGAGAATGCATACAGCTGCTAATTTCCAAATTGCTTTTAAAGGCACCTACCCACATGCTCTTGGAACTTGAGGAAACTTTACATGACCAGTTGCTTCCACTTCAATTGGCTTAAATAAGCAGTATTTGATGTATTAGGGTGAGCCACATTGCTGCCATGAAATCATGAAATACAAGAACAGCTTAAGAAATTAAGCTGTTCCTGCATTTCATGATTTATACCCCAAAAAAAGTCCAAAATGCAAATCCATCAAACCAAATAAATCAGCATTTATTTCTTTGTTTCTGAAAAGCTTCAATTCTTTTAGGTCCAATTTATTCCTGTGGGCTGGAGGCAATATAAAACCATCCAACCTTTCAATATTAAATGGAAAACTTTTTTATATACAGTACAATTTAATGATCCATTTTGAGAAGTTTGGCCATACTAACTGTCACAGACAGAGAAAATCAAGGTTACAAATAGGGGACATATACCAATGACAGACACAGTGTTGTAATGCTAATTGTTTTTAGTTGTTACCAGTTCTTTTAAAAGAGCAAAGTGAATGATTCCAACTGATATTCATTTTGGATGTGCAGCATGTCTTCATAGATCCCACATTTTTCATGTTTCCTGCTCCGACAGGATGTTTACAGTAACCAACGTCCTCCTGCTGGAGGACAACTCAGAATATGCTTCCACTAGCACAAAGAGAGTACAACAGTACAATGGAGAAAAATGCCAGGGTCCTTCCCTACAATAAAATGTTAAAATAAATTATTTGTGCTGAGTTATAACGTACTTCTCACCTATCTTGTATTTGTTTAGAGCCGATTTTTAATATTTAAAATAGATGATAAAGTGCTATTTAAAATAAAAGCCCTAAATAAGTTTCATCACAACAGGTGAGTAACAAATTATTATTCATATCAAATTACATTTATTTCAAATCAGTGTGTAGGAGAATGTTGAAGAACTGACACTGATTGAAATACACTAGAATCACCATGTTTTTGGGTTGTTGGGTTGAATTTTAATACACTCGAATCTGTACGATTATCTCCTGTTGCATTCACTGGCCTCACATAACACGTGCGGGCACGCACACATACACACCCACCAACACACACACACACACACACACACACACACACACACATACGTCATGCGAATGAATGCTCCATCATGATCCAGCTTTGTGCCAACAAGGTATAGGGGCCGGGGTTCCGTTGCGCACGCGCAAACACAAGGCACAAACATCATTTAATGCCATTAGTGCCGTTTCTGTTTCTGATTTAGTTTTTAGTTCACTGTGTCATCGGCAAAATATATAACTCGACACACGAACAGGGACACGCAGAAGTCGCACACTGCCTCCTCACACACTCTCTCTCTCTCTCTCTCTCTCGGTACAGGTGCAGTGTGTGGCGCACCGAAAGGGGTCGCGGCGCAGCGTTTTGTGCGCGCGTGCATCGATAACTAGCTATCCGTCCGGGCTGCTACGACGATCCCTTTAGCCTACACGCACATCTACGTGGGTCTACGGTTGCTCTGGACACGCGGAGAGAGCGAGTGCGCGAGCGCGCGCGCACGCACGCACGCACACAAGTTTCCCCTCTCTCTCTCTTCTCTCTCTCTCCGGCGACACTCACGCGCATACACCCTGACGTTTATTCACAGTAGGGTGCACAGCTGCTGAAATGTAGCATACCTACTAAAAACTAGCTTACCTCTGGGTCTGGGCGCACGGACCACGGTCTCAGGCAAAACACACACACACACACACACACACACACACACACACACACACACACACACACACACACACGGGGGTTCTGTAACTTAGACCGGGCTCAATTTTGACCTTGCAATGTTCTCGCTGCTGGTTTTCCTACATTCAGTAGCACCTTCTCTCTACACCCAACCAACCTGCGATGCCAATACACCTTCTCTGCCCCCCCCCCAACACACACACACACACACACACACACACACACACACACACACAATTTCAGACTAAATGTCTATACGAGGAAATCTAGAAATACCTCTACCTCTGCCCCTCTCTTACCCCTCAGCAACCACCATTCCTCTGCCCCAACAGACGCGGTCGGGAAGAGAGACTTAGAAGAGAGGGGCATGGAGAGAGATAAAGGGAGGAGAGGACTGAGCCGTCATTTTGGACGTAATAAAGACATGTCGGAGTTTCAACTTTACCTCTTTCTGGATGCGGTTCCTTCGTTGGCCGAGTGTCAGGGCGCAATTAACTTTCCAAATCCCATGATTAGAAGGGCAGTGGTGATTAGAGTTGTAACTCCACACAAATAGGTTCCGGATAAGAGAATGTGCCCCATATACGTGTATATGGAGGTAAGTATGTGTAATATCCTTTGGGGTGGGTGTAAATTCCGTACGGGTTTATAGTTCAATCCTGTCTTCCAGAGGGGTGCGTCCGTTTTGCATTCTCACAGCGCCCGACGACTACATCCTCCACTTCTCCCTCTCCCTCTCTGTTTCTCTCTCTCCCCCTTGTTTTGCTCCCGGTTTCATCCCTCCATCCGCGAGGTGCGCGAAGAATCCCATCCGCGGGGGACCGGACTGATTCCCCCTCTTTCCTTCCCCCTTCAACCGCTTCTTTTTCTTCTCTTTTTTTTTTTTTCTCCTCTTCTTCCCGGCCGGTAGTGCCTCCCACCCCTCCTTCTTTCCCGCCGCTCGCTGCCCCTCGTGCAGGTGAAAGAGGCAGAATTCCACTACAAAATATATAAATATTTATATATGTATATATATATATATATCCCAGGCAAAAGGGCGGAAAAGTCTAATTATCCCAATAAAAAGGGGTTGGACAGACTTAGTTGGTTATTAAACACTCTTAAAAATTCAAAGTCGTACCTTCCCTGCTTTGTTGGAGACCGTTAAACCTTTTCTAAAACGAATTTTGGGATTTTCACTTCACAGTCGCGAGCTTCTAGCTCTCCCTCCTTCTCTCTCTCTCTGTCTCCTAATCTGTGTTTACGTCGCTCACCCCCTGTTAACTCGACTCTGTGCTTCTCCTCTGCAGTCGGGAGTAAAAAAAAAAAAAAAAAAAAAAAAAAAAAAAGAGAGAGAGATTGAGAGAGTGAGAGAATAGAAAAAAATAGATTAGGGTAAAATAAAGACGAGGCAACGTCCCCGTAAAGCTGCCGTCCGGTCACTCACGCCGAGAGGCTTAACAGCACAGTCCCGCTGATCCTCGGTCCCCCTTGCCGGTCGCGTCTCCCGCACAGTTAATCCATATAGTGCAGCGGGCATGACAAGTGTCAGGTTGGACAAAATTAAAGAATGCGACTTCCTGCTGCTGCCTTCAAAATAAAACCCAACGCTTTCGTCGTTATATTTACAATCCGCAATCTGCAAGTGATATGTCTGGTCTGCTTCAGGCATTATATTTGCACTAATGTCCCACCAGAGGGGATATTACCCTTGTGTCTGTCTGGGTTGGTCCAACTGCCTCGGGGGCCCCATACCTTTAAGGGGCCCAAACCTCCATATTGACTGTCTGTATTGTATGGGATGTGGAGATGTGATTCATTCTCAAATATGTTTAGGAATATGCACCACTAAATTACATTATCAACATGCATTATTAACCTACCTAATATCAGAACCCTGTGTCATACAACGGTCCTGTGTCAAACAAATCCTTCTATTATTCAAGTTTATATTGTGCTCCTGTGCTATTTCTATATAAATCTGCTTAATCTGAATACTTTAAGGTGACCATATACATACACAACGCAGATGGTGATGGTGTTGCCAAAGGTCTAAGCGCTCAAGGCTCATTTTTGCCCTGAGGCATCCAAGTCGGTAAATCCAGAAATGCATTTGGCCAGTAACAGTAAACTTAATGATTAATTTAAATAAGGTAAGGCTGGCATTTCTATTGATCTTTAAAATTTCTAGTGTATTGCACAAGGGTTTACTCAGGTTCTACAAGCAGTGGAGTTAAATCTGCCCATACCACAAGGAAATTGTTTATCTGGGCATATAAGTACAAAAATAAAACGTTTTCACATGGAAATTAAGCTGTTATCATCAGAGTATTATTTATCTGCCATCACCTAAACTATAAGAGTAAGATCTCATGATTCATATCAAACTATTCAATGCCAGTAATTCATGAAAGAGAAGAGTAAGCAAGGGTTCATTGTATTAATAAATGTTCAGTGTAGCCTATAGAAAATGTCATCACATTAGAGTATGTTCAGAACTGATGCCAAGTTGCATCCAGTGGTCATGTCATCAAAATAATCAAAAATAAATTAGTCTGTTGATATAAATGCCAGTCCTTGAGAACAAAGGTTTTTGTTTTGTTTTGTTTTGTTTTTTTGAATAATTGACCAAATTAATGGTGTTTGTGGCGAGCCCACTTTGCCTTACCATTTTGTTTCAAGCAGATTTCAAATCGAATACAACACTGGCTTTTATTTTGAAGTACAAATCACCTTATTTCCGGACAGCACCATGATAGTCCTGTGTCGCTTGACGCAATTTAAAGCCTCTTACATGGAAGTTGTCGAGAAGCCCTCTCATTCCCTGTTCCGCGCACTGTGGCAGCCTACACCCTGTGTGTTCAACTGGACGCCGCATATTCACACGTTAAACTCACACAACTCTCCTATCATTTGTTAGAGAGGGTGCACTGAGTCTCCTTCCCTGTGTCTGCGCCTCAATCTTTCAGCACCTTGTCGACAGAGCGTGCCAGAAATGGAACAGAGAGTGACTACCACAATTTTCTGGCCCATATGGAAGTGTATGGTACCCTAACACTGGTTATATCTCACCTTCCCAGACTGCATTTTCTCAATCATCTCTCCTCTTCTCTGGTTCTCATTTTCAAGACTCTTTGTGAAAGAGTCTTGAAGAATGACATAGTGATATGAGCTACTGACCGTATCTCTCTCTCTGCTGTTATACAGAATATTGTAAATGGGTTGACAGTAGAAGAGATGAAAAGGAGAGGAGGGAGAGTCGGGAATAAATTCATACAGTCTGTGACTGGGCTTCAATGTTTGGCCATACTTTTATAGCTAAAAAGATTCATTTCATTCATTTCATCTATGGACAAGGTTCTGGGAAAAATATGATTTTTCATTTGTTGTTTGGGAATTGAACAAGATATCATTGTGCCTCCAAATGGGTATAGCAAGGTGTGAAGCATAAAATTTTAGCTATATTTTCAGAGAGACATTGACTTTGACATAATGCAGTCAAATGCTAGTCGATCTACAACGAAAATCATGTTTTCCCACACCCTCTCTCCAGATATTTGGATTTTTAAAGTGGATTTTTTAAGTTTATGTGGCCACTGATATCAGATGCAGGAGGGGTTTATTAAGCTGATGCTTCTACTAACATTTGGGGGACCATATCAGCTCTCAGTGCCATAAAAGACAAAAGTGGAGATACGGGGTTTCTGTAGGGCAATGATAAGCTTGATGGTGGTCCGTTGAAGCAGATATTGGGAGGTCTGTGGTTTGGGTCCCTTGAAAGGTAGGCCTAAGGAATATTAAGAGCATGAGGGAGAGCATGTGTGTCAGTGTGGAGCAGGATGTTGCTGGGTATGCATGCATTTTGGAATCACCATTTATTGGAAATATATGATGAAATTACATAAGGGAAATTAATACTGTATGTGGTTCATTGTACAGACTTTATTCACGCCTCGTCATAATCAATTTTTGTGATTCTTTAATCAATCATGTAGGCTCACTGACCAGCTAATTCCCTCATTGTCCTGCCATTAACATTTAAAGTATTGGTAAAGCCTCTTTATCACCAATCAATAATTGTAAAAGTAAAATGTGGCGTCACATGATTCGATGTGTTCACAGATGATGTAATCCAGAAGTGGGGTTGGGGTTAGAGTGTATAACTCATCAGAGGGTTGCTGGGTCAGCTCTGTTAAAAAGTTAATAGAATCTTACATGACTGGCATGAATAGCTGCATGTTATTCTGTAGAAGCTGTAGGCCCGTTACCTATACACCGATCAGCCACAAAATTAAAACTACCCAGCTAATATTGTGTGGGTCCCCCTCGTGCCACCAAAACAGTTCTGACCCATTTGGGCATGGAGTCCACAAGACCTCTAAAGGCGTCCTGTGGTATCAGGCACCAAGACATTAGCATCGAATCCTTTTATTTCCTGTTAGTTATGAGGTGGGGCCTCCATTGATCGGATTTGTTTTTCCAGCCCATCTCACAGATGCTCAATTGAGATCTGGAGAATTTGGAGGCCAAGTCAACACCTTGAACTCTTTGTAATGTTCCTCAAACATGCATTATTCTGCTGAAAGAGGCCACTGCCATCAGAAAATACTGTTGCGATGAAGGGGTGTACTTGGTCTGCAACACTGTTCAGGTAGGTGGTACATATCAAAGTAACATCCACATGAATGCCAGGACCCAAGGTTTCCCAGCAGAACATTGCCCAGAGAATCACACTGCCTCTTCCTGCTTGTCTTCTTCCCATGGTGAATCCTGCTGCCATCTCTTCCCCAGGTAAATGATGCACACGCCCCCAGCCATCCACATGATGTAAAGGAAAACTTGATTCACCAGACCAGGCCATCTTATTCCATTCCTCCAGTTCTGACACTCATGTGCCCATTGTAGGCTCTTTCGGCAGTGGACAGGGGTCAGCATGGGCACTCTGCAGCTATGCAGCCGCATACAGCAACCTGCAATGCACTGTGTTTTGACAGCTTTCTATCATAGCCAGCATTGAGGCTTTCAGCAGTTTGTACCATAGTAGCTCTTCTGTGGGATTGGACCACACGGTCAAACTTTCACTCCCCACACACATCAATGAGTATCAGGCGCATATGACCCTGCCGCCAGTTTTACCGCTTGTTCTTCCTTGGACCTCTTTTGGTAGGTACTGACCACTGCATACTGGGAACATCCCACAAGAGCTGCCGTTTCGGAGATTCTATGACCCAGTTGTCTAGCCATCGCAATTTGGACCTTGTAAAAATCGCTCAGATCGTTACCCTTGCCCATTTTTCCGGCTTCCAACACATTAACTTCAAGAACTGACTGTTCACTTGCTGCCTAATATATCCACCTCTTGACAGGTACCATTTTAACAAGATAATCAATGTTATTCACTTCACCTGTCAATGGTTTTAATGTTATAGCTGATCGGTGTAGATTTTATCTTGGTATTTTGATTAGTTTTGATTCATTTTGATATTTTTGTTTCATGACAGTGAACACAGACAATACATACACACTATTTAGCAGAAAGGTTGTTGGTGGGGTTGGGAGACTATACAATATGAAAAATAAGATGTTTTTGGTAGAAATGAGCCAGAAAAGTAGACCACAGCAAGATTTGTTTTTATTTTTATTATTTTTATTTTATTACTTCTCTCTCTTGAATTAGCTAAACACAATTGGAAATCCTGCAGAATAGGACCAGTGTTGCCTCAGTGCCACAGAATGATCGGTCATGACAATAAACTGGCATAATCTAACCTTCAGGCCACTGCTGCTGCCAATCAGTTTATTGATTAGCTCTTAACAGCTGTTAAAGTCATTGAGACAATGAAAGGTGGTGGATGGGATAGCTCCCCACTGATATCACTGGTCATTTGTCAGCTCATAAATGTGGGCCATCAACAATTGGTATTTAAAGCCTAATGACGCTGATTTATTTTCATTTTTTTGTTGTGTCTTCATTCAGTAATATAACCAATCCTGAAATACCGCTTTGTTATGGTTAAGGAACATTTTATGGGCGCGATAAATACATTTTTTTACTGTTTTACTGCCCCAGGGCATAAATTGAAAACAAGGGACTGTATCTGCAAGGGCTTGATAGAAATGTTGATCACCTGTGACTCAGCAATCGCTCAACCATGTGCAGAGATTTTTTTCTTTCAATCTTCCTTTTGTAGCTTTAAATTTACACCGGGAGCTGCTTAGTCAACCACAGTCTGCTAATTTCTGCCGGTACCAAACTAAACTGGATCCACTTGCTTATTTGCTCAACTGGCCCTGGCATTTGAAACATGTCCCTCCTATGGTAACACGCAAGCTACTGCTCAGCCCCATCATGGGTTATGGCTTAAAATAGTCATCGTAGGTTTATGCACTGCAGTAAGCTCTACATTACACCTCTTCCACTGGGAAGTGGTGGAAATGGTTGACATAAACTACCAAACCCTATTCAACTGTCAGAGCCAAGAGTGCCAGATTAATATCAGAGGTTGGGAGGCCAAAAAGTGTGTGCTACCCATATTGAACAACGAATTCATTTCATTATTTGTTGAGTATATGGAGCTATATACGTGGCTTTCCGCTGAGCTCACACACCTCCAGCTGCTGCAGAAACTGTGACACTCCACAAGCAATAATTTCAAAATGAGTAACTGGAACCCACTTGTGTGTAATGGCAATCTTTGCTTTTGGCAGGAGAGAGTCTGGTCTGTAAATGCACCTAAACTTGCTAAATATCTTTCACAGGCAACAATGCTTCTTCTGTCAAACACAGCACAGCACTCAGTTGTTTTGAACTGCACACCTGAGTCATTTCCGCACACAATGCCACTGACAGAGTTCCATAACAAATGTACTGATGTGAAGCAGACAGAGTGTTTTCCTCGCAAGTTAAATATCTCATCAGCTGCTGGCTGCTGTCGGTCCCCCTCGTTACACAATGTCCTCTTTGATTGGATTAAAATTTAAACATTTTTCTCATTTTATGTTTGCCTGCTTTATTTTACCTAATGTCTTAGAGTGGATGGGAATGACTGAAACGGGGATTCAGTGATCTGTGACTTAAAAAGAATGCGGGGCATGGGCGTAAATATAACTAAGTAAGGTACATAATATTGAACACTTTCACTAAAGGTTTAATAAATTAAAAAGCCATATTTACAGCATGTTTTCAGTATATTGGTAGAAATTGATGTGTATATATACACACACATATATACATATACATATGTATACATATATACTGTATATTTGTATAGCATGTGATATCAGTTTTGGAAACAAAAACAAAAAAAAACTTACCTTACCTCGGTAAGCTCCTGTTTATTTTCTTTTCCATGTTCCACCAATGATGATAATGAAATTGAGAATAAAATTTAGCTTCCAATCAGTCAGTTTTTTCCCAATTCCTTCCTCTTGTCAGGGCAGTGCAGAGTAAGCTTTGGTGACATATAACAATATACCTAACCCAGTGTCAGCACTCCAACCTGCGATCGCTGTCATTTTTGTTTGTAGTCAAACGGGGGTTTGGAATTTTTCCACTCTGCATTGCACAGAACATAGCACAGCATATTATTGTACAGATAACAAATGTATGTAATGGGAAATGGGAGCTAGCATTAATCACTGACCAATGAATCAGTTTAGATCTGTGAAAAATATATACCAGACGGTTATTCCTTTGAATTCTGTTCAACACATATTGAGGTATCTGTTATAAGAGGATTTATGGGACAGATATTGGCGCACAGATCTCTTCTGCAGAGGACAGAATTTAAAGTAGACTCTAGTAGAATTTTTTTTTTCAAAAATGTGTCCCTTTCTTTGGAAAGTGGTTACCGCAATTGCTATGGACAACTAGAGATCATTCAACATTTCTTATAATGTAATTTCTTATAACACTAAAATCATTCTTGCAGTTTCTAAAATTTATAACAAGGGGCTTGTTCTTAACAAGCACAGCAGTGTCACAACCAGTCACCGACCAGTGCTCTTGACATTCTAAGCCACTAAAATTGTAGGCTTCCAGCGGTGCTGATCAGTGCATTGATTGCCTGATCAGCAGGAGGCCATGTTGGAAACGGTGGTAAGACTGAAATAATTGGATGGCTGGATAGAAATCCCTTCAGTTAGACTTGGAACAGTGATCAGAAAGGTAGACATCCAGTAACCAATTCAAGAAAAGGCCTGATGTACTGTAGGTTGTGTAAGGTAGCTACATTTTGATGAAATTTGTGTTATCATTTCAAATCATATCCTTTAAATAATAAGCTATAACCTCAGCGTGAATTTTATACAGCTTCATTAATCATGAATTTACATTATCGCTATCCCATAACTTGTAGTTGTCAATCCAAACTCTTAAGGGTTTTGCTTTTAAATTCTTTCCACTTGTCAGAATTTGACAGTGTTCTCATAGCTGCCACTAAAGCTATAGAATCCCCAACCCTGGTAATGTTTGTGTCATACTCTATCCACATAAAAAAAGGCACTGTCAGTATCAACATAAGCTGCTGAAGCTTTAGCCTTCTGTCAGTATGGATCAAGCTATTGATTAGCTGTTATTGATATTGCAGATGGCAGCAGATCATATTAACTGAAATGTTTTTTTGCACACAGTGGACTGGTCAGGAAAGTACACACTCAGCAATGACTGAGAGCCTCAATCCAGGAATCTTCCACTTGTTATGTCCCACCATGCTCCTGAGGACAATATTTACTTTGTCCTTGTTTTGTTTCTTTGTGCTTCCTGTTTTATTTTGAAATCATTTACCGCTTGTGTATATGGTTGTTTTGCTTCCTGCCCTTGTGTGTTCTGCTGTCTTTGTGATTGTGATTTGTGATACAAATGATCATGACTGACAATGGACGCAGATCATCTTGTAATTTACCTTTACTTAATAACTATCAACATGTTATTCCCACAGGCGAACTGTGAACGTTAGTGAAATTACTGAAGAGAAGTTAATGTTGTAGCATAACCTATGCTCAGTTTGCATCTCATCATCTCTTCAGCTATATATATAATGAGTGGTGGGAGGAGTATTCAGATCCATTACTTAAATAAAAGTACCAAAATAAAAAAATTCCAGTGATGTAAAAACACTCCATTAATACTCCATTGAGTAAATACTCATACTAAGTCAAATTCCTGCATGGAAAATCATACTTAAGTATAAGTAAATAAGTGTTAGCAGACTGTCCTTCAAGAAAAAACGATTAGACTGTTTTGCCAGATGATCTTTTTAATTCTATATGTTTGAAACAAAATAATGATGATATGAACAGTTGTAGATTTAATGTATTATGCCTGTCTTGCATAAATTTGACAATTATTTTCATACAATCATACTAATTGGGATGCATGATGGCAGTGGCCTCTTTCAGCATTCATAAATATGAGTGGACAGGAGGTGGACGAGCATTTTGTTTCACTTTTGTGACTGGTAGCCTATATTCCTTTTTTTATTTCCATTCCAACCTTGGTAATGAAGTCATATTTTTCACCGGGTTGTCCACATTCATATAGCCTGCATTATAGGACAAGGTAAGAGCACACGGGGCGAAGTAGCTTGGTTGTCTTTTCTTAAGTCCCTATCAATTCTCCTTCACATCTTTCCTTGACCTCATGACGTTTTCCATCGAGGTTGGGGTAAAGGGGTTGGGAAAGGAGATTTTTTTAGACTTTTCGACCGCAGCCTCTGTCTTCCCCTCACTCTTTGTTGGATCATCTGTTTATGTTCCTGCTTTGTTCCTCTTCATGTTCCTGAGTTTTTTCCCAGTGCGCTTGCCTGCATCTCTTTTGGACATTCTTTGTTGTTATTAAAGTACTCTCCACTGCACCAACCTGCCTTCACGTGTGTCTACATTTGAGTCCAGAAATCACTTAACTGTGACACCACTGCATCTGTTTCCTGCATAGTCATATTCCCTTAGCGGGATGTAATGTCCTCAGAAATAACATTGAAAGAATGCAATTGTTCTGAAATGTTCACAGAAACAATAGTGGACTCAAGAGATGTCCCTGTCTGGCTATTCAGTGAGCTAAACACACCAATAGAGATCAACTGTTGTTTTAGTGCTTTACATTCACTATAACACTAAAACCAATCCAAGTGTAAAACTTTGAAATACATACAACAAAAATAGACAGATATCGATTTAAACACAAACATTTTCACACCTCTGCTTGATACGATTTTATCTTACTCAAAACTCACACACATCACAAAGATGATGTCCATGTACACAAAAGTGTTCATTTTTCGATTTCTGTCCTAAATCTATGACACAATTTTCATTTAGTCAGAATTATCAGTTGTGTTTCTAATGCGCTCAAATCTGTAGGGAGTCGTGCTCAACGGCACAACTGCAGGCAATGAACAAGCACAAAAACTTGCAAAGAGACAGGAGTACTTTGGCGTTTATGCCAAAAAAGTGAAAGACTAAATCAAATCTAATCATATATATAATGCTTCTGGGGCACCCAGATGTGCAAGCCAGTCTGTGTAAAAAGGACAATTACAATCAATAAAACCTTACAGAATTCTATATACACTATGTAGCAAACACAACTCATATATCCGTTAACCCTATATATTTAGTGAACAGTATGAGCTCGGTTAGATAAATATTCTCTGAGTGTACAATTTGATAATTGAAAATTAAGAAGATACTATCAAAGTGGCATTGCGAAAAAAGTAAATAATAGTACAAAATGGGAATAAGAAGAAAAATAATCAAATTGTAGAGGATCGTCCCTAACCCTGATTGTATATAAAGTCATAACAAATAAAAAGTCCAAAGTAAAATAGCACATTACAAAGATATAAACTATCAACTATTAAGGTTGCAGTACCCATAACCAGTGTTGTACTTTTTTGTAACTAGCTTTGGTGACATAAAATAAAGAAAAATCTGCTGTCCTTCACCTAAAATGCATCCAGAAGTTTGCATTAATACGGCAAGTATACCTGTGAATATCATCAAACTTACTTAAGGTTGGATGTGATGATGAGGCTTGCAGCTGCCGTTTTTGCAGCTTCAAATCTACAGTCAGTATCAATACTGATTATAATTAATCATCTCATGCATACAAGACAGCATATGGTGAAAATTTTATTCAGAAATGTATTTCTAGGGTCATTCTGATCACATTGTTTCATTCTAGTCCATAGCCATGATGCTTTTGAGATAGTACATAACACTGTTACGGGAATTACAAAAAAAATTGTGTTATTATCAAATATGCAGGTAATTGCAAACAACAAGGAACAAGGAATAAACTTTGACATTTTAACTGAAACTGAATATTATTAACACGGCAACCAGACTAATGAATAATCCCTCATTGGCCTTATTTGATCCTGTTGTGGAACTCAAGTTAATGAGAGTTCAACCTCATTAAATTCAGCGTTGCTGCTAAAACTAGAGATAATTTAAGTATCTTGGACAATATGTCAGCACAGACAGACTTGCTGAGCAAAGGAGGAGTGAAACTGAATATTACTAATTAAAACTAGATTAAAGTATCAGCATTTCTTATTTACTATAGTTTTAAACCTGCAGTGCAGTACTCTTGCCCCACCCCCCACTCCGAATATTTTACAAATGCCAACCTGACCAACAGCAGTAAGGCGACATCAGTGTCTGCCTTCTGTCCCTTCTCTGCTATCAGCGCTCTCCAGTGAGAAAAAGACACACCACTGGTAAACCTTGTTTATCTTCGCTGTCACGCGCTTTCTCTTTTAGACTGTAATCCTTCATCTGAACGCAGAATTTCTTTTTTATCTGTAAAATCACAAACTTTTCTTTGACTACTTCCTAGGTTTTTCAAGCATAGGCTCCGCCACACTCCTAGTTGCTGTAGCCTACTCTGTCTCCTTAGCCACGGTTGCGCTCCTCTTCAACTCTGGCAAACTTGCTGGTTGAAGCAAAATTCATTGTTACTGCCGCACAGCGTGAGAATTTTGCTGCACACACCATATATAAAACCCCGGTATACTGTGAAATACAGAAGCCAGGTAAATCTGAGGCAAGGCTTAACCGGGATTGTATGAACTCACTTGGAAAGGGCTCAAATGGACATTAATTTATAGGTAAAAGTCCTGCACTTCAGTTTTAAGAAATAATGCCCTTAACACATCAGTGTGCTTGGTGTACCTGAGACTTTAACCCCACAGCTGTCCGGGAAAATGATCGTGCTTTACTGTTAACAACATTGTGTGCCCAGCAGTAGATCAAGCTAACACTTTTGCTGACAATATGTTAATTTATAGGATAGTGGCATTTTGTCACAGCTCTTAAATTATATGTCAAATAATTTGGTTTAAATTTTTTGTTTGTCAGTACAGTAGTGTGTGTCTATGAAAACAGTTGGAGCCTGTGAGTAAGGGAGGCCATACCAAACCTGTGTTATTTGATGAAAATAATCTAAGGAAATGGGTTCTGTTCCTTAACATTGAAGCTTTAAGCTATATCTCATGTGTCTTCAGTCAGCGAATAGAGATGTCTCGTCCTCAGGCACATCACATCAACATTGTCTCCAATTTACAATAAGTGGTTTTTTCTCCCATCTCTGGTGTCTAATGTGGATGACCTCCTTAATCTTCCTTCTGATGCCCACAGTCTCCTGAACGATGATCTTAACACCTTCCCAGTAGATCTTGTGGCTAGGGTACTTAAGGGGTTGTAAGGTTTATGGTAAGTGCTGTCTTCCTGTGCCTTAAAGACTCTGGTGAGTTGTTCCAAGAGCACTGGGATGGAATTCTTGGAGCACGTAGTGTTGTTTTTGTCCCTCATGGTGTTTCCTCAGGACAGGATTTTTCAACATTTTGTTGGCCGGGAGGGCATTATCAACATGCTATACTTCTTGTCGATATTAGCAGTGTGCATTTTGGTGACAGCGTCATCCATATAGTGATACCAAATGTCAGATGAGTTGGTCGTTGTAGACAGTTGACCTGCTCAAAATGCTCCATGTGTACATTGGCTTCTATGGGATATATGAGTGAGCCCATAACTGTGCCCTTGTTCTGCCTGGAAAATTCACCCATGTACAAGAAGTAGGTGGAGTCCAAACATAATACAAGGAGCTTTGTTACCAGTCCACACTGAGGTGAGTCCTGTCCTGGCAGCTGTGATCTTGTTCTAACCGCCATCTGATGACCTTTGCAGCTTCCTCGTCGGGGATATTGGTGAATAGTGCACTAACATTGAACGATGCTAATTTCCGAGTGGGGGGCAACTCCAGTTTCTTGATTTTTTTGACAAAATCATTGCTGTTCTTAATGTAGTGTTCGTCTTCCCCAACAGTGGACTGATCACCTCGGCAAGGTACTTGGCCTCTTCATACATAATATGACTGCTCCTGATGCTACGCCATGTGTGTCTGAATGGGTGAATGATACATACATTGTAAAGTGCTTTGAGTGGTCTATACACTAGAAAGCTCTGTATACAGTAAGTGCAGTCCATTTACCGTACCCGTCACCGTCCCCATGTCCGCCGATAGGGCGGATGGCTCCTATCCCCTCAGGGTTCCTCTATGTTCTAGGAGTCTAGAGGGTAGGGGGTAGACCTTGAGTTTTTGTTCTTTTTGTTTGATTCTGGTAGCAAGCCTGCTCCCTGACTGTGATGATCTCATTCACTGGGATTTTCTTAGTCATCGCAGAAAAGTTCAGGCCTTTCCATAGCACCTCAGTTTCTGCTGTGGTCAGCTCTCATTCCAACAAGTTTAGGACCCAAGTTTCCTTGTCTATGTTGCTTCCAAACCAGCTCTATTCGCTGCATGAAGCTTCAATGCTAAGTAAGTGGACTCTTTTGCATAGCTTATCTTCATTAAATATTGTTCCCAAAGGTCAAGAATAAACCTGCTTTAGACTAGACAGTATGACTCCTGACTATAAAAAAGACATCAGTATGTTCAAACTGTAGGGATTGATGACAACAGAAAAATAAAATAAAATGAAACTATTATCTGTTAAACAGCAACCACATGAAAACAAAAAACAAAATATCAATTGGTGAAGCACTTAAACACTAAAGTTGGCCTTTTATGCTGTTGAGTCATCTATAGTGCATGAAGCAACTACAGATACAGTATGAGGTTCATTAGCAGCAAAAGTTTTGACAGTTCTGACACAGTCAGCTTTGTTCTAGAATAATAAGGCTGAGAAACACTTTCTCTCCATACTAAAGCATGCACACACACAAGCACACATGCACACAGAATAAGGCACTAACTTAGTTATCTTTGCACCAGCACAGTGAAGCTAAAATCTTACATTATACAACACTGACTTTCAATACGAATATCAAACTTTTATTTTTATTAAGGTAAGGTAATATTAATTATAATAATAACAATGCAGCTACTGTGCATACTGCATTTCTTTCATTTTTCTAAATATGATAAAAGGGTTCTTGGACATATGGAAGACAGCATCTGACTGATATCTGAAAGTCAGTGTTGCTAGCAGACGCGCTGAATACTTCAGTGATGAGTTACTGACTGAAGAACATCCTACTGTACATCCAATAAACATCAATATAAAGTTTAATTTTCCCTTTTTCATCAAGTTCACGATTTGCGTAGTCTGTTTGTCAGTATCCCGGTGAACACAGATGAATGGGTCGCTGTCACAGCAGAAATATGAATGAAACTTAAATTTCTCCTTTTTGGCAATTACAATTTGACCAGTTGGACACAGATTTCTTAGCAAGAATGACATTTAATTTCAGTTCCACTTTAACACATATTCAATTATAGCAAACCCAGATCTTATGATTTTATTCTCTTTTTTTATCGTAACCAATGGCAGTTGACGATTGGGCTTTAACTGCTTCCAGTTTTGTTAACAGATTGCTATCATCTTAATGCTCAATGCATTTTCCCCCAAACACCCATCTCTTTATCCGTGAGCGCTGCCATATGCCTTTCTCACCCCATACATATCACCAAGCTAACAGCGTTGTTAGTCATGTTTGCCTTGTCGGGTAACTGTGCTTCAGGTCATAACATCTGCTTGGAACTGTTCATGTGTGTGTTTGTGTGAGTAGTTTCCTGAGCCAGGTACATGTTCCATTCATGGTGAGATCTCTTCCTTACGCTCTCTCTCTTGCAATGTCATCTACCCTGATTCTAATAAGGCTTCTAAAAGTGTGTAGTTGTTTGTTTGTGTGTGTGTGTGTGTGTGTGAGAGAGAGTGTGTATACTACCAAACAGATAAGCCTTCCCTGCAAGCCTCTTATTCATGCAGCACCTAACAAGACAAAGGCCACAATCACTCTGAAAACATCTTTTACTTGTTTAGACTTCAGCATGACCAAAGAGGGCTTGTGTGTATGTATGTTTATGAGTTTACCTGCATTAATACGTGTTTTATATGTTATATGTCAAAGGCTATGTTACTATCTGTGCCTACGTGCTCACATGGGCTTTGTGTGTGCATAAACATGCTTGCTTTTTGTACTGATTGTGTTTCTGTATTGTGCTATGTGTCTGTTCTTGTGTGTGTGTGCACCCTCACAGATAAGCCTTCCCTGCAAGCCTCTTACTCGTTCAGCGCCAAACGACAACAAGGCTGGCATTACTAATAAACTCAGCGTCTACGCTCTGATATTAGCAATGAATTTGGAGTTTCTCAGAGAAGCTCAAATCGGCGAGGCTGACACACAAAACATTCACATTTCCAGAGAGACAGAAGGGTGAGAGAGACCAAGGTAAAAGAAAGAGACTAAGCAGAATATGTGAGAGACTGACCCATTAATATTATTTTGCAAAACATGGCCTATAGAGCATAAAGATGAATTATAACACACCATTACACCAATTCTGTCAATGGCTGCACACAGAAACAAAGCCCAAGACAGTGTGCCCCATGACTAATGCAGGTGTCACGTCAAGATGTGTCATCTGTTCATGTTCCATTAAAAATGTAAGATAATAGTGTCTTTTTTCTTTTTTTCACCTTTTAAACCTTTCTGTTTAAGCCAACAACAGTCCTTTTTTGACTTTGTATTTGCCAAAATGAGGCTGGTGGTTACAAGTGGTAAGCAAGAACTGATTCTCATTTTAGATTCAACTCTAAATTATGTGCTTGAGAGTGAGAGTCGGTTAGCTCTAACAGTTCCTGTTATTGATGCCAATGCATTACAAGCGACGACACAATGCCACAATGCATGCTGTCAGGTAACATTCTCTAAAGAGCCAAATGCAATTTGCCTTTACAAAATTGATTTTAAGGAAGGGTCATTTTACTGCAAACCCATTTAAAAGATAAGGCTGGTGATGTTTTTTATGTATTGTTTTATCTCATTAATGTTTTTTTGTAAAGATTTTATCGTTTTTTATTCTATTAATAATTTCAATAAAAAAAGACGAAAATCAACAATGATTTGATCCTACTAACAAGTATTCACTGTGTAGCTGAAGCCAGATATAGTTCACTCCTGTATTGTTGTTCAAAAACAGTTAAAAGCACATAAATAAGCCACGCTGTTGCACTGGGTGACACGGTCCATCAATGACAATCCCAGATACACCCCGTCTGTTCAAATCTACAGGGCCCAGCTACGAAACTATGTTTGTGAACCAGGACTGGCCTTTTCAGTAGGAACGAATGGGCTTGGGGCTGAGACAGACAGGGTAGGAAAGTCAGAAGGTTTTTAAGGGACGGACACACATTGTTGCTGTTCAGTCTTTTCACAGAAAATGTATTGGCAATACATGCTAATGAATTAAAGGAAGTTTATGACAGCTGTGGGACTTTGAAATTGAAATATTAAGTATTAAGAGTCTGCATCATTGTGAATGTGTCTGATTTTCAGCCCCGTAGACTGAGTACTGTAAAACCAGCAGGTTCTTCAGACGTTTTAAACTTGATTAGTGATTCATTACCCGATGCTGCTGTAATGTGATCTGCCAAAAGTTTAACTTGTGCAAACGTTTTCTGGTGCACTGCGCTATATTGGAAACTGCTTACTATCTCACCAGACCTTCTCTTCAGCTTGCCTTATGAGGCAAGCAGGAAAACATTTATTTTCTGATGGCCTCTGAATTTGACCATTGTATTTTATCTTCTATACACTGCTCACTATTACTATATTCAGTTCAATTCTACAGAAGCTGACTCAAAACTCAGTACGCAAATGTCGTGTGGAAAGAAAAAAAAGTGAGCATCCAAGAATTATAATCGTGATTCTACAGAGAGCTTCTGTCTTGGCATTGCCTCAGTATGTCTTCGCTAGACATCGCAGAAGAAAAAAGTCAGAGATACAGTATAGAGGAGGCAGTGAGTGGGAGAAGAACAGGATGGAGTGAGTCAGCCCACTATGCTCTAGTTTGCGATGGCGGACTGTTGAGGAATGAAACCCAAATATACAGCAAAGACACAATGAACCAAATCATAAAGCCATTTCTGTACTATGTGAATATAATAATTAAATAATACATAATTTTTTCATTCACGACAGTTCCAGGCATAAGTTCCTCTAATTCTATTGCCTTTGCATACATTTCACACTTTCTTTTTGCTTGTCTATATCACTGGCACAACACTCTACTCTCAGTTCTTGAAAGCTTTTACATTTCGGTGCACTAAGCCAAAACAGCAATTTGTCTTGAAAAAAATACTCAAGGTAAAAGAAATGTAAGAAGCCACAGTGTCACAGAAAATGTTTATCATCGCTTATCATAAAGTTTGGCCATGGTGCCTACATGAGTGTGCCACCAAAAGCAGGGATGTCTTTGCAGCAAAGCTGCTGTGAAAATCCGTTCGACAGGCTGGAGTAACCTTATTAATACCAGGGAGAGTTGTCTTGGTATAGTAATTGACTTAGAAGGGGTGTTCCCCAGCTTTTCAGTCACTGTAGGCAAGAAAGAGCATAGTAAAGTGTATGAATGGAAAGAAAATTCAGTGCCCCAGCCCATGTGCAGTATTACAGAGAAATGTATAAGTTTGAAGAAAATATTTCTCAGTTTCCAAATGAAGTCTGAAGCAAAACATTTGTCTGTAGTGGAATGGCTATAGGTGAATAAGCATTATACTGTATTTATCTGACAAATTTATGAAGGGAAATTATTTTCTTATTGTGAACTATTTTTAAAAACTTTGCTGCGCTTGCAGGAAGGAGCTGCAAAAACTTTGACTGCAACATTACTTTATGTTAAGCTTGTGTGGCAAAATGCAAATGTCATACTCTTTTTGGCACCTAAGGAAAAGTCAAGGCATCACAAAACATCATCTGGGAACCATGAATACATGAATAAAATATTGACAGTCTATCTCGTAGGTGTGGAGATATTTCACTGGATCCATGAAAATTTAGATCTGCTTCTGGTGCTAGTCGAAATTCAGGGGCACACCAAAGTCATTAGGATTCATCCTGTAAGCGTCTATTAAATTTCATGGTAGTTCATCCAATAGCTGTCACAACATGTCACTAAAAACCTAAAATGTCAGGGTCATGTTGGCCCAAAAGGAAAAGTCAGAGAACCACCAACGTCAACAGGAAACACATGAGAATCATGAATATCTGAATATTGAGCCAATCAATACAATTTTACAATTTTGTAAATGTTGAAAAATCTGAATGGGAAATTTTGACCTGTTCGTACATGTAGATAAAAAGTATGGGGATCACCAAAGCCGCTGGGATTCATTCGCTGGCACCAAGGATGTCTGTAATAAATTTCATGGCAATCCATTCAATAGTTGTTGAGATTTTTTTAGTGTAGATAAAAGTGGTGGACTGACAGAACAACACTGAATAGGTCTCTCAGTCATAGTATCACGAAAACTTCAATTCATGTCAAAGCTGGAAATTTCTTTATATGTCTGGATTGATGAGAGGAACTCTATACCCTTGGAAAAAGACAATACTGTCTGTCTGTTTTATTTTGACAATCTCTGCCCACTTAATTTCAAATCATTTCAGTTCAGTAGCATTCAAGACATTTCTTTCTAAAGCAGACATAGCAGCAGCGATAACAATGTCAACATAAGTGTATAAGTGCCAATGGAAATCCTGTCAATAGCAATTTCTCTTTCTTATGTTCAGGTAATGTATTCCAATCACAGTGGCTGCCTGGAGGACTGCCTCACCGAAGGGATATTTTGACATTTTGAGTTATAGTCAGTTTATTCTTCACCACATGCTTGTCACAGTGATGGTTGAGATTTCTGAGTGTGTTCTTTACTTTCCATAAAGACATTTTTTTATTGAAACAAAGGACCTTTCCCATGGGAACGTGGTCTCAGACTTTTGGACCTCACTGTATGTTCTCAGGCTGTTTGTGATAACCTGAAGGAAAAATGTCATTGGGGATGAGATAACTGGCCAGCCTCTCTGCTGTCCTTTAACTCTATTACAGGGCAGCAGGGTGTCACCCTGTAATCTGCCCTGCTGAAAATTCAATGAGAATTCTTGCCAGGAAAAGGCTACCTCTCTCCTGTTGACCTTGACATTTGACCAGTTTACTGAGGTTTATATATATATATATATAATATGCATACACCTGCACCATGTGTCAACAATTGGAATGCAAAAACAAACAGAACAGAGAGAAAGGCCAAACCCCCAAAAATTGAATTTAATTATTTATACTGTATATATACAATTATAATTACTATATATATATATGTATGTATATAAATTAAATAAAAACAAACTGTACCATACATACGTTTTGTACAAGTCACAGGAGTCAATGCCAGCATGCATTGCGTCACTCGCGATTCAAACCCTCTGCCATGAGGGTACAAGTGCTAATCACACCAAAGCTGCACTGTAAAGTAAATATATTGCTGCCAAAGCTTTTACAGTGAGCGCCTGACCTGCTACTGTTATCACTATAAATGGGTGGATGGACATTATCTGCTGTTTAATACATAAGGCAGTGATTAAAGGTCCGTCTATATTCGTAACCGAACTGACGGAGCTAAGACAAGGGGTACGGTCATTACAGGTTAAGGGAGATAGTAAATTAAACCAGGAGAACTTCTCTTCTTATCTCTTTCCTGTTCATCTCTTCTTTCCTTAACTTTTTGGGCTTTTTTTTCCTGACAGGGAAGTGGTAACTTTCCTCTCTCACTCAGTGTTTCTTCTTTCTTTGCTTGAGCCCAAACTCTTTGAGAGGTGATTACTCAGCATGACTGGCTAGCACAGTGTCAGACTGCTGGTTGATTGACTGATTGTCTAGAATAGCAGTTGGTCAGATATCTTTTCACTGCAGGGCCAGGTGAGGCTTTGCTGCAGTCCTGTAGCAATTAATGGGGTTTTCAAGGAGTGACATTGTTATTGTCATTCAAATCAAACAAGCCCTATACATTTTCACAGCAAGTGACAGTAGGGCTGGACTCTCATTAATGTATTTTGTAAAGACTTCTTTTTAAAACCTTTCTGTTCATCACTTATAATACCTTTTTTTCATAGCTGCCAGCTCTTCATATTAAGCGTAATACTCACCCAGTGGACTCTAATCACAGGAAATCCTGCAACATTCCCAATTTTCAGCTTTGAAAGTTGATGAGTTTTATAGTATTCTGGAGGCAGACATATACACTAATCTACGGTCTACGAGAGCAGAGAAACAGTGCTCTTTGGTAATTGAACTCTATTACAACAGCCCATTTGATGAGCTTTTTTTTCCTGATAGCTTTCTTTTTAGTTTAGTTCCCAAATAGATCTATACGTTGCTGTTAGCATGGTTCCAGATTAGCAGAAACAGTTTTGACTTCCTCCATTTTCATACATAGTCAAATTTCATACTGAGCTCATTAAAAAAAAGTAGGACAAACTCTTCCTGCGGGAAAAAAAATCCACTTTATTATAGGTAATTGTGACTGAAATTATTACCGGGCTGTGGGTGAAAAATTACCCACATACAGTAAGTGCTCTGGAAGGGATTCAAATCACTGACCAGCACTGGTAATGTTAAAATCACAACTTTTCCAAGAGAAATAAATCCAGACTTTTACACATCCAGTTATCTATGTGGTGCTCTTTCCTTTTGTTTTGCACAATGCGTAAATATAATCAAGTAAATCTAGGACTAAGCACATCGTTAAGTCTACACATGAAGAGAAGGCGGATATGATTCAAAATAAAAATGTATTCATGCAAGTGATCATGATGTTATCCTCTGGTAAAGTTTTGTACAACAAAACAAGTCTACAGTATTATGCTGAGAAGAACTTCATCATTAATGGCCCTTAGAAGCAGTGTTTTATGACTAAATATTCAATATGCTTATATTGGGTTTTTATGGAGAGCTGACTAGATATGTCCCTAAAAACCCTTGCAGAGTTTTCACCCTTTGTCCTTTCTTTTTAAAAGCGGAAGTAGCTGGTCGCTGGTTCTTTGTCTGCCTCATTCAGCCCTTGACCGCTGCAGACAAATGCAGATAGTTATTTGGAAAAACTTTTTGGTTATAGATAGACAGAAAATTTTAATTCTACTGAACCCCTGCTCCTTTGTCGGAGTGACAAAAGAAAATTAAAGACTTCCTTTCAGGAAGACCTTATTGGATATTGTGAGCGTGCAGTGATTTGGCAGCTTTAACAACAACAGTCTAGCTAACCAGACAGTGACAGATTAGTACAGATAATGTAGCCTCTCCAGAACAGGGGTGCACTGTGTACACAATGCATTGTTTCTTAAAGCTGTTTGTAGCTTCATACATCTTTCTGAATGAAGAAAAGAATGTTATGACTGATAACTTTGGGTGCAACAAGCGCACAATGCCTAATAACGTATTCACATACTTGCTTTTAGCGATTATCAGAGAACAAGAGTGTGGACAGATAATCACAAAAGAAACAGGAGAGCAGAGAGAAAAAAATCAGCTGAGATGGAGGTCAGTGAAGAGGGACAGAAATATGTAACATACAAAAACACAATTTGTATGTAGTAGAATGAAGAAGAGTGACCAGTTACGGAATCAGCTGTGCAATAAGAGGACCAACAAATGAAGCGTTAGATGGGCAACAGTGGTTTTTTTGTTCTTGTTATGTTCCTATGTTCCAAATTTTCTAACTGATTGTTGTGTTTGGGATAGTCAGTGAATGTCATAGATGGCCGATTTTAAATCCGGTATTATCATTTGTTCATGTACTGTGGATGATTTTTATACACTTTTCAGCCCATTAAAATTCATTTGATCAATTAAATTACAACTTATGTCAGAGTACACCCCTAGGGAGAATGACTGGTTGAGGGACTTTTGGGACAAGGGACAAGGAATAATTATAGAATAAATCACCAAGATCTTCAAAGTGTTAAATTTAGCAAACTGATGGGGCCAGGTATTGATATTGAATGTTTAATTTCATAAATAAAACACATATTTTAATATGTGCAATTTTGTAATTATAACATTTACATATACAATAAAGGAAGGCCCTAAACTCATCCGCAGGTTCTGGACTACGCCCAAGATATCCACTGATTCTAGAGCCACCTTTGATTTGCACTAGTGTCCATTTAACAACAAGATAACGCAATCCAAATACTGTTAGATGAAAGTTAAAGGAATAGTTTGATGTCTTGGGAAATAGGCTTATTCGCTTTCGTGCTGTGAGTGAGATGAGAAGATTGTTATCACTCTCAAAAATATGAAGCCCCAGACAGCAGCCAGTTAGCTTCTCTTAGCACAAACGCTGTAAACAGGAGGAAATTAGCTAGCCGAGCTCTGTCTAAAGGTAACAAAAATCTGCCTACCAGCACTTTTAATACTCACTAATGAACATGATGCATCTTCCTTGTTTAAGTCATACAAAAACCAAATTTACACTTTGGTTTTGGTTTATGATATGTTGTGGTTTCATGGGGGTTATGTGCTAGACTATTTCTTTGCCAAGTGCAGTGACTCCCTGCAGTCTCTGTTCAGACTGGAAGTCAATATTTTCGGCACAGTATTTTATTTCAAATTCTTTGTGTAAGCTTTAACAGTAAATTGTTGTGTCAGTGCAAATGTTTGTAATAGTGATTTAGGTTGTCAAAAAACAAACTGCCCTCCCAAATTGTGCTCTCTGGATGAAGCAAATCAACAGCAGGGACCCTACCTAAATTAATGGCATCATTTGAGTGTGGATTCTGGACAAGGTAAAGTTACTGGAAAGCAGCCATATCCATCACAATATATTAGAGGGTATTTAGGGAAGGACAGCAAAAGTGACAACGTGGAGGTTCTAAGAATAATTAGCATATTGCCTAAAAATTATGACAGGACACATGCAGTCCTGGTTATTGGCACCCCTGAACTTCAAGTACATAATTCTGAATATTGTTAGAAATACATGCAAATGAACAAATTTGTATAACCAGAATATTTTAATAAAATGTCCAAGGTTACTGAACAAAAGAAAAAACACGAAAATTAGTTCCTAAAAAAAACAAAACAAATAAGACTCACTTGTGCTTAATTTTCAGTGTTCACATGACCTGGATTGACCAATGAATTATGGTTTTATTTCATAAAAAAGGGGCTGATTTTTACCAGTTATTGCTATGCTATGCTATTACCCAAAAATATAAAAGTTTCAAATGCCACAAGGCAATCAGCAAAGATCTTGAAATCCCTGTTTCAACAGTTTGTAATGTTATACAGAACTTTAACAATCATAAAACTGTTAGGGCGCTTCCAGGACGTGGTGGTAAGAAGAACCTCAGTGAAAGAAGTCTGAGAAGGTTGATGCGGGTTGTGGAAAGCAATCTGGAGAGGTGGTTTCAACCTGTACCTTACGCCGCACACTAAACCAAGTAGAGGTCCATGGGTGAAGGCCAAGGAAGAAACCACAACTATTAAAATATGGTGGAGGTTCTATCATGCTCTGGGGCTGCTTATGGTACTGGAGGCATAGAATGTATCAAGGCATATTAGAGCAAAATGTGTTACCCAGTGTCAGATAACTAAGGTCTTGGTTAAGGTCTTGGGTCTTTTCGGCAGGACAATGACCCAAAGCATACAACCAGCATGACAGCAGCACAAAAGAGTGGTTGAAAAGGAAAGGATGACTGTTTTAAACTGACCAGCAATGAGTCTTGACCTAAATCCCATTGAAAACTTTTGGAGAGAGCTAAAATCTGCCACTGCAAAAATGACTCCTGCAAACTTAAAAGAGCTTGAACACATACCAATAGAAAAGTGGCAGAAACTACCAGTAGACAGGTGCAAGAACCTTCTAGATGGCTACAAGAAAGGTGTAGAGGCTGTAATTGTTGCCAAAGGTTCTGTAAGCAGGTATTAGTGAAGGGTGGCAATAATTTTGTCCAAGGTACATTTTGTGTTTTCCTTGGAAATCTTATTAAAATATTCTGGTTATACAAAATTGGTTCATTTAGGTGGGGTGCCAATAATTCTGACAGTATAATAATTAAGCAAAACCAAAGTGTTGACACTTACATACTGTACCACAATTGGAGAGAACGGGCCCTAAGGATGAAGCTGTCAGTCCCCAGTGTGATCATGACTACCCACGAGTATAGAGGACATGATGAAACTGAATAGATTATCATGGGTACACCTCTGACCACTTACATCCAAGTCTCTATACAAATCCATATCATCCACAATCTGTGACTAGCAACTTCCTGTATGGTATAAAGTCCATGAATGCCTTTTGTGCTGCAGAGGGATGGACTCTTAGCTTGGACTTTAGGGACGAATCCTTAACTGAGAGATGCGACTTGGAGAGGTTATAAGAACCATTTATCTTCATTGCCAGCACATTATGGATCTCTTGCCTCAAGCATTTTGAGGATTGGATGCATCCGCACACTGACTTACAGATGCCCTCTGCCAATGGCAGACAAAGAAGGTACAGCTCAAACGGCTCTTTCTACATTATTTCAAGTGTACACAGGCATCAGGAAAATGATGAAACACAACCAGGGCCCCAGAACTGTAATTGTCACACCAATAAAACTTCAACTCAGTTTGTCAGACAGGTTACTTATTCATCTATTTTTTTCAGTGTTGGAAAATAGTTTTGTGTTTCAGATCCTATCAACAAGACTTCCTCGGCTGGCAGAAGAAGCTAATATACAGGCCCCGTCAGGACGAGATGCACCCCATTTATTATTATAATACGTATTACTGCTTCCAACTAGCTCTTAGCACCTCACAGTTGAGGGCAAAGCTAACGCCATTGCACATGCAGTGCTATTTAAAATGCAGATATCAGAAGGATGACACTGACATAGATAAATAACTCCAATCCAGCTGCATTTAAATTCATCCTGCTTAGAGACTGGCCAAAATGTTTTCTAATCTATCACTGTCCATATTGACAGTTGTTTGTGTGGCAGAGGACATCACTTTCTGGTACTGATGTATTAATGAATCAATATTTGAATTAAAAATTGAGGAAGTGATTGATTTCTTTTAGTCACACTTTTATTATAATAAAAGTAAAAATATGATTTTCTAATTGTGGATGAATTTATTTGTCAAACTGAATTCTTGAACTGTATTGTTTTTGTATCCTATCGTGGACCAAGTATCTACATACATATTGACAAGATAGAGATTCACACCCCTACTAAAAGCCTTTTATACAGACAGGATGATAGCAACATATTCTTTAGTCAGATTGCGTGGTTACTCATTGGCTGGAAAATTTGGATTTCAAAAGCAATTTCCCCATGGCATTCACTGTCCCATGCAACACACTAAAAAGATGTATCAATAATGGTACCACTGGCTGTAAATGACTGATTGATAGTGACCAGTTCCTCATTGATATTGGTCACCAGTAATAACAGTGAACCTTTCAAACCACAGACACAGCTGTCAGTCATTACACACAAAGGCAAGTGATCCCTTGGTGCTACAATGCCGTTGTTTCATCTGTCATTAACTCTGTGTGTTGATCAGTCATCCAGCATCCTGTAGCATGTCTTTGCAAACTTGTGTATAGTGCGCATGCTACTATGTATTTGCAAATAATGGCAAATAAAAACCTAATTTACTCCAATGAAAATAGTATCCACTTATGATAAGACAAAGAATCATTTACCACATCTACATTTACACTGATTAGCCGCAATATTAAAAACATTAAAACCACATAGCTGTGATGCTATCTGTGACATATACTGTATTTCATCATCTGCCTGTGTCTGTAAGCGTCTGCAGTCCTTGCATATTCACGTGAACTGCGTACATAGGCCGTATGTATGCACAGGCTGTACGTGTGCACTGTACTGTATGCACCGACTTAATGTTTGAAAGTGTCCACCTATATAGACGCCCAGTGTCTTGTAACAGAACCCATTCTCCACGTCTGTTTTGGAGTACACCAAGGCCTTAACTGAGAATGAATATCTGGGGGGAAAAATCACTGTTCAGACATCAAATAATACCACTGGTGGTGATCAAAATGCAAATCTTCTAGACAGCATAGTTTCTCTCTCTGTCTGTTCAAATTTTCCTTCTGTCTGCAATTTTCATTTTGAAGGTGATGGATTACACTGCAAATATGTGACCACACAAAATAACTTTTTCTGTTTTGCAAACTTGAAATCAGTTTTTTTTTTTTGGTTACCTTCTTTCTCCTATGAGATAGTACATGTTAGGGAGGGGCCATTTTGCTTAGTGACTCACAAAGTCCCTGGCCCCAACTGTCTTTGTTATACTGTTGTTAAAGGTCAAATATGAAAACTCTTTATAGGGCATATATTGTACAAAATGATTCACACTGGCAAGATATAACCATTCAACTTTTCTATCTTTGGCGTTGCTTTCAAACTTTGTCGTGATGTGGGTCAATAGAGTTCTACATGTCTATTCATTTTATCTAAATTATTTTCGAAACTCAAAAATGGACAATAGGCAGTACAAAATTGTGGCTGCTTTGCCTAGAACATGGAGTCTTTCTCCCTCTCCATCTCTCTCTCCCTGGCTGTCTTTCTCTCTGACAGTAAGTGGATTCAGGGGTGCAATTAGCATTAATCTGCCATACAGCTCAAATAAATGACTCCTAATAGACTCCAATGCAAGATGCTGCAACAGACTGCACAATGAGATCGGGCCAACAATCCCCTACACACACTATGTGCTCTTTCAAATTTCAATTATCTTTTATCCAAACAGCATTTCCTTACATAACCATAACCACACATAAAACAGAAAAGTGAAAACACAAGCGTCATTATTGTCAAGCAATTATAAAAAAGCACAAAGAGAAACAACAGCTAATTACAAAAACAGCACCCCTACAGTTACAGTGTTACAACATTTTCGTTATCAACATCAAGCAATAATATCAAGTACTGCAAAAACACAAAATGTATCATTTTCACGAGGGTAGATACAACAACAAACCTGCTAATAAAAATACTATTGATGTAACGGTTCTTGGATAAAGTAGAAAACCATAGAAAATCGGGCAAGGGACACAGGTAACAAGAGGAGTATATGAATGGGGTGGACTGACAGGGAACACTGGCGGCAATGTTTGGGAACAGGTATGGATAATCAAGGGGCGGGAGACACACGAGGGGAGGAATTGAAATGAGAATTGAGGTGAGTATTTCACAATGAAACAGGAAACAAGCCCTGCCTCCCTTAGTTACTGTTGCTACACCTATCAATCCTTCAGTTTTATCAGCTGTAGGTAGCTAGCTAGTAAGCTAACATTGTCTTCATGAGTTGACTCATTTTAAAACGACAATCTTAAAAGAGGTCTTAAATATGGACTTGATGGCTACATACATGATATTGTGCTAAAACACAAGGCTAAAGTTAAGATCAGACTGTTATTTCATTCTTACATGGCCGTTTGGCTGCTTGACTTAAATATTTCAAACTTTCGGATACTACTCTATGTTTTTACTTTTAAAGTTACAGGAGAAAAGGCTTTTAGGAGGAGGACCAACTGTTGTTGGGCCCATCTTTAAATTCTATCAGCTTTAGCTAGCTGGCTAATTAAGCATTAGGCATTAAGAGAATGCCGTTCCCAGGTGGCTTGTTATAAATGACAATATACAGTAAAAGGAGTCTTAAATATCGACTTGATGGCTACAAACATGATATTAAAACACAAGTCTATTGGGGAATTGCTTATTTCTTAATAGGCCTTTTTGCTAAACCTGTAACCCCACAAAATAACATAGCCAGTTAGTTAATTGTGTTCTCTTGATCTTCGGAAGTGACAGTTGGTTACTACTGTATGTAGTCAGCTGGATACCCAGTTAGTCAGACATGCTATCGTTTGCAGCTTACGGTAGAGCAGATTTTTTTAATCCATTTCATGTTTTTGTCCACCTGATGAACGTTATTCCAATATTAACTCTCTTTTAGCTCTGTTTTGGGTCTCAACCAACTCCTGAGGAAATTATCTGTCTCTTTAGCTGCTAAATGCTCCACTGTGAGCAGGTAGTTTCTCTCTGAAAGCTGTCTTAAATACTGACAGTAACCGCTTTAAAATAATCTTCAACTGAGATTCAATATGCCAACAGTAACACCAACAAAAACCTAACCTTAAAACATTAAAACCATAAGGAATATAAAACATTGAAACATTATATATAAAACATTTTTCCTTCTACCTCCACTACTTTTCATACAGTGATGCACATAAGTACAGTGCAATGTGAAAAAAAGCTGGAAGTGACACTATTGAAAATATCTACATTGACAAGATACATCAGTATCTTTCTGTAGTTTTTGAAAAATAATGAGGGCTTATAGATAGATATTAAAAGACATTCAACATTTCCTATATATCACCTTTTATACAGTACTGAAATATGATGAAATAATAAAATAATCAAAGACCTATGCTTGATGACAAAATGACAACATTCTTTTAAACAATGAATTTTGAATCCAGTCCCTCTCTCTCAGTTACAGAGTCTAGCAGCTACCAGGTAAAAATGTACAAATCTTATATACCATAAAGTACATTCAATAGATGTAAAAGACATCCTTTTGTTGAATTCTAATTTAATTCTTGTATGTAGCATTTCTACTAACCTTTAAAAAATTTTTTGTTTGTTTTTGTGTCATGATGCCTTTACTTTCACTATACAGTATTTCTTTGTCAAAGTGTCAATGCACAGGTTTGCTGAACCCCAAAGCATGAGTGTGCACTCAAAAACTCCCGGTGGCGCTATAATGTTTCTTATTGCCGCTACCTTAGCCTCAGTGCTAATGTTGCTAGTAGATTACCATGTTTCAGAGATTCCAAAAGTGTTTTGTAACAAACCGTTAGCTGCTTCAAAATGTTGATATTTCTCCAAGCGAATATTTTTTCTGTCTTGATAGGAGGGCAATTTGTTATTGTACAGTCCTTGAAATCCAGAGACACAAGTAATTCATTTAATTACACAATTTGTTGCTCCCACAAAGGTCATCACAGCTCTGGTCAAAGTAAAACCACACGCCACACTATCACGCTGTTTGGCAGACTGTGCAAAGAGCTGTTGCAACACACCATATTTACAATAATGGCAAGATGCATACAAAAGCTATTTTTCCACAACAATGGGAATACATCTTTGCAAGGAGGAATTGATAGTTCACTAAGCCCTCTCCCCCCATACAGTAGTTACTGTTGCCATGCTTGACAAGATTTTTGTTTTAGCAGGGCACATGTGCAGTTTATAAAAGTAGCATATCTCAGTTAACTTGTGATGGACAAAAGCGGGCTTCTCATTTTTAGTTGTCAGCCATCAATTTTGCCAGCTGAAATTACAGCTGTCATTTGCAGATTTTATCAGCTGCATTACCTTAATGCTCCATGTATTGGTTAAAAACAGTCTCTGCCTGACTTGTTAATGTTTTGAGCTTACTTGTTTTAAAACAAGATTCCATTAAAAATGGTATTAAATATAAACTTGATGGCTAAATACACGTTATCGTACTAAAAGACTGAAACTTAAGCTAGACTTTAATTGTATGCTAATTCTTGGCTTTAGAAGTAACAACTACTACAAATATAAAGCTAGTAAGCTGGACATGCTGATGTTTGCAGCTTACATCAGAGCCAATAAACCGTTACATCCATTCCTTTCACTTTTGCTCTGTTTTTGCTTTTGAAAAAGCACAAAAAAAGACACCACCCTTCAAACTACTTAAATGCCTAGTATCTGTCTTACTGCAATCTCATAAACACTGTTTTAGTATGTGTAAAATGCCAAAGCCTTCCCAAACATACACACACACACACACACACACACACACACACACACACACACACACACACACACACACACACACACACACACCTTCAGCTACTCAAGACCATGATATCGGTACAATGTGTCTTTGCTACAAGCCCTCTTAGCTTCCACCATCAAGGTTATCAAAAAGAGCTTAGTGATCAGTGACAAGTTATTGGAACAAGAGGCTCACCTCAGTCTTTGTAGTGGTTTATATTTCACATCAGACTAACATGCATACAACAAAAAAAAAAGATATTTTGCTTTCTCTTGATGTCCCTCCTCACTTTGTGTCCAGTTTGTGGCAGCAATTGATGTCCCTTCTAGTTAAGTGTTAGCATTTGTCTGTTGGGGATGCAAGCTATTGCAAGTGTGAGTCTGGAAGCAGGAAAATAGCCCTTTTTAGAAAACTGTCTGACTCAGATTTATTTCTTAGATAACCAGAGCTGACTGCATAACCAATCACAGTAGATCACAGCACCAAAACAACTTTTCTTTAAGGTTAGGAATAGGTTTACTCAAAAAGGTAAGTAGGCTTGTTTGCAAAGGTTATAGAGATATAAGGTGAAAGAAAAAGTTGCTCAAAGTCTCATAGTAGAAAACTTTCCATGAGTTGACAACTGGACAAGAGTTACATCATATGATGACAGGAAGTCTACACTCCATGCAGACTCTGTCACCATTTCTCCTCAGAAACTGAAAATAATACATTTTTAGTTTTAATAAGTAATATGCTTTACGTGATCTGAAAAAAAAAATAATTCAGTTTTTTTCAAATTTCAGATTTTGAAGTCAGAAGGCAGAAGTAGAAAAAACACATAATGACTTACTTCTAGGTGGAGCATTCCAGACAACTGTTTACTACCCAGCAAAAAAACAGAAGGCAGGCAAAGCTAGCAACTACTTGGTGAACATAGTGAACCATTTAGCCGCTGAAAAGTCCCACAGGAGTTGTTGGAGACCAAAACAGAGCTAATAGATGAGTGAATATTAGATTTGGACTTGGACTCACAAGGTGGCCAAAAAATCAATTAACACAGGTTTAAAATGTTGTCCACAAGCTTTGTAAAAATCATAACCAACCAATAAACAATCTCTGAGGACTATCCTGTCTACAGACCTATTCAGGTCATAGGCAAAAGTAGATAAGCGTCCATTATTGTGTTGGCACTTTACTCGTAAGCCCACGTGTAATACTGTTATGTATGTAAAGGATTTCACTTTTTAAGTGCATGTGCCAAGAAAACTGTCTGGAAGATCCTATAGAACCTGTCATATGTATATGACAGGTTCATATGTAAATATAGTCATAGAGTCCCATTAAAATAAGGGCTACAATGTACAAAACTTAAACTTTTCAACAGGATTTAGTCTGTGTTTTAACAGATGCATAAACATCTTTTCTGGGCTGTGCTGTCACCATCTGCTCCAACAACAAACTGACTGTGAATCAATTGTGGATAATCCAAACATCTATGCTTTCACTATCAGTCTATATGCGCTCAGTTACACTCACCACAGTAATGGCGGTGGCACTTAAGAATGCAACACACAAATCAGCTGCTTGATTCATCAATAGTTTCTCAATATGCACTGTTCATTGTCCTGTGCAATGCTGTTAAAGACTGTTATCAGCCTGTGACTTTAAATGTGTTCCATTCAACCAGTTGAAGAATTACAGTAACACCTCAAAACACAACAATGCTTGTGAGTGTATCACAGTTTGTCTATTGGGTCATTGTAAGAGGTGAAATGGGTATCTAGTGGATTATGAATTTTAAGTAATTAAGTACTAAGTTCATGCCTAAAACTTAAGGTGCTCAGGCGTTTCATGGTGGGGATTTCTTTCAACCCATGGTCAGTTAACTAAAGTCAACAGAAGACAGTCTTTATTGAGCTGAAGCATGCCTGTGATGAAAAACATAACGTATTTCAGGAATACTTCCACTAGTAATAATAATGATGTTGTCTTCTATCACTGTGTGTTAAAGACAGAATCAGAAGTGTGGAAGCCGCATCAGTAGCATTGGTTTTCTGAATTTGATTGAGAGTGTGCCTGCTGCATGAGCTGTGCTTTATGCAGTGATAGTCCATCACAAACTCTGCATGGGGCACTTTCAAACCACTCACTCCATCTCTTTGCTTGTCCTTCCTGTGTCTGATTTTCTGTCTCCCCCTGTTCCCTCTTGCTCCTGGTTTTTTCATCTCCTTTGCACTGTCCCCTCTCTCTTATCCTACTCCCACCAATTTCTTTTTTCATCGCCTGTTTTACTTTAGATGTTCTATTGTGTACCTACTTGGGCTTTCCACAGCAGGACTGGATGTAAGATAAGGGAGTTGAATACTCTTCAGCAAAAAGAAAGACAGAAAGAAATAAAGTGCACACACATACACTCATGTCTCTCTTTGTAAAGGTGATTGGACTGAAATTTACGGCACAACTTTCTGTACCTTTGTTGCTGTGGTTCTCTGGAACAAAGAGGGATGATGGGTTTACCATAATGCCACTGTACATCGCCACCTAGACACTGCAGATAAAGTTGCCTCAAACCTGGTTGAGTGCATACGTGGAGCTGGAGTTGGGTTCTATCCTGTCAGTGCATAAAGGGCTGTGAAATGCCATCAAACAGCCAATGGATAAGTTTAACAGGAGTTTTAATCAGGCATGACACGTGACACAGTTTTCCTTATTTTGTCCCAGAGATGAGGAGGATAAAAAGCATCCATGTGGATTGTCTTGGATTTGAAAGAGCTCCCAATGCTCTTAGGTATGATGAAGGGGTTATCCACTAGTATTACCATAGTGTCTTCCCTCTGATAAGCATGCTACTTAAGGTGACTAAGAGAGCACAAAAGTCATTCCCGCACGTGGTGGATTTTAAGCATTAAAAGCAGCTGAGCTGTCTTAAAAAACAATTGCATCAGACGGATGAATTCAGTAGGTTGGAGTGGTACCTTAACAGTGTTAATTGGGTTGATGAAAACAATGGCGAAAAAATATTGTTAACGGCCAGGTGTTGTTCAACAACCGGAATGCAAAGTGCAAGTTGTTGCACTTTGAAGAGGTGCGTGTCAGGTGCTCATGGGCTACTACTTGTAACCACCCTGCAGAAAGCAGGTGGAAGTGGAGGAGTGACTGAATGGACACCCATGTCCTTTGAAACCAATAAACTGGTCATTTATACCACAGTGGTGGAGGATGTGGGCACACCTTGTTTTAATCTGTACCACTCCAGGTACCAGTTCTCGATTCAGCAGCCTTGCCCTCTCAGGCTCCAAGCTATGGGCAGATACCTTGAACTGGTTCTTGCAGGAATCACTTTATTTACCTGCAATATTGCTCCCTACCTGCAGGGCTTGGCATTTGAGCCATGTCGGCGAGTCAGAGGCGTTTAGGATGACATTCAGCTTCATCTTCATCAGCAGTGGAGGAATATGATTGGGAGTGGGAAATACACACAACAATGCTTTAGACCATTGTAAATTTTTGATTTCATCCCCACCTGGGAGTGAATCACTGTGAGTAAAAGTTTGCGTGTAAAATTTATGCATGCGGTTTCTAAATATACAGTATATTATGCACCATTTCTTCTTGATAGAAATTGTCATACCTGCATTACACATTCATCACTGAGTCTTTTTTTCTTGTCCGTTCTTTTCATCAAGAATCAGCCAGGTTAACATTAAGTGGGTCAAGGAGGCTCAGCGTGCCGAGGTAAGGTAAGAAAGCAGTGATGTGAACAGCACAAACCTGTCTTATACCATCATGTATGCCATTCTGTTTCGCCTTTCTTGTCAATATCAACAGTTGATTGTCTGGGGAGGCAGAACTCTTGTAGAAACAGTGTCCAAAAAAGCAATCCCATCTCCGTGAATGACTGTCCTACTTTGGTAATGCTCAATGACCAGTGAAACTTCACTCAAATTATTGAGGACAATGAGGAGTTCTGTCTGTGTGTCTGATACAAGGGCCCCGTACTATAATTAAACTTTTCCATACTCTACTTTTTCTCAAACAGGGATACCGTTTTTTCATACAGTGGACTAAATGTCTAAGGAAGAAATAAATAGTGTGTAGTGGTGACCTTTCTCTTTCGTTTTCTCATACTTTACACTACCGCTTCACTTCTGAGCTGCAATTACCATTAAATTAGAGCAAAGCAATATTTTATGAATGAATGGCCTCTGTTGGCAACACGTACTGACAAGGCAATGTGTGATTTTATTTTGGAGAGGTTTTGGTGAAACTAACAGGTTTCAGTACAGTAGCTTTAAAAATCTGCATGATTCAGATTTTGCTGGAATAGATGTGTTTTTGCCTCCTCTGACCATATAGCATCTACTATCCTAAATGAAACAGATTTAGGTTTGTTCTATGTCGTCAGTCCTTGTGTTTAATTTGATGCCAATTGTCTCTGTAGAAAAAGAAAAATCTTAAACTTGAAACTCTTGCAGGATACAGAAAAAAAACTAAGATTTTTAAGCCAGTTCTGGTATTCTATATTTTGTTCTTTTCACTGTAAGTTTTGAACCTCTTTCATAATGTCAAGAGAAAATACGACCACATGGGAGGGTTTTTGAAGTTGACCATGCACTTTTAGGTTCAAAAATGCCTATTTTTGGTTCTAATTTCTCGAACATATTCTGAGAGCTGCAGTGTTTTAAAATAAAAAAAACAGGTTTATGCTGATTTAAAAACCAGTAATGCAAAAAACAATACAATCTGACTATAAAAATACCATTTGCAGCAACATTTTTTTAGTGGTTCACCAGACTTTTCATTTTTTCCTCTGGCATTATAGTAAGCAGTAAATGTTTCTCTTTATTTCTTATTTTTGGAAGCATTTTCTGAGCTGTGCTCTTCACCTCACTTACAGGAAAAGGCGCTGAAAACAACAACACAGCAACTTATGGAAGCAGTTTTTGACATAAAATCTGACTCTGTTTAAAAATCTGAAAATTGTCCAAGTGAAAATCAGTAAAAAACAAACACGCTTAGCAGCGTTAGCCCACAAAAAGACTTGTCGTGAAAGGCAGATTCTCATGTCAGTGTGCCAAACCGTTATACGTGGGAAAACTGCAAGCTGTTTTCATGACCTCCAGAGTCCGTATTCAAAAAACTGATCTTAGTTCTTATCATCTCCCTGAAGTCCAAAACAAGTGGTGTAGTGGAACAATAATTTGCTTAAATAAATATAAGTAGAATGACCATAAATGAACATAAAACAGTGGTATATTAAAATAAAAAGCATATTAACATATTACATCTTCATAAACACATACAGCTGTGATTCACTCGAATTTTATTTAGCTATTTAAAAAACAAAACATTTTCAGTAATTTACAAGAAAGGACGGGTGATAGGTGAGTTGCAGCCTGTGCCAGACCATTAATCCTTGAACAAAAACCATGAACTGTCACTCAGGTGGCAATGCAGGTGCAAGGGTTGTATTGATTGTCTGATTCATCTTCTATTGGTCTTTACATTAGTTTATGTCCAGAAATAAAAACCAAACAGTTGAATGGCTCGGCACGCTGTCATTAGGAAACTGGACTGACAACCTGTGTATAGAGTTTTTAACAGCTTTCCCACTGCTCCAGCAAGCTCACTCCCTCTGAGACACAGAGTAGAAAGAAGCTGGTAAGGAAAATTAATAAATGCAGTTTAGAAGTGAGGGATTCTTTTTGGCCTAATTTAGCCTCGTGATGTGATATGATTTGATGCAGCAAAGCAGATGCAGAAATATGTGCCAACTAAAAGTAAATGAATTCAGAGCTGCAATTAGCATCGGTGTGCCAAACAGCTCAAATTAATGAAACATAATAGACTCCACTGCAAGATGTTGCAACAGACTGCATGGAGAGAGAGACAGGGCGAGCCAGCTTCACTCATTATCTTCATCCTATTTGTGTCTCTGCTTATCTCTTTCTCAGGTGTCCCTACTTAGCTCTCCTTTCTCTCCTATCTCAGTCTTTCCCTTTGTCTCGCTTCAACCCAAGGCGAACTCTCTGTCTCTGGAGGAAGAGCCAGGGCAGGGGAGAGGGGAAGGATAGAGGAGAGGAGGGACATATAGAGAAAGATCCGTCCCTGTCAAATAAAGCTGCTTATAAATCTGCTCAACACTTTGTTTCCATTGTCTCTGGATAACAGTGTGTGTTAGCTCCAGGGTGCATTCTGGTGCATCTGTATGCATGTGTGTGTTTATGTGCAGATTAGAAGCTGCAGGTGTCTGTACATAGAAAAAAACAAAAAACAAAAAAAACCCTAATCTAATGCAACCCTAATAATCTAGTGCAATCTCACCTTCATTTGTGAGGAAAAAATGGAGGTGAGAGGAAACAGAAGAAAAGGGTGCGTAAAAACTAGAGATGTGCAGGAAGAGAAGCACAGAAAAGGAGAAAAAAAAGCCCAGACGGTAAAAAAATGACAACTATTGCCTTTGAGGCTTCTTGGGCTAGCTGTCTGACATGGCTATAAACGTCTGGTGTTTGTTAGGTATTTCACACAGAGGTGCTTTGACCTAAACGCTATAATCATCCCGCTAACATAATGATGTTTGCTACATGCTAATGCTCCCTAATTAGAACTAAACACAACGTACTTGAGAAATTAAAATTTTGACCTGATGATGGCTAAAATGTCAGTGGATCACCAAGGTCATTAGGATTCACACTCTGGGCACTAAGACAATCTATCCAACAGCTGTTGAGAAGTTGCGAGAGTGGTGAACACGGCTAGAATCACTCCAAAACGAGTCTTACCACAGTTTGAAACATTAGGTCCAATAATATATTTTTTAAAATCTTAATTATAATCTAATTATATATATATACATACTTAGTATACATATTATATAGTAAGTATATATATATATATACTGTATATATGATTTTTGTGATGTTCATGTGTGTAGCAGGGAGGAACTCAGGTAGAGATAAGGGAATAATATTACTAACACTTTAGGCAATATGCTAATGCCTATTTATTTTCTTTCTGAGATTTAGATGAGACGATCAATACTGCTCTCTCGCGTGCATGTTAACTGTGAAGGCTGGAAGCAGCCGGGCTCTCAGCCCGCCTAGCTGTTGTCCTGCTCGCCTATATATCCATCTGCCTGAAACTGCTGTGCACTTTCTCTGACTAAAGCACCTGGTTGTTGTTCCCAAAGAAATTGTTGGAACATAAAACTCCTCATAAAAACCAAAAAACTGACATTAATAAAATTTCCGTTTGTGTTTTAATGAAACAAATGAGACCCAAAATGTTGATTAGCGAGACCAAAAAACAAACAGGGATATTTCGCAAATCATTGAATATATCAGTGGTATAATTGCTCTTTTCTGATAAAATAAAGAAAGGCGTGTGATAAATCCTTTACTATTACTGGTATGAACAATTCTTAAGTGTGTCTTCACAGCGTGGACTATTTGAGCAAGCGGATGAAAAGTAGCTTCCTAAAATGTCCTATGAGACCTCATTCTGCATATTATCTGCATATAAATGAGCAGGTGAATTACATGAGGCTCTGTCAACCTAAAGTATAAGTAGTATTGCTGCATAGCAATTAATGCTTATGAAAGCTAGTTATACTGCAGTGGGAACACATAAGTCCCCCTGCAGATAACATGGAATAACAGATAGCCACACAATGGTAATGCACTGTGTTTGCGTGTGTGTTTTGAAATTGTCGTCAGGTAGGCAGATCCTCGTTTTGCCCTCAGGACGTGGTGAGATTTTTATAAGATACTCACAGATGCAAGGTTTACCCAAATGCCTGTATGTCAACATGGGAGCCACTGCCATGCTGTATATAAATGAGCCTCTGAGCAAAGAAATATCATTTAGGGCTCCCCTCTCCATCTCAAAACCCTATCCACATATAAAGATACTCATACATGCGCAACTTTCCACTGGGCGGAGGGAAGACTTTTTTTTAAATTTAGAATGTTGTTTTAGATTATCAGCTTCATTATTTTGAACACATGAAAGGCGATGTGTGCTGAATAACCTGACTCTAAATTATTCCCCCAGGCCTTTAAGTCAAATTAAACCTGGTCTGATGCCTTTGTATGTGGAGCAGTGCGAGTGTGTGCTCGTATGTGTCTGTGCTAGAGTGCTGATATTTAAATGTAATTAAAACCACTTTAATCTCTGCCAGGTAAATGGTGCCTAATAATTAGGAGCAAATTCCTCACCAGTTCAATTGGCTGTGGCATCTACCCACAGCCAGTCTTGGTCTGATCAGTATTACTGCTGCAGGCTGTTTTGTTCTATCATTAGATTTACCACCAATTCTGATGTTGCCAATCATCCCAAAATCTTAAGTCACGGCATGCGTGAAAAGAGAAAGCTTCTTTAAAAAAAATCAAACATACAAAATGGAAAAACATATACATAACATTTTTCCATCAATTCGAACTTGTCATTTGCTGAGAAATTACACTTTGATTTGATTTCTGTTGCTGTCACAACCACAAGCATGATTTTGTCTATAACGGCCATCTTTCCAGTCAAGAAATGTGGAATGTTGGAAATGAGATTCTAACAGTGTAATCATGGTAGAATGTCATGCTTGTTCTGAGCGATGACACGACTTTACGGCAGATGAATCCTTACAGCACAGCATGAAAAGGTTTGCAGTTTTCTAGTTCAGCCTTCTAAGAGTGAGCTGCAGGGTGCTTTCTTTCCAATGGTAATATCAGAGCGTCCGAATGTCCATGCATTATGTATGGTGCTGGTCCCAGGAAACAATTAGCCTAGCTTAACATAAAGACTGGAAGCAGGTGGAAACAGCTAGCCTGTCCCCCTCCAGAGTTCAAAAATATTGCCCCTGCCAAAGTCACAACTTCTAATTAATATATATGTAGAGGGAGTGATGTGCTCTAGCTATTTCCCGCCTAATAACAGCTCAACCATCCACCCAGCAATTGTATGGTGAGCTTCTCTAGCATTAGCGTTGATTGCATGGCAACGTTAGTATGACAAGTTACTGTGCCCAGTGGTTGTCCGCCAAGAAAGAGCTACAGCGTGTATCTCCCGAAAACACTGCAATTTGCTGTTTTTACATTTCCGTTAATTAGCAATTGTGACTTAAACCCAATCCAGGCTGGGTTTATTTCTCTAGGGAGGTGGGGTTATTTTAACATTACCTGTGCTGGTCAGTGGGTAATATCATGGTCGTATGTGGTTAATTTCTCACCCGCACCCCAGTAATAATTACAGCACTTACCTAACGTTTATCTGTGAACTTACTGGTCCACCTGTAATTTAAAGCCTATCTGGAGCGATGTCTTTGTATTTTAAAGTGGATATCTGAACACCAACATACAGACCTATTTGATGATTTTCAGTTCTGAAACACCTTTTTCTGTGTTTTCCAGGCAGATTTATGGATATTTATTCGTCATGGACTTTGGAGATAATGATATCCTCTGGAAGCGTAAGTCACACTAAAATCTAATGTGACACATACAGATATCATGTAATGACTAAATGATATCGGTATGTGTTTCACGTCTGTGTGCTGTCTGAGTTCTGACTTTTCTTTAACAGAAAGACAATGACTTTCGACTCAGATTCACCTCACGCATTATCTTTGCCTCCCCTTCAACACTTTTGGCTTTTGTCTTTCTCTTGGCTTTGTTCATGTCAGACCACATCCTTTAATTTCATGATGGTTAAAATGCCTTTCGGAGTGATGAGTTAAATTACCTAGGGGCAAAGTCAACATTTCCTTCCCCAACTCCCTTTGTAATGTTAATCCTGTCCGAATGGGGCTTTAAAAGTGTTGCTAGGTGTATTTTCAAACTTTGGAGGGAGCTGTCTTCATGTGCCTTTTGTCTTTATGCTAAGCTAGGCTAACTGCCTCCCGGCTACAGCTCAGCACCAAAGGCATAGACAGGACAGTGGTATTGATCTTGTCATCTAACTCTCTGACATACTGTAGTTCCCAAAATGTTGAACTATTCATTTAAGACTGGCATGAAACATATTGCTGTGCAAGTAAGTTTATGGTGCAATTGAACAACAGAAGCGAGATCTGTCTATGTTACAGCTCAAATACCTCATGATACGCACTGTACAGCTCATAATGACACTATCCAAAATGACTGTATTACATATAACATTACCTGGTTATGCAAATCTAGCTCTGATGTATGCAAACCTTAATTAGAAACCAAATTATTGGAGAAACAAGGATAAGACGAGATGCAACTTTAGAATTTTGTCATCTTCCTCTACATGTTTAAATTTACTTTTTTTAATTCAAAGTTAAGTATAAAAGTCAAAATACAGCAATATAGAGATTATTCAGTTGATATTATGTTTGAAGATGTAGAACCGATTAATCCCCTGGTGGCTAATCACTGTCATTTGTCATTACTAGCTGAGACAAACACCACTGGCTTTGGATACACTCTGTCGATGTGTGTATGTGTGCGTGTGTGTGTGTGTGTGTGTGTGTGTGTGTGTGTGTGTGTGTGTGTGTGTGTGTGTGTGTGAATGTGTGTGCACACATGAATTTGCAGCATGTCTACATGTTTTAATCTGTGGATTGCTTTGGATTGCTAATGAGAGCAGTTGCATGTCTGCATGTATAGCCATAGAAGCAGGTGTGAGTGTGTTGGAAAACAAGGGTCCTGAAGCAAGAAAAAATCTCTCTCTCTCTTTCTCACACACACTCACCAGACAATTAAAACCCCATGATCTTCTAAGCATGTGTAATTGTCTGTATCTCTGTTTATGCCTGTGTGTGTGTGTGTCTGCACAGCCACAGGGGGCCTATACAGCTCATCTCAATCAGCCTTCTCCACACCGAGAGCTCCAACACAACTACAAGTCAATTAGCTTCTGTTCCGCTTCACTCAACACAACTGTAAAGTGGCACAGAGAGAAAACTTTGAAATGCAGACTTAACTAAGTGCACCAACATTTAAGCTCATCAGCTCTTTGATCAACTTGCTGTCATGTGAGATAATTGGCGGCCATTTTCTATCTTTCTCCAGAATTTAGTGAGCATAGTGTTCACTATTATTGCACATGCTACATGGTCAAAATAATTAGTCAAAGCTTGGTAATCAGAGATGTAGTAGAGAGAAAAGACACCTTAAAGTGATGCTCCACTCAAAATTTTGATTAGGCTTTCATGGTAACCATTGGTACTTCAGTGGTAACAAGTTTTCATTGCAAAGGAAAAGGTTGCACTCACTGTTTCATCAAAATATAACTAAATATACTAAAGAAAAGTATAGAAGTGTATTGTGCTCTAGAAGTGGTTTGAGAAGTTTCGACATTGTGGTACCAATACCAAAAGCCTGGGTTTGTGCAGTACATTGACAATAGTTAAGAGAAGAGGTTTATATAGAGGCTGGAGAAAAATGAAGGAGGCACTCACTTCCGAAGCCAAGTCCTCTTTATAAATGGTTTAGAAATTTTATACACATTTTTTTCTTCTGCATTCTATTAGTTAAAATTAGGATGTATGGATATGTTGATGGCAGCATGTATGTATAGGAGCTGGTATCACCACCGGCAGAGTTAAGTCAGTCAGCAGTGTTTAAGGTTGTAATGATTCCATTTTGACCAAATATATATAAGCTGAGTAGGTGGGAGAAGGTAAGAGCTTTGTTGTCAGCGTTGGACTCGTGAAAGGTGTGGTTGAAAGCTCTGAAAAAAACTGGTGAGCGGACCTGGAGTTGAGATTATTTTACCAAACTATATAGTGTTATATTTTACATACATGAAATACATAAAATATTTTTGACATTTTTTCTCAGAGCCAAGAACATAGTGCACCAGTAGTACACGTAGAAAAAGAGTTATCAAGCCAGGGATAAAGTAGTGCTAAAATTAGCCACAATACACAAAGGGTCTTGTGTATCGATGTGTGATGGAATGAGCAATAGTGGGTTTTATTGTATAGGAATTTCAACTTCTAATTTTTAAGAGGAATAAGGTGTTTTGTCTTCTTTTAAAAATATATACAAAACAATAACAATGTTTTAGTGTTGACCTCACGTGTTGTCTTCTGTTTAAATAAGTGATGCTCTAATTGGAGTTTGGGATCTCCGAGGGGTCTTTAAAGGTGTCTACAGAAAAATAAAGAATATAATAATTTAACAAAGATTTAATTCAGAGGAAATTACAGCTGTAAAGAAATGTATTAGAATTACATTATCTCTTTCTTTCTGACTACTTTACCATGTGAAGACGAGTGGAGCATAATCATAGACGGGTCATCCCTATGGTATCAAAATATTACTTTCATACCTTTAGGTTTAAAAATCCCAATCAAAATTGGAAAACAACGTTCTATAGCTAATGCCTGGATAAAGCTGTCATTGTAAGCTGATGGACAAGGAGATCCACAGGAGAACAAGCCTTTCCTCCTGATAAAATCCAGGGCTAAACCTTTTTGCTTTGCTGGCACCATGCTCCACCCAGCGAGCTACAAGACTAGACTAACGATCAGTGTGAAAAATAAATCTACCGCTATTGCCAAGCACTTCTGCTGGTAATAGGTGAAATAAGAATATCAATGTTAATGACCCAGGGGTTATTTAGTGTCATTATTGAGATGCATTACACATCACAACTGCTATTCCACGGATATGCATACAAGTAATGGAAAAGCTGTTCTCATACAACAGTACAGGGAGGAATTCGTGTAGCTGTTTCTTGAAAAAAAAGCAACACTGACCTTTGTGTTTTTTATATTCGCTATTTGCTACATACTGTCCTCATTTGTTCTGTCATTTTTTGTCACCTAAATTGTAGTTGTGTCCTTTCAGCACAGGTATAAAGAAAGAACATATGAACCAGAATTAATTGTTGCAAATGTAAAGGGATATTTAATAGCAGTGTAACTTATGGTAACCTGGGTACGTCACACACTGCAAATCTGCATATCAAATTCACATTAACACAGTGCAACAGCAAGAAGCGTCACACCGAGTTCTTGCAAATGCCTCATCTTTCACATTCAAAATTCAAAGTTCCTTTTGTAAAGATGATATAAGTCAAGACACGGACACTGGCTTTTCAGAACACTCTCTTCTCAATGTAGATCACTGAATGAAAGTCACAGAAGATGTGAAAAGTAAATGACAGACAGGGAATGTAAACCGGAGACACTGAGAAGACAACTGGGAAGAAAAGCAGTGGGAGTGAAGACTACAAGGTTTTGAATCTGAAGGCCTCCTTTCTCTTATTTGACAGTTTGAATGTGTTGATTGAGCGGGATCTGGGGTGCAGCTTGGATGTGAAGACATGACATGATCCGAGTTTTACTTCCTGCTCTTTTCACTGTGTGGAATTGTGTTTTTGAAAAGTTTGCACATTCAACAAATACCCAATCTTTCTTCCCTTTGTATTTTCATTATGAAAGAATGGTGAAGCATGGTCTAGACAGCATGGCTACCTATCACCTCAGTCCATACTGAAATACCACAACAAGTAGTGGATAGATTGCCATGAAATTTTATACAGACACTCATGCTTCCCAAAGGATGAATCCTTATGACCTAGGTGATCCTTTGACATTTCCTCTAGCACCAGCAGGTCAAAGTGATATATCTCAACATCTGAACATCAAGTGCATTCACAAAAATTTGGTGCAGACATTCATGGTCCCCAGAAAATGTATTTTACTAACTCTGGTGATCCATTGACTTTTCCTCTAGCGGTTGAAGTTGACTTTTTTGGTTTTTAGAGAAATATCTTAAAAACTGTTGGATGGATTGCCATGACATTTTTAACAAACATTTATGCCCCTCTCAGGATTAATTGTATTAACTTTGGTGATACCCTAACTTTTCATCTAGCACCACAAGGTCAAAATTCTGTTTAGTACTTTGATTTTTGATAAATTACCTGCAAAGACACATTCCTATCAGCATCAGCTGTTCTTTTTGTTAGTGCTAATTAGCAAATATTCCTATGCAAACATGCTAAACTAACGTGGTGAACATGGTTAACAGTATACTTGCTTAACAACAGGATGTTATCATTGTTATTGTGGACAGGTTAACATGCCGATGTTAGTGTAGCAGCTAAGCCTAAAAATAAAGCCTCTGATGGGCAGCATAGACAGGGTAGTATATTTATTGCTGCTGCACACTCTTCAGTATCTTTTATGCAAGAATCCATATAGCAGCCCATAAAAGTTTTCAAAAATCCAACATTTTATCAATGCATTGCAGTAGCAGTCCCGAAATGGCGGTCAGAAAAAATGTTTGTCCCTTTCGTATGACAACACCTGGTGCCTCTCCAAAGGTTCCTACCTACAGTACATGCTAAATTCCCCACAGCCCCATGACAGACTGGTGCACTACAATTACATTAATGACTCTTTAGGAAATGGCTGCTACAGTATGGTTAGTATTTATCCCAAAGTACAGCTTCACAGAGCTGCTAGCATGGCTTTTGACTCTTAGTCTTATTGAATGAACATGAACCTGTGTTGCATTTTGTGTTTGGATCTTACTAAATAGGCTCTAAAGGTCTTCTTTTTTCTATGCGTCCACAGTAATGCCCTAGATGTGCACTACTATAGGCCACTGATTACCATGCCATGGTATTGTTATATTTGCAGTTGAATTTGTTGTTTAATTGAATTGAATGGCTTTAATTATTTGTTTTCTTGTCTCTCATAGCCTTTATGTGTCTTCTATCTCTCATACAGTTTCTTCTTCTCTTTGGCTGTTGCAAGCTGACTTCCTCACAGCAGCTCCTGATATCTTAAATAATCCAATTTGGCTACATTAACCATTGATGAGATCCATGCAGAGTTCTATCAAGTCATTCAGTAAAATGATAAAGTGAATAAAAGGGCATAGCCAACATTTTCTTTAGGTTACCAAAAAGTTAAGTTGTGGTCTCTCATGCAATTTGTGGACTTTTTTTTTTTGTCTTGAGATTATACATGTATCTCAAGTAAAGTTTACTTGTATAGCCTCCCCAAAACACATTGCCTTAACAAGCCAAGATCTCCAAGACAGCAATGGAAACCTACTTAAAGCTTTGGCACGCAAGGAAGCAAATGGATAAAAGTGTTGAGGAAATTCAACAACCAGAATTCTCTAAAAAATGGATTCAAAATGGTGCTAGAAATGTTCCTCTGGGATTCTGGTCCATAGTGCCTCAACTGCATCCTGCAGTCAGATGTTTCAGTCATGCTTTGTGAAATGGAGTAATATCTTGCTGCATGTATTGTTTTGAAAAACGGTAGACATTTGGGGATGGACCTGACAAAAAATCCCAGTTTTGATGCAGATGTGTAGATGCCATTTCCTGCATGTGTTTTTTGTTCATTGCAACATTTCTTTTACAAAGGGCAGATGTTTCTAAAATGAGATTAACAATTTTACAACCAAAACTAATACCATGTTCAAAATTGCTTGCTGTAAGTTACACGTATCCCTTTTATATTCTAGAGTAAGATGAATAGTTATTGAACCTTTTCACACTTGGTGGCCAATAAACTGGCCACTAAATGTACTTTATATCAGCTGTCTTTGCTTGAAATGATTTTCATGATGCATCACAACTTGTTTCTGTTGTACTCATTCTCCAGAGTGTTGTGTACTTCTATCTCAGTTACTCCAGGCACTTCTAGAATAGCTTTTGCCATCCCAAAGAGACACATTGTGATGTTAGGACTCAGAAGTTCAGGATTAATCTCCAACTCAAATAGATTCTCTTGAACATGATGTAGATGTATGATTTCACTGTCCTGCACCTTCTGTCCATCTATTTTGCTCTCCGCTCATTCTCCCTTTCTCTTCAGCTCCTTCTTTTTCATGCATCTCCCTCAATAGCTCTTATTCATTCATCTCTCCGCTAGCCCCTTTCGCTCACCTTCCTTTTCTCCATGGTCCTCTTTGTCGTTGGATTTTTATTCTCCTGGAAAATCTCACTGACAATTTGATTGGCAACCATTGTGCCCCCCCCACCCCTTTTCTTCTTAGCTTATGCCACGGAGAGGTAAGTAGAACAGAAGGACCCTATCGTCTCTGGCATGTGCACACATAATTCTTGGATGTAGACAGAGGTTCAATTGCTTAATTTAAGAACTTACATTTTCATGTGTTTTATAACCAATTGTTGACCTTTAAAATATTGTCAGAATTCTGAAACAGTTTTTTAATGTGACGAAAACATCGATAAAATATACATTTACAATCAAATGAAAGAAAAGCAAAGAATACGAATGTAATGGAGGTCGTCACTACTGCTAGGCAGAGTGAAAGAGACAATAATATGTCCTTGGTTCTGAAAGCTGTCCTACTTTGAAAAGGATTTTTTTGTATATCCTTATCTTCTCACTGTCTTTGTTTGCACTATTCCTTTTTTCACAAAACCAGCCTATTTAAACAGTCTCATGTAAGGCTCTCACCACTTAAACAAATGTAAGAGCTAGGGGTGGCGAAAAGCAACTACCTAGCTCTGTTAATTTCACAAAAAAAGATTTATTTGTGGACAGAGAGAACAACTTGTTAGAAATAATCCAGGTTGCTTCAATTTCTGTGGGAATTACTTTGTCTTGTCATTTTACATACATGTACATATTTCACTGCTCATAAAATGGCATACGATTTTACTATGTACATAAATTAATCAAAAACAAAGTAAGATTTGTATTTGAAGCCCACCTAAAAAAATAAAAGGGGGGGGGGGCTTTTCCTTTCTAACCAGTTTAATGGTCCAGTGTAGTGAAAAATGAGAAAACAGTGACAAAAAAAATTGGCAGTAGTAGCGTCCTGGGCAATATTTCATCATTTTGCTTTAAAAACTGGAGGAAGTGTAAATAATGGTAGAAGGGCCACATAAATATAAAACTGAAAAAATAGTTCTCGTCTATGATTGAAAAGAGAGAGAGAGCGAAAGCTACTGACTAAAAATGGGCAGTGTTGTATACTGTAGCTCACTGGGACATACTGCATAATTAAAAGCTTAAAAAAAAGAGAAATGGAGGTTGTCTGTGTTATTGCAGAAGGTGACAATAAAGTTGGTTTCAAGTGTCTATGAAGAAAAAGACTGAAAGTTATTGACAAAAATTTGGAATGTCTCTCGGCCATTTTACTTGCATGTTCCAATCAGATTTTCATGTGACCAGGCTTTGATATAGGAGCATGAGGTAAAAATAATAGCTATGCAGGGTCAAGTGGCGGTCGCACAACAAACTGACATTCACTCGTCCATGTGAAATACGTGGGGGCGGAAGCTTGGTGGAACGAAAATGACACTTGTGCATTAAAAAGTGACACCAAGGGGTCCTGACCGAGCGCACGTAAGTTACGAGTCTGGAGTGAGAACGTGTTGGCTAACTCAATAGCTGGCCCAGCTGGGCTAGCACTAGTCAGTAAAAATAGCTCCCAGAGCTTCTCTCTCTACTTCTGTTTACCTCCCCTGGCATTTTGTTCACTATTTTGTTCAATGAAAAGCTATTGATGAAAGAAAATAAAGTTTTCCAAGCTAAAGAGCTTGCTAAAGGTCAGTTGGCTAACTCACTAGCTTAGCTTGCTCACTTGATCACCAAGCCAAAATGTCCACAAGCACTGCACTTTTGTTGAACGTTTTTTACTCCGATAGAGGAGGTTAAATAAAATTGAATGGTGCAACACACTGATAGCTTCTTCTGCTTTGGACTCTCCAGCCCTCTGTCCCCTGAAAGGTCAGCACTGTATAGAAAGCTAGCTATTACTCGATGGTTTGCGTGTCAGAGTTCACCAAAGTTGATCAAAAAATTGAATTGGATGAATTTGCCCCCTCAAACGGATCCTCTGATTGCTGGTTTTCAGTCGTGGTCTGTCCAAGCCACCACGTTTTTACTAGCACTACTCAGCTAATCAGGTGTAAAATGATTAAAGGTTATTTAGGATAAACCCTGCCAAATGCCTGAATATTTGACTATTTACTGTTTACACCTCCGTGGTTTTAGCCAGTGATCTACTTGCTCACATTTGTACGAATTTGTATCATCTGAACACTTCCTGTTACCACTGTACAGGCAACAGCCACTTTACTTTTGATACTAAAGAAAGTCTGAATCTGATGGTTATGATCTAAGTTCTGAAGAATTTTTGGAAATTTATCCTTGATGCACATCAGATAGCCAGCTACCACTTTCACATTTTTTATTCTTGGTAAACAATAGTGTCACTGTAGTGATATGTCATCAATGTATTCAATAAATACATTATTAATGCTTTTATGCTACCTAAGTATCTTTACTTTTGATTAGATTCCATAAACAAGCAAATGGTATTCCTTTGTTTCCTTACTTAAAGACACTCTTTCTTTGAATTCAGTAGTACTGAATGTCAGGTATGTCAGATATTATGTCAACCACAATAGTCACACACAAAGTCTTGACATGTATAAAGTGCACTCTTTGTCTTCCATACACTCATTCAAAGCCTTAAAAACACATCCTGCTGACATGAGGTTCACTGTAGCTAAAGAGCTTTGTTTTATTGTGTGACTAGAGGTAGCTGCTTTACATCAAGTTGGGTTTGTATGCTTTCAAGTTCATAGGAAAGACATGTATAATTTCTTGAGCCTCAGTTAAAAACGTATGTGTCAAGATTACAAAGGCTTTAATTGCCAATGAGCTTATTGTGTCTTAAAGGAGCTATTATAGGATTGACAGGGGCCTGACCAGAAGGTATTACACCTCCAGTAATAGATTTAACTGGACTGTGCACCTGCTCTTGTATTCTGTCATCTTACTTCTTTCATCTCACCATGACGATCACCTGCGCACAAAATGCTTTAAAGTTGTTGAACATCCGACTCTGTTCCTTTTAATGGCTGCAATTTTTAGCCTGGATAGAATTTTAATATAATTAAGGAGTAAATAGGTGCCTTTTAAAAGATTACTTTCAGACATTGCTGTTTTTTTTAGAGAGGTCAGAGTACAAACACCTAGAGGAATGTGGTAAGAGATGACTCAGCCTCCACACCAGATACAAATCCCCCAAAATGTTGGAATAACAGAGAACACTTTAGCCAACTGAGCCAAGTAGGTGTTTCCCCCTGGGGCATTTTATCCCTGCTGCTGCCAGTCTGTCTGGAGTGCACTGACAGCAGCAGAGTTTTTTTCTCTGTATTTTCTAAGTGCTGATGGAGTAACTGCTCTCTAGTATTTTCATTCACCATACAGCCTGATGGGTATCTGCTGTAATTTGCAACAGTGTTTTTCCGTTGGTGCAGTCCATGCTTAACATGTTTGGTCCATGTTTCAAGCCCTGAATTCAGAGTTATCATGATTGTTAAGACTGGCGAAATTATATTTCATGGAATGGCTCTATTTTGGATCCATTTGTTGGCTTAATTCTGGTCAGGCTTGTCATATTAGGCACTTTATTTCATAGCCTAATTTGTTGTGCAGTTCACTAGAGTCACTGTCACGGAAAAGCCATTAAACATTGGTCACATAACACAGGGGCTTCAAGAAAGGAGGAGATACTGTATAAAAAGTCACAGTCACCAGACACCAGACATGGAGACTTAATATTCCATGATAGACTTTTCATTTCTTTTTGCTGCAACCTTGTCTCATAAAAATTACGTTTGTATACTAGCAATTTGAAACAATATGTTTTGAAAGAAACCTAATGCCACCCATACTGCATTTTTAATCAACCTAATAAAATTTGAGTGTTAATGTTGATTGATTAATTTTAAATGTTGATTTTAATTAATTAAAATAAAGTAGGGCTGCGGCTACCCATAATTTTCATTATCGATTAATCTGCTGATTATTCTCTTGATTCATCGTTTTGTCTATAAAAGATATTCTACTTACCAAGCTGTAAAACAGAGAAAACCATAAAAATTCTCACATTCGAGATATATGTTATACAATCCTTTTTCAGTTATGAAGAAAAATAGATTATAACCCAAATAACATAAAACACAAAATGCTTCCTTCTTTGTTGTAATAAAATGCTTTATTTCCCCCAAGCCCAGTTTGTGGCAAAGGGAAGGGAATGGTTACAACTTCAGTACTTTTCTATATACAGGGTTTAAAAATAAGGGAAAAGAAAAGAAAAAAAAGTTTTTTCCACATATAGCAGTCGGTTTGTTAAACCCAAAACAATGAGGAGTCTGCCTGTGTGTGTGTCTGTGTGAGAGAGAGACTGCCTTAAACCTTTATTGTGTGTATATGCTTCTTTGATGCCATTATATTTGAATAAATTACGCAAATGTCACAGGCATGGAAATAAAGAAAGTACCAGTGAGCCCTTGTACTGTCCTTGAACTGCTTTTTTGGTTTTATATAATGTGTGTAAGTATAACATTCTTGCTGCTTGCAATCAGATATGGAAGCATCATCTACAACAGGGTGAAACTCCAGAAGAATTTGACCCGTTTAGCAGAAAATGAAAACTATAAAAAAAATAAAATAATAAAGAATTGAGGCTTGGTTGTATAATCGAGCAATGTTGTTTCTGCCACTACAACTTTGTGGCCAACGCACTGGAGTTATTTTCCAGGGATATGGGCACAGTTTCTGTACCATAGCCGTTAACTTTACTGTGATCTAAAGCTCCTTTGGGTGTAAAAGCTCAAGAAAACATAAATTCAGCCTCCTGTACATTGTCAATGGAGCAGAAAAAGTGTCACAGTACAGTACAGCAGATTAAGGGTTTTCTAGTTTTGGGAGAGACCTCATGTTTTCAAGTATTGATTGAACTGTTTAAGATCATAATAGAGCTGGGGATTGGAAAGCTGCTCCATCAAGGCAGTGAAAAATTTGGTTTACATGACAGGGTTTGCAATTAACAAATTTGAATGAGGACAGGTAAGGTAGGATTCAGCCTTAGACTTCTGGCAAATACATTTATATTTGTCACGTTTTATGATTTTAACATCAGAATGAAAGCACAGAATATCCCAAAATAGGCCACTGTTCAGACATTGCCTAGCCTGAGGCAAATTCAGAGCCTTACCTGCTAAAATGTAACATATTTTAGATTGTAAAGGCTGCAGTCTTTGCCTATTCTTACTGCCAGCATAAGAGAAATACAGTAGCTACTATCAATAATGGACAAGTGCTGTTACCCCAAGTTGCACAGTTTTACACATTGTGCCTCACTTTAAACTGCCATACTGAGGATGAGGTAAATGGTTTAGGTTTGTGTTGCAGACAGATGTTTTGTTAAAACTGCATTTATTTTCTTTTGCACCCATGCTGCAAAGCTACATTTTGACTGAATGCGGGCATGAATATCACAATGGCACTGTCAGCGTTAGAGGTTTCATTTCTTACAGCTCATTTTGAACTGCATAGTGTAAACAGAGAAAGGGTTCGGCATTACATTCTGCTGCTAGGAACAGTGCTGGTCTGTTCACATATATTGCAAATTAGACAGCTTATCAAACATCACACACACTGTCCGAAGTTGTTATTTGAACTATCACAGTTTACACAATTTTGTCCAATGCACATTTACAAGCTGATGTTTCAGTGTGTGAGCAGCTTGAATGAAGGGCCATTTTTGGATTCCCCATCCAATGTTTAATACATGCTTGGTTAAAGTAGGTAGAATGCATCTGGGATTCTAGCTTTGCATTGTCCATATATATAACAAATGTGGTCGGGGACATTAGGGAACACCCCCCAAGTGCTGTCTTGAATGCAGCCCTTCCCGGTCAGTAGTCCCTAATCCCAGCAGTATCAATCAGCCCAGGGATATTTAAGACGCCTGTCTACCTTCAGGATGAGCTAAGTGTGTATTCTATCAGCTAAATGTGTATTTATTTTACCTTTCTTGTTAGTGTAATCCACGGGTCTGTCCAACTATCGTACCAGAGCGTTAAACGGGCCCTGGACAACTTTATTACTGATTAACTGTGTGTGCAGATGGAGAAAATACTAATGTGTTTCTTCTTGGGTTTCCACCTTCTGCTGTTTTGCCTCAGTTTTAACTATTCTACAAGCGCTTAAAACAACATTGTTTGTAGTTTTATTTCTTTAGTTTAGTGGGACTGAGGGTTTGTGGACTGGGGAGGCTCGTCAACCCCGGGGAGGTCCCCTCACTGTTTGCTTTGGTTAAAGGCACTGGGACCTGTTTGCGCTGTGAGTGTGTTTTGATTGCAATGACTGCACTAGTGAGTATAAGGTGGCACCCCTTGACACTCCTTAGAATATCATCTCCCACCCCATTCACAAACCTCAGCCCACTTATGTTTACTGGTTTTATTGATTCATTTAACTGCAAGCATATTTCCAACACGTACACCTAATTGTAGAAAATTTTAGTTGCCTTAAAGCTTTGTAATAAAAAAATTACAGCATCCTAATTTGAATCTTGTTTTTCATTTTTTAATATTAAACCATCTGTTTTGTCTCCTTTTTGCATCAAGTTCCAGTTTCCTTTTAATCTAATTATGTGAAATGAAAAGTACTTTATTTTTGAATCACATCTCTGTCCACTCAGTGTGCAAGTCTGCGCCATGGTGTTGTCAAGCAGTGAACACAGGGTTATTGGTATTCAATATTACCTAATTTTATTAAAAACAGCCTTCCTCCGCCAGTACTCATGGTATTTTAGGCTTAACTCCAAATTCACACAAGACCTGCGAAATCGGTGGTACAGAATGTAAGCACTACTGAACGGTCGATCCTTTTAATTTATACCCACTCCAACCTCTGTTACAGCATCACTGTCCTCAGCTGTACTTCAGCAGTATAGATTGTGAAGTGCCCAGTGGACAACTGACTTACCCAGGCTATATAATACAAATTAGTGGACAAAAATTATTTTCATGTAGACTTCATGAAAAGTATATAGGGTCAGAATGGCCTTGTTTAAGTGTGTTGTTTATATCATTTCCTCCACAAAGCATAGTTCTTTAAGTCTGTAGTAAAACTGGAAAGCCCCAAGTGAAACTGCGGGCTTTAATCAGTCTATAAGTATAATTAACAAGTTAACTAAGTAAATTAACATTTAGCAGCAGGAGATTTGTGTGATTTCAACTGCTGACTATGGCAACAAAGCCTCGGTGAGCTGTCCAGGGAAAAAAAAAAAAGTGCAAAGGCGTCACATCTTGTGATGTGCATTACACGCGTCTCTTGGAGTCGGAAAAAGAACCATGATAAAAGTGAAAGATGCCCGAAAATTCGGTTTAAACAGCCTATGTGGAACTGCCTGTCCTCAAAAGAATTTTTTTTCTCTTTAATTCACACCAAAGCTGAAATAGTACCCACCTTTACATTGGATTGGACATTGTTTGCCAGCTGCTGTGGAACTAAGAGAGAATCTCATCCATTGCTTTACAACACAAAATAAAACTTATTTACAGCAAAAAAAAGAAACAGTTAGATCTTAGAGTTGATACAGAACTTAATCTCAGGCCCGCAATTTCTAACTGCGTGATTTACTTTAGCTCAGCCCATCCTCTTCGTCTGTTTTTAACCTTGTGTTCTTGCTCTGCAACAAAACACTTCAACTGTGACAGAAAGCAGAAAGGTTTCTAAGGAATGTCATTCTCATTTTGAAAAGTAGCAGTTACACAGCAATTATTACCTTTGGGATCTTGAGCAAGTACTGCATGTCAATAAGAAAACAATAATGCTTTGTTAGGTCAAGGCTCAAAATACTGTACAGTACTGTTGTGTTTCAGGGAACACAAATGTTGCATATACAAGCTCACAAAAAGTACGGACTAACAGCCAAAGAGAAAATTACAATACAGTGCAACACTACCTCAATCAATGAGCTTATTTGCAAGCAACTCGGTATTGAATCTGTTAGTACAAACATTTGATGGATAAACACCACTGTCAGCAGTAGTGTGGCACTGTCAGTGTGAAATTACATCCTGCTGCCTGGGAGGAGTACACCTCCTAGTGAGGTGAAGCAAAGAGTTGGGAGGGAGAAGGGTCTCGGCTTGGGAAATGCGGCTCCAACAAGGCAATTAAACGCACCTTGGGCTTGATGGATTTCTAATTGGAGGCTGGTCACATCAGAGGTGTGCTGGATTATAGTGTCGGTAATGAATGGGAGAGACAGAGCGTGACAGATTAGTGCTGTTACGCCTCTCCCTGAAATGTGGGGGGAAGTGCGTATGAATGGCAGTCTGTGTGTCTGTTTCTGCATTACAGTATTTGGATGTGTGTGTGTGTGTGTGTGTGTGTGTGTGTGTGTGTGTGTGTGTGTGTGTGTGTGTGTGTGTGTATAAGCAGGGTTTTGAGAAAGAGAGATTTACAGAATGTGTGTAATCCAGTGTGTTTACAGCGTTCACTTGAGGTCTATGTAAACACAGTTCTGCATATATGTCAAGGTGAAAGGTTACTGATGTGTGCGTTTTTTTGTGGAAAGCAGCAGGGAGGGAATGCAGAGGGATAAAAGGGTGAAAAGTGAACGGGGAGGAAGAAGAGCAGGAAGATGAGTAAGAGAATGTGAACGCAACAAAAAGAGGAGAGACAGAAAGACGTAGAAATGTGAGAGAAGCATCAAAAAGCAGGAAGAGGAAGACGTTATCCAAAATGAGCTAGAGTTATTTTCAAAAACCTAAAATTCCTTTTAAAAAGGGAACATAAAACGAAGGGTCTGACAAAAGAGGCCATTGAGTTGCATTATAGAAAGTGTAGGATCAAGTGCCTGACCCAGACTAGGGATTAAAGGTGGGATATCTTGGACTCTGCTGCTTTCATTTTGTCCGTCTCTTGTGCGTCCCCAGACTTTTTCGGAAGTGCAATTCTAAAATGCTGGAGTATCCTCAAGAGGCATCACAAGAACAATGTGAATCCACGAGTATCTGTATGACTGCCAGTTATTGGGTCTGTGCCACATTCATCTTCTCATGAGGGTGGAAAGTTTTCTCCCTGTGGAGAAAAACTCCATGAAAACATTATTTCCTTAAGAACCTCTCGCTCACTTCTGCTCACCTGTACCTCCGTGTCTGATCCTAATGTTTGCCCTCCACAGATACATGATTACTTATCAATAATCATTTACTGCACCATCCATTTCTTTACTCGCGTGTCAGTTGTGGTTGGAAAAAGTTACTACTGTCGTGCTTTTATGGGAAGTTGAAAGTCTCCTAGAAATTGTTTATAATACTAAGTTACATCAGAAAATCCAGTCATATCCACTCTTTGCAGCTGAAGCATAATAATCTTTTTTATGGTTGTATTTAGGCACCCACAACCAAAAAGAAATATGAGTTTTATAATTCATATTTTTAGTAGTTTAAAATAAAAAAAAATAAGCATGCTTTTATTTTTTCAAAAAAATGTGCTTATTTAATGTCCTATAATTTCATGAAGATAAATAAATGAAGTCATCTCTGATTATACATTTAAAGCAGTAAGTGTCTTTTTCAATTTAGACACTGATTTGTGATTAAATAGAGGCGTGTAAAATCACACAGAAAACACCTATGGGAGATTTTGGACTGACATGTTAGAAAATGCCACCACCATCATCAAAATGCCAAATGAGGGCAAATCTCTTGTTAGAATGATGTTCCATCCCTTCAGTAGAGTTCCCGAGACTTCTTAAAATCCATTCCAAGCTGTTCTTGGAGTCTGCGTTTTCCTTTAATCTGTTACCCAGATTTAGAGGAAGTGCATGGATAATGACATGAGTGTAATGCTATGCGTGAACAATGACTGTTTTGTTTAACTGTGCTTCTTCAGAATTTACAGTAATATCTGCTTGTAATGTATCAAAGTGCACATCAAGTAAAGCGTTACTTAGATTAGATTGAGTGAAGACAACAAAGGATGCAACAAGAGGGAGTAAGAGGAACGAGGGAGGGATAAAAAGGGGCAAGAGAGGTAAAGAAGAAAAGGAGAGTGAGGGGGAGAAATCAACTCTCCCTGTTTTGAATAAGCAGAGGAACAGGCGGCGAAGAGGCGGAGAGGAAGAGAGAGAGGGGAGCTGAAGGAAGTGAGAAAACGGGGGGGAGAGGGACAAGAGACAAGAGACAGAGTGTGTGTGTGTGTGTGTGTGTGTGTGTGTGTGTGTATGTCTGTAAAGTGAAGAGGGGGGGTGATAGGAAGAAAGAATAGGCGAGGAACTTTTAATGGCCCTGCTGTTGTCTTTGTCAGCACACTGTGACAGGCAGAATCAATTATTAACCAGAACCACAATCCTTTGGAGGAGGAAAAGAAAAAGAAAGTGCAGCGGGGAGGTGATGAGGGAGATAAGGGCAGAGGGATGGAGGTAAGATGAGCGCATCGGAGTCGATGTTAGGAAGGGAGGATGAAGGAGGATGTATGGAAAGGAGAGAGGAGGATAAATTGGGAGATAGGGAGAGCAAGAGGAGACATTGATGGGGAAAAATCGGTTAACAAGAGCGGAAGGAATGCAAGAACAAGAGGATGAGGCATTTTTTCACAGCAGTAGAGTAACTGAGATGCAAGAGACACAGTTTGTGTCTTTTTTTATGTTATAGTCCTTCAGGTCATGCATGCTGTGTGTGTGTCTTATACGCAAGCAAATGAGAAGTCAGGCCTCTGATCCAGTTAGTACTGACGTGCTGGGTTATGGCTGTAATGCTACAGGAGAAGACAGGTTCTGACCATGTCTGTCCAAACAGCATTTTTCAAAGAGGTCAGATCTCAAAGGGTTGCCTCCTATTACAAACTTACCCTTTTGAAAGTACCTTCATTCAGTATACCCCTCTTGTTTTGACATCCTGATTCGCTTCTCCGCTAGCACTGATGTTAGTCATTTTGTCTGGATGTTGTGACGTGTTGGTTATCTCCCACTACAACACACTACATGAAGCAATTGTCACATGTGAAGCCCCATGTCTCTCAGGTGGGGCCTTTATCAGGTTGATATTGTTTTGTCTGAAGTCAGCATTAGAAACCTTTAGACTCATAGTCGTAAATTAGAGTAAGAATCTGCACTTGGAAAGACTTCAGAAGTATGTTGACTATTGTTTCCTAATTTCTGCATTAGCCAATGATAATGATTGGTGCTACTCATACAATGGATTCGGTAATGTTATATAAAGATGAAACTATCTTGACACTAAGTCAGTTATCATTATACAGCTAACAACCATCATGAATACAGTTTTAAATAAATGATTATTATTAATAGTAGTAGTGCTAGCAATAGTAATTGCGGAATTCTGGACAGCAAGATTTACACAGACGTTAAAACCTACCAGAGTTGATACATCCACAGCGGGCCTGGTCCTGGGCCCTCGGTGGTAAGTCTCTCCTCTATTCTCTAGCTTGGAAAGCTGTGAGCGAGTAAGTTTTCTCCCTACTCCTCTGGTATCCCTACTGCGGTCAGCTATTTTGCCTGGCTCTATGTCTGTCCTTTCTGTCATTTGCAGGCTGTGGACTTCTTTCTTTTACAGCTCCACTGACGGCCCAGTTAGAACAGGTTGGTGAGCTGAAAAAGCGAAGTGAGATCCATCGAGTGGCTCATTGATAATCTCGTCTTTCACCTCGTCCACGAGCTCGCCATCCCCTTATTCAGGCCTGCCCGGGTCCCCATTTGTCACTTACAACTTGCTTCACTCGGTCTCAGCTTCAGTGACTTCCTCTCCTTCACCAAAGCCACCTGTTACTATTCTAGTGCCTCCCCTCATGCAAGCATCAGACCAGGTAATCAATCGCTCAGCTCACCTGCACTCAGCCAACTCATCAACGATTGACCATAAACTCAGATCAAAGCTCTCAGTTTACAAAGGCAACGCTGAAGCTGAACGACCTGAGAATTTAATTGTTGGAGACTCCATCATCAGATTCATAAAGCTTCCTAAAGACTGTCTCTGAGGAGGTGAGACAGCTGGAACTAATTCCAGCTCTCCTTGACAGCCATTCCTTTGTTCACATTGTAATAGTTGTGGGCTGGCACTGATGACATCATGTCCGAGCAGTTCATTAAGTTGCATGAAGAACTTGAGTCTCTAACCTTCACAGTTGAAACCCTGGGGAGGAGATGTGTCCTGTCTGGTCCCACTCCCTCTACGACCAAGAGGTCTGAACGTTTTAGCTGTCTTTTTAGTCTGCACCTGTGGATGCAAAATTTTTCCACTGCTACTGGACTTGGTTTTATTAGTCAATTTGATTCCTTCTAGACCAAGGGGGACCTGCTTAAACATGATGGGCTTTATCCTAACAGGGAAGGAACAGGAAATTTTTGGCTGTTTATTTTATTAACTTTATTTCTTTTAGTCTTAAGTGATGGTTTCCCCAGCAAGACCGTTCCCAGCATCCTGGCTCTATATTTCATTGCCCTGTTACGGACAATGTGGGTCCTGCTGGTGGTGAAACAATAAAATCTGCTCACAGTCCACACAGAAACAATCTCATCACAGTTAAAACCATTTCTATCCCTGCAGTTGAATTTTTGAGTTTACTCAATGTAAGATCCCTTGCAAAGTCTTTTATCTGCCAGGATTTTATTACAACCAACAATATTGACTTTTTTTTATCATCACAGTCTTGAATAAATCCTGATGAATGTGCCCCTCTCATTTAGTCATTACCCCCAGAATATTTATTTTTCCATCAGCCAAGAATGACAGGCCAAGTTATAAACAGAAATTATTTATTTTAAAGAATAAAATACCTATTTTATGTGTTTTGATTTACAGAGCTCCTAAACTTATTTCTGGTTATATTCAGGAATTTTCAGACCTTTTATCAGTCATTATGTCAAAATATGACAGAGATCTTGTTCTTTGTGATTTTAATATCCATGTCTGTTGCCTCTCTTTCTCCGCGTTTGCTTTTGATTTCATCAGACTTTTCGATTCTTTTAATTTGACCAAAAATGTGAGGCACCCCAGCCATAACAAAGGACAAAAACTTGACCTTGTGCTCTCCCATGGTTTCTGTGTGGAAGATGTGAACTTGGTTGATTTTGCCGTCTCTGGTCACAACGGAGTGGTCGTCCAGGTTCCACTCCTCTCCCCTGACCCCAACCCCCCCACACTGATTCGCTCCCGCCCCCTAAACTCACTCTGTTCTTTGCTTCTGTCAAGCTTTTACTACCTCAAACACATTTTTGATAGCAGTGTACCACATGGCCTCATGGCCTGTTTTTAATTGCTCTTTTACAAATATTTTAGATTCTGTAACTCCAGTCAGATACAAAAAACAGAGACCTTCTCTCTGCCATGGTTAAATGAAGAGGAAAGGATTTTAAAGAGACAATGAAGGAAGGCGGTGCAGAAATGGAAAAAGGACACACTCAGTGTTTCCCTTGCTTCTCTAAAGGATCCGATGTTAAATTATCAGTCTACACTCAAAGAAACGAGGTCCACTTATTTTTCCCAGAATCCTTTTTAAGACCGTGAATTCTGTGATCTGTCTCCAACTCAGCCAGCCAGGTGAATAATCATTTTATTAACAAAAAAGTTTAGATTAGACAGCAGTTCAACGCTGATTTCAGAGAGCTTGATGTTGACTTGATGTCGAATCCACCTTCAAGATTGACCGACTTCAGTGAAATCTCTCTAAATCATCCACCCACCCTTCAGACTGCATTCCCACTTGGTTTTTTAAAAGCGGTATTTCAGACGGTTGGTCCAGATATTTTAGCCATTATTAATTGCTCCCTGAGGACAGGTAGTTTCCCCTCTTACTTTAAACATGCCACTGTTTACCCGCTTTTAAAGAAGCCCCCCCCTACATCCATCTGTCTAATTTTACAATCATCTTCAAGCTGCAATTTTTAGCAAAGATTTTAATTTTCCTTGACCTCAGCTCAGCCTTTATTACAGTGGACCATAATGTCTTAATCAGCCGTCTGAGGAACTTTGTTGGCATCAGGGATGTGGCTCTGGATTGGGTCATCTCTCACTCTCGAATAGGTCATTCCCAGTAATACTTGGATATGCCTCCTCCTCTTGTGCTCCCTTCTTTTGAGGGGTCCGCCAGGAGCCATCATCAGTCATTCATCCAGAAGTGCTACCCCTAGGGCAAGTAATGCGTAGGCATGACATTGATTTCAAGTGCAGATGACAACCAATTGTATGTCCCGTTAAGCCTTGTACCACCAATGTTTCCCATACTATGCCCTACCTTACTGAAATTAAAAAATTGGATGCCCAGAAATTTCCTGCAGTTGAATGACTCCAAATCAGAAGTGATTATAATTACCCCCCTGGCCCCAGTACTAACAGCATTGATAATCTCTCCCTTAGTCTTGGTGCCTTTTCAAATAATGTCCATAAAGAAACCAGCAACCTAGGTGATATTTTTCATTCTGTAGTTTGATGCTCAAGTGACCAAAATGTTGCAGTCGTGCTGTGTCCAACTGAGACAGCTAAACAAGATCAGGTCGTTCCTTTCCTCTGCAGACTCAGAAAAGGTCATTCATGCTTTTATCTCTTCCAGACATGACTATTACAATGCACTTTAATCTGGAATCAGCTGGCGAAACTTCCAAAGACTGCAGTTAATACAAAACATTGCTGACAGGCTTTTAACACATTCTAACACATTTTTACCCCAATCCTTGCTGCCCTTTACTGGTTACCCGTGAGTTTTAGAATTGATTTTAAGATTTTTCTGCTTGTTTTTAAAGCCTTTATTGATCAGGCTCCTGCCGATATCTGTGAGTTGCTAAACCCCCATGAGCCTGATTGCTGTCTGAGATCCTTCAGCAGAGTCCTACTAACGGTTCTCTCGGCTAGTCACTAAAGGTGACTGGACCTTTGCTGTTCGGGCCCCTCAGCTGTGGAGCTCCCTGCCTGGAGATCTCAGACAGGCAAACTCAGTATCCTGTTTTAAATCTCTTCCTGAAACTCACTTTTATCATATGGTTTATTCTTAACTGCTGGTATTTGTTGTAACTAATTAAATTATTTTAATAGTCAATATTAATTATTTTCTTGATGTTTTATGTTTTGGATATTATTTACTTGAATTATGTTTTTTAATTGTAAAGCACTTTGTAACTATGTTTTTGAAAGTTGCTTTATAAATAAAGTTATCATTATTTTTTTTTTTTCATTTTTTGTTCTGTTTCAGTCTCCCATATTAGACGGGCAAGTGGTCTTCTATATGTTTGTGCTCTGGGGGCCATTTTCTCATTACCGGTCCATGATTACAAGTAAAAAAGTCAAAAACTTTTCTTTTCATGACTTCTCTGATACGCTTCTGCCAGCTGTGAAAGAAACAGAACAGAGAAGTTGTGTAATTTTGAAGGTCTGATCCAAACATCAAGGCAGTGTTGCTCATTACCATCATCATTCATTCATCCGTGATTCCTTTTTTGTAGAAGTGATCTTTCACTAAACAGATTAACATAGACAACAGCTCAAAAACCAATAACTAATTCTTTTGATTGTTTATTTACTTGAACTATTAATTAAGCCTTCAATTAACAAGATATGCCAATTAATCAGGAAACAAATTCTTTATTTGGACTGGCAGCACAGCAAAAGACAAAAAGGTCTCTTGAGAGAAGTGTGAGGAAGGTTGAAGTAAAGCAAAAAACAGAGTTCTTATAACTGAATTTAAAGGTCACCCCTAGAGGATTATTAGACATCAGAGCAGGCACGGCATGTCAGAGCAAAGCAAAAATAAAACAAAATCAAATAACAGTGAAGATCAGCACACACAGAGGCCACCCAGGCTCAAGAACTGTGGGAGAACAAATGCAGAAATATCCTTTAGAGAAGAGACAGACAAAGCATTTTGTATCCATTTTTTATCGACTGTGCACAAAGATACAGATGAACCCACTTGGATATCTCTGGAAAAAAGACATTTTCTTTAGGAAACAAAATAGTGTCTTTGCTGTTTCTATCAAAACATCTCATTCGGGGGATATCAGAGGTGTACACACTCTTTAACACAGTCTAGTTTGCATTCAGTGATAAATAGCAAATGTTAGCATGAAAAAAGATAAGATAAGATAAGATAAGATAAGATAAGCCTTTATTGTATACAGAAGGGAAAATTAGGATAAAAATAATCACTGGTAAATAGAATACGTAAAAAATAAATACATATTAGCATATAAAATTAAAAAAGGAATACATATAAAAACAGAAACTATACAAGAGCAATTAAATAACAAGGCAAGCAATAAACATACATTACCCACAAACATACTATACATACATATATCGCGTATATAGTATAGTTGCCTATAGTATGGAATAGAAAATATAAAGGTAGGTTAAAGTGCAGTAGAAGTGCAATAGTAAATGGAGCAGTACAATAAGTAATTGTTTACTGTTTAATTGTGTGTGTGTGTGTGTGTGTGTGTGTGTGTGTGTGTGTGTGTGTGTGTGTGTGTGTGTGTGTGTGTGTGTGTGTGTGTGTGTGTGTGTGTGTGGTCCGGATGTTTTTGGTTTGGGAAGGGCGCAGAGTTGGCTGGCCACAGTCCGTGGTCTCCACTCCCGTTGTCCAGTCTGACGGCAATGGGCACAAATGAGCACCGGAGACTGTGAGTTTTGCATCCGGCTGAATGAGCTGCCCATCTTCCACAGGTCGACGCAGTGAGGGTGAGAGGGGTTATCTAGGATGGATTTTGATCTTGTCCTTCATCCTCCTCTCCACCACTAACTCTAGACTGTCCAGTTCCAGCCCAACAACACAGCTGCCTTTCCTCAGCAGCTTGTTAAGTCTGTCAGCCTTGATGCCACATCCCCAGCACCCCGCAACAAAGAACAGCGCACCGGCCGCTACAGACTGGGAGAAGAATCTTTAGTGGCCTGCTGCACACACTGCATGAGCTGAATCCCTTCAGGAAGGTCAGTCTGCTCTGTCAATTCTTGAAAAAATCAGCAAATCGGAATTGGAATTGTGAGCATGTTAGCATTTATTAAATATGCCGTAATATGGCAACTCTTAGTCTTCTTTACATGATAGCTTTGTGTGTTTTGCTTTAATTTGCTGTGGTGAATCCTTTGACACCCTAGGCATGTAATGGATTTCCTGAGCTGGCTATGCATCAAAGCTGGGACCATAGTACCATAATTCAATACAATAAGCTGTACCACCACAGTTTTGAAACCATAAATATGAAACAAACAACAACAAAACAATTTTCCTCTCGTGTGATGACAAGGTACTTTCACAGAGAGTCACTGCATTCAATTAATCCATCAATGTGACACTTAAAAAATATACAAAAATATATTTAAAAGCTTTTTTTGATCATTCCTTCCTTAATAATAAAGGATTTGGTCCATCCATATTGATTCAGTGTGTGTTGTCCCTTCCTAGCATTCATCAGGTATTGATGAAGATGTTTGATGCATGGCTGAGTGGCCTGGCTAACACTCCCAGTCACGAGTCCCTCCCCTCCATAAGAATCACACAAAGCACAGGAAAAGTCACACATACACAGCTTGCTGTTCTCCCATAAGAATGAAACTTTTAATTCTTTGTTTGGTGGTTTGATACGAGCAGTGACTGGAGCATGTTATTGTAGAAGTGGTACACAAAAGAGCATCTCTTTTAAAATAATGTTAATTAAAGCCAGAGTGTCGAGCTAAAGCAGCAGTAAATGCTGCGGCAATGACTGATTGTTTAATACCGTGGATGCTGTGGTGAAACTTCTAACCTGTGGACAGTTTCACTTTCAAGCAGCAGGCAGAGCTTCTGGGGGGTTTCATCTAGTGGATATCCTGTTTGGGAAGGCAACGCTTCAAGATCGCACTTTTATTGACCCGGGAGGGGAACGGCTCTGCATCTCAGGAGTCAGATTGACTAGCAGAGCAGCTGTTCTTCGCCCACTGGGTCGATATGTGCAGTCAAGAGAGCAGAATGGTAACATCAGCACAGCTTGAGCTGTTTTGTATCATGGAGTCACTTCACAACAAAGCACAAAGACCTAAAAGTTACCTGTTATGTGGTTGGCAAAATTCATATGAGCCCAAAAGCCACTGAAAACAGTGTGTGTTATGACCCGAATTTGTTCATCATTTTTTTATTTTTTGCAAATGACACATGCATTGTTTTTCTAGGGCCTCACAAGAGGAAATTACAAATAAAATGAAAACAGTAAAAAAATTCCAAAACTCTTTAAAAAGAATGCTAATATGGTGTCACATGAAAAGGTCAGTTATCTTATCTTTCCTATTGGTTTGGAAAACCTAAAATGCTTGTACTGGTAATTTGCAATGTCAGACTTTTCAGGAAATGTTCAGCTGCCAGGTCAAGTTGACCGCATATCTTTTCTCATAGATTTTCTCTGAGTATTTACACTTTCCTGGTTTGATTACACTCCTCTCTCTGATGTTGGCTCTTACCAGTACCCTCGGCAGATGTGGAGCCTCCCAAGGCAAAACTGATACAAGTCATGCACTGTTGCAAAATTCACAGCAAAGGCTCCACTGGAAGCACAACGCTGGGTACTGGCTTTAAAATACTTGCTTTCATGTTGATTTGACGAAATACATTTTCTCTGCACATTTTTGTTTCAACGTTCACCTGTGGGAACTGTCTAAATACAGTTTTCCCCTGTTTTAATTAACAATTTTTTACAGTTTATTCCCTTTTCTCCAGATGTATTTGTGCATCTCTCACATTGCTGTTTTTTCAGCCTGGTAAAATAAAGCTTAAATAAAACTTAAAAGGCAACATCGTGAGGTGGAGAAAGTGAAAGTGCTGTGCTAAATGCAACCACCTGTAGCTCTGTATCTCAACTAGGCAGCGCTTTGGATGTGTCTGCATGTCTGCGAGCACATGTATGTGCCTCAAAAACCTTCATAACATTAATGCAAATAATTTTTTTCAAATAATTTTCGGTTTACCATTGTTGCCCTGGCTTCGTTCCAGCTTCACAATGGGAAGTGAAGCGTATAATAAACAGTAGCAAATAAAGAGAGTGTTTCAGGGACACAAATAGCAAACACAATCACCATGTGAAGCCTGAGGAAATGGCAAATGCCAAACTGTGCCACGTCTCAGTGCTCGCAAGAACACACTGTAAACCTTTAAATGTTTGTTGACTCTTACATAAACAATGCACTTCGACTTTCATATGAGCCTTTTACATGAAAGTTGTTGAATTGAATATGAAGCACGGGACCAGGCCTCGCTGCTTGTCCTGGCACTGAGCACTCAGGCAAACACACACATGCACATGTACATATTTGGATACAAAACAGAAGCTCAAAGGACATAAAATTACAACTTGGAAACTCGACAACAACCAAATAAAAAAAGTTCAGGTTTAGACACACACAGACATACACACCACTCAAGCAGAAGATCTTTGGGAAGCACAAGTCATCAGACCCATATCACAAGTCAAGTGAACTCAGATGGAACACGAAGTAATGCAATTATTTATAAAACGTTATTTCTGGATAAACTTTTTATGTCATAGTGCTGATCAACGTATTTAGATGTTCATGAGGCAGTAATGATCTCAGAAGGCTCCCCTCATTCATACATGTGTAATGAAATAGTTTCTTATTTATGCTGTGGTCCTAGAGTCAACCACAAAGCCGAGGAAAGGCCACGAAAAAGTTCCAAACAAGTGACAGGGGTTGTTAATGTGTGTGTTTCGTGCCCTAACAAGAGGCGAAAACCCAGCAAAGTATTTACTTACCGGGACAAAAAGGTCTGTGTGTGTGTGTGTGTTTTTTTCAGATTTTGGTTTAATCACATGGCAACACAGAGCTTTATGGGCATGAAAGAAGAAGCTGTATTTGTATTCTTTAATCTTGTGCTTGAGGGACCTGAACATACATGCATGAACAAACACACTGAGCAGACTGAGTCTGACAGATAGAAAAGAAAAGGCTGTTTTTAAAGAGAGAGGCTCGACAGCAGATCGACAACTGCTTGTTGTTGGGTACCAAAGTGTCCGTTTCATCATTTTCAGAACAAATGTGTATAGGACACAGAAATCCAACTCTGTTTGATGCCGTGAACGCTACTGTGAATTCTTGCATAATCACAGAAGAACAAATGAAGCAGGTCTGAGTGGGAAAAACAAAAGAACACTTTTCTTTCCTATTTACAGGTTCCCTTTAATCCTGCAAAGCAAAGCGTAGCTCGGGCAACATCAGTTTAACGGGTTTTAAACTGACACTCCTCCACTTCGCAGTTTGCCACTAAGCCTGTGAAAATGGTTGTGTTGTATCTTCTGTGGCTCTGGAGGAGCTCTCCCAACCCATCATGTCCCCAGATGATGTCACCTGGGTTTTCTCAAATTGGGCTTTGTGACTACAAGTAGTCGGGATCAAGCCTGTGTTTTAAACTGAGGGTGTGGAATTTAAACGACATAGGCATTTACCGATTAGGGTATAATGAAGGACACTATCAAGGTGCATAATGGGAAATGTAGGACCTAGTGTATTTGGTGCTTAATCAATACTGGGAGGTCAAGATTTTATCTGGCTTAACACATCAAGCACAACTGTGTAGTGATTCATTGGCGTATTTCTGTTATGCTACTTTTTGCCAAATAAAAAAAGTGAAATAACAGTAAATAGGTGTTGCAAATACTGCTTGGGTTACGGTCACTGTCAACATTTTTTTGTTGTTGTTACGCTCTTCTACTGCGCAGCAGTTGCAGGGAGGGGGCCAGGATGGATTATTGGCATACAAAGGAACGGGACCTTGGCACCGGATACTGGGGTTGGCATCCTGCAATCACGGGTGTGGTCAGGTTTAGGCTACTAATGATCATAGTTTATGTTAATCATTCAACACATCACATCTTGTGATTCAGCTCTTTCAATATTAAACCCAAACTGCAATCTTTTGAACATAAATTAGATGAGGAGAATCCACCATATCTGTCTTACCAAAGGTAGAAAAATATGCCTGGCCTCACCACTAACGCTCACAACTACTTGACATTGACTCACAGTGCTTTGAGTAAAGCAAAATTTCGACTCCAAGGCTTTGACTCGTAAAAGTGTATTTTTATGTAGTGCTGATTTTGGATTTTTCTTTGCTCAAACTGCATAGACATGGTGGAAGTCATACAACAGTTAGTCAGCAGTAAAGTGCATATCAGCATGTAGATTCTTGCTGTGTGGTACCCGGTGTGCTTGCAAAAAGCTTGTCTCCCCAAAGGACATACTTACTTACTGAGGCAAAAGAAATAGTTTATCAGCTGTGAGTTGTGTTACAGGTCTCTGGAGCAGACACACATACCCACAGCACAATGGGTTGCTCAGTGTGCGGAAATGTCACGTGAAGTCTTGCATGATAATGTTTTAATGAAGATAAAGTGCAATAGTTTTGTGTGACCTTTTTTTTATCCAGAGCGCTGCAGAGGATCAGTATGGGCCACATAGGGAAGCAAACTCTTTTCCATTGACTGGAAACACTAAGTGACGGGATTCACTTTTTTTACCTTTCACTTTATCTCATTTTACCCTTGTTATACTTCTGAATATACTACTCTTCTCTAGTCTTCCGTGGTCAGGCCATGGCTTTGGGGTAATTTTCCAGAATTTCAAGCCATGTCCACATTCATGCAGATACATTTGAAAGTGCTGTTTACATGTCTCACAAGATTCACACTTACTTTTTCACACCCTTTCCTGAAAGTGTTCTTCTCCCTCCCCCTTTCAACGGCAGCTAGTAAACAACAAAAAGCCTCATAACCTCCACCATCTGTGTTGAACAAGCACACCATCTGGAAAACAATGGCTGCTGACTCCATTTGGTCTTCAAGGTAACCCTCCATTATGACCACTCTGACTCTGTGATGTTTCGTGTATCAATAAGCTGAAAAGGTTTTTCATTGACATGTGACATTCCAGTAGTTCTTGGACTGGGGCATTGGACTAGTGGACCACATTCTTCTGTTTTCATAGGACAATAGTGAGATGGCAGAAGCTCTTCATACTGCTGCTACCTTTTTAAAATGTAGCCGGGGTGTTTATGTATTTGGTTCTATTTTCTTTTTATGGTGCATTTCTGTATTTGGTTGTTTTTTTGGGAGTTTATATATTTGGTTGTCTCTTCTGTTTGTGCACCACATGTGTTTTCTCACCTTGTAGCAATATTTGACGGTGTTGTCAGATTGCTGAAGATGTTTTCTTCACTTGCTCGTAATCTGTCTGTTTACATGTGTTTTCCTAAATTGCTGTGCATTGAGCTTTCAGGGGCCACATTACACTCTCTCTGTATAATTTCATACCATCAGTACTGGTTGAACTGTTGTCCTCAGATTCGCAGAAATGCATAACACTCTGAATGATTTACATGAATGCTAGGGCTCCAAAACTGAGACTATCTGTTGAGGGAATGAGCAAAGAATGGAGAGAACGGGGATAAAGGCATAAAGAAGGGATTATTTACTGAAGTAGTTCTAGGTCTCCTTTCTTAAATATAATAAAAATTCTTTGTCCGTTTACAATGTTTATTTTTCCAGAATAAAGACTTGTTTTCTTGTCTTTCATTATTCTTCATCTGTTCATATCCTCCACCTACCAATACACGCCTCTCTCTCTGGAACACACATGTGATGCATCAGAGCGTTCGAAAGCAAACCTACCTAATGCATGCTCTCTCTCTCTCCTTTCGTTCTCTTTCACATGTGCACACTTAGACAAATGGGCCTAATACATGTGAGAATTCGTGCACGGAGTGTGGTGATGTATTCATGTGAGATGATCCCAGGACTTCTGCTTATGTGCGCTGAGGGGCTTGCATAAAGAATGGTGGGGGTGGATGGATTAAAGGATGGATGGTAGGGCTGGGCGTTATGACCAAAAATATTATCACAAAATGTTTTTTTCATAGTGATCAATCTTCGATATATAAAATTAATTTCTACTCCAACGTGGGATAACATTTACACCTAAACAACCCAACAGCAACAATGCTTTTAAATGAACATCACAAAAAGATCAGCATGTTAGCTACAAATATTGGTTATTGCACACTGGTACAGACAGTTGTATTTACTCTTATGCATGTAAATAAAATAAAAATGGAGTTACTCCAGTAAAATATACTTGTTGAGCTCTTATCATATACGGTAGTGACTGAAAAGGCAGAGAGGAGTGACTGCCGATGAGGTTCGACCTAACGTTAGCACAAGAGGCTTGTTTGCTTGGCTGCCAGGACTAGTGCTAGCAGTTTAGGATTGCAGACTTTGGCTTTCTGTATATTTTTATGGCAGGATGGCTAGTTGCCTTTTCAAAGTGTGGAAAAGATTTGTTGAGTCTCCCGTCTTTGTCGGCACAGGTCGCCTGCATATCTCTGTTTATCCAGCTTTTAGAAAGCTGAACCATTTCGAAATCACCGATGTCGTGTGACCTCCCTTTGCCACAGTTTTCTCATCTTGCACAGACATGCTGACTCATTTTTACGTTTCCAACAATGTGTGTGTTTTTTTTCATCGCTTTGGCCCTACAAATGTCAGCTACGTATCTGTACTGCTGTAGCCTAAAGGGCCTTAAAGCCAATTTAGGGTTGAACCAAATGCAGAACAGATACAAATATTAAAAACAAATCATCAGTTTATCATTGTTAATGTCATTTTATCACCCAGCCCTAATGGATGGATAAAGGAAAGGAGATATATACAAGGAATTTGTGGATTAAAGGATGGATCAGGAATGCTGTTGACTGATACAAAAGTTGACAGTAAATAATTAGTTGAAGTGATGAGTGGATGTAAAGATAGAAAAATTGGCAGATGGATAATGACTGTGTATGGTAATCAGATTTTGGGATTACATATCATGGGATTACAAAATGTGATTACATGCAGTGTGGTTACAAATTCTTAAAACTGACTGTTCACTAAACCCTGCCTGGGCTTCTGGGGCAGCCGGCGACTGTGAATCTTGCTTGGTGAAATAACTAGCTAATAAAACTAGCATTACAGCATGGTGCCCCAGGTAGCCTAGTAGAAGTGTATGTGGTGTTGCAGCAGCCTCAATGGTTCGATTTACAGCTGAGGACCCTTGTTGCATGTCATATCAAACCCCTATGTCTCCCCATTTCCTGTGTCCTGCGCTGTTAACTGACAAATAAAGGCAAAAAATGAAAAAAAAAACCCATTATCACTCCATGAGTTCCAGTTGACCTGTTTTAAGACACAAACATAAAGGGGTCTTTAACCTGTACTTGATGGTTAGGCTACTCGCACGATATCATGCTAAAAGACTGAGGTTAAAGCTGCACATCCCAGACAAAAAGTCAGAGACCTCACCAGTTTATTATCTATGTAGTAGACATAGAAATCAAGAAGAAGCATTTTTCTTGAATTCTTAAATTCAGTGTAGAGCTAGCTAAAGTGAAAAATGTGATAATGTAATATCAGGCTTTATTATGTTCTAACATATTTGGAAGTTTGGCTGCTTGGCTTATACTCATTCTTATTTTCATACAGTATTTTTTTCACTTTTAATGTTAAAAGAGCAAAGGCTTTAAACTAAAGAACAGGAGAGAGCAGTTAACATTAGCCTAACTCTCATAGCATCCACTGGCTTCTACAGAGTGGGGAAATACTAATGTTCTATTTGTGAAGTTTTTTTCCCCCACAAACTAATGTAGTTAGGTTACTACTAATGTGCTCCTTAGCCTTGGAAGTAACTGTTGGTCAGCAGTACTAAATTAGCTGGACATGCTAACGATTGCAACTTACAATAGAGCAGATAAACCCACTGTTTAAACCATTCCAGGCAAAAAAACTCTTTAAATGCTGAGCATTGCTCTATAGTGATCTGTGTATCGACTCATAACCCGCGGGTCTCGAAAACATGAATCGTCCTGAACCTCAGTTTCCACGTTCTTCGTGGATACATCACAGTGAGTTTTTCTAGATTTCTGGCTGATAAAGCAGCATAGGGATATCTGAAATCTGATTCTGCTCTTCCATTAAATGTAAACCCAAAGCCTTAGTGGGAGTTTAGGTTATGTTCTGCATGGTAGCTCTGTAAACACAATCCCACTCACACACATCACCTCTACCTTGTGATATTGCTGGGAATTTAAAAGTTCGCTCTTCCTCACAGCATCTGGTAAGAAACAACAACAACACTGAGAATCACTTATCTTTGTGCTGTTGCTGGCAGTATTGTTTTAACACGAGGTGCACTGTAGAAATCCCCTGAGCTCCCGGAGCCACAGCCAAACATTCTCAATACTATTTTGGGCATTGCTGCTCAACCACATCACATAGTGTCCTCAACATGTTTCATCTGCTGTTTTCTCCTTCCTTTCCTTGTCCTCCTTCTCCCTCACCACTATTATCCTCTAGTTCCCGGTCAAATTATATCAGATATATTTCGCCTCCTCTTCTAGCTCTTTGACTCTAGATTTCATCAATTTCCACTGGGAGGACAGCAGGTCCCCAGGGAGCACGGGGATATATTCCTCCTCATTTCCTTTCATCTTGCAGTGGAAGCCACCAGGTGTGTCTGTTATTGAAACAATTGCCTACCGCAGGGTGGAGAGGTGGAATCAGTAGAACACAGCATACTTATAGAGGACTTCAAGGGTTTGGAATCATTAACACTGCATAAAAGCAGTGTCAATTGAATAAAAGAAATCATAAGAGAAGGGATCAGATATGTGAAGTATGTTGGTAACATTAATGGATGAATCAATGTTTTAAGCAAAAAAAGAGTGTGACTCCAAAATTCTTAACTTAGCCAAGAGGTCAGGGAGGGTTGGCAGTAACGACTGGGATCTTGCAGGTTCAATGATAACCTTCGACTGTCAGCCTCTCTGATTTTGCAGGTAGAAGTAAGCACCTTGTTCATGTTTATTCATTTCCATGAAACATATTTTCCAGGAATCCTACGCTTGCTTTTTTGTAATTTTGGCAATGGTTGACAAGATGATGGAGGCTTGAAAACGTCTGTCGTTTTGAGAAATCCGAACACACACATCACGTTTATTGCATCAGTTTCCAAACAACAGGGTGATGAGTACAAAGTTTTTTCTCAAATAACAAAATAGTTATTTTGACCAAATGTAGTAATTTGAAACCTGTTAATATCATCTAAATGTGACAGGTAAGTGATGGAAATGTTACCTTTTGTGGCAATTTAGTCAAATTAAGCAAAACAGATGAAAATCACCAACCCATTAAATGCTCACAAAATTTCTGTATTTCTATGTAACAGTAGTGCAATCATTCCTATTATGTAACTCATTATGAAAATGTGGAAAAAAAGAAAAGGTTTGGGCAAAACTAAACCTGGGTTGGATGTTATTTGAGTGGTGTAAAAAGACATAAAAAGCAGTCTTTTTTATATTTCCCATTTGGTGTCTATATAAGTAGAAGGTCTGTCCTCTGGTGGAGAAGGAATTGTTTCTGCCAAGGGAGGGGTTTGAGGTAACAATGCTGCCAGTCAATCAGTGGTAGTTGTTCAGGAATAATGCTGTTATTAACTTCAGGACCCCCAAGCAGTTTTTTTCACAACAGTTACATTTGCAGAACTGGAAACCAAATTACATTTAGTTAAATTAGTGACCTATGTTTCGTAGAAAAACATTAATTGCACCAATTTTACACCAATATGCCACAGAAGCAGAAAAACACTCATGGTATAGTCGATCTGATGGATAATCTTTTGTTGACCTTTGTTTAAAAGTCCTATTTTCCATTCTAATACTCATTTAAAAGAATTAATCCAAAGTAGAATCAAACTTGCATATCCTTTATAGTGTTGAATTATCCTAAATTACCAGTTTATGTTTGATTCTGCCTTTGGCATTGTTATCTGACCAAAAGAGTCACCGGTAAAACAATCTCTAATGTACAGGGGTGGTGGTGTCTGGAGGCAAAGTGCCAGAGGGTGTGAGTGGTGATAATTAACATGACATGAGGTGGACAGCCCGCAGCATGCTCTGTTCACGTGAGCACTGAGTTAATGGACATTGGCAAAGTGAAACATTATTTATTTCACAGCTGGCTTTCATTATCTGGCCATCTTTGGCAAAATAGCTGCAGGTTAATTTTTGGACCGCTGCTTTCCTATCCATTTGCTTTGTCAGCAGCGTTGCAGTCTGTGAACTTTGTGCTGAGGTTCGGTCGTAAAAACAAGTTGCGGCATTGTGCACGCTGGGGATGTGATCTTTGTTATAAATATACTGTACCTAAATTACCATAGTTACATTAGGCTTGCGGAGTAGCGCATGCTCAGCGGAGTGCACCTGTGGTGCATGCAACCAAAATGTAGACTTAAAGTTGTCGAGTTTTCTTGTAAACAAACACTCATTGTTACATTCAAAACACACTGTGTCTAATATTTGGATGCATTTCATCCTTTCCTCATAAATCATGTGAATATGTGCAAAAATATATGTTTTTGGTTCTTCAGTTGACATTGTCCTTCTCTGAATTTTCTTTCACCTGTTTATCTTCTCCTTCAGGTTTTATGGTTTGAATGCACAACACATTTGCAATATTGCTCTCTGACGCTGGCAGGAATGTGTATTAGCCAGACCTATAAATCGACCGGGCTGATATATTGGCCATTATAATAGGTTATTGCAGATATATTGGTATTGGCATAAGTACAGAAAAAGTTATGGTTGGGATCATATAGAAACAGTTTTTTCACCTGAGAGCACTGACAAGTTTATTTGTCAACTGTGAAAGCAACATTTTGGTAACAATTCATTTAAAAAAATGAGTTCAAAAATGTTGTATATGTTATGTGTCTATATAAAAACGTTAAATGGTAAATGGTTTGCATTTATATTGCAAACTTCTACCTTAATGGACAAAACCCCACTTTGTTTCTCGCCCACCCATTCACACACACTGTTGACGGTGATGCTGCCATGCACTGAAGACAACTTGGGGTTTGGTGTCTTGCTCAAGGACACTTCGACGAGTGGGCAAAAGGAGGCAGGTATCAAAGCCCCACCCTACGAATAGTGGACAACCTTTACAACCTGCTTCACCGGGCATGTACATATGGTAGAAAATTGTGAGAATTCCTAAAAAACTATTTACAATTAATACAATTACTTTTGGGAGGTCTGGGCCCTGGGGCAGTTGCCTGCTCTGCCCACTTGGTCATCCAGCCTTGTTAGCAGGGCAGAGGGAAATCAAAGATAACATTTTTGATATTTATTCAGAAAAAATGTGGACATGTTAGTGGCTGTAATTGTAACTGTGAAAATTGGGACACTAAAATGTAGTCAGTAAGGGGGGAAACAAAAGTAAATATGTCACCAATAGTCATTTGTTATTATGAAAGACTCCAGACAACTGGATATATTTTCAAATGCAAATTAAATAAAAAGTTGTCCATTAAAACAGGTGGAGCATATTAACAATTAACTTAAATGTTCATTAAACACAGCTTTCCAGTTTATCGTTTTCACATTCAGTACCAGTGTTTATTCTCATGAACACTCAAGACTCCCCCTGTTTTCAAGTTTTAGACAATTAGGTAGCTCTTGAGGTCCATCCATTGGTGGTGAGAGCAGCTGCCAGCGCAGTGGATTATTCCTGGGTAGCTGAATATCCTGCACCAAATGAATACACGTACCATTACACCACCCTTACATACACATACATTACTATAAGTACAGAATGAACTGTGGTCACCTATCTTGTGAAATCAGAGATATGAATTTGCATATAAAGAGGATTACAGGAGATTACAATTACAGTAGTATAGTAAATAATTTAGATTAAAGATCTTTTCATCATAATACAACTTTATCTGTTCTACTTACATCAAACTCAATAGCTTTGTTCAGACTGAAGGATCTTGGTTCCATGTGTAAATACTGAATCTGTAATGTTCCTTTTAAATGCTACAGTGTACCAAAAACTGGATTCAGTCATGCTGTATAACCTTTCTAGCATTAAACTGTTAACCTTTGTATATACATGTTTGGGTGTGTGTGTGTGTGTGTGTGTGTATGTGTTTGTTTGACTGGAAGGATATCCTTACAGCATGTGTGTATTTCTGTTCAGCTTTAGTTCCCATTTATTTGGTATCTAATCACCATTTCCACTGTGAGTCTCAAAGGGATTGTACCGTCTGCGCACGTGTGTGTGTGTGTGTGTCTGTGTGTGTGTCTGTGTGTGCGTGTGCGTGCACACGTGCGTGCGTGCGTGTGTGTGTGTGTATGGAAGTGGGTTGTGGAACAGTCAGAGGGAAGCCGATGTAATTTCAGTTGGAAATCCCATCATGAATTCTTATGGTCTTGTCTGTCTATTATTATAAGCTTAGTGTGTGTGTGTGCGTATATATATATATATATATATATATATATAAGGTGTGAGTGTGTGAGAGAGGGAGAAGACAGGAAAAGCAGACCGATGAGGATTTCTTTTCACTGTGTGGAGACAGAGAGAGAAAGAGAATTTATGTGTACGTGAGTGAACGCAGATGTAAAATCTTTAAGGGTACATCACTTTTCTTCTCTTAAATCCCCGCTAACATTATTTTCATTCAGTTTTATCCTCTTTTTCACAACCCTTTTATTTAAATTGAAAGTGCTCTTTCCATCCTGTGAGAGCACCTGTTTACAACGATCAGAACACATGGTAGAAATAAAAGTGGATGCTATTAATGAATGACATTTCAGCAGTGCTGCTGATAATGAGCGAGCATTGTTTGTCTCCTTCCTGCCCTTCAACGTGTTCTCTCCTCTCCGCTTCACTGCCTCTTGATAGACACAGATGAACGGTGGAGCACACAGGGAAATACATGCTGGGAGCACACTCAACTACTACTTATAGACTTACTTTCAAATCTGTGATTTGCAATGTCGTTGGATCAGGTTTTGTGAGCCCGCAATGAAACAGGTGGGTTAAAATTTATGGCACTTGCATTTGGATAATAGCACGGTGAAGCACGGCGAACTGGCCATGGGGCACTCCGGGACAAATACCAGGGCGCCATGGAAAAACACAATTGTAACTAGAGGGAATCAGTATTTGAAGGTGGAGCGGCCTTTGACACAAGACCGGCCCTCTTTGTGCACCTGTCAGTCGGGGTGTGCATGAGAGTCTGCTGGGTGCACGTCCGGCACTCAGCATACTGGCCAGTGACAGCAAAGTTAGGTCAAGCAAATTAGCATTATAGACCCCCACAGACTGGTCCCAGCGAATGAGTCCAGGGCTAATTTTCTTTCACAGCAACCTGGCGTCCCTTCATCAGATCTTGGGATTCCCCCACCTGGCAAATCCTACTTTAACCCCTGCCTGTAAACATCAAGTGGTCCTGAGACTAAAAGGTCATTAGCTCAGCTGAGGACTGGAAGGATAAATCTCCTCTTGGAAGTGATTACATAGCACTTGCCCCTACCTCATTACCTACCATGTAATGTGCTTGAGCAAGATGCTTACTTCCAGTGCAGCTTCAGTAGTGCTGGCGTTTGGCAGGGCAAGGCATCTACTAATGCCTTGCTCTGCAGGAAGCAAGACCGGATGTGAGCCCCATAAGAACAGGATATCATAACAGAAGTTGTCTGAGTGTGGCTGTTCAAAATGTGCGCTACTATAAGATTTCTTTATGCAAAAAATAGTATGAGTTTGGTTACACTGTTTCACACGGTCCGGTTTTCCATGACATGAGCTTGTTACATCAGTAAGAAGCTGTATAATCAGAATTAGATTATTAATGAAATACAATAAATATTGATTATTACATAGTTGGGTGAAAAGTTGTATTTTAATTCATGTTGATTTAATCGGACTCCAGGCCAAAAAAAGCAAAAATCAGAAGGTTTTCTGACCATTTGTGGCAAATTCAAATAATGTGAAGAACTTAGTGTTAATAACACTAACCTCAATCATTGTAGTAGTAAGTTGAGCATCAGTGTTTTTGCACTTTTACACCATGGCAACATCAAGGTCATGTACTGCTGTAACAAACAGTAAGGTAGTTAGTTGCACCAAAGACTGTCCTTCGTAACTTGTTAAGTTAGTGGTACCTTTGGTGGATGAGGAGTGTCAGGGGTTGTGACCCCCTCCTAAATGTGGACATGTGTTCCCAGCTTTTAGAAATGTATAGCAGGTTGGTTGCTCAGAGACACCAGACAAAGGGGCAGGCTGCATAAGGTCAATATGTTCAATAAGGCTGTTTGTATGTCTGCGACAAATGAAAAAAACCTTCTTTGCATTCATACTATCTAACAAATTTATGTTTCTAGTTCGGGACACATGATATACACTGATCAGCCACAACATTAAAACCAGCATCTGGTTTTAATGCTGGTGGTAACTCAGTGTTAAAAGAACATTTCATTGAAACAGAAGCATATGGCATTCCCGCTACATTGTCAATATACGAGGTCCTCTGCCATTCAAATTACTAGCTACGTGTTTTGCACCTGTCCTTTTCTCTTGGTCTTGGTTCCATCCTCCCCCTACTTCGCTCATTCTTACTTGAACTTTCTTTCTCACACACACAAACACACCACACTCGCACACCACGCACACATACACAAACACACACACACAAACATAGGCCTTGTAACCATTTCTCATTGTTAGGGCACGCCAGATTGTGCTGTCTGTGCATATGTCTTTCTGTTACTGTCTGCGTGTGTGTGCGTGTGTGGGCGTGTGTGAGTTGGTGTGTGTGGCCATGTGCATGTGTTTGGGTGCTTCAGCACACACTGAGGTACGGAGCACTAAAAATAGCCAGTGATCATTTGTATTCTAATCCTGTGTAGAAATTCTCTCCTGTCTTTGATATTCTGAACACATTGAAGATGGCTTACGTTTTCATACAGAAGTCTTTGTTAGCAGGAAATGTGTACAATTTACTGTGACATAAGATGACATTTTAGCTTCTTGCTTGATAACATGCTGACCTTCAAGAATGATTCAAAACATAATGTACATCTGAATGGTGCAGACCTGAGGCACGGAATGTTACTTTTTTGACTAGCATTTAAAGATAAATTCTCATGTTTAATTTTTATTTATTTATTTTTTTTATTGTTTATACAACTAATAATTATTTTCATTATAATTTAATCTATCGATTGTTTTTTTCAATTCAATTAATGTTTAATGTAGAAAATGTCCGAATAATTTTTCTGCTTGGTTTGAGCCCAAAGCAACAACCACAAATGTTTGTACCAGCAACAAGCCAGATTCAAAGACATTTAATTCACAATTACAGAAAACTGAGACAGGTAGCAAATTTTCCCATTAGAGAAACTTAAACCTAAGAATGAGGTGTTTGGCATTTTTGCTTGATAAATGACTGTAACGATTAACCGGTAATTAACTGATTATTAAAAATGTTGATGATTAATTTTCTGCAGATCAACTAATTTATTAATTGATTGGCTGTTTCAACTCTAAACTCTTGTCAAAGTTTTGGCTTAGGCCTTAAGGCCTGGTCATTCCAGAAAGTGGCACAGCGATATGCGTTGGTGAACTATAGTAGCTGGTATTCAAAAGATGTATTTGTCCTATCTACTCCTGTCTTATAACTGTCTGCAACCCATGTTGATAAATAAAAGAGGATGGAGCAACACAGCTAAAAGGTAACATTAGTGTCCCCCATTTTGGACTCCTTGGCTTTCCGTTTCAGCAATTTCAAAACGGCTTGCTATTGGTCAATGGCACCAAAGTTGAACTCGCAATTAAAAATTTGCTTATGTTGTACCTACGACCAAGTCCGCTAATCGTAGCAATTACATTGGAATCAATTGATTTTTTTTGCCAAATAATTTTGCATTTTTAAATTCTGCTGTGACTAGGCCTTTAGAGAAGAGACACTCAGAGCAACAAAGTGGTGAGTACTCTGTTGTGCTGATGAAAATAGTGCTTTGTTAATGTACATTACAATGAGTTTATCAACGCAACATGTAAAAATGAATGCAGGTTTGAGTTTGCATTAACTAAGGAACAAGGAATATTTGGAATATAAGCCTGTCTGTAATATAAGCCTGTTTCTCTCAGGTGAATAGAGGTAGATAAAACTTGCTTTTTGAGAATATATGATATTCTCTGATTATTGGAAACAGTTTTTCATATACCAGCTAAGATCATAAATTGTATTTCTGTTCTGTTTTGGGTCAGTACTTATTACCTTGTGGCCCAGTAGAAATCTGACTTTAGGTGATAATCCAACATGTGGATCTTGCCAACATGCCCAGCTCTGTGAGGATATAGAAATCATGCGCCCCCACTTGATTTATCTATCTGCACATGTAACCAAACCCATACACTGAAATAACACACAGCAAGCAGTACCCTTAGCATGTCTCATGGCGCTGGACAGTTTCACCACTGCCATAGGCCTTGAGTAGATCTGAAAATGTATCTGAAGGACCATGAATATTTCAGATCCACGGGAGGCCCATGGTGGGGACGAGTCAGCATAAATTGCTGCCAAATAGCTATGTTTTATGGAAAAAAATGCTAAGTAGCTGCATGAGGTTGGATCTCCTATTGGGACGAGAATGATTTAGGGCCCATTCCTGAAAGGAGCAGGAAATCCTGCAGAATGGATCCATAAGAATGGTTTCATGTTGTCATTCCTGCATATCCTATCTGATAAAGCCATTCTTACAGCTGGCAAGAATGGATACTGACATGTGGCCACTTTGTACAGTTAGACAGGTAACTATACCACTCTACCTGGTCTGCTCAGGCTGTTATAAATACCAGATAACACTGTTTACCTTCATGTCAATGATGGAGGAGGACATCAAAGTACATTATGCACCGTTTCATGATAATACATGAAAAAAGGTGCATACATACAACAGATTTTATGGTTTTTCTCCCTTACAACAGCCTTATAGTTTAAGTGTCCAGCCAGTCTAGTTTTAACTTTTTTAGGGAATGGCCACTGAAAGAGTGATACATAGCTGTTGGATGCTGGATCTGAAAGTAATTGATACCAAAATGTATATTTTGATCACTATGACATTTCAGAACTTTACTTTAAGTTTGACAGAAGGCTAGAATCCTTGCTAGTGAATGGCATTTTCTTACCACTAAGAGCCTTAAACAACCTCCAGGGCAAGGAAGCGTGCAGGGAGTCAGCGGTCAGCCACACTCTGAAAGTTTTAACTGCTCCGGGGAATTACACACTAGCTGGTTTTACTGATGCATAGCCTGCAGCAGAGGAGCTCAGTGAAAATATAAAGGGCATGTGAATGCAGAGGCAACACTTAAAACAAGAGGCTGTAATGCACAAGAGGCACTGATCTGGAAACAGCTGTCTTTAATGTGGTAAGAAAGAGGTGAATTTGTGTTCTTTGTAAACATCAATGAAATGTCAATCCTTGAACAGTGTATGGTGTTTAACAGCACACTTACAAGAAGGCTGACTCTGACTCGATGAATTTAGCTTTGAAATCCAGGACTTTCCTGACCCTCTTTTATGTGTATATTAGCACTATTAATAAAAACACTAATCTTGTGTCCTTGTGTTAATTGCCCATCTGTCTCTTGTTATATACACATAAATACGTGTCAAAATTGTTTTTGAGTATTTTTATATCAAAATGTCTCTCTTTCCTCTTACTGTGAAACAGAAACATATTTTTGATGACTCATCCTGTACTCGGGGGCAGTTACATAAATCTGTCCAATCAAATGTGATTTGGGGTGACTAGCTAAGGACCCCATCGAAGAAAAAGGCACTTGAAGGTGGCTAGCAGAGGAGTATCATAGTAGCAGTTGTGTGTGTGTTTTTCAGCTAATAAACCTGACCCTGCCTAAAGTTACCAAAGTCCACCTACCAGCGCCTCTAAAGCTCACTAATTGACACACTATGTCTTGTTTGTTAAATCTGTAAGTGTATGAACACAATTTATGGTCTTATGAGGGGTTATGTGCAGGACTACTGTATGTTTTGGTCAAGTACATTGACTCCTTACACTTATCCTTACATCTCCCCATTTCCAGTCTTTGTGCTAAGCTAAGCTGACCTTCTGCTGGATATAGCTTCACATTTAACAAACAGATATGATAGAGGTCTAACTCTTCATATCAAACTCCCACCAAAAGCGAATAAGCCTCTTCCCAAAGTCTATAACTATAAAAATTTCTCTTTGCAGGAGAAATCCTGTCTTTATATACTTTGTCTCAATTTTCTTGCTCATATTTGCATTATGCTCTGATATACTGTAAAGTTTCTCATGTCATTCAGTTAGTGAATACTACCAGGTATATGGCACAATCAGAGACCAGAAAAACACCTCCCTTTAATGGCTTTATGGACCAAAATGTCCAACAAGATATTAATTAATTAATTAATATATTTTTGTGTCTCATATTTGGCATTTAACATTGTTGTGAAACTGGTGTATATTTATATGTGTTTATATAAAAATACATATACACATGTATGTGCACACACACACAACTGCAGTGAACAAGCAAGGGAATAGTGGCCTAAGGAGAACAAACATTAATCCTGCAAACAAACTGTGCATGTCACCTACACACACACACACACACACACACACACACACACACACACACATACTCACACACACAAACATAAGCATGCGTATGTGTGTGTTTCAGTGTTTCAGGCTTGGATAATTTCAGAGCCCCAGGCTAGGGAAGCGATGCTGACCAGGACCAAGGTTGTCACCACTGTGTGTTGTATGCGTGTGTGTGTGTTTGGTGTGAGAGAGAGAGAGAGAAAGAGGGGAAGAGAGAGAAAGGGAGAATTGTTAATGTTACGGTATTGGGAAAGTAGCTCTGCCTTTGATTTGTGTGTCTGAATGAGGGATTGCAGTGAAAGTGGCCATCTCTGCCCTTGTGTATGTCTTGTGTGTGTCTCTGTGTGTGTGTGTGTGTGTGTGTGTGTGTGTGTGTGTGTGTGTGTGTGTGTGTGTGTGTGTGTTCATCTATTTCTGTGTGTGTGTGTGTGTGTGTGTGTTTGTGTGTGTGTGTGTGTGTGTGTTCATCTATTTCTGTGTGTGCGTGTGTGTCCTGCATCTTTGTGTGCATGTCTTGTGTGTACGTGTGTGTGGTGGCAGGTTATAACTTGGACAGCAGGCTTAATCCCCTTGACCGATGACCCAAGCTTTGCACAGTTTGAGCTACCAACCATCTTCCACATAGACAGTTGCACAAACACAAACACATCTACCCCTCTCAGTGTGCATGTGTGTGTATCTGTGTGTGTGTTTGAAGTTCCAATTTATGGACTTTGCCAGGGAAAAATATTGTTTAAGGAATAACTTCGGCTTTGGGACAGCATTATATTGTTAGTTAATAGTCATCCACGGAATGGAATATCCCAGTGTGTTTGTGCGTGCTCGATTTTAGTTTACCTTTGAGGTCACAACAAACAATATGATCTCTAAACCACAATCTTGTCCTTTAAAAGGTAGAGGTTGCTTGTAGGTTCAGTTTAAATTTCACATTAGGAGGAGTGACTTATGCGGAGCAGACAGATGTCTCTAGATTTATAGTGACCACAGTCCATAAACCAGAAGGGAATACTCCACCCAAATCCAAACCGTCCCCAGAAGGCTTGAAAAGTGGCTTTGAAAGTTTGTAGCTTGATCCGTCATAGAGCATGGCAGCTGTAGTCAGCTTGTAGGGAAAACAGTTACCACGGATTCCAGTGGTGGCCACGTTTCAAGGCAACACACAGTAAGAGTATCAATATGCCCGTTTAAACTGAGAATAAGATAATGCTCAGCTTGTTTTTCTCTAGCACATTCAGCTGTTTGTGTGTTTGGCCTATCAGAATGCCTGTCAGTGATGGTTGTCAGTAAACAGTAGCTGTGTATTTAGCTACATTTGTTTAGCTACATTCCTATAAAAACATGCAGAGAAGTGAACTATGCTGCAGGAATTGTTTAAGAAGTTTCTATGGATATTTTGATGTTTTTTATAGCTGCTCTGTTGCTCTGTTGGAATCCATTGTGACTGTTCTGAATCCAACTGGGAATCAACTTTAACACTAAGACTCCGACCTCCGTTCGGGTGTCTCTCCCCTCAGACCCAGCTGTCTGTCTGTCAGCAGCTCCTGAGGAGCTGAGAGGACAGATGCTATCTTGTCTTCACAAGGCTGACTGACAGCAGAAATTTACTGGGCAAAAACAATTTTCATGTAGGCTCAGCCAGCAGAGACGAGTTTTTATGTATTGATTCACTGTTTTTACTTCTGGAACCACCGCAGCAGGCAGTGGGGAATCTGCCCACAGTGAAACGAGCAAGCTAGCTGCACTTTGGAGCCTTGATCAATCATGCTGTTAGTAGGTTCCGAACATATAGACAGTGAGAGATTTGTGTGATTTAAACAGTTCCCTGCGGAGATATGCTTCTCTAAACATGGCAGAGAAAAAAAAAAACCTTGAAATGTAAAAAAATGCAGAAGGTCCCCAGATGACTCTCACGCGTGTCTCGGAGTCTGTGTGGATTGATACATTTGATGAAATGGATGCACTTCTGTTCTGTGAGATGGGCAAGGGACCAACGTAAAAAAACACTCCTTAAAACACTGTCTATGTTCAATTCAATTCAATTTTATTTATATATTCAGGAGGGAGGAAAGAGAACATTGCACAGTACAGGTGCCACATAAAGATGTATAATAATATTGAGACTAATATCAAAACTAATAATTATAATAATAGGGTGAATAAGAATACTAATAAAACTAAATATAATAATAGTAATGATAATCATAATAATTGAAGCAGTGGGTGTTGAGCAGGATCATGGGGGCAGGAAAAGGAAAGAAGAGAGCTTGGTGCATCATGGGAAGTCCCCCGTCAGTCTAGGCCTGTAGCAGCATAATTAGGGGATGGTTCAAGCCAAGCCTGAGCCAGCCCTAACTATAAGCTTTATCAAAAAGGAAGGTTTTAAGCCTACTCTTATGTGAGAGTTAAAGAAGATATCCACATCAAAGAGAACTCTGAGATTCCTAACAGTTGTGCTGGATGCCAGGGCAATGTGGTCTAGAGTAACTATATAATTAGATAAAGTGTGTCTGAGGTTTTTGGGGCCAAATACAATACCCTCAGTTTTGTCTAAGTTTAACAACAGAAAGTTGCTTTTCATCCAGGTCTTTATGTCCTTAAGGCATGCTTGAAGTTTAGCCTACTGATTGGTTTCACTGGGCTTCATTGACAAATACAATTGGGTATCATCTGCATAACAATGGAAGTTTAGGGAGTGTTTCCTAATAATATTGCCTAAAGGAAGCATACATAAGGTGGATAGAACTGGTACAAGCATAGAACCTTGTGGAACTCTGTGACTAACTTTTGAGTATATGGAGGATTTATTGTTGACATGCACAAACTGAAATTTATCATATAAATAAGACTTAGACCAGCTTAAAGCAGTTCCTTTAATGCCAATTAAATGTTCCAGTCTCAATGGTACCAAATGCAGCACTAATATGTAACAAGGCATGTACAGATACAAGTCCTTTGTCTGATGCAATTAGAGGTAATTAGTAACTTTCACCAGTGTTGTCTCTGTGCTATGATGCACTCTAAATCTTGACTGAAATTCCTCAAATAAACTATTATTATGTAAAAAGCCACACAACTGGTTGGCAACAGCTTTCTCGAAGATCTTAGAGGGAAAGGGAAGGTTAGATATGGGTTTATAGTTGGCTAAAACATCTGGATCAAGAGTAGGCTTCTTGAGAAGAGGTTTATTTGCAGCTATTTTAAAGGACTGCGGTACATAGCCTGTTAATAAAGACTTATTGATTATATCTAGGAAAGAGGTGCTAACTAAAGATAAAACTTCCTTAAGCAACCTAGTTGGGATGGGTGATTAGAGACAGGTTGATGGTTTAGATGAAGACAGTGTTGAAGTTAGTTGTCGAAGGTCAATGTCTATGTATCGATAAGGTTTTACAGCTGTTTCTAAGGTTCCTGTGTTTGAAGATAAATCTGTGCCAGTTAAAGGCAGTAGTTGGTGAATTTTGTGAATTCTTTTGTGAATTTTATCATTAAAAAGCTTGTTTAATTGTTACTACTGAGATCTATAGGAATACATGGATCAATGGAGCTATGACTTTCTATCATTGTGACTACAGCGCTGAAAAAAAACCTAGGGTTGTTTTTATTTTCCTCCATTAAAAGTGAGTAATAGGCTGCTCTGGCATTACAGAGGGACTTCCTATATGTTTTAAGACTATTGTGCTAGGCTAAGTGGGATTCTTCCAGTTTAGTGCATATCCTTTCAAGTTTTCGCTTAGTTTGCTTTAATATGCGGGTTAGGGACTTAAACCATGGAGCTAACCTCTTTTGTTTTATTATCTTCTTTTTTTAGAAAGGCAATAGATTGAGTGTAATTCACAATGAGCCTGCAGCACTATCAACAAGATGATCAATTTGAGAGGGACTAAAGGTAGCATTGGAGTCCTCTGTTATATTGTAATATGGCGGTGAATTAAGAGCTGTTGGATTCACTTCCTTAAATTTAGCTACAGCACTATCAGATAGACATCTAGAAAAGGCATTTCTGCCCAATACTGTGTAGTCCAGTAATAGGACTTCAAAAGTTACAAAACAATGGTCTGATAAAAGAGGATTCTGTGGAAAATTTATTACATGTTCAATTTCGATGCCATATGTCGGAACGAGGTTGAGGGTGAGGTTAAAAAAGTGAGTGAGTTTGTTTACACTCTGAGGGAAGCCAATTCTAATAATGAGATAAACACAAGGCTATCATTATCAATGTCCACATGAATATTGAAATTGCCTACAATAATTACTTTATCTGTTCTAAGTACTAAACTTGAAAGAAAAGAAAAATTCTGAGTATGGGCCAGGAGCGTGGTGCACTATAACAAATAGAATATGCTTTAAATGTTTTTTATAACAGATGTGTAAGACTAAGAACCAGGCTTTCTAATTAATTATAATTGAGTTTCGGTTTAGGGTTGATTATTAGGCTTGAGTTAAAAATGGCTGCAGCTCCACCTTTGGCCGGTGCCTCTAGGAATGTGAATATGTGGATTGGCTTTATTTGACTACAGCTGCTGATCTTTGCAAGGGAGCTATCAGAGGAGTATTACTTTGACCAGATAAAAGAATAAGTCTGGCGATAATTTACACGATCAGCCACAACGTACTTCAATAACTGTCATTAACAACTCTCATGCCGTAGAACTACATTGTTGTCCAAAAATATGCCGCGCCGTTGCACTGAATGGCATGTTCCTTCTTTACCTCATTACATGTGCACTGTAGTTTATTGTGTGTCAATCCAACATACACTATCCTGTTTCTGAATATACTTAGTAGACCAACAAATATGTAGTAATCCACAGCTGAGAATTGTCCTCAACAAAAACTACTTTTACTACTGTTTGAGTAACATTTACTAAAAACTACAGTGTCAAGCTGTATTAGGAAATGATGTAGCTTCATAAAAAAATTAAACCATATATTTTTTAATAGATATGTCTTTGGCAGTGTTTGGCACATGCAAAAAGCAATCAATTGCTCATAACACATTGAACAAGAAATTAGATTACTTTACTGTAATCGTAATGCATTACATTCCACACCGACATGTCGCATCTTTTGTAAATAGCATATGTATAAACAGAAAACAAGACATTGGTGTTTAAAAAGCAGACAGTCCTACAATTTGGAAGGATATACTCACCATCCCGTGGCTAGCATAGCCTCTGTGACCGCACTCAGCCCTCAAGAAGTCCCCTGCTCGGAAGTTTGGTTACGCACACCCACTCTAAAAAAGAGGTGACTCCTGAACATGTACCTGTGGCCACATCAGCCAGCCAACAACACACAAAATTTAGATAAGACAACTTTGGCATCACCTGGAGTCGCGTTTCTCATCTATTGGTAGAGGGCACCACCTACCCCACACCTCAACCACATCCCTGACCAGTCTGCTCACTGAACACAGAGACCAAACTGATATCCACCGTCCATCAAACTCCCAGTAAGACAGCGAGCAAACTGTAGCAACTGTAATGTAGATTGTAATCCCTTACACTACTTCTTACAGAAAACGTAATCAAATTAGTGTAACGTGTTACTAAGTAATGTGTTACTAGCCAATACTGATCTTTAGGAAACACCTATTGGCTTCGGGCTACAGACAGCGTGGGGAAGTTATAGAGTTAGTTATAGATAGACTATTGCTTATGATAATTATTGGTTTTGATTTTGCTGACGGTGAGAAAGTTACGGTCTGGGCCACTGTAAGAAACAGAATTGTTAATGATCACTGGACATTGATACTGAAGGAATATGGTTTCTCCTTGCATACATTTAAGGAGCCATGTGATGGATGTTACAAGCAGGGCTGGAAACATCACCAACCATTAGCCATATGCAAAAATATTATATTTGAGATATTCGCATCTTTTTGAGCAAATGCTATTACTGATAAATGAATCAAGAGACTGCTACCGACATGTTTAACTGCATGATTTTACATATCAGTTACAATAACAATGAAACACCCACACACTGTCTGCACTGGAAAGTCAAAAAATAAATTAAATGCTTAGGTCAAGGCCCATCAACAGGCATCCCCACGGGTGGGTGTTTACTGTTTTTGGTTATGCCACTCTTCTCCCATGTAGTTGTCACCAAAACTGCCTCAGGTGTACAAATCTCATTTTAAGAAAAATCAGTAGACTGTGCAGGTTAAGAAAAAAGCGATGACTATTTTTATCCATCAGATCTGTGGATTATTGCTGTCGTTTGTTTTCACAAATCTCACACATGATAGAGAGTGGGTGTTTAGATACTCTAGTTCAAATCTCATCCAGAGTTTAATTAATTAAAAAAAAAGACACAAAACATGTCTTGTCTGATGGTTGTCATTCTGGGGTGTCAAGTACTTTACAGTAAGTGCTTGATGATAAATGTTCATGTTATCTGTGATGAACAGTTATATAAATACAGATATCTAACCAGCTAGAGCTCATCGGCTAGGATTGGGGATTAACATTTCACTGTATGTAAACAGTAATCTGATCCCTAGATGTTGCATATACTCTGTGATACATCCAGATCCAATGTTGGATTACAGAGAGGTAATAATCTTCATCTCAATGACTTTAATCTTATGATATGTCCTCATGGTGAACAAAATCTGATTTGCTTTAATATTTCCAGCCTCATGAATAAAGAGTTTCAGAGCTTTGACAAAGTAAGGTGTTTCAAGGATTTTGCCTTTAAGCTTAAGTTATTGTCTGTCTTGGTTTGTCTCTTACTATATTGTTTATTGTCATAATTAGACACATTTACTTGTCAGCCTGGAATATGTAATCAAATAAATAAAAGAATGCATCTCCTGTCAATGGACAATGTGCTTTCTTTAGAGCTGTGTGTATGAGACCAGCCAACACAAGAAAGTGTTCAAAGACTTTCCACATAGGATCATAAAAAAATGAAAGATTCTTCATTTTCTCTGAGGAATATCCTGTTTTATATAACTACTTCGATATCAATATAACATACGCCAAGTGCTGGATACCTGTCCCCAATGCCTTTCAGTGTCTTAGTGGCGTATATTCCATACCCAGCCAGGGAAAACTTAGTAAATCCTGATGATGCATGTGCTTTATGATGTCTCACATGTCTTTACATGTGAGACATAATTTTTATCTATCTTTACCCTGCCTTGACATGAAGTATCACAGTAAACAGTTTAAAGCCATCATTATATCAACAAAGCACCAAAAAGCCCTGATATATGGCTGACGACTGTCACCCTTAATCTGTTTTCCCACAGCAGCCAATAATGAGGCTTAATTTAATGACACATCCCGCCCACCCTCTTTCTGATATCAACTTAGCATGCGTACACGCAGACGCCCTTCAGCAGAGCCTATAGTGCCTGTGATATGGTGGTGTTAAGCCAGTAGCATGTCTATCTGTACAAACGAAGATAAAACTGAGATTTCCAACTGTTATTCTCTGTCTAAACTGAATTTCCACTCACGTTGGCCCTTAAACAGGACATCTATTAGACTAAATGCAGATATATGGACAATATACTTTTTCCAAAATTGAATAGAGAAAACAACCCTCTATCTTTGTTCTTGCTGGAGCTGACTGCAGCAGCTTCTTTTAAGGTCAAACTTAGACTAAATATAAATATTAGTAATGTGAGTTTTCAATAATAAGAGATTTACGCATCATTAAATTAAAGTTCACAACTTGCCATTCTGTGGAATTTCTGACAAAACAGCTGCTCAACGACTGTATGCGTCCTCCAAAATTGTGGGGCTGTTGTAATTAAACCGCACTTGCAGTTACTACTAGTAACCATGAGTGTTGCGAAATCAGCCAGGAATATAATCTTAAGAATTATAACTTAGAAATTTTAAGTAAACATTTGTTCTCACAAAACACCCAGTACACCCGATATATGCCAGGTGTAACTGTTGCATAGCTAACTAAACTATCTGACATTAACTTCCTAATATATGACCCATTTAGACTGAAGATTAAAAGAGATAATGTGGAATATTAGTCTTGATCACAATGTTTAGTCATGATGTAAACTGGGAAGACTCAAATTTAAATTCACAAAAAAAACATACCTCCATTTATAAATGTGAATAAACGTATATAAAATGAGCAAAAACACGTTAGTTAAATTTGCTTAATCCAATATTCCTCTCTCACGAATACAACTAATTCTGAAACACACAGATGCCTCCATGTCTTCATAGATCTTGGAGTAGGTCAGGGTTGAAATTTATAGGCAACACGTGCTCATGCACACCTAGAATGTAAGTCACACAGCACAGAGAGGGCCGTTAAAGAGACAGACAGGGCTGGTAGCAATTGGATTTTCTGATTGGCCCCACCGGGGTTTGTCCCGGTATGCCCGATAGCTAGTACGACTCGGTCTTGCATGGGCGGGCCTGTTAGAACCAGAAGGGCATTTCTCTGATCTTTATAATAACCTCATGAATTTATAACATAAAGCTGTTTGTGTGTTCCTGGGCGTCGCTTCTTCTGGACCGTGGACTTGCATGATGATCTGCGGAGAGGGGCTTCTCTCCTGCCTCTATGTGTGTTCCTGCTCGTCTCTTTCGTTCTCCCTTTGGACAATCAGATTTATTTACTTATTAATCCACCGTTACGGATCTTTAACCCCTGGATTTATTATATTGTTTCGCCTCCCAAAACTGTTAAATATGGATACTATTTTACAGCTAGTGATATGTCTAGCAACTGATTCACACATTTATAAAGTCTTTACAAGCTAAGACATTTCTTAGGCTTTAATGGTACAACACAGTTTAGCACATTGCTAGTCTAAAACTAGCCAGAGGCTGTCACCTCCTTTGTGGTCAAACGAGGGGACAACTAAAACAGCCTTGGTTTTAAGGCCATCCTGTGCTCCCAGCCATTGCCAGTGGATTGCCCAATAGTTTCTACTGACAACAAATTGAATATTGATTCCTACAGGTTCAGTAAGGTGTGTTCAATAATATAATGCTATTCAGAGAAGTTTCAAGTGTGACAAATCAGACCTCTCTTTCCGACTCTACTGGAAGTGTTCTGATGTTGTTACTGTTTTAAAACTAATTACTTTTATAACTTTGAAAGTATGATGAGTGGAGCTTGAGAAGATACAATCAAGCTACACTTTCACCTGCAACACACATCACCACTAATATCTGCCAAGCTGAGTAGAATATGAAAGTGGTGCCTAACCTCCATGATACAATCTGATCGCGCAATTTCATCTCCCTTTTTCCTGCATAGCTAAATGTAATAGAAAACAGGAAAATAAATGCATTCTCAAGCAAAATACACACACACACAAACATCAGTGTTTTACTGTATTTGTGGGGACCTGTCACTGTCATAATGAATATGAGGAAGGTTTTTCCATATTCATTGCAATTGATTTTCAGCATTTTTACATATGTTTGACTGTGGCCAGACTGTGACCTTTATAAGCTGCAGAACACAAGAGCAAGTCTGGGGCGAAAACATAACGATCTCCATAATTTTTTTGGGAATGCTGAAACCTGATTTTGACTCACTTTAGCTTCTGTAATCACAGTAAGTTTTCAGTCAATGTATTCCTCTTACATCAGGGCCATTCAGTATGTTCCCGAGCCAGATGTTGCCTGTGCTCCAAAACACTGAGGCCTAGTTCAGTAAGGAAAGGAGACAGCTTTCATGTTTTATCCACTGTTACCATTAACATCGTTACTGCCATCGTTACTGTCCCGCTCCTCTGCCACATTTTTGTTTTTCCTAGAGGCTTTTTCTTTCACCACATTTTACTCTGCGGTCTCCCGCATGTTAGATTTATTTAGATGAATGCCCTGATTACAGTTTATTGTCATGACATAGCTGTTCAGACATTTAACTAAAAAACAAAAATGTCAACCTCCTGGAGGCTCATGTGGAAATGTCAGGGGATCACTCAAGTGTTTAGGATTAATCCTTTGGGCACTATGAATGTCTGTACCAAATGATAGTTGCATTGATATTTTAGTGGACTGACAGACTCTATGGTGTCAGGCCGCTAGTGTGGCTAAACGACACAGTGAGATATAAATAGTTACTATCCCATGCCTGTCCTCTCATTATCATATATTTCCTTGAATCTATTCTCTCTAGATGAAACTGACCTGAGCTGCACAACATATTATGCCAGAGTCTTTGTAAGACATTAATTTTTTTTTTCATTAATTTAGCCTTAATTTAAACACCAACTGTTCAACCAAACAATCCAAGAAGTGTAGTAACACTGTAGCAATGCATCTACAAACACCACTCATCAAATGAAAATATAATTCGAGCTCTCATATCTCACCATGATATGCAGGGGAGACAGCGGAAAAGTGCTCAAGCATTTTTCAATAGTCATTACAGTTACATTTGAAACATTTATCTGATGCTCGCCTTGTTAAAGCAACATCTAAATTAGATTTAGCTTCCAGATTATCAAAATTCCAATCCACAAGAGGAGTACTTGTGTAAAATAATTTTCTGTGGGCATTAATTCATCATGAAATGACGCACCAGCATAGGACGTAAAAAGAAGTATAATCTTACTTTAAGGAAGACCACTGTATTGCTTTCAAAGTCTGTACATGTAAACAGTGTTCTGCAGAAAACTTTCCTTGTAAGATAACATTTCCATCATATATGCATGTTGGCCCGTGGGACAAAAGCAGCGGCGATAACATCGACATACAGCTAACACAAGATAACAAGATACCGTGCTTTCATGCTCATACATTATTTATAGCTACAGTTTCTTGCAAAAAAACTAGTCTCTCCAAAAGACGTGTATCCCAATGGTCCATTTACTCCTCTATCCATCCATCACTCTGAACAGCAACGGAGATTCATGATCACATCACAGTGTCTCCACTGTGAGCTCCTATTGTAGCCTCTTCAGGAAATCACTTCAACCTCTATCACTCTCCCAATTACAGGTTTATGTCCAGATGTAAAATACCATTTTATAATTGAAATATCTATCACTCTCTATCTAAATCTTCTAAGTATTCTTTTTATTTGCATTTTCAGGCACTTAGTTAATGCTCATTGTTGGAATGACTTACAGCAGGAGTGCAAGAAAGCTTGAGAACCAGATGAGCAGTAATAACATATACTGTACATGAAAAATAATTCAAGCAAAGGTCTTGCAAGTGTTTCACTAACTGCTTCAACATTAACCTGAGCCAAGCGGGTCCTTGGAATACAACAGAAAATGGCCCTGACGAAAGAGCATTTTCGTATTTATTCTTACTTTTTTCTGTGAGGTTTGATCGCAAAAGATATCTAAGTTGACTAAAATGACCAAACTCCCGAAACTGCACAAACTTGTCATAAATAGCTCAACTTAATCAACTTATTGCACTGTATGTGAGCATTTGTAAGATTTGTTGGTTAGCAAAGTCAACGCCCTAAACTGTTCTATAGAGCTATTTGTTCTCCTCCATTTGTGGGCAAGTTTAGTTCCAAAAATGTACAAATGTTTTCTTGAACGAGTCCTAATAACCCTCTGAAATAAGACAAGATACTTTACACTTTCCTGTCATACAGTTTCATGTGATTTTCTAAACGTGGCAATAAAAACTAAATTCTAGAGCTATCTGGGAATTTCTCTGAAAATTTAGCAACAGAAATGACTAGCAGCTATAGTCTGATACCCCCTCTTTTCCCTTTAGATTAGCATTTTCTGTGAAACAATTAATAACAATAAAACATCAAATACACCCTATTCCCGTTTGACCTATTATTCTTACACTCTCTCTGCATCTCTTGCCCTACCTTACCTCTTTCAAATTTTTTTCTTTTTCAAATCTCTTTCTCTCTCTCTCTTTCCTCTTCACATTCACTTTTACCGCTCTCTACCTCCCCTACTGCAGACGCTTTTGTCTGCCCATTGAAAACGGCAATTACCCTCTAACCTCAGATTGATTTTATTGGCCGGCACCGCAACCAGTAAGCTGGTGGCTAACGAGATCACTGCTGGCTGCACTAAACGCAACTGACAACAAAGAAACTGGTTTTCTACCTTGTGGGAATAGACAAACACATGCACACACAAAGACACACACAACACCCTTACCTGGTCAGCCAAGCAAAACTTCTCTGCATCTCACAAGTGCTGGGTCTCATCAAACTAAAACTGACTATAAATGCAGTGTTTGGGGTATTGTGTGTGTGTGTGTGTGTGTGTGTGTGTGTGTGTGTGTGTGTGTGTGTGTGTGTGTGTCTGCATGACCGGAGCTCCATCTTGCTCCCTGCTTGTTCAGCATTAGGGACCGTCAGGTGCCTGGAGGGAGGTCCCACAGCTCAAGCCAACCACACACCAGCTGCTGCCGCTGCAGCTCTTTGCTGTTTATCGCTTCAATCTGGTGTGTATGGAGGTGTAAAGTACATGTATGTACGAATTTGGAGGAGAGATTTGGCCCCCAAAAACTGCCAGAATGCTGCAAATTGTGTGACCCCAGCGTTGATAGAGAGCAATGGACACATTCTCATTTTGAAGACTTTAATGTATGTGTTCACGATCACTGCACTGAATAGGGTTGGTATTCCCCACACATAAACCCAACGACTGTATCCTTGCTGTCTGCTTTGATTGTTCACTCAACTACTTCTATAACTTTATACTATCACCGTCAAAAAGTGTGCACCATTATCGTTGTCCGTTTCATTCATCGCCCCTCTCTATGATGGGGGGGCTTCTCAACTTGTATTTGAGTATGGCCATAGAGAGCCACGTGAAACCACAACCTCTGGATTTGTTGAAGAAAATCTCATTTAAATTATGCTAGTAACTTAAACTCTGCTATGACTAAAGGTAACTAAACGTCACAGCTGAACAAAAAGTGAGCCTTGCAAGGCGTTTAATAGCAGAGATTATGGCGAAGAGGACTTCAAATAAAGCGTTGAAGAGTTGTGGGACGAACTGATGACATAGTTACTTGCGCTGCCACACTTGTACTTCTTCATGGGAGCTGTAGTTCTTCTGTGCTCGGGGAGTGTCTAACTTTCGTAAAATTACAAAGTTTTCAATTTCTGAAAACAGCACGTGCTGCAGTGGATGCCAGTTTGACTGAAAACCCCAAGAATACACTTCATTTTCAGAAAGACCGATGGAAGAAATGCTGAATGAGAGATTGCATCAAGTTACAGAAGATAGTGGAACAGAAGCTAGCCCGGATGTGACGTCATGGCTTAGGCTCTCTGTTATGAACAGCTATTAACACCTATATTACCTCTACACGTGGCTGGATGGCATGCTGCATGAACCAGTTCATTGAAAGCATACCACGACCTGGTAGACCCATGATATCTTCGTCAAGCTATTTATCCAAGAGTCATCTATGGGATTCAGGTTTGGCTGTGCATCATTAGTTGGTGAAAGGTCATCTACACAAACCACTTGACATAGGACAAACTTTTTACACCAACGCTCAACCAATATTGTGCTTAGTGTGGGCCGATAAAGACCCACCAGAACTGACTTTTGGTTGCATTCACATTTTGCCAACTATATAAGTTGTTATACATCTTTTATCCGCCAAACCTATCCCTTTAAGTGCTTATCCTATCCAGCATCAAACTGGGCTGGGAAGTGTGACAGAAAACTGGACCACCTGAAGGAAATCTGAGAAACCAGAACTTTTTGCTGTGAGTTGGCAGTGCAAGCTGTCTAACCCAGTGTGCTGCCCTGATATCCATTTCAATTTGTGTCATTTAAATTTGTAACATCCGTATTAATACAAAATCTTCAGCAGGAGAGTTGGCTGCTGCTGTGGTCAGAGACTATTTTAGAGTATTAACTGTGGTCTGGGGCTTTGAAAATGTAACACATGGCAACACAAGGTCCCTATTAAGACGGACGGGTGTGAAATGACCATGACATGTGGTAACATGATTCTATAGTCACTGTTAAATTCAACACATGCACAAACACTTGAACACCACAGCTCATGCATCCCATCAAGCATACCTTCTTTCTCATTCAGTTGCTATGGCGACAGCTTTCTTTCTCTCTGGGTCTGGCGCCCTCCCTCTCAAATACCTCTGTGTTACTGCCCAGGTTTCTGCTGACCTAACACAAACATGTCCTGTCCGTTCCTTCAGTGAATAGAAGCTGGCATATGACCTGTATTTTCTGACAAATACCACACAAGTTTCTGCAGAAATGTAGTAGAAAAGAAAAATGTAATCTAGAAGAGATGTATGATTAGGCCACAGGTGTTTGCTTCATTAAATAAAAATAGTAACAGCCTGTCTATTGACATTTTTGGTGTACCTTGAATACAGGCCAGCAAAAACAAAAATTAGTGCTTCAAAAAATGTGTGCCATTATCAAACACTGACACACTGTGATGCAAATGATCAGTATTGTTGATTTATCTCACGCTAACATGCTTGGACAGTTTTGGCATGTGGTCATTGTTAGTTTTATTGAATTTCTGAAACATTTATTCATTTCTGCTGAACGGCTGTGTTCCATGCCAGGACAATTTGACGAGCAAAAGTTCTTGCGAGATTTATGTTTGTTAGTGTAGCTGTAAAAAGTAGACTTGAAAGATTTTTTTTAAAGCATCCTGTTTCACAGACAACAGCTGCTGTGGTCAGGTTAAATGCATGAAATTTAAAATCTAACATGATGCGAACAGAAACTTCTACGGAAGCACCTCGAACCTCTCCTGCAGTGTATTACACTTCTCTGCCCTCCCATATGCTCAGTTTATTTTGAACACTCACAGTTAAACTTACTGGATTTCTGCATTAATCCGTTTTCTTAAATAACCATGTCTACAAGAGGTTTCCATAATTTGAGTAGGGAATTCGAGAAACCGCATTTCTCGGGATGTCTCCTGGAGAAGTGTATTTCTTCTCATGTTAGTGTCAGGCTTCAGATAGGGAAAGATCTGCTGTGACAGCAATATGGCAAACTAAAAATAAAGCTTTGCACACGCCGTGATACATCTGCGTATTTAAAATAATTTAAGTTGTAGTAAAACTACTGGCCACCACGAGTCAAGATATATGAGTTTTACATTAACTTGGTTACTATGGTGAATCTAAGCTTTTTGTGAGTGAGTGTAGTTGTAATTTATAGAGACTGGATCCAGACAACAGATGAGCTGCCGCGAACAAAGAAGCTTAAGCATCATTTTTACCTCTTAATGAATAGCACATAAGCGGCATAACTAACGTGTGTCCTCTGTAGCTACATATCGGGGCTACAGCAGCTATGGACAGTGTTGCCGATTTAGCGACTTTCTACCTAGATTTGGCAACTTATAAGACTCATAGCAACCTTTTGGGCAGACCTGAACTCTTCTCTCTGAAGAGAATCCCCAATATTTCTCAGTGAACGTGCTCTCATGTGGCTGTGGCTCTCTGGAGAGACTGTTCGGTGAGTGCGGGAGAAAGCGGCAAGTTCAGTCGACCAATGAGCAGCCTGACAGAAAGGTGAATGCAGTACTACCAATTACTGATACCCATTGTTTGTTTGTGGAACTATTTCTCCTCTGTTTCTGGTTTAGATTAATTAACTTGACTATTTAAGTTTTAAGTTTGAATCCTCTCGATTCTTCAGTTCCACAGTGTTCATAAACAGTTTTCGAAACTATGGGGATTTAGCTCCAGGATTGAAGGTTTTTCTACAATACTGGCATATTTATTATGTATGTTCACAATTGTAATGAGCTCAGCAATGCCTTTGTTTTTGTATTTGAGGAGCTCATTGACCTTAATTTGCATGCATATAGAGGTTTGTTGCTGGGATCCCCTGATTGGACCGTAAAGCCGTTAGCATGTATATATACGTATGCTGTTGTTTGTCTGCATGAATTTTGCCTAATGAAGGTCTGGGGACTGAAATGTTGCCTTAATAAAATGGGTCCAAGTGATTGACAGTGTGCTGTATATTTTGACTTTCTTTTATTTTCATATGTATTAAAAATGCCACCGGTACATTTCCGCACAATGAATAAAACCCATAAAGCTATAGCCAGGGTCAGTTAAGTTTAGCTTAACTTTACTTTTGTTAAACTTTATTTAAAAAAAAAAAATCATGTATAATATATGTAAATAGTTATGTAATGATATCACAAACAAAGAAGTGCATCACAGCAATCATCTGTTGTAACCCAATGCTCAACTATAAATCAGAATGTATGCCATAGGTATCTTATGCTTCAAGAAAGTCAGAAAGAACCTTTTAAAAAGGACGGCATGCTGAGTTATAGTAGGTGACTCATTTTGTCTAACAGGAGAAGACTGACCATTTTATAATAAAATCCAGAAAATGCATAGCAACTGCAATAATGTTTTCATGTATTTGACATCTAATCATATCATCGCTAAGGCCTCAATTATCCTCCCCTTGCCATCACGCACACGGACAGCGGACCAAAGAGACATAGTTGTTCTTATTATACTACTTTCTAGTCCACTTGGAGTCCGCTTGGAGGACACGCCCACAGTTGGTGCCCTTTGAAGCGTAGTGGCCACGCTGACTCAACAACAAGTTGGCACAGCGCCTCGCGTACACCCTCTGACGGCAAAATTTATGCCGCACAGACCCTTGCGTACTCGCGGTTGCGGAAAGTAGAGTACTAGCCTTACTCTGTTTCATGGCAGTGAAATAATATGCTACTGTGAAAATAAATCACGCACTCAAAATGTACCCATAACATCACATATGGAGGAAAAAAGTATTGTCAGCCATGGTTTCCATCACACTTGTTGTTTTTTTTCCCCTTTTTACATTTTTGTTTTCATTATTCAGTTTTGGTTCGATGGAAACCAGGGAGCACTCTCTCTGCCTTTCAGTTCCAATTATCCCATTATGAGAAAATGTTTATGTTTAAATTTTTTTTTCCGTGTTTCCACAACACATCAGGATCAGAGAACAATCAAATGACATCTTCACTGCCATTGTTTTTGCTTCAAAAAAAGAGGAAAAAAAAAAACCAAAACAATTTTTCAGTGTTAGTATTGAAGTTGGACCCCGTCATCCTTGGTAAGATAACCATGGTGTCTTACTTTATGCAGATGGTGTTGAGTACATTATAAAGCCATTTTAATAGATGTGCATCCTATGTGATGTGATTCCTAAATGTCACCATGTTCCTGCAGCCATCTCATACCCACAGTGCAAAACCTCATACATTTATTACTACAAAGATTGGAGGTCACATTCAAATCAGCTTCAGGGTTAAAATCAGAAGATTGAATCCAAATAAAAAAAGGAAAAAAATTAGACGGTATTATGAAGAAGGAGGTCTGAGCATATTCTGTCCCTGCAGAGTACAGAGGCTTTTTTTCCTGCGTACGCGTTTGCACACACAAAAGGGACAGGATGATGTCATCATGATCGTTTTCACAATCATTTATTTATGATGGAGTTTTGCGTGTAAATGTCAATGTGCTGTGTACCGACTGTATCCCTGTTCAAGCTGCATTTAAACTCAAGTGAAAATGCATCCTGTTGTTGCAGCTAATAAATAATACTTATGGATTCTGGACTAACACAAAAACATATCTGCCATGTACAGTATCTATCTGGTATATTTTGATGGAAAGCAGGAAAATCCTACATGGTAACATTAATTTTTTTCTTTTTTTTTGAGCACATTTTCCAGAATTAGGGGGTTTCTTTGCTCTTAACGTGTGTAGGCAAACAGAAGGAATTCCATATGCTAACGTTACTTTTACTTTTTTTAATGCTACTGTTGCTTTTATGTTTTTTTTATTCCAACATTAGTTTCCTTTTTTTATTGCCAACATTAGTTTTACTTTTTCAATGCAAACATTACTTTTATTGTTTTCAAATGCTGAAATGACTTTTTGAAATGCTCACATTATTTTTACCTTTTAAAATGCCATTACTTTTTCTTTTTTAATGTTAAAATTCCTTTTATTTTTTTAATGCAAATGTTGCTTTTACTTGTTTGAATCGAACATTATTTTTACTTTTTGTTGCTAAGATTACTTTTACTTTTTATTTTTAATGCTAACATTACTAATGCAAGGGGTCCTGTGTCCTTGAACTATGCCAATTGATACACTGGACCCGCTTAAAGTTTATTTCTCACAAGCCACAACAATTAACTTTGTGTAGTCTTGGTTAGCGTTATCACTACTGGCTGTGATTTTTCCCTGGAAATCCATTTGTCATTTTAACTAGCTAGAGCCACCTGATGTTCATTAACGTGATCTGTAACAAACAAAAAAAAGTTTGGGAAATGCAAGGACCAGTGTTGCATACAAATTTATCTCTAAAGAATCATTTTACTGGTTTCCAAACTGTTGCGTCATTTCTGTAGACTGAACATGTCAGTTTACAAGCTACAATGTCAATGTGGCAACCTGTTTGCTGCTCCATATGTTTATGGAGGCGATTTGAAAATTAAACCGTTTCGATTATTTCTTCTGAAGCTCTGACAAAAAATAATTAAAGTGGAATACCTACAGGTTGTAACTGTGAGCCTACTTGTGTGTGCTCTCCTGCTTTAGCCATGTTATCTGCTGCACTGACAGCAGACACCTGAAAGCCTGTTAACTGGCAGATTGTTGATTGGCTACCTATAATTAGCTGCTGCTAACTGACTGTTGTGTCTGTGTACTACCTGAACTGGCAATGCTAACTTTGTCACAGCACTTCACTTAACCATCCCTTGCTTTGCCTGCATTTCATGCCCTTAATAATTTGGACTGTTTGGAACGTGGGAGCAGTTGACTTTGAAAAATGGGACATACATTAGCATAAATTTGGTTTACACGTATCTGGTTTTATCTTTCTGTTCATCCTCCTCTCCTCACACATACTGTTCCTCTATGCCCACAAGTTACAGATAATGAAGATGTCTTAGTTTCTACCTGCTTACCACCAACTCAGTAGTTCTACCTCTGCCTTTCTGTTAGTCAGGTGGGAACATTTGATAAAGTCGTTACCATAAGCCTCATCATCTGATTTTCTGATGTAATCTATTTTGATTGTCAGATGTGAAGGCAGACAACTCTCTGTCTGTGCTGACATTGATAGCTTACATCTCTCTCCCAGTATAAAGACAAAAGATAAAAATCTGCTATTGTGTTTTCTGATCTATTGTTCCTTATTTGTTAGTCATTTTCTCTAGAGAGAATCTGTAGTTCATTTTGAATCTTAAAATTCATTTTGAATCTCATTTTGGCATCAACAATCAGCAGTTGTGTACATTTTGGAAACGGCGGTTGAGGGCTGCAATGCCTGCAACCTGCAGGGTATACACAACCTTTGGCTCTGGTTCTTGCTGTTAACTTACACTGATGAGTTTTATTCTGTCACAGCGAGAGGCTGGGTGGCTCTGTCACTGGGGTTCATCAAAAAAGCCAAGACATAAGAGTGTGTTTTAGTGGCTTTTAAAGCAGATGCACAATGGAGTAAGACAATCAGTGAATCATTAATACTTTATTGCCATAAATGATAGAGAATAGTTAGTATGCATACATTAATCTCTGCAGAGACAGACAGTGCACAGCTGTGCATGTCTGTTGATTGTTGATGTTTTATTTTTTTTTTAAGCTGCACTAATCGATATCTTTTTAGCCTCTGCCAAAGAGGTTATCTTTTCACCCGTGTCTGTCTGTTTGTTGGTCTCTTTTATGGTTTATTTGTCAGCAGGATTATGCAAAAAGTATTGAACTGAATTGCACCAAACTTGGCAGAGGCATGGGGCATGGGCCAGAGAAGAACTCATTAAAATTTGGGACCGATCCAGATAATTTACTAGGAATTAGAATTTTTTTTCTCTGAAGTCTGGTGCACGTTGTTTGACATTGGAGGTATGCGCTCTACTGAGTGCCCTTCTAGTATTTCATTGTGTTGAATGATTATGTGTACGTGAAAGGAATCATTTGCAGTGACAAACTTAGAAAATTGCATCCAAATCTGCAGCTCTATGGACCAGCTTTTAGTATCTTTCTGCTTATCTTGTTTTTTGTGGTCCCGAACTTGACTGTTTCAGTTCATTCTAATTCTTCTCATTCACTTTGTCTTCAGGAACAGGCAGCTGTTTTCAATGACAAATCTCTGGTAAACCCTCAGTATCGGCTGATATATCGGAATTTCTAATTTATCAGTCTAGCTTCAGTAGAAACCAAAACAGAGCTAAAAGGAGAGTGAATGTTGGAATTGGATTGTTTGTTTTGGTCACCAAACAAATTATTCAAACTGAATGCTAATGCCTGTGTCTGTGTAAATTGGCAACTCTTTGCTAACACTCTGCTAATTTGTCAACTTTAAAATCTAAATGACTGCCTCTGAAAGAGGACAGAGACTTATATTTAAGGGCAATAATTTTGTGCCACTTGAGTTCAAATGGCATCACTCTCACCTTCCCAAAGAAACAAAGATGAAGGACTGAAAACTCCACAATCAAATCACTCTAAACATGGTTGGTATGAGCCATCCTTATTGAAAGATGTGTTTGGCCTAAGCAGAGAGACCTCAGGCACATGGTACACATTATCAACCCGAAGCCATCTGAGCCTACTGAAGGAAGCCCAGTAGAGCATATGGTAAGCTTAGGCTAAATATCACCTGCTAATATTATTTTGGGTAAATGATTTTCCATACAGACAGTCTCAGCTACCCTTGGCACTTAATAGCACCTTCCCCACTGAATCGAATCCAACTGTCGGACGACTAATTGCATATTGATGTCCCTATGTATCTAGGTTGCTTCCACCTAAGGGCCACAGAGGAAGTCATTTATTTCAGTTGTCAGCTACAGAGTGTTTGGTTTTATGTTCATTAACCAGTGGCAGACCAAAACCGCAAGAACATTACCAAATGTAAAATAAAAAACAATGAAATTCAGAACAGCAGGACCAAATTTGAGACAGGAATAAAGTAAAAATCTCAGCCTCTATCAACCAAATCATTAAAGATAAAACATCAGGCAAAAATCAGAAGACATTCAACAATACACCTTCCATCTCACTGTTGTAACCGCAGTATTGTTTCCTGAGTACCTTAGTTTTTGAAGTACAAAATCATGAGTATCAAAGTAAAAAACTTCCTAGCACCCATTAAAATTTCCAGTTCTTTCATCTCATTTCCCTGATTTCTAGTTCCTTCTTCTCTCTCCACTTCTTTCATATTTAGTAAAAGAGTTTTGTTTTGTTTTTTCCTTCAAAGTGTGAAAATGGAACACAAATAGTTGATGGGAGTGAGAAAGTGGTGAATATACCCAGTGAGAGCTACTGATTGCTGCCCTTTTGTTCCTGAGTCCTGCATTTTACACAAGGCTTTCTTAATAACACGGGCTAGAAAATAGGATGTAGCAATATGACAATGACAGTGTAAAAGACAGCAGGTCATCATACCTGGACAACAAAATTGTTTGTCAGTGCCTACCAAAACGCTTGCAACTGTTACTTACACACTGTTTTAGTCTTGTAGATATGGAAAACTGTCAATTTATTTTTCCTTTTCCTTTTTTGCATTTTTTGATCTGCAGTTAAGGTATGGTTAAGTTCAGACAGCTAAAATTAACTGGGTATGGTTGAGGCAGGGACACATATCATGGCCTGTTGAGCTCATTATGAACATGGTTTTGGCAGGACGACTGAATGGGCCACGTTGTACTCGGTCTGTTCCTGTCGGGATGTGCTGGTGTTGACAGTTGTAAGAAAAAATCACGGTGGTTTGTGGTGTGAAATTGCACTGGACAACTGAAACGGAGGAAAAATTGATTAAACTGTGGCAAAAGAATGAATGCCTCTACAACATTCAATCGAAGAACCACAACCAGACCAAGCAGTTTTCACTAAAACTTGATAGCTTTACCTAACCTGAAGTTAGCTTTGTTCACTCATCTCTGATTTCCCCTGTTGCTCATGCCTCTACATCTAGGATCTCACCCAAACTGTGACCCCCCCCTTGGCCTTTTTACAGCAAATGTCACTGCATATAAACGGTGCAAGCTGCTAGGTGCCGTCCATGGTTGGTTTAGTACAATAACACATGACAGTGCAGGATTTGCAGGGTCGTCTACTGCCACAGCTCCAGTCTTTACAGACTTGTCACTCAGTCTTAAGACTGACTGTCAAAGACGCAAAAATCTTTGCAAATTGGTGGAAACAGTCTTTATGTGTGGGGTTCTTCCAGTTTCAACTAGACTTCAGGTTTGTCCCAAACTCTGGGGAAAGCTCCCTTTTAAGGTTAAAAGACATCAGTATTTATTTTCTGTAGGAATCGGGAAATAAAAATTGTTGTTCTGGTGAGGACAGTATTGCAAGATGAGCCACTGCCAAAGATTTTCTCTCTTAGCTTGGAAATGGTATGTGCATTCTTGTAACTGAAATACTCTTTTAATGTGTGATATACTGTAGGGTAGGTCACTACAAAGTCTGTCTTTAATTTGTGCTACAAAGCCTTGGAATCTCCTGAACACTAATTTGATCAGACTTGTACTATTTCCTCATCTCTTTTGTCCTTTTTCTTATTTGTACCAAAATGAAATAAACCTTATTACCTTGATGTGAAAACAAGCATGTTAATCACAAAATGTGTATCTTTTGGCGCTGTCAGTGCAGTTACATGGACTTTACAAAGTTCAGATGATATTTTAATGTGGGAGAACATAATGTATACTTAATTTTCCTGACTTGTTTGGGTTGTACATGTGTTCATGTTTGTGCATGTATATCTGTGCACATGGGTTCACTTGTCACTGTATATAAATATCTTGTATCACCTCAGGTGTGTTTGAAGCAAAATTCCAGGGGAGTTAGAGATAAATCCTTGTTGACATCAAGTCCCCCAAAGCAATAATCAGCAGTGGTCTCAAACAGATACGAACAGGCAGCGAGATGGCCACTGTGTGGGCTTCAATCACCACTGATGATGTCTTACTTTGTGTGTGTGTTTAACAGGTATCAGAGCTGTTGAGGGAAGAGATAAAGAGATGGAGGAAGACAGAGGAACGCAGAGACGGGAAAAAGGCAGAAAAATCAAGGCAATCTCAAACAAAAGCTGCAATTGAGGGATTGCAGTTTTTAATTCCAGTACGCTTGGCATGTTGCACATGTGGACATGTAATGCAGTGCACTGAACAGCTGATGTCATGAAAATATACACACTATGTCACAAAATGAATCAATTATTTAGTCAATTTTTATTTCAAATCCTGAATCAGAAATTCCCACAGAAAATGATGTCGTCTGCCTTGCAAACAAAAGTAAACATGAGCAGCTATAGTTTGGATAACTTTACAGCCAGTCCTGAAGGAGAATGCATTTTTCACTGAGATTTTTTTACCTCATTTTCTGCGTCAGTTTCAGACATCTAACATTTCTTTCCCTGTGAGAAAGTTGTGGGTTGCTTGAAGAAGGTATTTGATTGGGGAGCAAAGGGAGCTAGCAGGATAGGGGTGGGCCAGTCTTTTTTTTTCATTTATCCTTCAGTTCAAGCCATGGGCAACAGTGTTTGGCTGCTCCCACAAAAGTCAGCGCAACAGGGTCAGAGTTCAACAAATTTTTATTTTTATTTTAATGCATACCTGCGCAGAGCCTTCTCAACACACCACATATACATAATGGAGGATGCATGTGCCACAGCTGCTTTTCCGCGATATTGTAAACACACCTTTACTTGGAAAAAATTTCACAGTTGCATTGATTGATTCAGAAAATCATGCAGAATTTGTAATGGATCTATGGTTGTGTATCGATAAAGCAGGATATCTGACTCTTTTATGTGTTTTTCAGTACGTATCAGTTCATCCTACACCCCTTTATCGTTGCAACATGCTGCTTTGAACTCAGTCAGACAAATCCTGATGCATCTCCTCTCGTAATCAATGTAGTTACTAGAGGATGGCAGTGTTAACAGATTGGATTGACAAAAAGTAGCTGAGTCTGCACCTGCAATCCCTTCAGTCGTCATAGATGTTAATTTTTTCATTTCGGAAAGGGTTTTTTTGAGTATGTGTGTACATGTCTTTGTTTGTGTGGATGCATTTTAGTTCGAAAACAGGTTGAGGTTAGGCATTTAGTTGTGATGTTTAAGGTTAAGGTACGAGTTTAGGGAATACATTGCGTCATTGATTCACAACTATAGAAAGACCAACATTTGTGCGTGTATATATATATATATATGTGTGTGTGTGTGTGTGTGTGTGTGTGTGTGTGTGTGTGTGTGTGTGTGTGTAGCTAAATACATTGAAAATTAGGCCAACTCAAAACCACAGTGACAATAATGAAAAAGCTATCGTGGAAGTCATAAAATAAAAGTCTTGCAGATGATGATGTTAGATTATTCAATTCGGTGGTCATCAGTTATCAGGAATGGTGTGTTGAGCCAAGCTTTTTGGACTCAGTGCCCAACCTTTTGTTGGTGGAAACCACCAAATTGGTACAAAAAGTACCAAACTATCACCAATTAAATAAAAAGTAGCTGAATGTATACATCATACTCATTAAACATGTGTCCCTAGCTATGTGATGAGGAACCATTGCTTATTTTAATACACCTATTATATTTAATTAGATTGTAAATATTTCTTTTGATGATAGTGGCAAATCAGGCTTTTGGTGAAACCTGTTATTTTTAGAATCTCATATTTTCTCCCAGTTTGAAAACAAAAAGAAAAAAAACACCTCACGTCCATGAGTAAAACAGCTGTTTACCTAACACAAAAGTTTAAAATATGATTAATTTGCATTCCTTCCACAAACGATGCGTTCTTACTGGTTACAATGAGACATTCTGGCAATTACAACAACATATGTTTCAGCTAAATACCATCAACAAGACAAGCTGCTCTATAAGGATGAAAATCTGCAACTTAAAAATAAAGAAAGAGAGAAATGGAAGCTGTGAAGAAAAAAATATTAATTAATTAATTAAATATATATATATTAATTATTTAAACAAAAGGAACTATAAAAACAAATCGACACAACATACATATGAATACGTAAATATAAATCAGTGAGTTTCAAAGCAGACTCCTTCATGATGAGAGGAGATTGTGAGAAAATAAATAGAAGCGGAGAAAATACAAACAGTGAAAATCCTACTGCCAGACTTAAATCTCAGTCAGCAGATCTATATCAAAACCCACTTTGTACTGAATTAGAGAGAAGATTTATACCTGAGTATCACACCCAACCTCACCCGTAGATACTCCGCCATGGCTTCGGGAGGACATTCAAATGACTTTGTCCTTCAGCTTTTTTAATTACAGCTCTGTATGTACATCGGTGTTGCAGTGATGTGTGGGTTTCAGAGAGCCTTTTTGGAAAAGTATCTTTACCTTGGTAAAGATACTTGAAAAGATTTAGAACTCATTTAGCCACCGAAATAGACAAATTTGTAGTTTGCCTTACTTTCTAAATCTGCTTCAATAAAAGAAGTTGATTTATCTAATTTATGTTAGCCACTGTTTGTAGCTTTAATGAAAATATTTTGCTTTGTGGTTTTCAAGATACTTGCTTTTGCTTCCATTAGATATAAGTGATTTAAGTCCTCAGTAAGTGTTTCCCTTACCTTAGTGATATTCCAAATTAACGATTATGTTGCTCTGTATATGCTGGATTGTGTAATTTGTGTATGTGGAAGCAACTGTTTGCTAAAAGGTTATTACAAAATCATTACATTCAAAAATGAAATTATATTTAGTAGTAAATGCTATGTAGTTGTCTACTTATTGTAATGGTGATGTAAGTAACATCTGACAGTCAAAGTTGAAGGTATCAGTTATTATCTGAACTGGTACAAGTCAGTGCTGAGAAGCAAAGCTAATTACCACAATTTGTGTGTTCCTTTGTATCCACTGCAAAGCTGGAATAGCTGCTTCTAATTCAATTGTATATACAGACAAATGATCTGACACTCTACTCTTAACACATACATGCTCATGAAAAGATGATGTGACACCTGTTTAGTACAGCTCTAAATCCAATTGGGGAAGACAGAGCCATTGCGTCATTACAAGTAGATTCAGTGCTGAAGTGTAAGTGGTGAAGTTCCATACGTCCAGCACTCACATCCCCTATACACCCAAATTTAATAAATAAATAAAAGTGAAAAAAATTATTTTGATGCTTTTCAAGGTCTTTAATTGATACAGTACTCTGACCCTTCTGACGTTTTCACCACCCTAGTATAAAACTGTGTGGGTATTGCTCGGAATTGTATGAATTTAAATGGATCAGAATAGGCAACACTCCTAAACCGGAACAGTTCCGCTCCATAAATCCTCCATAAAACCTTAGCTGCTGGTTGAGCTCCACATGACAACACACAAGGCTATGATTCAAGGGTCCCGAGCTGAACACAAAAGACATAAACAGGACATGTTATATGCTTGATATTCACAGTGTCACTTTATCTGGATGCTCAGAATTTGGTGCATCAGATTGCTTGTATTTTCTAGTCCTAATGGTGGAGGTTCATAGTGGATTTGTTTGGGCCAGCTTACTGTAATTCACAAAAATGTATCCTGCTTAAATACAGTGTAAAAATGACTATGGATGTCTGTGAGCCATAACGTGTGTCTGTCAGCTCCTGTATTAGTAACTGTTCGGATTCATTTCCTTGTATCTTAGTCTTGGTTGGATGGGATCCAATCCCAAACCAACTGACTGTGATATAATTGGGTAACTAGTTCATATCAGAAAAAGCAGTGCCTGTATAACATTTTATTCGTACAAAGATGTATTCATTTGGTTAATTACACTCAAATAGACAACTGGAATATACGCGTGGGAACCCAACTTGGTGTAGGACTCTGCTATACAGTATATTCTTGCTCTATGGCTTTTTAATGTGGTCTTCAAAAGGGATGCATTTTTCCATTTAATAATCCATCTATCCATTCACCCATTTAGCTAGCCATTAATCCATCCATAGATATCATTCATCCAGCCATCCATTCATATATCATCCATCCATCCATCCATCCATCCATCCATCCGTTGGCCACATATAAGCCAGCCAAACCATATATGTGTATCATCAGTCCATTTACCATCCATAGATCATCCATCCAGCTTGGATCCATCCATTCATACAGTATATCATCCATTCATCCATCCATCAGAGAGAGTTCAATTTCTTATAGAGACTTACTGAAGACTTACTGCAGTATTCACATTTAATATATACAGACAGGTGACGAATCAAAGGAAAAACCAACATAAAGTGTCTTAGTAAGGTGTTGGGCCAACACAAGCCGCCAGAACAACTTCAGTGCATCTTGGCATAGATTCTACAAGTCTCTGGAACTCTACTGGAGGGATGGAACACCATTCATCTTTAAGATATTCCCTCATTGATGTTTTGATGATGGTAGTGGAGAGCGCTGTCTAACTTGTTGGTCCAAAATCTACCATAGGTGTTCAATTGGGTTGAGATCTGGTGACTGCGAAGCCCACAGCACATGATTCACATCATTTTTATACTCATCAAAACCATACAGTGACCCCTCGTTTCCAATGGATGGGGGCATTGTCATCCTGTTTCTCCACTCATTTTCAGGTTTTTCCTTTGATATGTCACCTGCCTGTAAGAACTGATGACTCCCTGCAATCCCTAATAATTTCCTTGTATGAGTACTTCTTATGTGACTGCTCCTGTACAGTAATGATAAACTGTTGCCCTTGATTTGAGTTGCAATGCATTAAGAGAGAGAAAGAGAGCCAGAGGGAGGGGGAAAGAGAAAGATAGAGGGTCACACAGGCACAGAGGCAGAGTAGCAAGATGACAAATTTGTGTGTTTAGATGAAAACAGCATCAATGAAGGCATCCATTCTTCAGACTGTGAAGATTAGATAATCTCTCTGTGTCTCTCTCTCTCCCTCCCTGTTTGCATCTCTGTCCTCAACACATCAATTTCATTCTATTCGATCTGCTTCATGGCCATGGTAGTTGAAAACCAACTCTGCCAAATGCATCAAAACAAAACTAATCAACATTTTTAGGCCATAAATTGCATCTCATCTCCTATGTAGACCTCTCAATCCCTCCTTCCGCCTAACGCACACATACACACCCACCAGAAAATCCATCTCTTACTGAGATAGATTGTTCTGTAGTGGCATTGGAAGGATTTTTAATGCAAAAGGGGTAGGACATGCCAGGAGATTAAAGGGCCATTTTACTTAAAATCTGTTATATTAAAGTATTGGTTCATCTACAATGGGCAGGTGAGGAATGGATTCCATTCATCTGTCATTGGGGAAACAAAGAGCTGCCAACATATTACTTTTAATGTTTTATTTTGTCATCCTCTGTTTCTGCAACACCTTTTTTCTGATCCCTTGCTCTTGAGACCTTCAAACATGTCCCACCACTATGTCTCTTTTTCTCCCTTTTTCCCCCATAGAAAATGAATGGAAGCTGGTTGCCAAATTACTTCGCAGGTGAGGTACCCACTGACACATTAGCCAGCTGGGAAGACACTAGTGCTAGTCAGTCACAATAGTTAACTAGGTTACTAATCTCATTAGCTGTTGTTTTATTATTATTATTTTTAATGTATTATTTCTATTATTTTTAGCTTCAGATTTTTTATTAGTTTTTTATTTTTAATAAATGTGAATTGGAGTACTGAATGCATGTACAGTATAAACCAAAACAAGTCCTTGCCCACTTCGTACAGCAAAGAAATGCCATCTCTGTAGCTTTGAAGTCACAAAAACACAAGTAGTCTTTCTCCAAACTTGTGGCCTAAATTCACTCTGTCTCCCTCCATTTGGTTGTTACTCAGAAAGAGTGTGTGCGTGTGTTACTCAGTTGCTGTGCTCCGCACAGCATGGAAAGGCGCATCTAATATGCTACAAACAACACTCTGTTTCTTAGTCCCTTTCTCAGTTGCTATCTCTTCTATTGTCTCATTCTCTCTCAGTTTGTCTCTCTTCCTCTCTTTTGTTTTCATCTCGCACACTCTTCTCTCGATGTTTCGTCACAGCAGGCCTGCCTTTCCACAAAGCCATTCTGCATCTACTGACTGTTTACTTTGATTTGTGTGTGTTTGCGTGCGCTGGCGTTGCATGCCTGCGTGCTATTGTACTTTAAAAATGTACATTTTTTTCACAGGGCCAGTAAAGGTTGAGACTTGGGTTTAAAGTAAAAGAGAATTAGTTTGTATTATAGAGTTTTAATTGCAGAGGACTGAAAGCTTTGTGAAAATGGAAAAAAAAAAAAAAAAGAGACAAATGCTGCTGAAAAAGATTGATTGAGAATGATTACGAAACCCACTCCTGGGTGGGTACACCTCGAGGTTCAGAAGGAGCTTAGGATGAGTGCAATAACCATCAACACAACACAAGTGGATTCAGTTAACTGTAACTTTAGTTTGCTTATGAGTAACAAAACAATGCAAATTACATCACATTTACATTAAAATGTAAATGCGATGTACCTAAGAAAATTGTCCTTATGTGGGATTTCCCACAGTTTCAAGTAACTGCCAAGTCAGTCCAAAATTTGTTAGTCCACTTTTTTTGAGTTCAAATCAAATGGAGGTCTGATCTGTCAGAATCTGATGAGTTAGAGTGCACGCTTTAAGTATAATGTGTGTTGGAGCTGGTACCAATCCAGGTACAGGCACAATCCTACCGCAAGGCAGATTTTTCATCCGCTGTTTCAGTGACAATGTAAATCCGGGGTTCCTGGAAATCAAGCTGGGAGGCTCGCCATCCACTGGAGTCGCTGCTCTTCTTCACTGGATTTTCTCAATAAAAGACCTGAACTGCATTTACAAACAGGCTTATAGTCTTTGTTCTGCTTTCCTTTATATTTCACCTCACGTTTCTCTTACATGTTGTACAACATCATACTAGATCATAACAACATCAAAGTTAGCACTGTATGCAAATACTTACTTATAATGTTACCCTGCAGTTCAACCTCCAACTTCTCAAATTATATTAGAATTACTTTGAGCTAACAAAACATGTTTAGCATATATCGACAAAATCCAAATATCACACATGAGATTAGAATTAAACTATTCCATTTTAGCCAATATTTGGGTGTGTATATTGTATATTATCGTGATGTAAATGAAATATCTTTAAGGTTTGGATTAACAGACAAAGAAAACAAATAGTTTGAAGATGTCCTCATTGCCTCTGGGATATTGTGGCACCCTCAATATTATAGACCTCTATAGATGATTTTTTTTTGTGTGTGTGTGTGTCTTTTGGCCTGCACCAGGATTTCAAGAGGTCATTGTCACTCCTTGGCAATGTGTTTCATTCTTGACACTTTTCCTTCTGCGACTGCACCACATAAGGTGTAGCACCATTTAACCACACTTGTAGCTCTCACTGGACGCAGCGTACAGACAGAAAGACATATTCATGGTTTAGCAGTTGGGATGTGCCTGTGATTTGCCCAGGCAGAGCAAAGAGAGCTGGCTAAACATTCGTAGGTATGCTATCCCAGCGTGCATTATGCGAAAGGCAGGGTGCAATCTAATCAGGCCACCATTCTAAGACTGAGCCAACGAGCATAGAAAATACATTCACACCTATGCAAATTCCACACAGAAAGGCCCCAAGATCTGTGGATTGCATAACCTTAAAGCTTAGTGTTTACTTCTTAAATCCAGCTTTTGATCCAATCTTCCTTTCGTAAATGTAACTGGGGAAAAAGTTTGTTCACTAAGCCCAATGTGTGCTCCCTAAATTCAACTGACAATCAAAGCTGTGTGCTCTACAAAGCAATGTGAACAAAATGAGCTGTTATCAGTCATCTGGTGTGTAAATCTTAAATCTCTCCTCAGTCTGTTCAGTGGTGTAGTGTGTCCTCAGCCTAACCAGATTATCTGTCCACAGCAGTGATGTGTGTTGCTCCTTTCTGTTGCAACCGATTCATTTGAACTGTGTCACACTGTCAAATTACTGTACAACACATTACCTCCAGGGAGTCACACACACACACACACACACACACACACACACACACACACACACACACACACACACACACACACACACACACACACACACACGCACGCACACACACACAAACTTTGCAAACACATAAGATGGAAGGATAAAGCCAATGCACAGGCAGCCACAGTGATTGCTATCAGAGGAGACAGGGAAGCAAAATCCTAATCATAACTACATCTCCTTCCATCTCTTCTCTCTGTCTCTTCCTGCTCCTCTGTCACATACATCAAATGATGTCCTGTAGTGTACAATTAGTTGTGTCATTTTGCATAATAGCTTATTTAAAAAGGATCAAAATGAACCAGAAAATCTATACGGGAATCTAATGTGTTGTGGAAACTTTTTTTATCCCCAAAGCATGCTTGACATCCATGCATTTGTTGGTTTATCCAGTGGGATTGGTTAAGGTTTTCATAAGGATTTCTTTCAACCCATAAAGACACCATGCAGTCCCTAAGCAGACTTATAAAATGACAGCTCAGCTGCTCTACATTTGTCTCAGTATGTAGAGTACGACCTCACACACAGCAGACCAACTCAATTATACGGAGGTAGTTTAGCTAGCGGGGTATCAAGAAAAAAAGCACTTGTAGCCGCTGATAATGTCTTGGGGGATTCCAGGTCAAAGATACAGCAGTCTTAATCCAAAACAGGAGAGATTAGACTTTCATAGATACATCTCTTGAGTTTTTGGACAGACAGGCACACAGACAGATAGATAGATGAATGGAATTGAAGAGAAAGATGTGGGAAGGTGTGGGTGTTTACCAGGCTGGAGGGGCTGACAAAAAATCCTACCATTTGCATCATGGGAAATGTAGGACTTAGAAGCGCATCCTTATCCTGGTTTTACTCTATACCTTGGTGGAAAAAAACGCCAACAATGTCTATCACTTTCATTACCGTGACTGAGATCAGAGTCAGAGCGATGACAGCAGGGCCAGTGAACCCGGCCCCCTTGTGTCTATAGCTCTGACTACTGTGGCCGTGGTTTTGCTTTGCCAGCCTTTGCTTTGGCCTGAAAATTTGATATTGACACATCCCTGGTAGGGTTTAGAATTTTTAAAGCTTGACCCATACTACGGTCTAACATCAAGATACTTTGTATTGGCATCATTTTGACCATTCCTTTTTAATCTCTCTCTTTTGAAACGCTAGAGTACCCTTTCAGTGAGTATTGAGTGAACCGATCGTGTGTGCATCACTTGACAATTCACATTTATGTTTTTCCTCAGAAAGCGAGACACGACATACGCTTAATTTTCACCCCAGAGTAAATATTTTACTGACTTTGTGTGGCACGGAAATGAGCCAAGTGCAGACATGCACCAGTTCACACATCCTTTTGTATCTCTGCTTCCAGCAGCTTTGTACTTTTGCAACAAAAAGAGAGACATGAAGCAGGAAGTTCACCTTTGTCTCGCACAGTGCAGCTATGGATGGTGCTCTGAGCAGCCTATGAAAGAAACATTCTGCCAGCTGCATGCAAGCAGTATGGAAGTGATGAACATGACTAGTTGCACATCAAGTGGGGACATGAAATCTAATCAGAATTCATAACGGGAGACGGATTTTGAGATGCACAGCACTGCCGAGTGGATGAAATCCGTCTCAGACATAATATAAATATAAAGTATCTCGACAGTAGTTGCCATGTGTAGATGGGTTTCAGAGGTGACCACAGTCAGGGAAGAGATATAGAGGACAAAACATTAAAGGACAGGTGATAGAAGAGACAGATGAAGAGGTAGAGAAAAAAAAATTAAGCTCTCCAGGCATCCTGCTGTGTCCCTTAGTGTGAGATCGGCCTTGTTAAAATTTACCTTTTTACCATGTTAAACACACACACACACACACACACACACACACACACACACACACACACACACACACACACCATAACAAATCTCTCAAGGCATGTCTTATGCAACCCCGGAGTGTTGTCTGCCAATTGAATTATGCAGAGTGGTGTGGAATCATCTTTAGCGCTCCTCTCAAAGTTATACATACACAGACTCACACACACACACACACAAACACAGGCTCTCTCATTCTATAACCAACTACATCACATGTAGTTATGCATATCTAACGCTGCCCTCCATGTCTCCTCTGTTGTTTTTAGTCCCCAGTGTGTCAGTGTTTGAAGTAGAGTTGCTGGAAGCCATTTTAAATCTGCTCTTCGTACCCGATATCAAAGACACAATCCTGAATTTATTTGACCATGAAAAGTCTACACATACTCAGGTTAATTATCCAACAGTCTTATCTCTGCTCTCTACTCTCACAGTCCTTCGTTTCTCAATATAAAGATCTGCGACTGTAAATATAACAGGAGATCTGTCCCTGAATGCACTGAATGAATATTTTGCAGCCCTTACAGCTGTAAAATTGTTCAACCGCTGAAGAAGTAGAGTGTATTCTTTAATATGTGACCTGCATAGGCCAAAGTGTCAGAGTCCAACAGATCCTCAGACCGCAAGCATTTGATACAAGATTTGTGGTAAAGATCATACACAAACTGTAAGCAAAAACAAATAAATAAAAAGGCAAGTCTGCTGATTAATATAAAGGCCTGCAAACTCAAGTGGGATGAAAAGTGGACAGTTCCAAAACCAGCACCAAGCTGACACAAAAAATGTCACTTGCCATTTCACTTGCAGCCCTAATCGTTCTTTTTATCCTTTAGCCTGTACCAAGTTTCAGGTGTACGTGGTTGCTGCTTTGCAATTTGCCTCCTTTTAGAAACTTGACCATGTCCCTCCTCCTCTCTGCTGCACTCTCTCAGAGCATGGCGGCAGTAAAACTCAGCATGTTGTGTCATTGAGCAACACTTGTAGCACACATGATGTGACAGAGAAAAACCAGTCAAGGTACAGTAGTTGTTGACGGTGATGAAATTGCTGCTTTTCCTGAGACTTACCATGTGTGCATATCTGTAATGGAGTATTTTTATACTGTGATATTGCTGCTTTGACATAAGAGTAAATTATCTGAATACTTCCTCAGCTACCGGTGACTGCTTGTATGAAATGTCACTCATTTCAATGCAAAAAAGCGCTAATTTGTGTAACAATTTATAATAGCGAAAACCTTAACCACCATGACACAAACACAAATGAATAAATTTCAAATTTCAAATTTATAATATAGGTAATCTAACTTGGCTCCCTTTAATGAAATGTGGGACCTTATGTGCCCCGGGCCAATTTAACCGTTGATGATTGAAATTAAAGCTGATCAGAGGCACCTTATTACAGAAATTACTTCTTAGTGCTTTAATAATACTGTAATAACTGAAGTATCCACCATTTTAGAAATTAAGACTCTTTTAGGTCTTATGTTTTTTAGCATACAAATATATATATATATATATATATATATATATACTCTATATTTACACCAAAACATTAAAACTGGTGACTGGTTTTAAGGTTATGGCTGATGGGTGCATAAATAAAGGTTTGTCTTAGTACTATATGACTAGAGGATTATCGCTGCTTTCTTCTTTATTACTTCTCTCGTTTTCTTTCTGTTGCCCCTTTCGTTGCTGCAGTGCTGTAGTGTTTGTATTTTAAGTTGCTTATCTAAATGCAGGGCTGACATTAGGGTAAAAATCATTTTTTCTTTCTCTTGCTGTGGCTGAGTGGGTTTAAGTTCTAGACATGCTGATTTAAATTCATGTCTGACAGGAGGATTTTCGCTGTTTTTATTTTCTGTTTTTCTTTCTCTCCACTCTCCTCTCATCATGGGGGAGTATTGCTCTAAAGGAGCTTATTTAAATTTGTATAACAGCAGGACTCACTGATTTACTTTACTTCCTAAGTTCTCATTCAGTCTTCTGTCTCTTTCTCTGCCTCCACCCGCCTCCATCTTGCTCTCTCTTCGGAGATTTCGGATTTCAGTTTTTGCTGAGATTTTTTTGGAGCCCAAAGAGGGAATGATAGCAGTTTTGACTTTCTACGGTGAAATTCTGTGAGTGTGCGTGCATCCACGCCTGTGTGTATGTGTACCAGAGAAATAGGCACAAAATTGGCCGTTGGTGGTCTACTGTACCTGACTGGAGAACTGGTACAAGTCTGCAGCTTGGCTGATGTGGCTTGTGAGCCTGTGTATAACTTAAGATTTCTTTTTCGACTTGCTCTTCCCTCTCCTCCAGTTCCATTTGGCATCTGTGGCACGGATGTACAGCGTTATGAAAACTAGATACCAGACTCAAACATGGTGACCATTCTTTCCAATGAAAGCACACCCAGTTTTTCCACCAAAAAAAAGCTACCACACTGTGCAGCCCACTGCACATGCACTATATGACATTAGACTGAGGATCTCCAACTACTGTGGACCTATAAATAATAATATTTGATTATTTCATAATGCTCATTCCAAAATTTCAGGTCTTACATCTGCATTAACCTTCAGTAGGAGACTTACCTAAAGATATAACATTAAAATTGCCCACATACTTGGATGTGAGAAATCCTATGCATACCATACATAATCACACCAAGCAATGGCTTCAGGCATTTACCAGACATGTATCTATAGGGCCACGTATTAAGAAAAGCAAACACATGAGCCTGAATTTGATCAGTTTTGTGTTGGTGAGCGATAGGAATTGCATGTGTAACATGTTTTCATTCAAGAATTTTCGTATAACAGTGCAAAACACGTATACAGAACACTTATATAAACACATACTGTATACAGACAGTGAGCAGATCCTTCATGTGTGTGTGATTAGGGCTGTCAGCAATTCATCTCTAATCTCAGCCGCTCTAGCTGTAATTCTGGTTTAAACACAATGTGCTTTGTGTTGGTTTGTTTCAGTTTCCTCTACAACTGCTCTATCACCTTTCAGTCAAATCTGTAGTTGATTCATTCAAATTTTCTTTGCATTAAACCTTTCGTCGTTAAAATTGGTGACACTGAGCTCAAGCTATCTTGTCTACATGTAAAAAATAAAGATCTGTATTAAGACAAGCAAACAAACAGCCTCGGTGGCAGACGGTGAGGTTGGCCTTGTACACATTCTCGCTCACATCTCCCAGCCATTGGTAATCATTTCCCCATTCCCTTCTGTATTATCTGTAATCTCTCCTTTTTTTTTTGCCGGTCATGAGTCACGACTAATGAGAAGCGCATTCTCTGTTTGGGTAGTGGAACATGACATGACAGGAAGGCTGAGGGAGAGCAGGGTGGTTTCCTTCTACCCCATACAAATCGCCTTCGTCGTCTACCCTGTAATATTTGTCTCCCCTTTAGATTCTCAGAAACACGGAACAAATCGTTTTCAGTTCAATACAGAACACGTCTTTTAGTTTCCAATTACAGAATGATCCCGTATTTTAAAGGACAGTTGGCAACTCCACCCACGAGCAAATCCGCTGATAGAAAAATTAATTCATTTCGCAGCAAATATGGATAAAAAACACTTTTTAGCATTTGTTGTCAGTACTCAAATGTTGTTTCAGCTGTCAGATTCGACTGCCAAAAATGTTTTCAGGGAATATAAAATGAAATATAAAACAGTGAACAGGGAAAGACTGACTTTTACCATCTTATATGACGTGTAATAATTAAATATTTTCAACAGAATACATTCAGGAGGTATGTGCGTCATGTGCATATCATCCCGTGATAACCCGGCAAAAGTAACACTATCAGCTAAAAACTAGGTGACAGAAAATGTCACTCATTGCCGCGGAAGAAGTCATTTCTAGATGATAACGTTTACTTTTTCCTTGTACTGAAATTTCCCAGCCTCTCGTCGGTTCAGGGTTCAGCTGTGACTAAAGGTGTGGCAAAGAATCTCAGAAGACACGCAAAATATGACAATGTCTGCAGGTGAACTGTTCTTTTTGAGCCTTCCCTCTTCCTGTAAGCCCAAAAAGAGCTCAGACCCAGACCCCTTGTCAGTCTAATTCTCCCACTCTCTCTCTTTTGTGCCACTCTAAAGGACAGGGATTTTAGGCAGAGAGACTCAGATGGCTAAGTGAGGATAATACTGTCATTAAAGAGAGAGAGCAGCAAGACAGAGCAGAGGATGTGGACAGAGAGTGGGATGGGAGGGAGGGATAAAGGAGAAAGAGAGGGGGAGAGTGGAATCAAAAGAAGGCATTCATGAAAGACTTAGTGGGAGAGAGCAAAAAAAAAAAAAAATTTATTATTCGGGTTTTGGCAAAACCCACTGATGTCTGCATCACTTGCAACTGTTGGATTTTTGTCCCTGCAAGAATATTTGGGTTTGTCAGTAAGCCCCTCTGTGCCTCACAACAATAAAAGACTCTTGAAAATGAAAGAAGACAGAGGGAGGGAGGACAGAAGATGAGAAAAAGAGAGAGGAGGGAGGAGTGGGACAGAGGAGAGGATTCAGACATTGCATTGACTAGTGGGACTGGCTTGTCTGCAATCCAAGGATACACAACCCCTACATTTCTTTTATGGCGACTGTATGTCTTTACTTTAAGAGATCACTGAAGACAAGCCCAACCTGAATAATTCAAGCACTTCACTGCATAATATCTGGATGTCCTTAAACAAAAAAAGTATGGCTCATGTCTGTTGTTTAGAATCTAATTAACACGAGGCAAGAAATGTTACATGTCCACAACTGCGGCGTCGTCTTACTTAGCCAGTCTTTTGATATCTTTATGTAGCTGACACGCTTATATGCTTATATATACGCTCATGTCTGCCCACTAAAGGCCAATTCATGGTTTCCACGCCCTCGTGGACGTGAGGGTCGGCGTGATGTAAATTTCATCATTTGCTGAAGTCAGCGAGGGTCCCTGCAGACCTGTGTTGGCGTCCACGTGCAGCCCCAAATTTATGCAAGCTTGGACTGTCCGCAATACAAGCTCAGTGCGCACGCAGCAGAAAAGTAAACTGGGAGAATTTGTTTTATACACCGTATGTATGTCCAGTTTATTTCCATACATGGTCCTATTCTCATTAAGCGGTTCCATATGTTATTTTCTTTTTTTTTTACTTTTTCATGTTGTTCAGCAAATCACACAAAACATAATGAGTTCTTTTTGTTGTCAAGAGGTCGCCATCATGTTTTCTCGTATGTGTGGAAGGTTTCCGCGTACACATGTCCCTGACTGTAGTATGTATAGAACTGCATGCGCATCCACATGCAAGTCCGCAGCTGTAGCCGTTTGTCCTTGAGTATGACCCAGGCTTAATTATAAGGCTGCAGCCTGCAGCTGGTTGGTTTAGCTTAGCATGAAGATCGGAAACAGGGGAAAACAGCTAGCCTGGCTCTGTCCAGAGGAAACAAGAGCCACCTATTAGAATCTCTAAAGCTCAGTAATAAAAATGTTAAATCTCATTTGTTGAAGCCATAAGAAAACAATTTGTGGGGTTACAGGGGGGTTAGGTACAGGAGTTTTTCTTGGCCAAGTGCAGTGGGCCATGGATAAAATCACTCCCTGGGTCACTCATTCACTACTCCCTCTATAATATACTCTCGGTAGTGAGCATTAAATTGACTTTTTTCATTTTACTGTGGAAATTTTTGAGCGCTGTACACGCGTCTGAATTCCAACCCCCACAGAAACAGTAAATACAGTGCACTGTATAGTAAATAGGGAGTGATTCCAGATGCCCTAAAGACTTCTCATCAACGTGAGCTTCCCAGGCAACCAGCTAAGACTACAGGAAGCCACTGCGCCCGGCCAAGAAATAGTCTGGTGAATGATCCCCCGTAAAACCACAATTTGTTGTTTTTACACTTTTATTTTTGTGTCTATTAAACAAACAAGATATAACCTGTTCATTTGTGAGCTTTAAATTTGCTGGTTGGAAGATTTCTTTTTCCATGCGGCAGAGGCAGTTAACCTCTTGAGTAACAATGAAATCTTAAGAATGAAGTAAAATATTCAATATATGATGACAATAACTCTACCCACCTGGACAACAACCATTTCTTTCGTTGCTGTATTAACGAGAACATTGAATGTTCTGTCCCTGTGCATCTATGGGGTCCCTTTGTGGTGCGTAAGGACTGTAATTCCCTATCGACAGAGTCTGCAAAGGTAGAAGCCATTAGCAGTCTTGCTGTGTGCAGTGTGTGTATGTTTGCGTGTGCGCTCCCAAGAGTTGAAGGTCAGGGTAAGGATAGGCAAACACCATCACACCTGTCAATCAGAACACAACAGAGAGAAAGAGAGAGAGAGAGGGGGGGACGTGGCTGGGAGTCAGAGAGGACGTGATGTACTGATAAAATTAGAAAAATGGGGAGAGTGAAGGTAGAGAAAACAGATGAAAAAAGAGACAGGGTTCAGCACAGACAATGAATAATTGAACCGGCAACGAGTTTGCTTTGCTGCTGCAAAGAGCTGTTTTAAAAAGGGACACCCCCACAGACACTTCCATTCATTTCACTGATCTGGGTGTCTGACTGTGTGTTTTACTTCTTTTACCGCCTCCCTTGCAGCCAGTTCATCAAAAACGACTTTTAAAGGAGGCCAAGAGCTTGTGAGAACTAGCTAACACTCTGAAAGAACCAACAGAGAGCCACAGTCATACACATCTCCCATGTTGCTTTTAAGATTTAAATACCAGCAAAATGTGGGGTTAATGTGGACAGAAGCTGAGCCGGGCAGATTAGACGTCATTAACAACTGTTTTTGATCTGTGAAATTGCCAGATTATAGGGTGCAGGATTATTCCTTATGCAAATTATGTTTTTTGTGGGGGTTTTTGTGCTTTTTATTTTTATTTGTTTTTTTTTTCCCCAAGAGAGTGTGATTCATAAGAGGAAATAAATGTATTATTGTGAACATGCAACTTTTATTACAAATCTTAACATCTTTTCTGTGCTATAATCCTCTTATTTTATAAAAATGAGAATTAGCAGAACTTCATGCGACCTAATGTCACTGTAAAGAGAGACAGAAAACAGATCACGTTTAAATAAACCAGTCATTTGTTTTAAGTCCTTCCGTCACTGGCACAAATGGACTGTGAAACTGGTGAGAATGAGAATTTGCTGAAAACTGCCAACCTGACGTCTAGTAAGAGAGGTGCATAATCAAAATTTTGCCGCTCGCTTTTGATTTTCAAAAGAGACTGCTGCAGCCTTTTCAATCATAGCACACTGCAGCATCATCCATCTTTAAATAGTCAAATAGACATGCAACGACTGTATAGTCCTTGAAATGGAGTTACTACTGTATTGTAACTGAATACATTTTTTAACTGCTATGGGTTTTTTATTAAATTAAATTAAATTTCATTAATGTTAAAATTTAATTTGAAACATTAAAAATTTATTCTAAACTGTTTAATCCACAATTTCTGGAAGAGTGATATTCTCTGAAAGTAATGATTTAAAATCACGGTAAATCATTCAAACAAAGAAGAGCCTTCTCACACTTTAAATGTCAGCTGCTGGCCTGGTGATCGTCCAGTCATTTGTACTGACCAAGATCCCATTAAACTTATTTTGCTAATTAAACATGTAATGTGAACTTTTCAAGCAATGACGCAAGAAAAATCTTTGCCAATTGATTTGAATGGCAATAATCACCTCCCCAGACCATGAGGTGCAGTTGCAAGCTAATAAAAGCTAATAAGTACAGCTTTGATTTGATATTATTTTGACACACATACTGTGAACTTCCGTTCTCAGGCGATACATTGCATTGTTAGACCACTTATCTGTTTCCAAGTCTGATAAATTGCCTGAAGTGATGTCACTCGAGTCAGCATCAGTTGGGGCTGAAGACGACAAGTTTAAAAATGAAAAAAAAATCTTAAGGTGGAGGAGTCAGACAGAAGTGAGCGGAGCAGACCTCTGAAGCCGACTGCTCATCTCTGCTTGAGCCACATTAGGGCTACTAGCATAACACACCTGAATCTTTGACCGAAGTGTCGACGGTCAAATTGCATGGTGGGTAAGGTAGGCACCATGCTTTGACAAGGAAGAAGAATAAAAAAGATGATATCTCTGGTTCTGTTTTTATACTCTTCAACTGTCCATTGTGAGTCCAAAAATGTCATGGGAGTGTAATGCTATATCTGTGGAGTACTTTTAGAAATATAAACTGTGGATTGTTGGACTATAGAAGTGCTGTAGATCAATGCTTTGATGTGTTTAAGCCAGTATCTTTTGCATCATGTGTTCTACTGGCATGCCCACGGGGATGCACATGCGCTGCATGCACATCATGATGGTGGTGGTGTTGTGATACATATTTCAAGTGACTGCAAAGGACAGTAACTTCGTCCACAACGTTGCATCATAAAAGGTAGCAATGCATTTATAACAGAAAAAGAGAAATGCATTTGTAAGCCTTAAGGATACACACAATGTGTATTGGTGAGACACAATGGAAATATTTACAGTGAGTACACTCAGGATACCTTTTAGGTGAAAAATTCAAAACAAATTGCTTAAGTGGATTTAAAAAAATATATATATATATTTTTATTAAAATGGTATCAAATGTTTGAAAGGAGTAAAATGTGCAAAAGTCTGCAACAATACTCAGTGGCATCATTCTCTGCATTGGCACAACAATGGCTTAGCACAAAGCAATTATGTCAGTTACAATGTGTGGATGGCCGAAGAGGGCTGATTGTTTGTGTGTCTAATGGCAATGACAGATGGAGAGATGGCTGGAATACTTTCTATGTGAGTTGTGAACCATCTCAGAAGAAGCTAAAACTACAGTGTGCTGCCACAGGGTGAGTGATACTGCTTGGGCATCCCATAGACCTGCAGGGCAGAGTAAGGCTAGAGGGCCTACAAAGATGCTACAAAATGCTACAAAAGCCCAGACGGGTCTGTCTGCAGGCGAAAGCCTACAACACAGGGACTACTTTAGCTAGTCCTTCATGTAGTAAACAGTTGTTGGGATGCCAGCTTGCAATTCGCTGAGTGGTTCTTTGTCAGTGTGGGGCCGCTCTCCTGAAACCCTCTCACTCCTCGATACTTACAGATGTCATCATTGTTCCAGTTGAATTAGATTCAACACCACCAGCTTTCTGGTGAAACACCCAGTTCTCTGGATGCTTGATAAGAGTAGCACAGCACTTTTGGGACAATGTTTGTGAAGAGAGTCACCAACAGGGACAGTGGTTTACGTTTTACCACAACAATTTAGGACTGCATTAATTATTTTTTATCCTTTCTATAAAATCCAATATGTGCAGATTAAAAGTATCTCTTTTAAAATAAGACAAGTACCAATACAGTTGACAAGTCTGTGCCAATTTTGGTGTGTATATTGGCTTTTTTTTTTTAAATATCAAAAAAAGTAAGATAGAGTACTTCTTAACCTTCAGAGAAATAGCAATTTCTGCAGGGAATACCTGAACCTCAGAATAGTCTAAAAATATATGTTCAGCTTTGTGTAGATTTTAGGCTTTTACTGACAGAACAGGGTAACTTTTGGATCATTTTAATTACAGATGTTGGATAGTCTCAAGTCTGTTATTTAAATAAGTTTAATGAGTCATAAATAGAGGGACACTGCATTTTAAATTTTAATAGTGTTTTTGTGTGTAATGTACACAAATGTCATGTCATACAAACGTCATGTGTAGACTCTTTAAAGGGCAATTTTCACATTTTTCTGAAAAAATACACCGATGCCCCAGCTCACTCTTTCAATTCCAGTGAAATTCTCTTTATGAAAGATTACTTTAATCATATTTCTTCTGTATTAGACACCTCACAGTGAAAAAAGACAGAAAAGATGTCAGTATGTCATGCAACAAAGGTTTTACGCTGAATTCAAACCATGAGTATGACAGTAGCTAAGCCCCAAAGTCACCCTGGAAGAGATTTGTACCCTTTCATTTTCAGCCTGTCACATGCCACTGGGTTTGAATGAAAAACCTGCATACTCCTGGGCTTTCACATTACTGCAGCATACAGAAAGCAGTGTTTTCAATAGGAGAACAATAGTTGAAAATAATGCTGAGAAAAAGTCCATTCTACCGGCAGACGCAAATTAGCTACAAAAGATGAATTTTCATTAAATTTGTCCTCTACTGAAGCGTTGAAGAATATAGGAATTGAAGACAAGAAAGAAATAGATTTAGACACACATCTGATCCATCTGCTTCTCTCTTCTGATCTCTTATTGTTTTCCCTCTGGCTTTGATTTCTGACTACAATACTATACTTTACACATAATGAAACCATTATCTGGCCTTGAGACCTGTCTTGCTACTCCTAAGAAAAATGCACTTTTTATAAGAACTTGTTTATTATCTATTTTGTGATTTTAAAAAAAAACAAAAAACACAGCAGAGCAGTTCTTTAAGCTACAGATTAACGTCTGCACGCTAACCTGCTCACAATGACGGCGCTAACTTGTTGTTGAAAAGCAGGTAGTATTGTTTGCCATTTTTGCCATCATAGTTTAACATGTTAGCACGCTAGCATCTCTGAACTGATTATGCCACCAAATGAAATTTCAGGCTTTCACCTAAGTTATTACAATTCAACGCACTGGGGAAAATTAATGTCTGTACCAGGGAAAATGTCTACCAAGTTTCATGGTAATACATCTAGTAGATGTTGACACATTTCACCAATGTGAACATCACGGTGGTACTAACAGGGAAGTCAGGATCACCACAGTTATAAGGACACATCATTTTTGTACAGGATGCCTGTACAAAAATTTGTGCCAATCCATCTTGTGTAGATATATCACTGGTTAGGTGACCTGCTATTGGAGCTAGAGGAAATGTCAGGGGGTCACCAAAGTCATAAGGACACATCCTCTGGAGACCATGAACGTGTCTACTAAATTCTGTGGCAATGTATTAAGAGACATTTCCGTCTGTACCAAAGTGGTGGACCGACAACCTGACCGTCCATCTCTACAGCCATGCTGCAAAACATTCGGCCTTCAGTGAAGTTCACTTTTATTTCAGTATGGGCTGTGATTGATTAATTGTGTTGGTGCAGTGCAACACAGGAGAAATAATTGGACACGGTTCCGTTTCCCAACCACTAGCAGCAACACAAATCTAAGCTGAGCTAAGGCAGTGTTGCGTGCTAAGCATGTTTTGTTTCAATGACTCATTGTTTTTTGGTTGACAAATGTCTGCACATAGCCCTCCTAAATGCATGTCTTGATGATGATAATAAGGAGGCTTTGGACAATTTAATGACATTTTTGAATCAACACCTTGTCTAAGCATGTGACTGCCTGTTGATTGTTATCAATAGCTACAGCAAAAGCAATTGTCCTTTAGAGCACCAATTGCACATGGACAACAAATGATCTGAATCTTCTTTGTGTTGGTTTTTTGTACAAGGGGATGTGGATCCACTATTTCACTTGGCTTTTTCTGTTGGGAGGTTGAAGGCCAACAGCAGCAGAGTAAAGCAGAGAGTTCAATAGAGACCAGCAACAAACCACATATAAAGACGACATCGATTGAGTGAACACAGCCGAGATTTTATCACCAAGAAGCTATCGTAATCGTCTTACATCTTGTCTGTTTACCACAGAGATTAGTGTGGAGCTTGTAAGCCAAGATATTTGCTCTCTGTATTAACTGCACAACTGTTAGAAGACAACTATTTCCAAAAGAAAAATACTTAAACATGGAGACAAGATGATCCAAAGAATTTAATATCATACATGGCTCGTTGGAAGTGCCAGTTTATCATTTAAATGCCAGATTAAACTGCACATCTGCCTTGTCTTTTGCTACATCATTCTGGGAGATGATTTTTAATTCTTTCCAGCTTCTTATTGACCGTGTTTAAAGGTCAGTTTCGTGACTGCAATCGCAAACAGCTGACAGTTTGTGTCTTCGACTTTGCTTTACTGACAAAGAGTGAAAAATGAGGTCTGATGCTCAAAAAAGTGTCTCAGCTTCAAACAGGCCCTGAGCGATGAAAATGTTGGCTTGCTGCATTGCATCGCAGATTTCTCACTTCCTCCCTGCTTTATCCTGAACTCAAACCAAATATCCTTCACATCAAAGACACCAACTCACTCAGCTGTGATGGATAGAGCTTCTGAATGACTGCTTGGCTAACTAACTGACGGGCTGAAAGATTTCTCTGTGTATGTGTGTAAACCTGTACAAAGTGTGTAAGACAGTTGGAGGACTCATGCTTGAGGCAAAGCACTACACTCTCAAGTGATCAGGTGGGATCTTTGCTCATCATCATGTTACAAACTATAAAATTTGATTTGAACTCACTTACCACGTCTGGCCATAACCAATATGCTTTGACCTAAAGTGATCCTGACCCTGTGCCCGCACTCGTAATAAAATATTTGGTTTAAAACTGTCAATAGTTGATAATGTTGGACACTTTATTGCAAATTTATATTAAAGACAAAACTAGAAACTGTTTATTCACACCTTCGTCACCTGTTGCACAGACAACTGGTTACTTGAGGATAAAGACTTTGGGGTCTGAGCGCAAGTTATACATCGGCCCTTTTAGTGCCTCGTGTCCCCCCTCACTCCCTGAGATCCTCAGTTGCTTCATCTCTCATTGATTCCAGATCTAAACTTAAGCAAAAAGGTAACAGACCATTCGCCGCTCGGCTCTCAGCTGACTAATTAAGCCCCAGTTTATTCATTCAGATGTACAGCACAACCGTTGTAGCCGGCACTCTTCAAAATGAGTTTGTTGCCACAGCTCCCTCCACCACCCTGGCCTCCTCTTCTTTTAGAGCTGCACTGATTAGTTGATTAATGGGTTAGTCGATCGAAGGAAAATTAATCTACATCTATTTTTAGATTTAATTGACTGTTTTAAGACATTTTTAAAGCAAATATGTCAAAGATTAGTCTCCTTGATGTTCTCAAAAGTTAGAATTTGCTGCTTTTCTAGGTCTTACATTATAGTAAATTAAATATTTTGGGGTTTGGACTGTTGGTTGAAAAAAAAAATTAACTATGTCACATTGTCGCTAAATTGGGATTTTTTAATGTTTTCAATGTTTTTTTTGACCAAATGATTAATAATAAAATAAATGGGAGATTAATCCATATGAAAATAATTGTTAGTTGCAGCCCTAACCTCCTTATTCCTTTACTTTCCTCTTTAATGTTCATGTATGAAAGCAGGGATTCATTCTCCCGGCAGATTCCTTGTTGCTTCTGCTTGGATTCTTTAAAAGCTGCTTCAAAAAAAAACATTTTTGTCAAGTCTAACTGTAAAACTTTCTATAAATGATCAATGTGTCGATGTGTCTCTGACTTAACTAACATCCAATAAAATATTTTATGATTTTCTCTGTTGGTTACCTTCCAAGAGAAAATTCTATCATATTTTCACTGCAGTGATTTTAGAATATTTATAAAGAATTTGAGACAAAGTAGAGAAGTAGATCTCAAAAGCCAGCGATCACTTTCAACTCCAACGCCTTTATATAGTAGTACTTGACTACATGAAGACAAGTTTGTGTGTGTGACAGACACCAGAAGTTAAATAAAGTATTCATGGAGACATCTGTCCAGATATAGGTGTCTTAACCTGCTCTCAAAGTCTGCATTGACACACAGTCAAAGCAAACGCAAAATTCAGCCAGCAGAGCGTGACTGCTGCTATGACTGTAGTCAGCTGAATGATGGATACAGCTGTCTGACAGAATCACTCCCATGTGCACGTACGCGGTCACATTATATGTACTGTATGTTTTCTCAGTGTGTGACTGTACCGGGCTGAAGATGAAGGATGCAATTCCGTCTGAGTGACTTGCGAGTTTATGTACGTGTGTGTGTGTGTGCGCTCGTGTTTGTATGTTTGCGTGTGTTCGGTTTGTGTGACTCTGCAGTTGTGAGAGATGATGGATGTGTACGACAGGTGTCTTGTAGGTGATGGATGGCTGGTATTTCAGTGGTACAGACACAGCAGGCAGCCAAAGTATCAGTGACTTGATGTGGCAAAAATAATATTACTGGGGTATATCTGTATTCAACTCAGGAGACAATTTGAATAAAGATACAGTAAAAGTTTTAATGATAGTGTGGGGAAACTAGGTCACAGCAACCACAAATAGTAACAGGATACAGCACACTAAAACATATGGATTGGAAATACACCCATCAAGCACAATGTTAAAGTCAGGTACCGGTGTAATGTTGTGGCTGAATGATGTATATATCCAGCCGTACATCCATTAGCTATACCGCCTGTCCTTAGAGGGTCACAGGGGGGCAGGAGCCGATCCCAGCTGACATTGGGCGAGAGGCGAGGTACACCCTGGACACACACACACACACACACAATATATACACTGTATACTCCAACAGAAGAAGTTGAATAAAAGTAGATGGTGCAAGGCAGCTCAAGAGGGCTTGCTACTGTACAATGATGCAAATTCGCCGTCAGTGTTTACCAAAGTTGAAGAGCGATTCAATCGGAATGAACTGAGTTTGTCGTGAAACTCCACTCTTAAATGCTGTTGTGACCTGGAGTTGACTCTGAATGTAAACATAATTGCAGCTTAGCTTTGTTACATAATTTTTTTAAAATTTTTATAAACCAGCTACTGCTAATTATTCCGTTTTTGGTAAGGGAGTTATAAGGGTACGTATGAGTAGAGCAATATTTTGCCAATGTTTACCTCTCCCTCTCTGCTCCTGGGTAGGCCTACCCATCCAAACTAATATTTTGACTGAATATGCCCATAATGTGATTCAAAACAGTTCCTAGATCACAAGAGAGAAGCCAGTAGCACATATCAAGTGTCAAGAACACAGAATACATAGACAACTCGGAACAAATATTTGATTTTATTGTGCGAAAAGAAATTATTTCCATTCTCGCAAACAGCTGAACTCAACACATAACATAACAGAGAGTGTAGGACAAGGAAAGCAGCAGAGAAATCAGATGGAACTGGATGTGATGGAAAGTAAGAAGTGAGTGCACACAGTAGGACGAGGAACTGACAGGCAGAGGTTAGGGGAGAAAAAGGAAAAGGCACTGGGAGAGAAACAAAAATGAATGGAAGACAAAGACAAAGAGCAAGTCAGCCAGTAAGAGAGAAAAAGAAAAAGGGTGAAAAGCTCTGAAAAAGCAGTAAAAGGGAAGAGAGAATCAATCTGCCATCGCAGGCTGCCACAGCCAGACTGATTACAGCTGCCTGCAAAACAGCCTGTGGTGTGTGTGCGTGAGCGTGTGTGTATTGATTAGCCCCAACCCTCTGACTATTACAGCGTGAGGTGTCCATGACTTACCCATTCACTGATGAGGAGGAGCCTGCTCATTTCCTTGTCTCTTTCTCCCACACAAACACATACACAGACCTGCACTCTTTAATCAGCGGTCTTCTTCCTAGCTTACTGAAGCATCAAATTACAGTATATCAGTCTGCTGGTACACATGCAGTAACACCACCACACATATACACCCATACAGTATGAACACACACACACACACACACACACACACACACACACACACACACACACACACACACACACACAGGCAACCGCATGATAGTAACACAGTGGGTTTTCACTCTGCTGGATTGGTGCCAATTCCTTGACTCAATTGTCATTAACAGAACCCAGGAGAGAGGAGAGAGGCAGGGAGAGAGATACTGTACTCTGCAGTGTACTGCAGAGGGAAGCAAAGGTGTTTTGGGGTCTCCGATGAGTGTAAAAAGCCAGGGGATAACTTACTGAGTGCTCATTCTAAGTGCTATACGAAGGCAACTAGACTTGCTTGAGGTTCTTGAACACGTTTCAGAACTGAAGAAGCCTTTTGTGTCTCGTCTCTTTTGTGTCTTGTATACTGTATATGTACACACACACCATTAAGCCACAATATTAAAACTAACTAACTGGCTTTAATGTTGTGGCTGATCGGTGTATATATACACATACACATTTGAAACTGATATAACACACCTGGACAGGAGAGAGACACATATTAAAAAAAAAAAAAACACACACACACACACACACACACACACACACACACACACACACACACACACACACAACAGAAAAAAAAAGGATATGTAGATAAACAAAACCTGTAAGTGAGGGAAAAAAACATTGATGGTAAATACACAGACATCAGACACAACAAATGAGATAATATAGTCCCACACACATGTACGCACAAACTAACTATCCCCTGTTGTATTTCAGTCTTTATTACACTCTGTTCCGTGCACCTCCTACTCCACACAAAACACCTGCTTTGTGTGTACATAAATGTGTTTCATTGTCTATCACTTTTTATAGCTGTTTTTGTTACCTAACTGCCCATGTTGCTGTGTGTTTGTCTTGAGGAATGATGTTAAACCATGGATTAAATTAAAAGCAATGAATGACATTTCATAAGTGAAAACTACTGTTGGCAGAAATACAAAATTTTCCATTCTACCCCTTCTGCTCTGTTTAGTCTGTTAATTGATTCACTTTACAACAGTGAAAATAACGTTACTAAATTTTGTTAAGTTGGCCATTTTGTCTTATTTTGCTCTGCTCTGTCTGCGTACGTGTATTTTACTTTGCTCTCCCCATTTGCCAAAGGTTGATTAATTTCTTAATTTTCTTCCATTGCTCTTTCATATTCTGCATTCATTTTTGTTATCCACTTATTCCTTTTTAGGCTTATGAAACAGCTCTCGGAAACAATGTTGAACAATGGCAATGTGGTGATTTTGGCAGAGTGTCTGTAGTTGGATCAGTATGTCATGGTACATTCTGTAACCCAGATAGACTTTTGTGCCACAAAAAATGTCTTACAAATGAAATGCTGTATTACTTTATTACTTTATCTGAGTATCACATATATTCAAAACTTCCCTTTGAATCGTCACAATTCAAACGTTTATGTGCAACATACTATTCTTCAAAACTTGTGGAAGTTGTAAACATTTTCTCCTGGTGACTATGTTGCATTCATGCAATTTCAGCGGAATGGGAACGGAAGGAAAACCCTTCTCTTGTTCCGTGTTCACGTGTTATTCCAAAATGGCTACCCCAGTGACCTGGTAGTTAAACAGCGGGAGTAGGAACTTTTGTTTTGTTTTGTGACAGATTATGAGACAATGGGTCCCCTGGCACAGGCATGTAAAAGGCGCCACAGCCCTACTACGTGAGAGCAAGACCCGAGATTTATAGAAATCTCTGTGGTTGTTCTGTGTCTTTTTGTGGTCGTTCTACATCTCTTTTTAGCTGTGGTCGGTTTGTCTCTCTTTGTGGCCGTTTGATGTCTGTTTTTTGTTGTTTTGAGTCTCTCAGTGGGAGTACTACATCTCTTTTTAGGTGTTTGTTTCCTTGTGTATCTGTAGTCGTTTTGCATCTGTTTTTACCTGTTTTGTGTCTCGTTGTGGTCGTTGAATGTCTTTGTAGTCATTTTAGTGTCTAGTCATACTCGTTTTGTATCGTGTGATTATTTTGCATCTATTTTTACTCTTTGTGTCTCGATGTGGTAGATTTGCATCTCTTTGTAGTCATTTAGTGTCTTGTCGTACTTGTTTCACGTATCTATGAGGTTATTTTGCATCTATTTTTAATCATTTTGTGTCTCTTTGGAAGTGTTTTGCATCTTTTTGCAGTCATTCAGTTTCTCCTTCAGGAACGTTTTGCATCTCTTTTAGTCATTTGATTGACTTTCCAACAAGAAATGTCATAGAGAGCCTCTGGTCCCCAGTGACTACCCTAACCTCTTGGGCCTCTGGGCCTGTGCCCGGTAGGCCCATTCAGTAATCCATCCATGGAAGCAAGATACCTAGAAGTGGTATAGAGCTTTTAAATTACCCATATTGATTGAATGTGCCGTAAGTGCTGATATTGGAATTTTTGCGAAAAATGTCCTAGTGTAAGAGTTGGGTGAGCAGCTTTTTTTGGAATTATTGGGCCACCATGTTTGAATTTGTCACCCACTGTTTACTACATACACAGCTATGAAGGTGCTATTGCAGCATGCATTGTGGGGAGTGTAGGGATATACTGTGGGCAGTACAACACTTCTTCACTGCACCTGTAACAGATTATGTCCACCCTTGGTTGTAATAGTCTGCTGGGCTGGGGTCAGTATGGTTTGACACCACAGAAAAAGAGGCAACTGTGAGCTCCAGAGTGGTTAATGCCAAAATAACCAGCTGCTTTGAGATGGATGCGTTGCTTCTGAGGGAGTGTGTCCAAAATGCCCCCTCACTGCACTTTGAATGTGATTCTTAGTGTGATATCTCTCTCACTTTATTTGTCAGTCATGTAGAAATTACTGCAGTCTGACTAGTTAGCCCTTCAAAAACAGCATATCATCGCCCATTAGTTGTCACCCCAGTCACAACTAATGGGCAATGAGAGAAATGATCATTTGAGGGACAGAACAACATAAAACTGTTTCCTGTAGGTCATAAATCACTGTCTGAGAGACTTCTGCAGACTTTACTCCATATGAAAATAATTCAACAAAAAATGATGTGCGGACAGCTAATCGAATAAACTAGCAGCAGAGCTATTCAAATGATTTTTTCTCAATGTTTGGAAGAATCATTCAAGCACACACTGCAGCAGAAAACTGCAAACTACTGCACTACAGATGTCTCAAGTCAGCATTGAAGTAAATATTACTTCTGCAAAACAACAGGCCTAGTGTAAATGTTTCAGGTTATGTTAAGATAAAGAACAAGCTAAATTCTCATTGTTGTGCAGAGTTATACATTCATTTAATTACACTGTAGATTCAGGCCGTTTTAAAGTGTCGTGTTGTCCTAGAATACCTGACAGTTTTTCCATCCCTGAGAGGATGTTGAAAAGTTTGGAGGCAGTTTTGTGAAGTTTGTGTTTCAGAAAAACATTGGCCAACTGTAGCTAGAACATGTATTCCTTCCTAATTGACCTTTTTTTTTAAAGCCAAAATTGCTTTGAAAATTTTTTTCAAGAAATAGAGGTGTGTAATTCTTGATTTCATATCCTTATTAAAATATTGATCAATATTGAAGGCATTGAATATCGATTGTTTTATTTTTTAACTAGGTTTCCATCCAAATATAGCACAAATTTTAACCAAATTTTGAGAAAGTCAGCAAAAGAAAATGCGATTTTCTATCCACTGCTGTTATGTGAGTAGGAGTTGGTTCATCAAGATGAACAGGTGGTGGCGCTAATTCTCCAGTTGGTGCTATTAAACCATCGCATAAGAACAGGGTTCGACAAGATCATGTCATTAAAAATGGTGAAAAAACAGTGCTAAAACCGGAGGGAAATACAGTATTTATTAAGTTTAGATTTTTTGACAAAAAATGTTCCACCTTAGCCAAGTGCAAAACCTTTTTTGTGATATTTGACATTCTTTCAAATTTTTGGTGTTTCCACTCAAGGTTTTTTATGCATAAGTTGAAAATACACATAAAAACTGATGGATGGAAACCCGACTTTTGCTAACATGCTGATGTTAAGCAGATTAAATGTTTAAACAATGTTCACATCTCAGTTTAGCATGTAACATGCTAACATCTACTAATTAGTAATAAACAAAAAGTGCAGCTGAACAATGTTTGAAAATGTCATTATTGTCATTATGCTATTGCTGGTATTTGGTCATCCACCCAGCTGTCATGATCTGCTATTCTGTTCCCCTCGACCCCCTGTCTCCAGCCTCTGTTCCGCCCTTCATCTCCCCTGACCGACTCACATACAGTATACACACACACACACACACACACACACACACACACACACACACACACACACACACACACACACACACACACACACACACACACACACACACACACAAACCTGTTCCCGCTTCCCCAGTCAGCCCTGCAGTCACTTGATTTCTCCTCACCTGTTCCATTCCTCAACACCTCAGTCGCTATATATAGAGCACCTGCCTTGTGCCACTAGTCCTTGGTCAGTTTGTCTGTGTAGGCCCTTGCTTTCTTTCCTGTTATGTACCAGTGTTTTTTCCTAGTGCTCCTTCTAACAGCGTGTTTTTGCCTGCCTGTATCCCTGCCTGCCAGCATTGTCTTCTTCTCAGCTTATAAGCCTGCTTTTTTTTTTTTTTTTTACATTAAATCACCTTCACTGCATCAGCCTGTCTTTTGTGTCTGCATTTGGGTCCAGAACAAACCAAACTTGTGACATAAGCACTGGACAAAAATGGTTGGCTAAAGATTCACTGATCAATAATAGCTGATCGCTAGGTGACAAGGTAAACTCTGGCTGACACAATCTGTGAAGTATGCTGATGAATGCGAACAAAAAAAACCCATTAAATACTAAATACCATAATGTCAACAAAGTCTATTTGAATCTGCCTCAATGCAGGCTCCCAAAAACAAATTCAGACCATAACATAAAAAATGACAGATAAATCTTGTATGATCGCAAGAGATCAAACAGACATCTTTCACATACACCTATACATCCATATACAAGAATTACTTGCTCATATATTCTATGCTGTATATCATACAGTTGCTTAGCAAAGCTTTCAAATTACTTGGTGCCATTTTATCTGAAGTGTCTGTGTTCTAATGATTGCAGAGCTCATAAAAATAGCAAATCCAATGCATCTGAACTCAAACTGCCTCTTGAGACACAGTGCATTACCACAAGAAACATTAAAACATTCACCGAATGTACAAAATGTTGATGTCATCTTTATTACTTTGAAGCCCAACTTGGCGCTGAAGTCAGAATTGGATATATAAACTACTGTAGCTGGCAAGCTAGTGGCTAACATGCTCGCAAGCCTTGGACATGGCAGCGCTAGTCAGTACCAATAGCTCTCCAAGCCTCCTTTTATCTTCTCTGTACTGTGCTGTTTAAGGAGAAGAAAAAAACTTTTGGGTTGGCGTGGTTGTTAGCCCATACGCTAACAGGACAATAGGTTGAGTTTTCTGAAAAGATATGTATATACCATCGGCTCTTGTCTCGTAATTTTCTGGAAACTGTTCCTTTTGTTCCAAGCTGGTTATAATCAAAGAGAGGAGGGTTAAATAAATTCACATGGATAGACTCTGCCCCCCTGAGGAAATCCACTGATGATTTCATTAAAATCAGTTGATTTTGCTATGAAATATTGCCATTTAAAACAGCGGTGCGATCGAGCCTTTAAACTCAATCATCCTCTGATGTGCCAACAGTTATTCCTGGAGCAGAAACAGACTGCTGCCTGACCTTAAGTGTTGAATGTTCTAAGAAAAGTATTTTTCTATATGTGCACTTTTCATGACAGTTCTGTAATTAAGAAGCCTCAGAACAGGTCTGACCTAAGGAGCTTTTCACAGCGGGATATCCGGCAGGAACTGTGATATAGTCATATATTTTCACTTATCTAATACAATTACATGTAAAAGCACTTTTTCTTTACATGTATATTATATCAATAATACCTTGTAAGGTAAGATACAGTGGCGTGAAAAGTTTGGGCAACCCCGGTCAAAATTTCTGTGACTAAGAATAGTTAAGCAAATACAAGATGATCTGATTTCTAAAAAGGCATAAAGTTAAAGATAACATTTATTTAATATTTTAAGGAAGATTACTTTTTATTTCCATCTTTTACAGTTTCAAATTTAACAAAAACAAAAGTTTGGGCACCCTGCATTGTCAGTCACTTAGTTACACCCCCTTTGGCAAGTATAACAGCTTGTAAACGCTTTTTTTTAGCAGTTAAGAGTCTTACACTTCTGGTTTAGGGAATTTTTGCCCATTCTTCCTTGCAAAAAGCTTCTAGTTCTCTGAGATTCTTGGGCCATCTTGCATGCACCATTTTTGTGACTGTGAGGTCCATGGCAAAACCTTCAGCTTGCGCCTTTTGAGGTAGTGCATTGTGATTTTGAGGTTTGTTTTGAATCATTATCCTTTGTAGAAGCCAACCTCTTTTCATCGTCAGCTTTTTTACAGATGGTGTGATGTTTGCTCCCAGGATTTGCTGCTATTTCATTGAATCCATTCTTTCTTCTACCAGTGAAATGGTTCCTGTGCCACTGGCTGCAACACAAGCCTTTGTTCATTGCGGCAAAATTTTTTTAACTCAAAGTCCACGTGACTTGTTTCCAAAATGCATCAGGTTTGTTTAGATGTTCCTTTGCACAATTCTGATACTGAATTTTGTGGTGAGGACACAGGAAAGGTTTTCTTCTGATGACTCTTCCATGAAGGTCATGTTTGTGCAGGTGTCGCTACACAGTGGAACAGAGCACCACCACTCCAGAGTCTGCTAAATCATCCTGAAGGTCTTTTGCGGTCAAGTGGGAGTTTTTTATTTGCCTGTCTAGCAATCCTACAAGCAGTTCTCTTGGATATTTTTCTTGGTCTTCTAGACCTCAACATGACCTCCGCTGTTCCTGTTAATACATTCCTGTTAATTACATTACAAAGTGAGGAAATGGCTACCTGAACATAATATGCTATCTTTTTTTTGCCTTCCCCTGCTTTGTGGGCATTTGTTATTTTAATTTTCAGAGTGCTAGGCAGCTGCTTAGAGGAGCCCATGGTTGCTGATTGTTGGGACAAGATTTGAAAAGTCATAGTATTTATTAAGCTTTAAAATTTGCATTGCTTGACCTTTCTTAACAATGACTATGAACAAGCCACAGCCCTAACAAGCTACTTAAGGTCTGAGACCTTGGTAAAAGTTATCTGAGAGCTCAAATCTCTTGGGGTGCCCAAACGTTTGTATGGTGCTCCCTTCCTTTTTCTCTCAAAAATTTAAAAAAACAAAAATAATAAAATAATTTTGCTTAAAATGTTGAAAAGAATGTGTCACCTTAACTTTATGCCTCTTGGAGATCAGTTCATCTTCTATTCACTTAACTATTCACAGCAACGGAAATTTTGATCAGGGGTGCCTGAACTTTTTCATGTCACTGTATATTTTACTTGGCTTATAAGTTAATATAATTTTGAACATTGCAGTAATAACAGCTGGAGCTGTCTCTTTTTGCCCTTCTCTCCCCTCTGTGTGGCCCTCAGCCTCAAGCCCATAGCTTCCATTCTGCTCTTATTATATTCTCAAAATCTCTCCTGGAAAATCATTTAACCTAAAAAAAAAAAAAAAAAGTCTCCTTTAGTCACAGAGCCAGTCAAAAAAGATCCCCATTACACTGAATGCTGAGGGTCAGGTTGCCTTGTACGTCGATAATTTCTTTGCAATGCCTGTTTGCAGCTTGTTTAAAATGTCAAATGAGCGGTGAGATCACAAAAAGATTACATCGATTCCCCAATTCATTAGTCAGCAATATATTGCTAATACCTTGATCGATGGAAAGAGGCACATCTCGGAGTGTGTCCGTTTTCACCCACTTAAAAATGATATTATTAAATATTCAATCATCTTAATTGATCATAAACTGCATTCCCATTATTTTCATCCTATTATCATATACTGTATTTTCATGCCTTTTCCTGAAGAGATGATCATCTTTTTCTTTTAAGCCCTTGAGAACTAAACCCCCTATTTTTCTTGTTGGACTGCTGTACACATGGCAAACATACAAACCATTAATAGACCCAAAAAACAACATTCATATTTATTCTACAGCTACTGTCACTGTATGTTTTTAGGCTCAGGTATTAAATATGTAATAAAATTACTGTAATAAAAGGCCTCCTTTAACAATCTATTAGCTTTTAGCTGCTTTCTGAGGGTTTTATCTCGAGGGTAATGTTCAGACAAGTGCTGTAAATAAAATATGGTGCTTATGGTAACTGTTGGCAAAACAGTTGCTCATGCACACTTACATGTACACACACACACACACACACACACACACACACACACACACACACAAAACACGCAGCAACAAAATAGGTGAATCATGGTCAAAGGGCCAAATATTCGCTTATCTGTGAACACATGAAAAGCCTGTATGCACATTATTCCTTCATTAAAGGGCTAAATAATGGACAAGTTGTTAACAAAAACAAACACATATACCTTTTTGGTAACAGGCCAAACACTGTGTTCTCTGTATTCACAATGACAAATGATGAAATAATTATGTGCTTGGTAAAAGGCCAAGACAATGTTTTCTCCCACCTTTAAAACACACACACACACACACACGCTGGCACACATACGAACAAAAGACTGAAAGCTAATAACCTTCGGTCCAACTCCAAGTAGTCTGCTTAACTCACTGACAAGATAATTCATTACATTATGTACACACCAAAAATAACATAAAGGTATTAACGCATTTTTAAGTGATAAGCACACATGTTAGATATTCATACATTTATATTCTCTTTTTTACACACAAACATATTTCCCTAAAATGTGCAGTAACACGGTGTTATGCATACCATGCACTGGTGCGGGGATTCTCAAAGTCAGGACCAAGGCCTCAACGTGCAGTCAACACTGCAAATCAATCCTGACTGGACTGTATGTCACGTTTTACATTATGTAGGCATATACTGTCCTGTTGTTTTACAGTTGCAATTGAGATTGAACACGCACACACGCTTATTATTGCACACGTACAGTAACGGAAAGACTCTGCCGGCGGCCGGACCACTTGTGTTCCTGTGTGTTGGCATCAGCCCAGCCACAAGAAGTATATTTTATATTATATATATATATATATATATATATATATTATGACCAGGCTCAGAGCTATGATTAAAGGCAAATGAGCCATTTTTCCTACTATGTCATGCCACCATACCATCTAACTGAGTGTTATTTTATTTCAGTTATATGATGGGCAGTTGAATGTATCTTTTCAAATATTTGTTATAATACAGACAATTTATTGATTTTTATTTTTGTTGGTGTGCTGTGGTGAGCAAACTGTTCCATCCTCTGTCCTCAAGTAAAATATAAATGTGGACCTTTGTCTGACAACGCCCTGATCTAGTGCGATCACACTAACCATTCTTGTTATTGTCTTGTGAGACAACATTTGTAATCATAACTTGAGCGTGACATCAGTAAGGTCTAGAGCTGCAACTAATGATTATTTTCATTACTGATTTTATACATATTATTGTTTAGTCCATACAATGTCAGAAAAGAGTTAAAATTGCACATCAATTTCCCAAAGCCCAGGGTGACGTCTTCAAGATGACTTTTTGTCAGACATTCAAAAACCCGACAGCTCTAGTTAGTGTATGTCCATGTAGATATGAATTTGATGGCACAGGTGTGAATAGGCATCTGTGTCGCTGGATTACAGTATATGTAAAATAAATCCTTGACTAATACCTCCAGCTTCTGTTTTGGATTAACACAGTGACAACGCCGACGCCGTAAATGACACTGAAAGGTTGACATTATGACAATATGACAGTTTCAGCTGACAGTCATGACGTATGTACCAGGGCTGGACTGGGGCAAAAAAAATTGGCCCTGGCATTTTTGGACCAGACGGCCCACCACTATTGGTTGGACACCACCTACCATCGTGCCATCCTTGCTTAAATATGCATACCTACCGTACTACTCCCCGTAACCATTACAAAGCTGAGTAGTAAGCACCGTGAACACTAGTACCAGTGCACGTGGACCAGTGTACTCACTCGCGCTTGACTGGCTCACTGGTGATCAGAGGTCGCCTCGGAGTACACAATGTCCATACTTAAGTAGAAGTACAAGTAATTGTCAAAGAGAAAGCTATTTTTTCATATCATTCATATAAAATTTAAATGTCCTTTAAATGTCACAAATTTGACATATTTCCAGTATTTTATTTGAAGTTTTGAAAATGTATTTGTGGTTTTAAGTACCAAATCCATCTCAGTATAGTTTTACATCTCCTCTCTCATGCTTCTTTCTGGATCTCTAGCAAGAACAGGGCATTTTGTGTTGGTCAGCCAATCAGAAGAGTGGCTCAGAGCCTCAAGCTGCACCACAATTTCTGTGTGCCATGCCATGCATTTCTGTGTTCTCATCCGTTCTCCGCTGCACATGTCTCCCGTCAGACATTCCAGTCACGAAAATGCTGGAGTCAGTTGCCTTGCTGAAGGCCAGGCATACGAAACAAAACAAAGCGTGGTGTTCATTACAATATGTCAGCCACTTCCTGCTTGTCTCTTAACCACAGGGTGAGCATCTTATTACGGGTGATGATTTAAAAACAAATGCATCATAGCAGGATGGGCGTAGTAGTCTGCAGCCTGTTCCTCCCTGTCCACTGCTAACTCAATAACCCGGCTTGACTAGACGTACGAAGAGGGACAGATAATTACATTTAGTTTTAAAGTTAATCTTTAACTCATTTTTTAGCTCTGACAAACTGATATCCCTTGTATATAGAGCTCTGTCAGAAAGAACAGATACTTTAGATGTAAAAAAAATAGGGGGAAAAAAAGTGTGTTTATGTTGAAAGGGCCAAGAAAGTTACTCAGTGTACCTTTAACATGATTATACATTCAGGTCCAGAATTGTTTTAATTCCCTTGCTTTTTCAATTAATATATGGAAATGTTTGATCTTGTTTAATTTGATACTAAGTATACTGTTCGTACAGATTTCAAATATCCAAATATTGATGATAAACATCGCATAAGGTTTAAACAGTTAATAGATCACCCTTTTGTTTTATATTCATATTCAGAGAGGAGTACTAGTTACATCTTTGTATGTGATAGGGCAATTAAATCCATGAGCCTGTTTGTTTGGGGGATTTGACCAACAGTTCCAGAGCATACCATGTGAAAGTGCATGCTCAATGGACAGCAGCACCAAACATATAGCCTATCCTAATCGTAACCACCTTGCTTGGTTGAAAATTTTAAAAAAAAAGGGACAACTTTGCTGCCTGTTGTTGGAAAACTTTTTTTTCCTTTTTTTTCTGTAGGCATACATTTCAGCACTGTAGAGATCTACAGGTGTTGCATAATAATTTATCAATGGAACCCTGAGCCTAATAATTATTAATAACCAGCATTAGGTGAGGGTGTCTCTTTATGATAACATGTTATATCTTATTATCACCAACATTAATGAATTAATCATCATCATCATCATCATCATCATCATCCTCCTCATCATTGTCATCATGGCATGGCACACACACTACCTCCCTGCAATCCCTGTTAATCATGAAGCTACCCCATGTTCACCGCTTCAGCGAAACTTTCTGCCTGCTCCTGCTCACTCTATCCCTTGGCCCTGTCATGCTGTCCCTCCTCGGCTGCCTTGTCACACGCCTGCTCCTCTGCCTGTTCCTCCGCCTGACAGTGGCCATGGCCAGCCACAAAAAAAAAAAAAAAAAATTGCTTTAATTAAAATTATAAAATAAATTATATCGGCCCCAGGTGCGTCGGCCCAAAATGTCTAGTATGCCAGATTACCCAGTCCACCTCTGAATATGTACCAGTATCTACTACTATGCCTGTGTGTATTTTTAGGTACTTCGTCTCTCAGTTGCATAAATTATTAACATTCACTAGACCCACTGTCCTGAGACAGAGGGACCTGAATGAGCAAGAAGCAGAAAGCGAGATGATATACACAGAGAGACAGAGAGAGAGAAAGACAGAGACAGAGACAGAGAGAGAGAGAGAGAGACTGACAGAGATAAATGCTCTATTGTATAGTGCACAATATACAAAATGATAACAAAATTTTGCTCTGATTGTAATGGGCTAACTTTCTCATTCCCATTATTTAAAATATAAAAGAAGAATGAGCATGACAGTGACAAGAGTACAGTATACTGTTTCTCATTTTACACAGTTAACCTAGTTACTAACACTCTCCAAACGGTTTGGATAGAATTTCTTTTTAGCATAGTGGTCATTTCAGGCTAGCAGCTGTTTAGAAAAACAGATATACTGCTGTAGATGAGACCTGAAGCAGATCTGTCAAAACTGTAATTATCAAAAAGAAGAAATTAAAGTTTTAGTTATTTTTCAAGAGCAACATCATCCCCTACATCAGTGTTCTTGAGGCGGCTTGAATGTTTCACTTTAAGCAATCTAGGTGACCCAGTGTCCATTTCTAGAATGGATGCTAACCCGCCTAGCTTGCTAGCTTCCACTTTCTGATTAAAACCAGAACTTTCGGCTCATTCAAATTGCACTGACATTTGTAACCAACAGTTTTTTGTGTTACGCGTAGAACTGCATTGTCATGCAAGGTTTAAACAGTAGAATTCAACTCTTTCTAAAAAAAAAAAAAAAAAAATCTGATTCATTATTTTATTAATTATTGCATACATGTGTTATAATGTAATATATATTGGTGCTGAAAAATCTTACTGATTGTGCATCAGCTTACTGATGCACAATTTGTAAAATGTACTGATCATAATGGTCTGTTAATGTCACTTTACTTTATGTACTGTATATGAAGTGTTAATTCATGGTCATTGTTTTCATTTTATTGTATTTTATTCAGGCCGGCTCACCCCACAGGAGCCAGCCAAGACTTGGCCAGCATCTATGGACAATGACCTCAGGAACCAATTTATCTTGAATGATTTCAACACCCATTTTAACTTTGCAGCAGGGCACCTTTTGGGTCCCGCGCTAGTCTCTGAAAAGCTCTATATGTAAGGAAGAAACAGCTGCTATCCTCTGTAAACCAGCACCATGCAGCAATTTGCTGGAGCAATGTGACACAAAATCCCATTTCCCACTCTACAGTGGTTAACAGGATGGAAGACACTCTCTCTCTCTCCCTTTCTATGTCCTCCTCACTCTCTCACTTCCTCTGCCTACCTTGCATTATCTTTCCCTCTCTTTCTCTGGTTCTGTAACCTTTGCTTTGAATTGCTTTCAAGCCTGTTTTTTTTTCCCTCACTGTTGTCCCCCTCTACTCTATTCTCTCACTCATATACCTTGCTCTCTCTCTCTCTCTCTTCTTCTTCTCTTCTGTTTCCTTGTCTTTCTCTACCTCTCTCTCAGCCTAGCTTTCAAATACTTCCTTATTCTCAATCTAATCCTCTTTGTCCCTGCTCAGCCTTCACTATTCTCCCTCTGGTCACTCTGTTCTTCTGCTTGTGCCCTTTCACTTTCCTCTCCTTACCTGTTTTCTCATACATCAACACTAAGACAGTTAAATCTGAAAATACTTTTCACGTGTGCAAACTATATGCATCCAGAGTGTCTTCCTCAGGGTGTTTTTGTAGGAGGTCTACATCTACACTAATACAATAGGAAAGCAGCTAAATGTCTTCTTAGGTTGTCAAACAACAAAATGTGTGACACAACCAATAATCGGGTAAAAAGTGGGAAACACAGCCAGGTTACTCTGCTGAGTCTCAGGTGGTTAAAATAAAGATGTTATGGAATATATGGTGTCTTAAGCTCAAACACAATATAACACTACAAGTTTGGATTTTCATCACATTGTGGATATGATCACTGGTTTGATATAAAGAAATTAAACCTGCTTGAGAAGAAAATATACTTTCAGTTCTCTACTTCACCATCTGTGCTCCCAGTCTCCAAAATGTGTGTGTACGTGAGTCAGAGTTTCTGTACAGATACGCACATTCCCCTGTCAAGTTTGTGTTTATAAATCCCAACTTTTCTGCAGGAAGTGGCATACACATCTTTCAGGCCCCATTTTTTGCATACACAAGGGTTTTAAATGGGCCCCTGCTACCTACATTACCTATAACGGAGTTCTACACAGAGATTTGTGTGTGTTATACTGTAGTGGCTAATGTAGCCTTGAGCCACTAGCCTCAAGCAGCGATTCGGAGCAGGCGACAGATGTCTGGTAGGCTCACTTCTTTTTAACTCCATATTATTTTTCATTTTAAAACTTGTAATCTTCAGATCCAATCGACAATAACTCGTGACAACACTCTAGGCAATTTATCAGACTACACACTGCTCCCTCTGGAGTCCCAAAAGGCTTCATGGCCTTTTTCTTCACATATGCAGTAGTACTCCTCAAGACTTTGATTTGTTAAATCAAAGTTTCCCTTTTATTATAATGCATAACAACAAAATACAAGAAGTTGCTTGAGGTTTTAGCATTTTGAGAGTTTTATAGGTTTTTTTGTTAGTTTGAAGTTTTAAAAATTTTGTCTGTGTGCGTATGATATTGACCAACTATGGCTTTGTTGGTCAATACTCCTAGCCCCATGTTACTTTGCATGTAATATGGGCACAACTTCCGGTTATTCTTTTCACTGTACTGGCGTCTGTAAGAGTTAGCTACAGGTGTCTTTCCTTTTATTAACATATGAGGACAACCTAAAGAAGTGGCTTCAGATAGTAGTAACCACCCAAGTCAGCTTAGCGTTAGACAAAATGTTAAGATTCAGGTTCATGGACAAGTTACAATGAAGCTTAACTAAATTTGTGGTTTAACAACAGTATAAGCGGAGGTCACTTTCATAATTCACACAAGGCATCATGGGACTAGGAATAACGTGAATACCATTTCACCGACCTGACTGGCTATGCTTGGAAACCCAAACATTTTAGTCAGTCAGACATGCAAAAAAGGAGAAAAGGTTGAAAACACAAACTCACAGAATGGAAGGCAATGTTGATATGTCGATTTAGCATGGGTTCCTTCTGATAGCTATCCAGAACCATGATATGTACTCTGACAGACCTGGATCAGAGTTGGCTACTAACGTGACCATATAGCAAAGGCTGATAATGTTGCACTATATGCATTTTTAAAGGGATATATATACATTGGCTTATTGCCATGCAGTTTGGTTTTCCAGTTATATTACTCATCACTACTCAATTACGCTCAAACAAAGCACTCAGTTTTGAGTATTGTTATTGGTAAATGGTTAGATCAGTCCTTTAACCAGAGTCTACTTCTGCAATTATACCTTATTTTCTGCAAAAACAAGTGTACTCTCAAGCTGCTGACAAAATAAAAACAGAATTGCATTTGTTCCTTCGTGGAGGGATTATTAAGAGATTAAAGTACATATCAAAAACATTTACACACATGTTGGTGCGTCACAAAACATGCCTTGTAATATAAATACATTAATTGCTACTAACTATATTTGATTCTATTCAAGTATCCCCACTATGAAGGGATTCATTCAAAACTGTACCTTGAATTCAACCAGACTGCGAAGAGCTATCGTACACCCACCCTAGAGGTTAATACATACTGCAGTCTTAAAAACTTACATGAAAGATACTGCAGTCTGATATAAAGAAAAATCAGATTTATATGTGCCTAGAAATCTCTAAGTGGAAAACATAAAATCGTCGCCACACAAACTAATTGTTTCCCCATTGGTTCAGCATCAGCGAGAATGCTTATGTTATCTAATTTCAGTCATATCTTCTAGCCAGCTCGTATTTTAATGCAAATCTGTTCAAACAAAGGGTATAAGGGCATGCATGTCTAATCCAATTCCACTGACTGTAATGTCGCTAGGTATTGGTCAGGCATCATCCGAAACTGCCTCGCCAAATAAAGGGACAAAAAAAAAAGTGTGTGTGCGCACACAATAAAGTTGTTATCATTGGTGTTACAGGGTTTGTCTTACTCCATTTGACACACACACAGACACATAATAAAGACACACAGGGGAAAAAAAAAAAAAAACATAGCTTCAGGTGGTGCTTGTTAGAAACAGCAAAACAAAACCCAGTTCACTGCATAGTCACAGACACATACACATAAACCTTTGCAAGTCATCCTCATATACACACACTCAAGCACAGAGAAAACACATATTGTCACAGTTTTCAGAAAAGGGACCCAAGAGCACGACTCAGGAGGCAGACGTGAAAGTAAAGAGTCTTTATTTAAAAGAAAAAAAGAACAGCAATACAAAAATCCAAGGAGGCAAACAAAGTACAAAGGGTTGGGATGAGGCAAAACCCCCCCCAAAAAAACACAGGTAAGGTCAAAAACACAATCTGGATCAAAACAGCCATGCAAAGACCAGCGTGCTGGAAAGCTAAGGCACATGGCACAAAGACAATTTAGCAGAGATCAAGTTGAGACCAACTGGTATATATACCACTAATGAGGGAATGGGGAACAGGTGGGCAGGTGAGTGGGAAGGGAGAGCAGGTCAAGTATTGGCGGGGAAGACAAGCAGGTGGAGTGGCAGGGTCTGAAATGACAGCAGAATTAGAACATGTATGCACACAAACTGGACTAAATGAATGAAAGTTGAATGAGCAGAGTGAAATGCAAAACCATGAGACATATGTACTGACGGAGAACTACGAAGAGGTATGAAACTCATGCCCAAGCACACATTGATGGTGATAAATATTACCCACTGTTGATAATATACCGTATATACTGTATATATACACCACAATGTTTTAATGTTGTGGCTGATTGGTGTGTGTAGATATATATATATATATATATATATATATATATATATATGTATGTATATATGTATATACATTTATAATAATTCTTAATAAATGTGTACCTGGTAAAAAAAACATAAAAAAACATAAATTTAGATGATTAGACTTTTAGATGATTAGTAAGATACATGGGGAGGGGGGGTTGCAAGCACATACAGGCCAGGAGAGTGATATATTGCATTGTGTGATTAAATATTTGAAGCACTGGATTAACTTTGATCAAAATCTTTAATTCACTTTCCAACAAAGCCCACTTCAGAGTTGAACATACCTCCAATGCAGTCTGTAAAACAACTTGAATTGAACAAGTCTGGTTTTAAGTTTTGCCCTTTTTCTGACATTTGAGGATCTTGTCTCTTTCTTTATCTGAAAATTTGTTCAAAGATCTCTCCCGTAACAGCGGTGGTGAGGACACCCCTCCTTCTGCTGAATTCCACCAAGAGATAAACGGTGGGTTTAAAGAATTAACCTTTTTAGACACTCAGGATTTGCCACCTCTCACAATAAAAGTGTCAGAATCAAACACCCTTGTCAAACCCAGAGAGGCCGATGTTTTTTAATGAAGATAAAATTAACAGCGGGATGTGAACCCACCTTACGGCCTTTTGACCACTCTGGCTGCGAATCCCAGGTGAAGGACCCGGAACAGATGTTCCACTCAAAAAACTGAAATATATTTCACAAAGGAAAACATTCAGTAATTAAACATATATGGAGCCGCAGTCTCTATTTCTTTCTGTCGCTCTGTCTCTCTCTCACTGCCTTACACACACACCCAAACACCCGCATTCATCCCCTCTCTCTCCCTCACACACTGAGGGGCCTCTAAGATAAGAGACTTGCTAGATTCCTGCCTGTTGTAGATGCATTCCTGAAGTGACATAACAATGATATTCCTCCTTGGTTATGCACTTGTCTCAGTTAACCTGAATTACCAGTCCAACTATTCAGTGACTGAGTTAATATTACTCAACAATTGTTTTTATAAAAAATGTATGAAAAAAATCTCTCATGTCAGAGTGATATGAAATGGCCAAGTCATGAAATGTAAAATTTAATTCATTGTTTGCTGTGTGACCATACTTCCACCTATTGAAGTTGGGTCTCTTTGACCCTTTTAATACTTGAATGTATAGTTATTGTAGTAATTATTAGTTAGTAGACAGTTAATCAGTCCTGTATATCAATTTAAATCATTCCATCATGTTCTTTGATATGATTGTCAAACCATATGCTTTTCTTCATATTCTATGTAATACGCTCTTATATACAATTTATGTTTAGAATCACTGTTGATTGACAATATTGATAAGCTGAAGTGTGTGATCTTTGCGCATAAAACCTCAATTAAATTAATCTTCTTTGGGTAAAAAAAAAAACTCCAAATCCATTCCTCTTTAATCTTTGAAACAAAGGAATGAGTACTGAGTTACAGTTCGGGCGCGAAAGGCCGACTCTCCGCCCATAATGCACGCCGATTAATAAAAACAGCTGACTGCCCTTTGTTCATCATGCACTTTGGCACTTAAACTCTCTCTTTGTTTTTGCAGTTCCTTTAATTACTTTACTTTTGGCTCTTCTTCGGTTTTCCTTTTTGCTTTATGCCCTCCAAGATTTTCTTGTAACTGCTCACCAAGCATCTTCTCCAGTCCAGCTGAAACAAGCCTCAGTTTGTAACTCAATACCAAAATTCATTTTTTTTTTTAAAAACTGAATTTTGTCCTTTGTTTCACTTCGATAGTATTTTGGAAGTTTTGCCATTCGACCAATGGAATTACTAAGACTATTCAAAGAGTCTAGTTAGGGAAAGTGAACATCTCAGATTTCTATCCGACTACAACAATGGTGCATCAAGAAGCCAGCAATGGCTTGATAGCCCACCAACTTCTTCTTGCTTGCAAAAATCTTCATGAGCCTTAAACTCTCCTCCATCAACCCTGGAGTGAGATTTCCACATCAGCTAAGCAGCCCCAGTATCTGACCCGCGTTGCTTGGAAACCGCTGTGTCGCGTGGAGCATCGCTTCGCTGGGGGAGTGGTGAGTGAAACCAGCACTGGAACAATCCCTTCGGATCCAAATTAAAGGGGTTCAGCTCTAATTGCAAAAGTAGGCAAAAACTTTCTTTCTGCTGTCTGTGAAACGAGTTGATGACAGACAGTGCTCTGCGTTATCGATTGTCAGTACTAGAGAAATTGGCTGTCTTCCTAGCATCCTGCTGTTCTCTGGTAATCCTAATCCACACACTAGATTTCACTATTGCCAAACTAAATGATCAGTTCATTTTGTCATTCAAAGATCAATTTTATTCATCTCTTTGATTCCGACCTCCTTGTTAGATTATTCCTTATTAATGCCTCCCTTATTCAGTTACTTATAGATGTTTAGCTATAACAAATATCCTCCATTGTCAGCAAGTAGTGGTCTTGCTTATACATTCGAAACAGAGACAGAGATCCCTGAATCGCGGTCTGATTCTGCACTAAAGTGTAATATCAGGATGGTTCTATGATCTTCCCCAAATAGAGTATAAAGTGTCCCTGTTTGACACCTCTTAATCTTAGTATGAACCTTCAATAAAACAGTTCAACACGAAACTGTTCAACAGTTCAAAGTAAAAAAGAAAAACTTTCTTGGGTATGAATGTTCCTTCAGATTCAAGTTAAACTGTCAAGTAATGGATCGGGCGTAGCTACAGATAAGGACTGTTCAGTATGGAACCAGAAAGAGGTTAATTCTGGGGGGAAGTAAAAATCTACCTAGAGTCTCAAACTGAACACATTGACTCAACAACAACGGAGGAATTCCACTGAAAATCCTAAATGTGCTGTAGAGTAGTTGTAAGGGAAATATCTGTCTGTTTCAGTTTGAAAGGGTTCAAAGTGCATGCTGAACACGTTTGATAGCTGGATTAAAAATACAATATCAAAATATTAAAATTGCCTTCAACAACTCAGTTTCTAGTCACTCGAATACTGACGGGAGGGGAGAAGACACTGATTAAACACAGTCTAACTTGTCTAACAAAACCCCAGATAATTAGATGATGATATGCAGAAAAAGCAGCAGAAGAGATTGCTTCAATTTAGGGACATACACCAGATTGTCATCTGTGTACAATGATAGCTAGCAACTGATTCGGAATTTAAGGAAGGCCAGTTGAAACTTTAGGGCTTTGGGGTTAGCATTCATATAATAAAATTAGCAAATGCTAGACAGACAAGAACAAATACTTACTATCCACTTATTTAACGCTTTTCCAAATCCAAAGGAATTGCAGACTATCTCTTTAAACCATTGTCAAAAAATCCTGTATGGCTAGAAATTATTTACCAAATTGAAGATATAATATAATTATAAATGAGGTCTCTTCCAAGTATGAGATCAGGTGTGTCTTTGAGTTTTTATCCCATCTACATGTGGCAGTATATTTGGATTTTACCCAGTGGTACAATCACCAAACCATTATGATCACTAACATCCTTGACAGGTTTTGACTAAGGATTTTTATACGTGTGTCCTTGATGATGCTGATATATTACTCTGCAACCTCCTGCCTAGATTTTCAGATTAATTTGCTACCACATACATTTCTTTACAATAAACAAAAGAAAGAAGTTTTTTGATTTCCTGGCCCTGGTTGTCAGTTAGGATATACAGAATGAGTGAGTTTCAGTCACTGGTTTTAAAAAGTTATGTGCTGGCCATTTAACTTGCCATTGCTACATCTTGCCATTTGCACAGTGATAAACTCACAGTCTACAATATGGACTTTAAAAACCAGGCAATTAACTTTATTCAAGGCTTTGCAGAGATGATTCTTTTTCTCCCTACAGTCTCATAGAAAATTCTACGTTTGGTTGAGTGCCATGAAGAAAGAACGCTGTGTATCGGCCTCACTTCTCTAGGGACTCCAAAAAAACATATTTGATATTTATTTAAGCAGCACTTTTTTTCTAACTGGATCTGTGCGATCTTGGATAGCGTTTTAGTGTGAACAGGTGGTACTGGGGATGCCATGTTAGAGCTACAGTAACCATTCCTTATTACTCTTCCTTATTTTACTAGCATTAGCCGTGCTCATGTCTGATAGGGACGGAGTTTGGAAAATGTATTTATCTCCCCTCGCTGTTTCTCAATAAATGAAACACAGACACATACTTCCTTATTTTGTTCAAACCATTCTATCCCTTTTTTGAAAAAAGGTAAGCATTTTTTAAAAGTGTCTCGACTTATAGTGCTTCCATAACAGCTCAATATGTTAATGACCGGTTACACACAGGAACAGCATCAATCTGCATTTATTTTGAGAGAAATTAATTACCACAGTCAAAATACAGATGCAGAATGCATATGCTACTGAAATGCTACTTATATGTGGTCTGCTTTGTAACAGGATAATTTTTATTCTATGTCTTATTGCATTTGACTTTGATTTTTTTTAATGAGCCTCAAATCTCAATATCCAACAATTTAAAGACTCACCCTGTCATAGGGTGAGAAGTGTAATGCACTTCAGAGTGGATTTTTATGACTCACTTGATTTGTCTTTATTAAGAAATACAGTCTGGGTCGGGATCGCCTCAAGGTCTAATATTTCACCGTTTCTTCTTTTCCCAAATAAAATTCATAGCAAAGTGCCTGAGAAGCAGGTACATGAATCATTGAGATTCAGAGAGAGTTCAGATTAGAGATGTCACCTTATTTATGTGGTTAGCTTTAGCTTAGTTCACCCTCACATTCTCACAAAGTATCTGAAATTTCTGTGGTATTGTGAAAAATATGAATCAGTATTTCCTTTTAGTGCTTATGTGAGTCACAAATCCGTCCCCCGCACAGAAGCACGTGTATCTATGCGATTGTGTATGTTGGCATTTATGTGTTTTTGTGTGGGTGTGTGTGTGCGCGCGAGTGTGTGTTTGTGAATCCAAATCGTTGTCTAGGAGGCATTAGTAGAACATTTTCAGATGCCTGCAATTCACCTGACAGACCCTTAGTGTTCTCACACACTCTTTCTCACACGCACACACACACACACACACGCACGCACGCACACACACACACACACACACACACACACACACACACACACACACACACACACACACACACACACACAGACAAACACACACCTAGTGACCCTCATAGCTATCTATATACGCTGTCTAGAAAGGCTTTGATTCCATATGGACCTACCTCCAATGCATCAGCTCTCCCTCTCTTTTTCTTTCCCTCTTTCTTTCTCTCATACAAAAACAAAAACAATGCTCTGACTGCTCAAACATCATTCAGCATTTTTACTCATGGGGCTTCTCACTGTGTGAAAGGGAGGGACAGAATAGTGAAAAAGAAGGAAAGACAAGTAGCTGTAGACAAGCTGGCTAAATGTGAAAATTAATCTTTTGCTCTCCGTATAGGCCTTCCATCCACACTAAACCAGCATATTTCACCTCGGAAACGAAGCTTTTTTGAAAATGCTTTTCCGAGTGAAGAACAGCCTCACATTTCAGAGTTTACAAGGAACACTGAGCATTTAAAAAATGATGATATAACAGGTCAGGGGCTGTGTGGCAGTAAAGTTTAAGGCACAGGAAACTCAAAATCATGAATTTGTAGCTTAATAGGTGTTAATTATACACAGTATGTTGTCTTGCCATCAGCTCTTAATTTCACTAATAGTTGTGAATTGCGTCTATGTCCCTTTTTTTTTTTTTTCCTAAATGTTATTGTCTATGTGTCCTTAGTTTGTCTGTTTGGTCACAAACAGGCAATACTCCACCTGGGCATCTCATTCGATGTCTGATTGACAGTCAAGAGTTGTTATATATTTGTTTCATACATGTTGTACTGTTACAGAAAAAAAATCAAAAATGAAAAATCATAAAAATCAATGATGATTTTTAGTTGTTACCTGACATTTTCTGTAACATTAAATGCTTTTCACAGACCATGACATGTATTCTTACATAACCTGTAGATATGGAAGAAACATCATCGTAAAACAAGTTTTCTGTAACTTTAAGAATGCAACTTTATTTCACCTCTAATCCTCTCGTTAACCTGTAATCACTTATTTTGAATGTTGGTATAGCCAGTCACACATTACTGGTGTTGTCATTAAGTTGATTTTGTCAGTTGACTTTGCATTCGTCATCAATTAAAATTATGATTTTATTGATCGCAGCAGCAGAATCCAATTTTTTTTTTTTTTTGCGATATCACTGTACTCACCAAAGTTACTGCTAAGATCTCTGGATGCGGTGAAATCGCTAAAAATATGTCTAACAAGGCAACCCATCACAAACTGTCAGACAATCATGAAGGTAGTTAACAAACCAGATGTTTAAACAGATTATCTAGGCCACGTTATTTGGAGGTGAAACAAAAGTGAGAGCACCGGTGTTGCCGGTATAAATCCTCATTGCATTTGAAAGCTATGATTGTGCACAGTTATGGTTTACAACTGTATGTTTGGGTACAAATTTTACAGATTGCCTTGGTATTCTCTTCTGACTTCTTCTCTAACCCGAAGGTTTGTTTACAGCCTAAGATATAATAAATCGTAGTTTTCTTTTATCAGGTTGCATTTATGACCATTGGTCAAATCACAATCTTATGATGTCCAGTAACAGAAACAGAAAACCTTGTGAATGATAACTAAGCCATTAGTTGGGCTGTATTAAAAATAACAGAGAGCAGGAGGGGGCCGACTGGAGGTTTCTGTAGTAGTTGCGCACAATGCAGGTACACAGATGCATTATAGAGGCTGCCGGGCTGCCCCCTCCAACCACCTCACCAGATACCTCTCCACCACTCGCATTCATTAACGGTGAAAATGAGAGAAACTCCAGTATGATGGATTTTTGAGTTCAATACAGCATTTATCTTTTTTCTTTTTTTTTAAATGTATTGAGTTATCTCATTGTGTGTCTAAAATATATAGATGCTTAACAAGTACCAAGTGTTTATCTTCAGTGGCCTTAGCCGAAAAGGTCCATTTTCTGGTGGTTTTGCAGCAAAGCGTTCCATGTTTTACCACTTTATTTCAATTCAGGAATTGTCCTCTGTGTTGCATTAACGGCTGCTGCAGCCATCAGCCTCTGGAACTTATTTTGTTTGTAACACTGCCTCCACTCTCTACATATCCTCATTATCAGTCCTGATCACAATCTGGGCCGAGTTAATCATATCAAAACTGAGCGCAGTTGTGTTGAATTCTGTTCATTTATTAAGATTCCATTTCAAACTATATCCAAGTTTGGTGGACAACACTAAATGATGCTGCCCAACTGAGTCTTGAGGGACTGGAATGTTTTACTGGCCCATGATGAAGACTGGATAATAAGCCAATTTAGATTCACTAGAGCAATGCTCTTGGATCTATGTGCTGAGCTGGGTCCAGCTTTAGACAGGCCAACGTGACAGAACCGTGCCATCCCAGAACAATACAGGTACTATCCACGCTGGGATTTCTGGCAACTGACTGTTTTCAGCGAGCATTAGCCGACAGGTACTGTGTTTGATAGCATTAGCAGAATATAATGTTTACTTTTCCCTTGTGATAATGATATAATTCTCCATAAATTCTATCCTCGGTCTTGGATAGCACAGCCATCCCTGAGTTCTAAAATGCCTGCCATTATCAAGATGATTACTTAATACCTCAAGTTTCCCCACACTGTAGGAAAACAGGCCAACATCAAAATGCAATTTGCAGTAGTGTCTGTTTTCCCAAATGTATTTTTGGCGCGATTGACTGCACTCATATTGCAGTAAGGGCTCCATCAAAAAATTTGTATTTTTATCTTAACCAAAAGCATTATCATTCAATAAATGTCCTGACAAAGGCAGTGGCATGATGGCGTGGCTCAACAAATGATTCTTTTATTCTGGCACATAGCAGTGGAGGAAACGGACTACAGGCAGGTGATATGCGTGACGATTGGTTTGTTGGAAAGTTAAAAGTCAGCTCATTGTAGAAATCTTAAACATCTGAGTCTGATGAATCGTTAATCTCAGACGTAACTTGCTGGTGACAGTGGCTACTCCGTCAGGCGCTAGCTCCTCACCCCATTTGCAGAGGAACAACCTGCAGGGGAAATGTGTGACGCTGACGCTCACACTCATGCACACTCAGTTGTGAAGCACCACATCAGGCTACTTAAATACCATATGCAGTGTTTAGATACCTCAAGTGGCTGGCTTTTATAACACCTATAAAAAGTCTGGCAGAATATTAAGATGAGCACTGTTTTGCAAACATGGCACAGTTGATTGGCCTTCCTCTTCCTCTTGGTCCCACTTTTCCCCAGCACGAGGACCCCAACGAAGCGCTGGGGTTGGGGTCATCATGCCTTCCCTCACAGCCTCTGCTGGGGGCACCATGCCCGTGAGGCGCACTGGAGTGCTGCTGGGGACTGAATGCTCTACAGCTTCAGCCTACTTGCCGGGCACCTTTTTACCATCTACAGCACTCATTGAACCTGGAGGAACGAAAGAGAACATCAAAACTCTAGCCTTGTGTGTTTTCATATTTCTTGTATGCTTAAACTGAAGTTTCAACAGCCAGACCCAAAAAACAATATAGTGCTTTGCCTGGTTTGTCTGTGATTGTCTCCCTCCATCTCAGAAACTATGCCACACACACTGGTTTCCCAGGGTATAGATGCCATTTGGGTGTCCAGCGGTGAGACTTTGGGTATCCATCGGTTGCCGACATGTTCTGACAATTTTGCACCAAAGTGTTTTTTGGCTTCCACTTTTTTTAACCTCAGGGTGTCCTATCTGTGAAACTTACTGCAGTCACCGCCGCAGCAAAATGTTGCCAGTCACTGAACTTTCTGTTATTTGTTATTTGTGACGATGGCTGAGGCCATCAAACAAAATAATCCCTCTGACTGCCGCCTTATCCACAAGCACCTCAATTTCTGTTTCAGTGAAATTCTTTTTTTCTTGGGCTTCCGCTGGGATGCTGTCATGATTGTCAATAAACAACACTTGATTAGCATGCTGGTTTACATACACTGATCAGCCACAACATTAAAACCAGTTAGCGGTTTTAATGTTGTGGCTGATCGGTGTATGCCTCAATACTCAAGAGGGGCTTTGCATTGACCATTTATGAATGAACGTGGGAGTGCTGAGGGTGGGATACGAGGCTAATCCATATGCACACATTTCTCAGGTTGACTGTGGTTTATAAAGGGAACAATGCGTACAGGTGTGCATGTGCACAGCTTTACAAATCTTTTTATTTTTTGGCACACTCCAAATCTGCCTGTTGTGCACATGGAAACTTTTAGTATGGATCATAAACATAGTTTTATAAATGAGGCCCCAGGTTTTGACTAGAAAGAAAAATGCATGGACTTCTGTTGCATTGATTTTGATTCTTTTTTTACAGTCCATCGTCAGTCTGACAGTGATACAGAAGTGCAATAAAATATAAATGGTGAAGTACTTTTTAATTATGCACAGTTGGTCAATGGTATATGTTCTTTCTTTCATTTTCATCAGCCCCATCACCATTCCAGCAGCCACTTCAATGCTCTGGTTCTAGCTTACATTTAGAGAGTTAGGAGCCCAAAAACTGTACATGCTCCATACATGCTCAGTATTTTCATATAAATCTTTTCAGTGTGAACTGGCTGTATGTAACACACATGTAAGGAAAATATAAACACAGTGCAGTACATTTCAAAATATTTAACGTGCAGAATTATTCTTGCATTTGATGTCTATGTTTATAATTCGTCAACTCTTTCTACGACACACTCACTCACCTCGAATCACCTAGTTTATGTTTTTCATTATGTGACACACTATGATGCACTTCTGTGCGCATTAACCTGGAGTATGCATGTTTTTCAGACTGTGCTTAGGTGTGTATGCACTCTCACGTTTCTTCATCTAACTGCTTGTGGCACACTGTGTTTGTGTGTGTGTCGATGTCTCAGACTGTGTGGGTGCGTGTTGTTATGTCCGTCTGTGTCTGACTTGTTGTGACAGACTGGTCTCTCTGTATATGTGAGTTTTAGTATGTCTCAGACTGTGTGTATTCACTTCGTGTATATGTTTCTGTGCTTGTGTGTGTGTGTTTCTATGCATGTGTGTGTTTAATTTTTTTGTACACTGTGTTAATTTATGAAGTCTGTGATAATTTGGTTGTATGTGCCAACTCCCTTATCTAGAGGATTGATAATTAAATCTCACGGAAAAAACAATGACGTACACACACACTCACACAAACTGTAAACAAGGTTAGAGATAGATGTGAGAAAGTGAGAGGGTGAGAGGGTGAGAAAGGAGAAATAAAGAGTATATGAAAAGAAACAACAGCAGGAGCGAAGAGAAGAGTATTAGCTGGAAGAAGAGGACAAGAGTAGAGGATAAAAAAAAAGGCTGAAAATAAGGGAATAAAAGAAATATATGGAGAAAGGTGCAAGAAAATGGGCAAGTAAAAGAGATTGAGGGTGGGGATGATGAACCAAGAGTTCAAGTGAGTGAGACAAAACAGGGAAGAGACACAGCTGAGGAGAAAAAGAGGGAAAGAGAGAGAGAGTGGGAGGATCACGGGAGAGTTGGATACAGAGAACGCGTGTTTAAAATGCCAGGAGACAGTATGCAGTAATTAAAAAGCTCTTTATGGCCGGCTGAGCGATTTAGTGGATTTATCCCCTTACAAAGGTCAGTGCCAGTTTGGAGCAGGACCAAAACAACAACAACAGAACAAAAACAAGAAAAAAAACACAACTTCTGTCTCAAGCTGTTAATGGCATGACCAGTAAACAAATATGACAACAATGACAGCCACTTACAAGACGGCTCCGCCATGAACTGAAAAATGAGCTGAAAGCAAACATGGACTGTTTGAAATGAAAAATAAAAAGCTTATAGTGACAGTCCCAAAGATTTTAGTCCTTGTTGATTTGGCGCAAACTGTACTGGTGGTAAAAGCTAATGTTACCATGAATACTACAGGTCACAGAATTCTTGGGACAGCAAAACAAACTGTTGTCGTTTTAATAAAGAAGTCGGGCAATAACTGGCCTTTTTCCATCATTCTGAGAAACAGGGATCTGATTTCATGCTGCACACGGCATGGGTCTACGAACAGCAGGGAGCAGTGAAAGGAGGTTGTTACCTCACTGAGTAGCTGGAAGTATTGCCCCTGTCACCTGCAGCTCTTCATCTAACAGCTCACTATCACTGCTCCTTCTTCTTCCATCACTCCCTGCAGTAGTTCAAACTGACCCGCTGTCCAAAGTTGCCCAAAATGACCACTGTCTTGCGTTGTAGATGCATTTTTGATGAACGATAGCGGTAAGTGCTAAGCTCATTGACAAACACATTGGACTTTCCTGTGACCACTTCATAATAAAAGTCTACTTGTGTTTCACCAATTAAATGGTTTTAATGTGAAGCTGCAGGAGGAGGAAATGTTGGGTTTGCATTAGCAGGAAGTTTATACAGCATTTTTCCGGGAATGTTGCCATAGACACCCAGTTTGTAATACTGCAAACATATAAATATTGCAATCACTGTCAAATCACCGTTGAAAAATGAATCTGTTTTAAAATGTGACAACACTTTTGTTAAGGTTTGGTTAGCTTTAGACACAAAAACAACTTGGCTTGACGTTGACTGTCGGTTTGAACAAACAACTATCTCACGTGTTAAGGTCCAGTGTTTTGTTGACCCCTCCATTCACCCCAACCTCCTCTCTACGCTTCCTCCTTTTTCTCCCGTCATGATGCTGCCAGAGGACTTTGTCACTTGGACGTAAACAGATGTCGTTTTGGGATACTTCCTTAAATGACTATCTAGTTGTTTCACAGACCAGGTAAAAGTCTGGCCTTATTTTAGGTTGTCAGAAAGAGCATATCAACTTCATACCCACGAACTACAAACTCCAGTAGCTAGATAGTTATTTACTGGGTAGGGCGCTTCACCTGTATTTTTTTACCAGTTTGACTACTGGACTGTTTGTGCAGATCTGCACAGCCATTGTAGCAACTGTAAAGATGTTAGCGTTAACCTAACTAGAAACAGGCGCACTGATTGTGTGTATTATAGTGTGTATGTGTTTGTGTTCAACTGAGATGCTGACTGATGTCAAAACTTAGCAGAAACTCCAGAAACATTTTCATTTTGCATGGATGCTTTACATCAGTTCACAATGGCATCTTTACATTGACATTGTAAGCACTCGTGCTGCCTCTGAAGTCTGAACACACGGTCAGTCCCAAAGTTTTCTATACTTCACATTTCTCCTTGACATATGTAACACAAACTACTGGTGATGAAAAAAGGCATATTGCAGGATATTTTCCAAGTAATTGTGGCCCTTCTTTAGGTGCTAAACAGTCAAATTAAGTTTGTCCATATTTTATAAAGGGCTGAAAGAAAAGCCGCGGAGGACACTGCATCTTAACTGAAAGTCTGGAAAAGCAGATATAAAAGTTTGACACACACAGAGGGAGAGAGACTAGCTAGGTTGAAACCATTAGAAAGAGGGTGAGAAACAACTAGTGATAAGGCAACTTTGTTCCATTTTAAGTTATGCAGTGAAAACTCTTTAGTGACAGCAGTGATGAATATTGCAGCAAATTTTAATAAGGTGCATTATAAAGTTACTTTACTGGAAATCTCTGTTCAAAACCAAAACAACAAACCAGAAAAACCGGCATGTTTCCATAGCCTGCTCATCACAGGTCTATTGCGATATGACTGAAGCAGCCACTGATACTTATTAAAGGTACCCTTTGAAGTTTTCTTGTTAACGGACAAAGTTCAGTTTGCATTCAGTTTTCCTCACCAAAATGCATCTTTGAGGTATAACAAAAGTGCTGAATGCATTTCCTTCCTTGTAAAACATTTGCAAAGTAGATTTTGTTTCAAAAATATTTATAAATAGTGAATTGTTTACATCCACAGTGGCAGTGAGCTGCCACCAAATGCAGCAACCGTCGTTTAGCTGAATAGCATGAAACCTGCATTACAATGTGAGTTTCATGCATGTGTGACCTTGTGTCCTTGCGCACTGTTTCGTTACAAACCGAACAGGGGTCTGCTCGTAAAAACATTGCTCCATAGCGCTACATAGCGAAAACACCTCTATATAGGCCTGTAGGCCTTTTACACATCCAGCTTTACTCACATGTGCAAAGTGCACCTGAAGAGCCTCCGGCAGTAATCCGCCATCAGTTTAGTAAATATCTACCACAGTCCTTGCTTTTAAAACATTAACAAATATTTAATACACTTCTGTATGATAAACTTAGGTGAAACTACTAATTATATATTTTATTCTATCTACAGTAATGCAGTATAATGCTATAAACAACCCTGCAGCTAATGGTACCTTTTTGAAATACTACTTTCTTTTATTTAACATTAAGCATGAAGAAAAAAGGAGTCTTTAAATACAAAACACACAATGTCTTTTGGTTTACATTTTTAAAATTAAACATCTAAATCTACTCTGCTGTGTTACAGGAAAACAGTGACACTAAAATGAACGAATTAATGTATTAAACATAAAATAAACGATGAAGTTTGTTTTTGATTTCATTTATCTGTTAAAATGTAAATCGTGGTAATGCTAAGCTATTACTATGAGTACCTTTGATGCAATACACAGAAAAGTATACCTGGTGATTTAAAAAAAAGACTACAACCGTTGATGCAACACAATTTTCATTTTAATTCTCATATACCTGAATAAATTCAATCAAGTCTGGTGTAAATTCAAATCCTGACTTTAGTGAAGTTGGTTCAAGTAATTTTCTTGTCTTTTTCACATAATTTTTAGCCTTACAGTTTATGTATACTAATGAGTTTTTCCCTACTCAAATGGCCATCAAACAGCATCATCAACAACAATTAAGCGTAAGGATGCCGCATCGACCCTCTCATTTAAAAGGATATATATTAAGGTTAGATTAGGTTTGGTTTCATACAGTGCACGATATTTTCAAAGGCTGAACAGCCTCTTGTAAACCCGGAGGGGAAGCAGTGAAGGGGGGAGGCAACAGGGATGAAAAGAGAGAGAGAAGAATGATCAGAGGAAAGGGTGTCTTTGGAAGAAAAAAGGTATGAATGAGTAGAAGACGATCAGTGAACCCATTTGAATCAAAACTAAATGAGCAGAGAGAGACAGCAAGAGAGAGACAGAGGCGGGTCATTAAGAAGTCTCTAGTGGAATAAAGTGAGGCATTATTTTTTTAACGCTTAACATTCCTTCTTGTGAAAAATGTGGGAGGCACATGTAAATACGCATACCCTACATACGGCATTTCCTTACACTCCCTCTCTCAGTCACTCATTGCCTTTATTTTTATGTTTCGGGCCCACCTCCTTTTTAATGCCAATTCATTTTTTTTCCCCCATCGCTTTATGTAAGGCGTTTTTTAACCAGGATGCTCCCACTCAGATCATACATGTTTTCTACCTAAGGAGACCTGGCCAACAGCCATCTAGTAAAAAGACAAACAAAACAAAACACTGGCCTGATCTACAGTTCTCAACAGCCAATAGATTGCAATTCATTACTGATGACTTGTTGATTGTCGGGTCTTCCTGCAAGCTATTACTAAAGCTTTGATGAAACAACAAGCCTAACAATTAGAATGTCAAACTGTTGCTTTCCACATTTCTGAGTAAAAACACATAAGCATGGACTTTTATGCATTTGTCCTTACTGTCATGGATTTCATAGAATGTCTCCCTATGTTACACAATGAACTTACTGTGAATTTGATTAATATATGAAGCCTCCATTTACTCTATTCTTTCTATTTGTCCATATTATATTTTTATCACCGCTGCTGATTGACGACAACACTGCCAATTTCCCTCAATCTTTTTATAATCTAATCATTTTGAAGACAAAAAATGTGCCCTGATCGATGTGTGGACTGTGGCATAAAAAATTCCCAAATCCCCAGAATTCAAGTAAATGGTTAAAAATAACAATGTGTTTCAAAAATCTGGGTAAGTACATAAAAGTACACCAACAGGTATCGTCACACCTGCAGTCCTGGTTTAAATCCACAAACCTGTGCTAAAGCAGCTGTAAGAAATATCTTTATAATAAATTACAAAAGCATGGCATGACAACTTCTAATATGAAAGGGGTCGCTTGTGGCTGAATGGTGTCCATATACACATGGCCACACCCACCATTGAGGTCGCCGAGGTCCAGACCTCTGTATTTTTTCAGAGGTGTATATAATAAAAGTTGTGAAATAATTGCCAAAAAATAACACTACTTTGGTGCTGCAGAGATATTGTACAATGCTAAGATAACCGACGTTCTCATCTGATCACATGGATTGCTTGTGTGTGTGTGTGTGTGTGTGTGTGTGTGTGTGTGTGTGGGTGGTTACTACAAAACTTTACTTTACTCAACACGGTGGTTCTTTCATTATGTCAACAAACCAGACAGGCAGCTTAATCCGTCAAATACAGGTAACTAGAGAATTTTACTAGCAGACTGCTTGTAGTTCAACGTCATTCATTCCTAGACATCATCTGACAAATAGCTCCTGTGTGATTGTGCGACATTAAACAGCGGCCGTCCATCATGATGCCAGCTAGTTAGTTTCACTTGAGTGAATTAAGTAGCCAGCTAACTAATTAACATTAATTCCATCCATCCAATGTCAGACTGATAAACTTCAATGAATGTTGAAATGCTTTTCTTTCAACACAGTTTGTGTGAAAGGTTAAATATATGTTAAAATAAGATACCACTACATATTTTTATTTTCATTGGAGGATTATCTTAGCGGAGGCTGGTAACATTTTTATATAAGTATCAACTGGCCCTGTGTTTACTTTCTTCACTGACACACATGAAAATGAAAAGACTGCATCAGTCAAAGCTTTTGGGACACGGGACAAGATGGGGGGACTTAAAGGGAAAGAAAGACAGAAGGTGACGGAAATGAGAGGGGAAGAGAAGGTACTGCCCACTGTGCCCAGAATAGGATTAGCATTATGTTTATAATTCCTTTATTTTTGATGACTCATCCTGCACTCAGAGGTATAGAAACTGCACTTGACCATTGGCTTGAGAGCTTTAGTAGGTAGCAAAGTGATCATTGTGGGTCATGTAGATATCAGTTGGAAAAACTTGGGAAAGAGAGCATGGTTGAAGTCTTAGTCTAGCCTGTGGGCGGAGGTGTACGGTCCCTCAACAGCACCGTATCTTCTCCCAGTTCAATATCATGCCTCTGTGCGTGCAAAGCCACACACACTTTTAAGCAAGCCAATCAGATCTGACGGATCAAATTTAATGCCTTCTCATAATTCAACCCTGTCCACAAATTTAGTTTCATTCAGAAATATGTCACATGAAGATTAAGATGCAAACTAACTAAACTTGTTTCACTTTGACTTTAACCACTAGGTAGGGCTAAAAAGTTAATGTTGAGTATACACAACCAGCAGCTGTGCTCCAATATGTAGTTTTTCTGAAGATGGAAGTATGTAATGTCACAGTCATTCAATCACTGCAGATACTTTTTCGAACTTTCAATAATAGTTACTCTTGATTCATGAAATGTACGTATACTTTATATAATGCTATCTAAGCAGAAGGTCCATCGAGTTGTTTGAAAATGCTGTGACCTCCAAGCCACCTGTGACATTTAAAAGAAAGTTGCAATTTGTGTGGAAGCAGTGATTTTCCGGCGAGTACTGCAATGGCCACTTATTGGTCTTAAGGGCAGAGATGCCTTAATTTCATAAATAATTTAAACAAAATGTGACAATGCATTAACCTCAGTGAACCCTGTGACATTTAAAATGAGTGAGTCACTGTTTTTCTTTCTGTTCTCACTTTCCCTCCATCTGACTCTCACAGACACACGCACATACACACAGTGGGGGGTGAACAAGGTCACGGAGGACGAGACGCATGTACATACGCTTGTGTGATTATTTACTGAAAGTGCATGTGCATCTGTGTGCCCTTAGTTTGACGTGCCAGAGCAAAGTGCCGTTACACATGCCCGTTCACTGTCTTTACCTTCACTGAATCACCTGAAAACAACACCAGGTCGCGGTATAACCATTCAGACCTCTACACAAATAAGACTGGTTGGTTGTAACTCAATATTCTGCTTTTTTATGAAGGAGACATCCAGCTACCATGGTTCATCATAGGCTCTTTTCCAACTTTTCTTTGTTTTTTCCTTCAAATAAATTGCATTGCAAACGCTGTCGCGTTACAACAGTCACTAAAGTATGTGACCATGTACAAGTTGAGATACATTCTAATTATTGCTAAAAATGCGCCTGTCCGATATAATCATATAAACGGTTTCACCAAATCGTTATTATAGTAACTATCTGATGGAAAATCATACAGACATACATAAAAATCAAATTGAAGCAACATAAATGACGACAACAGATAAAACAACAATAATGATTCGTACTAGGCTATTAATCTGGTCCACATTCAGATAAACAGCTGCTTTTCTTGCTTCCTCTTGGTTGGAGAGTTTAGATGAAGCCAGACTGTTAAGAGTCATGCAGTCGCAGGATGTGCGCCCAGACATACGTACACACGCAGAGTTATACTAATCGCACACAGATGCACGTACATACACACATGGGGGACTTTTAGTATATAATCACACAAGAGTATGTATATGCATCTCGTCCTCCGTGACCCTTTTTAACACCCCCCCCCCCCCCCCCAAACCACCACCACGCACACACACACGCACACACACACACACACACACACACACACACACACACACACACACACACACATACACACACACACACACACACACACACATACACAACCTCAAGGGCAAAATGTGCATGAATACCTAATACTAGATTGTTGCATTTTACTGACAATATCAGCTTTAACTTTGGGTAAATATTAAACAGAAAGCAATTCTCCTCTTATTCTTGTAAGAATAAGTTGAGTGAACCCTGTTACTCGATTGTCCCTGGAGACATTTAATGTCACAAAGAGTAAGTCAGAATATTTGCAGCAGACTGAAGTTACTATCAGGCCTAACAGCTGAATCAAAGTCAGAGCTGTGAACCTTTATCGATTGCCTGTAGAAGGCTTTTCGCTGATGTAGGCTCACTCCTTACCCAGTGCCCTCACCCTTTCAACTCCGACTCCACTGGAGTGGAAAGTGTTTGTACTGACTGCTTATGACACACTTCAAACTCTCCGTCGCTTAAGAAGAAACACAAGTGACACAGCTTATAAACTGGTATTCTCTGTTGGCTGCCTTTTTTTTTCTTTCTGTAATTAGCCTTCACAAACGAACTACAGTACCCCAACCAAAGTCTGTCTTCTTTGTATGAAACAAAGACACTCCACCAGATTCCAATGATGACAAGTTTCACAGCAGGAGAAAAGTTTAGAAACGTCCAGTGCTTCACCAACCACTTCTCTGCTGTCAATAAGTCAGCTCTTGAATGCAGTTCAAGGTTGTACTGAAAATCCCTCCCTGGATTATTTCGGGATATTTCTTTGCAAAGAATGACTGTGGGATATTAATATGGTTTGGGAGAAGAATGCAGTCAGTTCGGTCTGTAAAAGTGAGTTCTGCTTTGAGTTTAGTGGATTAGAGGAATAGAGGAACCTCTCCTGACAAACCTTCTTCATCAACTCTAATTAAATCTACGGGGATAGATCTCAATACTAAAAAAGGGGCTAACTAAGAAATACCACAGAACTGACCTTAATGCTAGTGAATTTACTGGTACTCTGTGAGGCGAAAGCCAGTGAAGGTACTTTAAAACCTTAGCGCCCACTACAATTTTTGTCAAAATTCATACTTGTCATAACTCATATCTGAACACTCAGACATGCCACACATATTTTTAGATTAAGTGTGGGTTACACTTTCCAAGGATATCATTATCTCTGATGTTCATAGTGAATAAACATCCATAAATCCACTTAGAAATCACAGGAAAAAAACGCTCCTTCTAACGCCAGAAAGTTTTCTTCACTGTCAAAATAATCAATTGATTTTTGTCTATACGTCCATGGGTAGATTTCCATGGGTAATTTGGCATACTTTTAAAGGCCACAATGTTCCAAAATGTACACAAATATAGGCTAAAAATAAGGTGCTCAAGTTGTAGCCCACAGCTTTAAAATTGGCCTCATGGCACCACTATACTCCCTGTTTATATCTCTATTAGAATGCCCATCCCCCAAATCAAAATTAGACAGAATAATAACAGGAATGAGACTGTCCATTAATACTATCTTTTTTCATGTTGTACTATCATCTGTCATTTTGACATTAAAGTAGACAGGTGATGTTGGGGCCGCTCAGAGATCTCACTTTTGTGCGAAGGGTGCTCACAGTGTCCCTTTGAAAACCCCTGCCGTACATGAAAGTCAGACACGCTGGATGTCAATGCAGTACCCAGACTTCCACAACCTCACTACTTACTTCCTCCTACATTGGCGATTAACGTTGGCATTAATCATGAGATTTTAGAAGCGCCCTAAATGGATTTTATACCTGGGGTGACTCTGCTGAGGTTACCCTCTCTTAGGAGAAAAAAAGTCAAGTAAAGAGTAATCAGTACCTGCAAATCAAATTAAGCATCTACCGATATTTGCATCTATCATCCATCTTCCCTTCACTATTCTTCATCCAAGAAGTGGCTGTGCTACTTAGAAAGGCAGACAGTCCATAATACATTCTAATTATGTGCGAATGGGTGAGTAATTGCATTGGTAAGTCAGTGTATGTGTTTTTAGTGCATGTGGGGGGTTTCAGGGACATGAATTTATCAATGAGAAACTACGTGTACCTGTAGGCAAGAAGACACAAAAACACATGCACACACTCACACTGCGTAAAATAAGTCTTTTATGTGGGCAATGATAGCTTTGCTCTTGGCTCTTGGCTTCTGTTTGGGGCCAAAGAGCTGTTATTACAGTGTGGGAGATAACAGGAACACACACATACGCAAACACGCAGTGAGGACTATAGAGTAGAGAACCGTTGAGGTCAGCAGGATTCAGGCTGTTGTAAAGGAATGATGGGAGATCTAGTGGCCTGTAGAAAAGTGAGAAAGTGAGACCTATAGATTTGGACGTGACCTACACATTACGCTTGATTTCACTCTCTACTAGGCCTGAGGCGAGTACACAGTATACTAATGTGCATTTATTCTTTTTTTTTTTTTTTAAAAGAAGCACGGCCCATAAGGGAATGTCAGGACATTCACAGTCCAAACAGACATGAAGTTAAGTAGACTCATTTCAAAATGCAGTGGACCTAAAAATCTAAAGAGACCCAAACAGAGAGAGAACAGCACACAGGTAGCAGCATCATTTTCCACCAACTAACAAAAAGAAGCAAGAGCAGCAATACCTTCGATTTTTCACAGTTCTCACTCTCCAGTTCACTTCAAAAAAAACATTTTCCTCCTGTGTTGTTTATGATGCGCTAAGTCACAAGTTCCAAACATTTTGTGCTTGAAACAAGTCTAAGGCCTCTATCAATGAAACAGACAAATTCTCCAGGTACAAACACAAAATGGCCATGACCATCTAGTTTTGCAGTTCTGGGGACCACAGGTGAAGATGAAAGCCAGGCGCAATTATTAGTCAGAAAAGTAAAGAAGCAGCAGGTTGAACCGGGGCGAACTTCAGTTATGACAAATCCCATGCACTTATCTCATCCCCTTTAAAAGTAGCAACCAGTGAGGAGAGGGAGAGAAAAAGTTCATATCCATGAAGCACCTGAAGTTCCAAAATAAACAAAAAGAGTTGTCTAGGTGGGTTATCATTTATTCCCATTTTACCGTCTGGAGGTTTAAATGCTTAATGAAGGTATCCATTGTGTGTTAGGTGTGTGTGTGACGTATGCAAGATTTTGGAGAGGTTTGAGGGGTATCCTCTACCATCCAGCTGGTCTGAGGAGAGAGGGAAACACAACTGAACATATTCCACTGAAAACCAGAAGGGTGCTTCTGTCTCTGCAAGTTGCACTCTCACCGGGATTTTATTTATTTTTATCATTTATTACCTCTTGACATTGTGCACATCGGCAGTACCCTGTGGCCGGAGCTTTTGCCTTCACTCCCCAAAACAGGATGGATCATTTTTGTGGGGTTCTTGATTATATCGCTTCCATGAGCATGAACCACAACTACAAAAACTTATCAACATGACTGCAAGTGGCACTCGCTTTAATACTCTTGACACAGCAGACAAAAAAAATAGTTTGACTTGGAGTTTGGACCTTTGCTTATAATAAAAATGTCTGCAGAGATTTGATGGATCTCAGGACTCATCCTTGGGACAGCCAACTGCTCTAGGAAGGAGGTTTTAAGGTTTTGTCCGTGTGCATGTGATGGCTGGCTAAAATAATAATAATAATAAATAATTTTTTGAGAGCTTTTTTTTTTTAACCTCTATTTATGTCTTGAAATTTCAGTCAGTTCACCAGTAGCTGGATATGATGATATAGCAGCAGGTTAAACCATGTGCTTATTGCTGTTTGCGCTGTTAGTGTGAGCATTAGATAAAGAAGCAGAGAGGAAGAAGAACAATGAACAGGGAGGAAGAACGACAGGGAGTCTTGACGCTGGAATGGCTTCGGGCTTCAGGTTGGGATCTGGCAAAAAATATTTTGTTAGATATCAGGCCAGGTCGGGCTAAGGCTGAAATTTCAAGCCCTGCCCTGTGACTGTGGTCACTGCCTGTAGTCTAAGAACCATCTCTGGTCCACAGCTCTCAGACAGTACTCACTTCCAGAAAAAGCTTTTTTGACTGATTCTGGTGAAAAACCATGAAAGGAATGTTGGTAAATAGTCTAATATCAAACAAAAAGGCTTATAAGAAAGGCAAGTGATTGTGAGAGGCATGCGGATTTTTGTTCTAACCAGAAGTATTTACAGCCTTACAGTGTAATGTAAGGCATTCAACCAACTCAAATTTTATGTTAAGATAAAGCATTCAACTTGGTCTAATTGACAAATTTCCATATACAACAGAAAAAGCTTTGTTTGCAACAAAAGCTATTTGAAGCTTATCACTCATATATTTCTCCAAAGATACAGCAACATCCCTTTTGCTAGGATTCATCTTGTTTACAGGCTTTTAAATCTTTGAACTTTAGGTATAAAGTGGCCACTCATCAACAAAACTATCTCAAAGTTCATGAGGGAGCAACAGGGAGAAAAACAAGTTTCAAATATACAGATTTTTCCTTGATGAATGGCTTTTTCTGAGAATATATGAATCAGCCCAGTAAGTGGAAGGGAGAGGACTAAGAGCCTTTGTGCCAAACTGTTATAGAAGACAAACTGGTACGATGTACAAGCTGGCAGACCGACGGCAAGTGAGCAGTTTCCCTTACAAAACCAGTTACTGCTGCTACCAATGAATGGATAATTCTTTGACATTACAAAGGAAAGAAAGTGACATAGCTGCATTGGAATGAAAGACATGCAATAAAGAGAGAGCATGAAGAGCAAGGATTGAAAACATGAGCATGAACAGACTAATGATGAGGAAGAGATGCAATAGCCATCAGTACTGGGCAAGTTATTTGAAAAATGGAATCGATTATTCATTATATGTTATTCATTGGTCACTGGGTTAATTACTAGACGGCAAAACAATTAGTTGCCAGTTACATTATTTCAATTACTCAGCCCAACTCTGTAGGTGCCTCTAAACAACTTTGAAGCCTCATCTCCAAATATGTAACACATAAAGAAAAAAAACTCTTATGTGCTATGTTCTTTCTCTGTGCCGAGCTATTACATCCTCGTCCAGTTTCTGCAGTGAACGCAGAAAAAACAAACCCTGTATTAAAATCCCAGCAAGACAGCGAACAAGCCAACCTCGCAAAATGTCAAAGTAACAGAGCGTAACTCAGATTTGTAATTGTAATGTAATTACCTTTACACTACAAGTTGAAAAAAGTAATCACATTACTGCAAAGTGTTATTTAGTGATCCATTCCTGCCCAACACACTGCTAGCTAATTACATGAAACTCCATAGAATCCTTAACTAGTGTTATGTGAACAAAGTAAAAATGAATCAAGCCTTGGCTCCTCGGGCAAATTAATTAATTACATCAATAGGAGCAAGGGCAAACGACTTTATACTTTAATATTTCAATACTGTATTTCATTGGTCTTCATAAAGGAATTCCTGTTTTCCATTTAATCTGTGATAGCTTTTGCTTTCCTCTCCATCCACAGATAGCATTATCTGGCCCCAGCTCTCCTGGGGCCTGCCCAGGAATCAACATCCCATTCAAGGACAGGTGTCTGGCAACGCTAAAGCTTGAGCGAGGTTTCACCAGCATAAAGCCGATGATCGTCGGACCACCACAGCTCTACAAAGATGAAATTTCTGTTTCTGATGTGACAAGAAACAGCCCTGAACCACAGGTCAAGACTGTGCCTAGCATGCAATAAATATAGGAGAAAAATGTTGATAGTGATATAACTTTATTAACCTGTGCATTTTTAGCAAATTTGTAGCAAGTTGAAAAAGAGCCATGCTTGATAGAGATGCATCAGTGCAGGAAAAGCAGATAAGCCGGACAAAAAGCTCTCCCCTCCCACATTTTCATCATGAACTCTATAGACAAACGTGGATGACCTGGATACTAATACTCTTTAATGAATAATTCATCTCTCATTTGTCTCCCATACCTGTTGAATTACTGTGTGGTGCTTTGCGGTGTTGTTTTGTCGTGGTTTGCCTAGTTCTGTACTCCTACACAAAAATACTGCGCTCTTTACAAAACGGTGAAATAAAGCAAAGTTAAAAAAAAAGAAAAGCACAAAAGGCAATATGACATACATTAATTTAAAGTCAAGGTGACAGAAAACCAGCTACTGTATGCCTAAAATGATGATTGTGACAAATTTGTAGGCAACTATAATTGCCATATGCAGCAAATATTTCAGGATTTACAGTAAGAAAAACACAAACCTTTAGAATTTATGTGTTTTTTTAAAAATATTTTGATGCATGGGCAGTAACAGAAGGTTACATTATAACCCTGGTTCTCCGAGTGAAGAACCTACGCATTTAAGGACATTTTCCATATAAGCCACCCTTTCATTGTCACTAACTGGTGAACCACTTCTTTTGCAATTGTCATGTCTGCTGTTCCTCTACAGAGAGCTAATCCCACTCCCACAGCCACATGTTTTGTTAAGCATCAGTAGTGTAGTCTGGTGATCCATTGTGGAATCCATGAACTGCAAAATAACAGGTACAGTATGTTCAGACAGAAAGTTAAGCTAATTTTAGATACAGTGGGACTGCATACAGTGTCAATGGAAATTTCACCACCGGGCACGCGAACTGAGGCATAGATGCATCCACGTGAGCTGAAAATGGTTAAACTTAAGCAGGGCTTGATGCATCAACTTCATTCGTATCTAATACACAACAGGTGCTAACATCTGTACAGTCGGCTGTTTGGGATAGATAAAAACAGGCCCAAAAAACGATCCAGTACTGAACTTCTAACGAATGACGCAGGGTGAAACATTTTATTCTCCAGTGTTTCTTCTTGGGGGAAAAGGGACTGTCGGCCTCTCTTTTTTTCCCATTTTGTTGTTCTCTACAGTTGAAAGTTGGACATAATAATTCTTATTATGGTTATTATTATTGTTGGTGCAGGGGTAACAGGAGGAGAACTGCTAGTGCTCTGTCCGGGACTAGCTTCCGTGCCGTCAGCTAGAACCCCCCCCCGTTGCCAGATTGTGTGCATTTAATAAACGCTGGTATTTTGGATTGACTCTCAGACATATGGGATCGATGTCTGTCCATCTTTGGTTTTAAAGGGATTTATAACATTTGTTGGAAAGCTTTTATTGCACTTAAACATGTAATATGTAACTTTAACACATTAAAATTTCAAAAAACGGCTAGACATACGTTATATTTTTTGAGTTGTGTAGTTACAATATCCCAAATATTTTCAGCAATTTTCAAACCTAGAGAAATCTGTCATTTTTGATCAAGGTAGCGGTCCGTTTCATGTAGTCGCATGTCAGTAGCATTGGGGTCACATAAAAAACATTTTGTTTTAAACTTTTTTTTTTCTTTGCTTCTTGGGGCAGCTGGAAGATAGCTGAATACTGTCAAGACTTAATAATTAGTGGGCAAAAGCTTCCCCTGTTCATGGTTCAACTGAAGTCCCTGTACCTGCGGTTCAGAAACCTCTTTTTAGAGCAAGAAATCCGGTACACCTTCATAGCCCCATTATGGATATAATTAAGCAGCTGGTCTGGTACTGAATTCTGTTTACACTCAGCAAACTGCAGATTCCTTCCACCACACAGGTTTTTAGTGACCCCACAAGATTAGCCAGCTCACCAAGAGAAAACCAACCTTCTCTTTAGGCAACTACAACAACTCTGTCTTACACAGGGTAAGATGCAAAGCCCGTTCCTCTAATGCAACCATGTCTCTCTCACATACACACTTGTAGAACCAAAATGACCAATGAGGGTTACGGTTGCTGCTTTTAAGCAGAGCACTGACTCCCACTGATGGTATGTCGATTGGTCAGTCCCTGCACATATGTTGAGGGGAAGGAACTGCATTAAGAATGGTAGAAATCTGAGGTCTAATAATACAGCTTTCACTCAGTGAACACACCATTTTTACAAAGCTTTTTAATGCTGATTAAATTAGTAATGGTTTCTTTGAAAAATTTCACAGAAGTCTTTGTGATGCCTTTTTAATAAGTAATGCATTCTCCCTATGAGTTGTTATGAATAGTAAATTAAAGGATTTTTCATTTTATCACTCAGAAATTCTCTTTGGTTTCAGTGACGTGTTGATTGTCTTTGTTCTTTCCTTGTTTTATTGATTGTTACCATGTTTTTCTTCCCTTCATCCTCTATGCCTCAAGTAATTTTTCATGGCAAAGCCTCTCCACCTTTCACAATGATGTGACTCGAACGTCAATAAAAGGGTTTTAAAAAAATCCACTGCTGAGCTCAAATGGTCAAACATAGTTCAATACCATGTTATCCCAATGAAAAAAGTCAAAGGGAGATAGATCAGTAATTCCTTAGTATTGCAGATGATTAAAGGAGGAGTATTTTTTCAAGTATATCTTTACAAAACACTAATGCCATATGTATGTTGAAAGAGTTATTGGTTGCTGTAATCATTCCTCCTCTTCACAATGGACTCCAACAGAAGATAAGGGGGACAAAATTCAAAGTCATGTTTCCAAAATGTATCGTGAAGTTTAGCCAAAGGTAATACAGGCCATCGGCAGTCTGAGTTACCAAATTAACCGTGCATCTTGGTCCTGGTATTCCTCTGAAGGTTGATTGTATTGTATCCTTGTGATAAGCCTACATACAACTTCCAGTTCATAGCCCTTTGCAGTGACTCAGCAAGAAAACACTGCAGGGAATCACAAAGAACATAATTTGGTACTAAAGAGACATAAATATGGAAGACATTATTTCATGTTATTTTATTATATATATACATAGATATATGTTTATATTTGTATTACTATTGCATTTTTCAGGATGTCTTTTTGTTATCTCATCTTCTTTGACACCAAACCCTCTTCAGATCTTCAACAGTCTGTTTCTGCAGTTAAGACATTGGGGGATGCTTTGATCCCTTTACACTCATCAGTAAAACACATACCCAACCATTCAGAAACTCCTATAAGTTGAACAATCCATAATGCAGCACTTTTTAAGAGACACTGTCTGTTCAGAGAGAACATCTGATGTTGTGGATAAATCGTAATTGTTTAGTCCTTAAATATAGAATAATATAAAACCTGCTTTTCAAAAGTAGTTTCAACTAGAAAATATCATCTCATATTTCGGACAATACAATATTTTTAGAATGCCATCCTGGCTCTGCAGAAACAGTCAAATTGAAAAAAAGGTAGATCTACTACTTGTACCCACCCAAAGAATATATCAGCTAAACCTTTCCTTTAATACTAAATGCTTCTAAAGGAGATTGCTTCACAGGTATACCATATCCACCTTGAAAAAAAAACTACTCCTTCTAATTAAAAAAATGTAAATTTTATGGTACTTTATGATGGTAATTTATAAAAGATTACATGTGACATAATGCCTTGGCCTTGCCTTTGTCAAGGTTTCAAGAAATGCTGGCAATTAAAAGATCATTTCTCCAAAAAGGTTAAATAGAGCATTTACAATGAGAATGAGTAACAAGACAGAGTGAATTAGTCCGACTCCGAGGTTTTCTGCGCTGTCTGCAAGCTTACAGCCGAGGCAGCTGCTGTGTCAGTTGAGAGCAAACAGTGTCCTAATAGGATCATATGAAGACTCAACCTGTCAGCCATTGAATTCTACAGAAAGAAAAAGGGAGGGAAATAAAATTTAATCACACCGTTCACAACAAGACACTAGACATCTGGGGAGTAAAAGGGGGCTAAAAATATACACAGTTTTAAACAAGGACTTTCTTTTGAAAACAGTGAATCTGAATCTAGAAAACGTTTGAAATTTGCAGCAATGTGAACCTACATTTACTTCTTGTGCAACCACAAAGCAGAGACAACATCACATTCGCAACTTGATTAACCCGACTGCTGCGAATGCAAATGATTTCCTACACTCGAGCGCTCGGTTTGAATTTTGTTGCAGAGATTCTGATTTGCCTTAATCAGAGTGAGATCAGAATACAGACATCATGAAGGGGAGGTGCAGATGAACAACATGACAGCTTTAAGACGAGTTTCAGGTAAGATAAGTTCAATTAAATGTTTATTATCAAGAATTTGAATTAATATATACCTTCCAAACTTAATTAAGGGCAGTACACAGGTTAAAAGGTAAATCTATGCTAAATCGCATACTGTAGTGTAGAAAACTGCTGCCACGCTGCTTTCAGTGGCAACACTCCAATCAGTTGTGCTAGTGTGTTTCGTGTTAGTTATCGTCAAGGGTGGGGAAACTGCTCACAGTTTTTCTCAACTGCATTGGCTAAATTCTCCCATGATAATGAATATTTTCAAAACAACATGTGCAAAATGTGCTGAGCAGAACTGATGAAGTTGCTTGTCAGTTGAATAGCTGCACTTTGTGTATACATGCACATGTTTATTCCTTCATTGTGTAAGTCATCACATGCACAACAGTCCATTCGATTGTCAAAATCTGTCAGGCAGATATGAATATCAAGACAGTAACATGGATTTTTTTGGACGTCCGCTAAATCAGTCAATTGCCTGTCAGGTGAAACTTGAAACTGTACCAACGAATGGGGAGTTTCTCACATCTTACATCAGCGAATCACACATTCTGTCAAGTTAGCTGTGCTATTGATGAGTATGGATTTTATCAAACATATTTATGGAGCTTGACCACAACAAAATCACTGCAATTTCTGAAAATGGGGAAACCTGGCCAGGTAATTAATGAATAGGGGCAACTGCCTGCTCGAGGAAAAGGAAGAGGAGTAAGGCTCCCTGGTGGTGTAGTGTGGGGAAGACAGCGGAACAGAGGAAGAGGCAGAAGAGTACAGAGACATAGAGCTGTCCCAGATGAAATACGGGCCACAATTTTGGACCATGTAATTAACCATGGCCTTACGATGGCAGAGGATGCTCACTGAATAAAGCCTAATGTAAAACATTATCCAAACATTACGCTGAGAAAACAGGTATGGATTCAGTCAATACTGTAATTAATCATGTTACAGAACTTCAGTTATAGCAATACAGTAGAGTTACAGCAAAAAAAAAAAAAAACAGAATTACATAGAGGCTATAAAAGCCATAATTATATTGAATGCATGTCTGAAGAAATATATGATGCACAGGGTACAGCACAGAGCAGTGTATTACAGTACAGGTCATATCCAGTAATACTACTTGTATGTATTTGTGAATTCCAGTGTGTAGGATTAGATGACTACCTTGTGCTGGTCGCAGAAGAGCAGTTTTTACAACTCAACTCAAGAAATCTGCAACTTGGTGGTAGCAAATATTGCTATTACACTGAGAGAGATGCAGAGTACAACCTTGAGGACAATGGCGTCTTTCAAAATATCAACTCTATTTACGACTCTACAATAGACAGAGTTTTGAAAAGACATCGGATGACTATGAAACAACTTTAAAAGGTACCATTTGAGAGCGAATGTTACAAAATGAAGGAGCTGCGGTACAAGTATGTACAGGTAAAGCAGTGGTGTGCACTATGCCTAGTATATTGTAAAGTGTTAGGGGTTTCCTTTCATGATGGCCCATATAAACTTACAGTATATAGGCCTGCATATACTAACTGAAATTGCAGAGAAGAATATAGAATATTTTTACTTTGGTGTAACTGTATGATTCTACAGTAAAACTGATTTAAAATTTTTGTTTATTGTATTATAGAGAATAATGTAGTTGGAAGGAAGTGAAATTCCTCACACCCTTGTGTTTGTGGACGAGGCCGGTTTCAGTCTGGCCAAAGGCAGGAGACACGGCCGAAATGTTGTAGGTCACGGAGACACGGTGGATGTGCCAGACCAATGCAGTGGCAATAACTCAATGTGTGCTGCAATATCTGAGAATGGTTTGAGTACGCATATTCCTACACTCGCCCATACAACACACACAAACTCTTGGACACCCTCTGTAGAGATCTTATCCCTAAGAATGGGAGAGGTTTGGTAAGGCATGACTTGTGTATTGTCAACTTTTGTAAATGCGTGGGATGTCATGTAAGCTTCCACCATGCAAATGTCATCGGGGAATGGTTTGCTGTCTACCAATGGATGCTGATGGTGTTCCTTCCACCATCTTCCCCATTCATGAATCCAATTGAGGAATTCTTTTCTGCATGGAGGTGGAAGGTGTGTGACCATCTGTTTCAAGACCCAATGTCTCTGCTTGCTGCAATAGATGCTGCTTCTGATGACATCTCAGCAGAAGGTTGCGGGGGACAGTTGCAGAATGCAAGAAAATTTTCCCCTCATTGAATCAAAATGTAAAATATCAGGTGTGATGTTAATGTCAATAAAAAATCTGTGACCAGACAGACAGGTTACCCAGTGAGGTGGAGTCTTTACTGTTTTACATTGTTAGGGTTTACATTATTTTCCTTTTTTTCTGTATTGATGAATTTTTGTATTATATTGTGCTGTGGATGTTGTTTGTCTACTGTGGTGTGAGATAGTTACTTTATGTAAAGAAAATATAGTAAAAATTTCCATGTAAATGTGAGTTCATTGTGCATTGTAAAACCTTGTACTGTTGAAATCTGCATCTGAATAATATTCAGTTTGCTACACAATAGCATTCATTTAGGTATACAAAAAACATTCTAGTACACTAAACATTCAGTGTCAATGAAGAAATAGGACCAGACTGAAATATGGATGTAAGGAACATTGCAGGGGGGCACTGCCATACTGACATAACATCTCAACATTTTGAACACCATTGTGTACACAATGCCAAAGGAAATTTTCACAGACTTTTTAAATGAGACAAAAACTTTGTTTTGAAGTATGAGTTAAATGTTTTGGGTGCGTTATGACCTCCTGCAAGTGAGCTGAAGGTCAGCTGTTATGCTGTACCACAAACTCTGTTTTGAAAAATGCAACTAGAGCTTTGAATATTAACAATGTTTCAAGAAATGAGCAAAAGCAATTGTGAAGAACTGTAAATGGAGTGCATGTAGCACATGAAGTGGCTATGATGTCAAATCTCTATCCATCGATGATGTAACAGCAACAATTATTGCGGTAGATGGTATGTAAACCGTTTTTATGGTTTGTAAGTAATGGAACAACTTAATTGTGGTGAGATTGTTTTGTTAACTACTTTCCCCAAGGTCCAGGATAGAATCTCAATGTTTAACTGTTGTTTATGAGGCTGCATGCAACCAATATTCAGGCCAACCTTTAATTTCATCTTTGGGCAGCAAGTGTTGCAAAGAAAGTATAATTGTTTTTGCATTTGTATTGAGCCCTTTCAAGCCATGTGAATGATATGTATTTAGCAGTCTCCACAGTTTACCATGTATTCGAAACATATTATTTTGTTTTAGCTGCAGTGTATGTTTAGATTAGCACAAAAGGCATGTGCCAACCTGCTTGTAAATAGTGTGATAACTGTAAAATGTCAACGTATCAAAAAATGGTGTTATAAGAATGTAAAAAAAAGGTTATTTAAAAGTGGCTATAATAATATTTTTATGTTAACAATGTATCAAATGACAATGTGAAACGTGTCACTTGTAGTGATGAAGCCTCAGAGAATTGTCACCTTAATCTGCAGCGCCCCTTCCCTTAGCTTTAACGATCATTATATATCTTATGGCTTTGTTTAGCTTTGTTTAGCTCCCCAGCCTGCAATTTCACTGTTGTGTTGTATTCTTACTTCTCTCATAGTGTGGTTGTTTTCTGTGAAAAAGCCCTTAAAACCCACTGTACACTACCTGCTCAGCACCAAACAGCAGACAGACACAGTTAGCAACAAGTTGGTGAACATACTGAAGCATAGAACCTCATATTTCCCTCAGGAATTTTTAGAGACCCAAACAAGAGTAAAGCTAATAGGACTCGATGTTTCAATCCCTGTGGTAAATTGGCACTTTCAATGTTGGAAGTGGGACTGGAGTGGTGAAGGTATGCACGTCATAGTAGGTCATCAGGTGGGCCCTCCCTCTTTGACATTTCGTTGATAAACCCACGACATCTCCAGAGGGCTCAACGGTGTTACCTGACATCCCAAGTACACCTCTCAGTTCCATACCCTCTTGTGTTCATCTGCCATCCCAGTTGTATTTCCTCTCAATCCAAAGCCAATTGCTGCTACTTTCTGCTGCATTTGACAACGACTTGATTGCTTGTTAGAGGGAGTGACCCCTCACCCCATCTTCTTCAATAGACTAGTTGTAGATGCAGCAACAAATCCCCTGCGTCCCACTTCTACAGGGAAAGTCTTTTTCTTCCAGCCCTTCTGAGCAGCTTCAGTTGCCAGTTCTGAGTAGTTGGTCTTTTTCCTCCCTCTCATAAATGACTTCAACACCATCTTTCCATGGTACTGCCAATTCCACAACAGATGCCAGTTTGGCTGTTGTGGACCACAGGAAAATGTGAGAACTTTCTTATGCCAACAAGTGTAAAGCCCTTGGGTGAGGTTCGTAGTGCATCCTGTTAAAATGTGCCTTAGTGATGCTGCTGCTTGACAGATGGAGCAAGGAAGGTCTTTTCCCCACCACTGCTTCAGGTTCTGTGATTTGGGGAGGGGATGGATCTGATGACAAAATTTAGCCATGATTAACCAATGAGATGGCCTAGGCGTGTCTCTTGGTCTCCCCCTGTCTTCTCACCTCCTCACCCACTTGCTGTCTCTGCACTGATGTTGCCTTGTGCCACTGAGGAGCTTATGGGATAAGCCGAAGACTGTCTCTCCCATATTGGACTTGGCCTACCGCATCCCTGAAGTGAAGAGCAGACTTAGCACTCTGAATGGTTTCAAATGGGGTCTACTTTTCTCCTCGCTGCCACAAGGGAGGGTTGCTGTTCAAATAACAGTATCTTCAGTTTCAGCACGGGTCATGACCACCCTAGCTTTGGTGCATTTTAATTCTTCCATAAGACTTACAATTGGTAATTACAATTTTGCCGTTCTAGCCAGTCCGACAGGATTTAAGGATTGTGGAAGCTACTGTTTCACATGTGTGCTGATCACTCTTTCCAGCTCTTCTACTTTGCTGATTTCATTCACTGTTAAAGGCCATGTGAGTCCTGGGAGAATGCCACACTGGAAGCACCACAGCTTGAGTTCGCCTGGCAGCAAGGGCTTGTTAATGCAATCTATGTACGTGATAGTATCGGTATCCTTAAGCTTTGCATCTTACTATTTACCCAAGTTCTTCACTGACATTTCTGAGACAGTTGGGACAGGTGTTCAGTCAATATGAAATTTGTCACTTGACCATTGCTGGGCTTGCTGTGCTTGATCTTCATCCTTGCCCATGTAGGACAGTTGTCTTCATGTTTTTAAATCGTCCATATAGGGTCTTATCAGTGCTAACCACTGAACAAACTTTAGTTGTTTTCCTCCGAGAACCCATTTTGAGGCTTTGACAATGAGTTCCAGTGCCATAGTGAAGGCCAGTGGGGAGATGGTAAAAAATTGTAAATCCTGGAAGTAATGTTTTTTCAGGTTTGTTATTGTTGCAGGCAACTGAAAGCCTTCAAAAGGCAGTCCGCGGTAGGGAATGAGGAACTGATCTATAGGTGTTGGGCTAGTTGTTGAACAGGCATGCAGAGCCTTTCCTTCTTTCTCAGCAGTCTGATTTTGATGCCAAAAGACACTGGTATGTCCAAGGCATCCTGAGAAGCCTGCTATGAAGCCTTTTGGATCGATGTATCAATGAAAAGGATTTGTTCAAGATATTTTGTAAGTGTTTGCACCAACACCATACAGGAAAACACATAGTTTTTTAAACGCGCAAATGACAGTCCTTTAAGTGTTCCAGATGTTTAATTATTCTTTCTACACTGTCTTGCAGACTGAGACCTAAAACATGATGTTCTAATCATCAAAATCAACTTATATTGTAAATCATACCCATCTTCATCCCCATATGCACCCCAATCAGTGATGTCACAGCTGGTGTTTTTCATGAGCTGTTGGGGGCATAGAGCAGTTTTCTGCCCACCCTTAGAAGAAATCTTGGGCTGAAAAACATCACTGTAGCATAACTATAGGTACAATCTAGAGACAAATTAAAGGAATAACCTGAAAATAAGTGGAAAAACATGATGACAATGCCCCCTTCCATAAGGCACAAGGAGTCACTGAATGGTTTGATGAGTATGAAAATGATCTCAATCATATGCTATGGCCATCGCAGTCACCAGATCTCAACCCAAATTGAAACCTATGGGAGATTTTGGACTGACGTGTAAGACAGCACGCTCCAATACCATCATCATAACATCAAATGAAGGAATGTCTTTCTGGAAACTGTTTCTGTGGCTTGTGGTGGCCCAACACCTTACCAAGACACTGTTTGTTGTTTTTCCTTTAATATGTCACCTGTCTGCGTGTTGAAATCAAAACTGTTGCAATAAAATGTTTGAATAGTTTTCATACTTTGTTCCCAATGTTCTTTAAAGATAAAGTTAAGCCTCAATTTCACACTTGAAGAGCAATTTGATTAAACTTACTCAGAATAACATCAGTGTGAGGCAGTTATGAAAGTGCTTTATTAAGAATTACTGGAACTAAGCGGTGAGAAAACTGATCCTAATGTTTTCTTTAGCCATCAGTGTGCCTCTGCAGATGTATACGTTACCATACTCATTTTGTTGAAATTGATTTCCATTTCTATTACAGTAAAATGTGTTTTTAGTAAGATAAATTGACATCTCTGCCTGTGTTTTCTCCCCCATACCGACCTCTGCTGTATGATTAAACGCTGTGGGACTTCACCAGAATCCGGCTACTGTGGATCGATTGTGGATCAGCTTAATGAAGGTGACATTTTAACCCACCAGTCAGACCCATGTCATACACTCTCCAGGGAGGCCAGAAGTGAAGTGGAGAAACAGGAAGAAACTGATGGATCTGATTAGCTGTCCTTTATCCTTCCATATCATAGATGTGCTTGTGTGTGTGTGTGTGTGTGTGTGTGTGCTTGTGTGTGTGTGTGTGTGTGTGTGTGTGTGTGTGTGTGTGTGTGCGTGTGTGTGTGTGTGTGTGTGTGTGTGTGTGTGCGTGTGTTTGTGTGTGTGTGTGTGTGTGTGTGTGTGTGAGAGAGTATGTATGCACGCGCGCACACGATAGAAACAGTTAATGGTAAAAAGCGCTCAAAGAATGAGCAGACTGCCTTCAGTTGGTTTCAAACATTATATATATGGAAAAATGACTTCTCCTATAAATGATACAGGAAACCTTTGGGCTATGATGCATCATCATCAGTTCATAGTTTCAAACTGTCATCTTTTGTCTTCATTAAAATGATATATGTAAATAGTTTGAAAAGCTTGGCTTACATGACTCACATTGAAGTTTTAGTCTTGCGACACTCCTATCTTGTGTTTTGTGAAGAAAAAACTGAAATGTAATGTTTCACTTTTAATTTTGCCTTATATTATCTTCACTATTATGAATTTCAGCATTATATTTTACACTCTAGAATTCAGTATGAAGACACATCATCCATCCCAGTTCTGGTGCAATTGGATCAGTAGGGTCTAAGATATCACCGATGTTAGATGGATTGAATGACAAATGGACATAGTTGGATCTATCGCATTTCAAATATGATGTAGCACCATGAAATTTTAGATATCCGTATTTGTCCATGGCGTCTTCTTTTGAAATAAGTATCATTCAGGTATCATTTCAAAACAAGTTGTAATTATACCTAAGTTTCACTGTGTCATAATACCATAGTGTGAGATTTTCAGACCTGTTTGAGAAACCACTTGCCATACTTAAAGTGCTTTCTGGAAATGTAAGTGTGACTGGACTATGTAAAGAGACCTCCCAAGAAGAATAACAGCAGAGGTCATTTCAGCAAGTGCTCCAAAAGAGCATATGTTGATGTTCAAATGACAAAGCCCTCTAGTGGCTGTACTAAATACAACAGGAGCAAAGCAGGCAGCCTTACAGAGCAACAAAGTCCATGTAAGGACGAACTCAGGGTGGATGGATGGATCAACAATACATTGGAGTTTAAAACGAAAGACCGCTGCTTGTTTCCTTTTTCAAACCAACAGCATTTTGGTTTTTTTCTTAAGCATGACCATAATCATTACGATGAAGGTCCCCCAAACTTAACGAAGTAGTCATTTTAACCCAAATCACAATGTTCCCTTTCTGTAACAAACAATTCATTCTAACTTAAACAATGATCTTTTCCTAGGCCTTATTAAGTCGTTTTTATTCCTAAACCTAACCAAACCTCAACCACAGCATTGTCTGTTCATAAAACTGATTTATTTTTTTCGACAGCATTTATGCTGATTTTGGACGGCACAGACAAATGATGTTGTCCTGACAATATTTTTATGTGTCGTTCTAGGGCTTGAATTCAGAGGAATAAATCTTACCTTTGTGTGGCTTGTTCAAGTAAATTTTGGAGTGTGGCATCTCCTTTGCCTAATTCTGGTGCACCAGTTAGTAATGGACTTATCACTGGCCCATGAGCCCAGAGGACTGAAAGCACCTACTGTAACAAATATTAAGATCTGCAGTAGCAGTGGTTGTTTTTTCCCTGAAAGGCCACAAAGTTCAGCAATGGGCCTACTTCACATTCAGAAACAAACTTGGAAAGATGACATCTAGTTTCACTCTCATTTTCACCTTCATTATTTATCCGGATTTTTGGGGTTTACAAGAAAGTCTTTTTTATGGGAGGAATCCCAAACTGTCTCCAACCCTTTAGATGAGACAGTCCCAACTCAATCAATGACAGAAATTAATACAAACATTGAAGACAATGTCAATATCACTGTTAAAATGGGAGCTTTATAGGCTTTCTCAAAATAAAAATTATAACAATGACACCAGAAGCCATGGCAACACCAATATTACTGGTAATAATTATAATAATTGTTGTTTATGTAATTGTTTCAGAGAGATAGTTCCACTGTACACTGCACATATTTGCTTGTCTGTGTTTACCAGCAATTGTGAGCAGGTGGTAAAGGCAGATCCACAAAGTGCTCTTCCATCACACAAGACTATATTTGTACATTGTATGTTTTTGCCTTGGAGAAAAACTCTTTTCTCAGACCATGGATATTGCTCTGTAGTCAATATGCAAAAAAATCCATACTGAATATTTGGATATTGTGACTCACTTCTATTCTCCATCTGGCAACTTAACAGCCATTTCATGCAGTTTTTATGCAGACTGTTTAAACTGGCACCTGTCTCAGTGTGAAATGGTGTTGTAACAAATGTGATGAGCCAAAACCAACTGTGGGGTGTTTTTATTTGATTTGTCTACTTATCTGTCCATGCACACGCTCAACTTATAAATCCATTATTCCAACAGGCCGTGTCCTTTATACATTCTGTTTACTGGATTTTCAGTATTACAGAGGTTGGAGACGAGAGCATCTGACATGCAAGCACAGAGTTCAGTGAGAGGACCCGAACCCTCCAACCTCAAAAATCACCTCTAAACTGATCACTGATACAGTCGTATGTGTGCTGAGGAGGTGTTGTGGAAAGCTGACTTTTTTTCCTGATATTCAGAGTTTTTGTCAGTTTCGACAAGTCCGTGTTCCTGTTTCTATATGTGTGCTGTAATCTGCTGAACCATCAAGAACACTGTACTGCTTTTTTCTTTCAGTATTGTGTTTATTCTGTTTTATTTTCCCCCTGCAGCAGAAATTGCAATAAACAGTAATGGGACCCAGTTGATGGAGGTGCAATAGACCTAACAACCTGAAAATTTTCATCATCTTTCATATTTAACCCTCTGCTTTGCCAAACAGATTAATTAATGCTGCAACTGTAACATTGCCAAATACGTTGTGCGTATTGTTTGTGCCATAGCCTGTTAATTGAACAGCCATGCTTTTAATTAACATTTTAATTTGACCTTGGAACTCATTTAAAAAGTGTCTGTATTAAAAGGCAAGTTGGCCAAGGCAACCTGATGGGCACTTGATATGACAAGTTGGACGTCCCTTCATGAGCTGGGAGTGGCACCAATATGCCATGCTCATAAACAGCTCACAGAGGATGTGTATGCCACTTAGCATGCCCAGTGAGTATAAGTAGTTGTATAAATGGAGCATTATCAGTATGACATGTGAAACATATCGGGGACAGTTTTCTCATTAAATTGTCAGTAAGGTAAACAAAGTCCCAATAACTTTATTTAAATAAATGTAAATTCTACTGCCTAAAATCCCTTGAGCATTTCATATGACACCCAGTGCATTTACTTGATACATAGTGACGTAAAACACCTGATCTTTGTTTATTATAATGAAAAACAAAAGAACTGTAATATACTGTATTGCTTTTTAATAGTGCTATTTTTTAAGTTAAGGTATTTTTAATGAAAGCAATGCTTTACATGGAAATAGCATTATTTATGACAATCCCCAACACTGCTGCTTAATATGTACACAAGCTAAAATCGTGTGTAAAATTCTTAACGGTGGGTGTTGGTGTGGTGGTTTAGTGGACTCTGCCTTTTTTTTATTTAATATAGTGCAACATTACACAAGCCTATATGTATATAGTTATTGTTTGTTTATGTCTTTCAATTAATATAAGAATACAATTTATTTACAAGTTTGTTTTAGGCCTGTATCTGAGGGCAGATGTCATTCCTCCTGTAAGATTGCGCTAATAGAGATACAGCAGTTAATATTTATTTGGCAAAAAAATTACTCATCAGCGTAAATGTTCTGTGTTACACTGCGAGGCTGGAGATGTAAGTGACTGGTTATTCATACGCAATAAACGTTGGCCTGCTTCCTTTAAGGCTGCCCGGCAAGGTCATATTTACATTTTATTTTTACATGATCCTTATATTGTTTTATTGTTTATTTTGTAACGTATCCCTGGACAGCTCCCGCATCCCTAGTGGTCGCAGGATCAGCACCTTGGACAGCAACAGTGACACGTTCTTTACATGGAAGTGACAGAATGCTATTGAAAAAAGGATCAGTTAAGTTTTAAGTTCGCCATAGCCTCATTGTGATCACAAGGCATTCAGACAAAGTCATTTGACTCTGCTGGAAAATTACACTGCAAGGGAAATCGTCTTGACAGGTGATGCACATCTGCATGTAAGCTTTTGGTTAATTTCCTGGACTATTCAAGTCAAAGTCCAGTCTGCTCCCAGTGAGAGCTAGCTTTGTTTGCATGTCATGGAGTAAAATCTCGCCTTGTCATGTTTGCAAAATGTTTGGTGGAGCAGGATACATATTTTCTTGCCCCTTTTAGATTTCCATTGGTGCCTTTTTTTCAAATTAAATTCAGCTTATTAGCCTTTCATCTCCACAGCCAAATGACAACCGCATACACATGCAGTGCATTTATATTCAGCCGGCACAAGAGTAGTTAAAATCGGACACCTATGATTTGCATGATGGTACTAAATCGGGGCTGAATCATGGTATTAGTTCGAATATGACAAAATGCTGAGTTACTAATTATGTCCTTTTAAAAAGGTGTTTCCAAATTAAAATTTGTAAATATAGTTGGTTGTGATTGGCCAGGTAGGGCAGCCGTGGAACTCACGAGCAGCACGTTCTCATGTACACCCCAAATGACAGGCACGCAGAGAGGGCCAGTAAAGAGACAGACGGGGCTGGTAAAAACTTTATGGATTTTTTGATGGTCCATCGGCCCGCCGATGCGGCAGCCCACTGGGACTCCAGTCCGACTCTGGATGAGAACAGAAAAAGGATGTGTGTTGAGTGTGGAGGTGGGGCCGTGGGGTCACATTACTTTCTGATTTGTTGAGTGAGCATCTCAATTGCATCAACTGGAAGGCTGCCAGGCTGCAGCACACAAAGAATGAACTTGCTTGACCTTACTGTGTATGAAACTGCCAATCAGATTTATTTACTTATTAATCCAAGGTGCCGGAACGCAATTCCGACTCATTCCAGCCCACTTTAACCCCTGGGTAGCTGTATATATGGTATATGTGTTGGTATTCTGTATATGTACCATCCTTGAATGGGTTGGAGAGGAACGCCCAGTTCCTGAACAACTACTGTCAGGGTGTCTTTGAGCAAGGCTCTGAACCCCCAACCTCCAGTTAAGTCGTATTGGAAGACTCTACTTGTCCTGTGCATCTTCCAGGGTGCAGGACTGATTGAACATAAAGTAGGGCACTTATAAAAAAAAAAAAATCTCCGTGAATTCTTCCTGACTAATAAAAAATGCATACTTTAAATCATTAATGATGCTAATAAGTGCACTTGAAAATGAACGACTGTATTTTGTACATGCTGCCAGCACCTTCAAATAAAGTCAAAGCATGCTGCATTGATTTCCTTAATTGTACAAAATGGACGGGTGCCACAATCACTCCAGTGAAAGTGATGTCTACTTAACTAGAGAACATTTAAAACCCTTACATTTTGGACAAAGAGACCTGAGGTAATATTGACTAATACACATCAAAGACAATGGTAGAGATGAAGTGATTTGTTGGTATTATGCTAATCAAGGAGGGAAATGTGGCAGACCATGAATAATATTGTAGTGTGGTTGTTTTACTTGTCAAAAGTTAACTTTTTGTCAACATTTTCACTAGACACACTGGGGAAAATTGATTGTACTTTTTGTCCTACCGTCCCATACTCCAGAATCCTCAGAATGTCAGCAACATGTATTTTCCATCAGTTTGTGCCCATGACCTCAGTGAGACAGCCCTGCCAGCATTACAAATATTTCCACGGAATTCAGCCTGACATATTTGGTATTTCTAGAAACTATGGGATTGCCACTATATTTTAAAGGTCAGTGAGTGAATCACAACTCTATACAAATCCTGAATGGAGTGTTTTTGTAGTTCCAACAGTAGTTCCAACAAATCCAAATAAAATGCGAAGTCTTCTCTCTATCAGATCATGTCACATTCTCCAGTTAAACTTTCATTCATATGATATCAATCACACATACTGTTGTATAGTTTATACTTATAAACTTATTTAAGAAATTGTTTTGATTCGGGGCATTCAGGACTTGAATCAGATGACCTTGTGAAAAATAATGTGAGTCAAATTCAGCTGCCTACACCTGTAATTTCAATGTGCCAGATACATATTTCATAAACACTTGAGTATAAGATTTGTACTGGACTTGGTAATCGGCAGATTCTTGCTGGGACATCCCCAACATCAGTATAATAATTTAATGAACAGTATGAAATGTATGAAACAAGAGATCATAGATAGAGTCTGTATCGTACACCTGAAACACACAAAAATAAAAGAGGGAAATAAAATGCTTTAGTATAATATGAGATACCATTACTGTAACTATACTTTGCTGTTCATATACTAAAAAGACACAAAGGAGCAGCCAGACTGAGTAGAGGTAAAACTGCTTGGGGACTGCATTGTGTTGCATCCAACCCATGGATGTATTAAGAGAGCTGGATTCGGCACCGCCAATCAGCCTTGTTGCCAGTTCTTCCCAGTGGCCACTCATGGTATTGCTAGGAAAAATCCCCCTGCAAGCCAAAAAGCATTTGCCCCATGGGCCACCATTATAAATGAGACTTCTGTAAAACTGTTGACAGGATGCTCCAACTGCAAACAAGGTTGGTTTGTACTCTTTCTATTGTGAATTTTTAATCCATCTTGGATTTATATTTGTAAAACGTTACCAAAGTCTAGAAAAGTGAGTTTTATTTTTCACTTGGCCCATAGACTTCACCATGGGGACTGAGGCCAGGTGCATTCAATTTATTATTTTTAAGAGAGAGAGAGAGCAGAAGAATACAATGAAGTATGGACAAAACTAAGAAAGAAAGCAAGAAGATATGGCAAGAATATGTAGACCTAAGACTTGGCAACAACCTCAATGCAATGGAATTACAAGTAAATAAGAAAATATATGAAAACGCCACTTTTCTGGAGAGTGTGCATTCACATAATGTCTTCACACTTCAGCAGGGTCTGCAGATAAACTCTAATCGTTCTTTAATTCTCTTGTTTTGAATTCTTAAAGGGGCACTTCATTGAAAGCAAAAGCCTGATTTATTATGCACATCATATATTTTCCCATTTGCTGAGCCTGCTGCACTCATGCAGGGAACCAAGCCCATTGAAATATGCTTGTGTTATTGTCATCATGAGGGGACCCAGTGGAAATATTTAGGAGCCGCGAATCAACGCTCAAGGAGAATAGATATTCATTTCTTTTCTAAATTCCAGTAATTACACAAGCTCCCTCATATTTACAGACTCGACAGGTTTGTGCTAATCTTGGACAGTTAGATTATCAGAATACACATTTGGCAGGACCTCCTTGCCATCCTGCTGTGAGAAGGTGTCTGAGAAGACTCTCTGAAATTGGAGGCTGCAGATTGAACACATATAATTCCTGCGGCTGCATTAGGGCTACAGGTATTTAATCAACTGAACGGAAATGAGCCACCATTCCAAGAGCAGCTGTTGTACCTGCCAAACAGAGGCAGTGAATGTGCAGCAAAAAACTGATTACATTCAGTGACATATGAACAACACTTTTGGTACAGACTGGTTAATCTAACCCATTATACCTCTGCCTATCATTGTATTAATATTATATTAAAAGCCCTATTTTGATGGAACAATGCAAGGTGTGTGAAAGGTGTCTTGTAATTTGGGAAAGCTACTGAAGATTTTAACTTTTATTTATTGTTTTGCATTGATAGCATGACCAACAGAGAACAGCAATGTAGTGTTTGAAGTTTTGGAACCGACTGAAAATGTTGGGACTTCTTCAGCATGCATAGCAGACATGCAATATAAAACATGGTGTAGCAGGCAAATTTAGTTCCAAACAAAGTGCTTCATAAACAGAATCATCCCAATGGCACTGGCCAAAATAAACAAAATACAGCCAGCCAATATTTACTGTAAAGTAAGGGCTTTGATTAAAAAATATAGAAACATAAAATAGATATCTTGCTTTTCGGGAATGACTTGAGTTTGGGCTGACGGGCTGCCTCATTTACCATGGAGAGGTCACTTATGGGGTATCTATCACCTGGACCGGATCCTACTTCAGAGGCACTGGGGGCTTGGGAGGCAGGTGAGCCAGGCTCAGTGTGCTGTGAGCAAGGGGAGGGAGAGGCATTTTCCACTGTATAGCCTGGAGATTCTTTGACCTTGATGGCTTTGAAAATGCTCAGAATTTTCTTCATGGGACGGTCTCTTAAAAACAATTAAACTAAAAGCTCTGTTTTTTCATATACACCTGGGAAGTTTGTAGACTGTTTGCCTTTACGCCTGGAATATATATTAGGAACTAGATACCGGACTCAAAGATGGCAACCAATCAATTGAATGAAAGTTGCTCACCTGAGCCAAAAAAGTTTTCTAGCTTCTAGGTTGGCTTCCATGTTGTGCAGCCCACTCCACATATGCATTAGTGTTTCCCTGCCGGCCCTGCCTGCGCATTCCCCCTCAGCCGATAGACTTTACATTGGGATGATGTCACACAAATAAAACTCTTTGTAGCTGGATGTGTCCTGTCAACAGTTATATAGACTTCTCTTTTATTATGGGTGGCACTTGCACAAAATTGGGCTGTACAGGCAGAAAAGGACTTGTGTCTTAAATCACTAAATCACAGTCAAAAGAGAGAAAACTTCTTGTATCAACATTCATAGGCTATAAAAGGCTATGACGTGCTCAGTGGCACAACACGGTAGTTATAGTCATTATAGTTTATACTTTATTTCATTACAAAAAGTGAGGAGAATTCAAATTTCAGTTTGACTTAAAGAAAAACTTCCAAATTGTAATGTTGGAAAAATACAAATGTATGCTTTTGTTAAGGTGTAAGTGCTATATATGCAACTCTTAGCTATGTTGTATGGATTGAAAAGAAACCAAATGACAAAAAGAAGAGCCTGTACATGTATGTGAAATTAACAAAATTAGTCCCCCAGTACGTAGCATCGTCATGGTGTTTTATGGACTGAGAGAAAAGCTTAATATTGTCTTGTTAGGAGCACTATGCCCATAGGCTTTAATGCCACCCATTATACATAGAGAGAAGGGAGGATAAAAGGCTTAACACTGTGTTATTGGGTTCACTATCACTATGGCTCTAATGACACTCATTCACGTTGTTCAACTGATTACACCTCATTTGTGAGAGAAAGAGAGAGGCAGAGAGATGGAGCGAGACAGAGAGAAAGACAGGCGGAAATGTGTGGAAACTGACAGAGGGAGAGAAGTTACAGAGAAAGAGGGAAATTGCTGGAAGTGCCGGACTGAATACATCATTTATCAGAATTATACAGAAGAATTATGCTGCACACGCTCCGTTTCAGTCACACACACGCACACACTGTGATCCAAGCAGGGAGCCAGTTAGCTGCTCTGCCAGCCTAACTGTAAAAGTCTAAAGGCGCACTAATGCTGTATGTGTGTATGTGTGTGCATGTGTGATCTCATGCACATACTCACGGGAAGTCAAAACTTTTTACCTAGTGAAAAGTTGTGTATATGAGTATTTCAACTTGCATGCACATAGGTGTGTGCTATAGTTCATTTTAGCGTGCACATGGCTTGTGTGTGTGTCGCTTCTCCTCAGAATAGTGTCACTGAGACTCAGCAACCCAAGACTGTAAGTGTTATTCATTTACTTCCCAGCAGGGGCTTGGCTATCGCCTTGTTAGCACTGTTTCTAAAGCTGTTGTCAACAGAGAGACAAAAAGGTAGAGGACGAGACCAATGGAAGGAGACAGAAAGATAGAGAAAAATACACAAATGGAGCCAAAAAGATAAAGTTTGTGGAGATTACTGAGGTTATGTTGAAGAACTGAATAGTTTCAAACGTCCTCAAACCAGAATCTTACATCAATCCTTAGTACATTAACCTCTATGTGTCTAATAGACACTCCCTGCAAAAAATTCCGAGCTAGCTGCATGGCTCTAGGGCTGGCAATGTTGGTTTGTCCTTCCACCATTTTGGTCCAGACTGAAATATCTCAGTATATATGTAACAATCACATGGCATGGCATGAAACTATGTACAAACATTCATGGTCCCCAGAGGATGGAGCCTACTTGCTCGGGTGATTCCCTGATTGTTCCTCTTCCTCTACCATGAGGTTGACATTTTTGGTTTTCAGTGAAATACTTCAACAACTGCTGGATGGATTGTCAAGAAATTTGGTACAGATATGATGGTGATACCATGGTGCCCAGAGGATGATCCCTAAACAAGTTGGTGGTCCCCTGACTTTTCATACAGTGTCACCAGCAGTTCAAAGCTTTCATTCATCCTGTAAAAAACTGGAATATCTACTAGATGGATTGGCACCAAATTTAGTACTGACATTCCTGTTTTCTTGATGATGAATCCTAACAACTTTAATAATACCCTGACTGACTTGTCCTCTAAAACAACCATGAAATCGACATTAGTAAAATCTCTCAACATCGACTAGATGGATTGCCATGAAGTTTTTACAGAGATTCCGACATTTCTGCATAATGTTAGGCTTGTACTGAAAGCTGACAAGACAAAATGTTTTTCTTTCTCATGAACCCATGATTCCAGTTTGCATCTCCTCATCCAATGAAATAAAGACGTGAATTTGGCTGGACAGGGGACTCATTTTTAATCAGCGTGTAGAGTAACTGGCACAGAAAGTAAAGCTAAAAATTGGTTTCTCATATCAGAATAAAGCATGTTTTTGTCTTGAGGACAGGAAAATGCTATCATGTTTGTGCTCGACTATGGTGACATCCTTTATTCTCAAGCTGCACTCTCCACCTTAAAACAACTTGATGCAGTATTATTGTGCTTTGCGCTTCATTACAGGAGATGAATATCTAACACATCACTGTGTACCGAATGAAAAAGTAAGTTGTACCTCACTAGCAACAAGAAGAGAACTAAATTCTGTCATCTCTATGTATTAAGGTCTCTTGCAAAAGCTGCCTCAGTATATCACCTCTCTTCTCAAATTTAAACCCAATGCTCACTAAACCACATCTCAGGCCTGTGGAACTGTAGTTACCTCAAGGGTAACTTGAACTTGGGAAGACTGGAATGACGTACAGAAGATTTTAAAACTTGAATGAATGAAACTTAGCTGATTTTAAAGCTTTTATCTTAGAATCTAATTAATTATGTCTGTGATTGTCTCTGATGCTGTATGTGCTTTCGTTTTGTCTGGCTATATTTTTTTATGTTGTGTGCTTGTGTTTGAATGGTTATATTTATTGTTTGTACATAATATTCCATTTCTTTTTGTCTGGCTGTATTTATTTTTCTTTCTCTATTGCAAAAGAGATCTTGATCTCAATGAGATTATCTGATTAAATAAAGGTTATATACACAGTATGTAATGTATGTCTCCCACATGATGAATTGTAATTTTGGCGATGCCTCAACTTTTAACAAGCACCATCATCAGGTCAAAATCTAAATTTTTCCAACACTTTGGTTTAAGACCAAATACTTGCAAAATTTGTTTTGTGCTTATCAGCAAGTGTCTATATACTTATCCAAATAGCAACCTTGCTAAACTAAGATGGTGAACATGGTAAACATTAAGTCTGCTAAACATCAGCATGTTAGCATTATCACTGTAAGAATGTCAGCATGCTGACATTATAATTTAGCCAAAAGCACTGGTGTGTCAGGACACTGAATCTTGTTTCTATCTTGTTTGTTTAAAATAAGTACATAACAGGAGAACTAGCTTTTTATCATGAATCAGGGCAACTATCATGGCTGAACAGAAAAAGAAAGCAGCGTGTTTTCAAACTCCAATGGGTTGTGTGTGGACACTCATCAAGTGATGAATGAGTCACTGGTATTGATCCAATCGCTATCAACCCTTACGGATACATCAAGGACATTTTGTGTAATGGGCAGTAAAAACTGTGTATTTTATTTCCCCTTCCATGGAATACTTTGGCTTGAAAATATCATATTGCTTTCATTTCACTGTTTGCAACAACCATAACTGTATGGCACGCTCTCTTTTCTGTGTAAGTGAGTGCATATCAAGAAACCACTATTGCCGGAATTGACTCATTACAGATAGAAAAGCAGAATTATTTGTAATGTCAGGTTATTTGTCAGATTGCTACTGAGGTTAGCATTTATTTTCCAGCTTGGTGGTAAGTTTCTGCTGCTTAGCCAAAGGTAGTGGGAAAGTATACTGACAGCTATTCTACTAATGACAACAGAGAGGCAGAGCAGTTCTGCTACATTATCCGTGACAAGCTTGGAGTAGAGCTCTTGCTCCTTCATGCTTATGGGAAGCAGCTGTGGTTTCAGCATTAAAACGTCTCCATGCGCGCCTAACCAAGATGATGTTGACCATCTGACCCAGAATATCCTAGACTAAAAATGTGTTCTAGCTGGTCTGGGAGATCCTCAGGATCCCCCAGGAAGAGCAGAATGTAGAATGGAGAATGTGGCTGGGAAAAAGTACACCGCTTACTACTCTGCTCTACTCTGAAAATTTTAACAGAAAGTACTTTGTGTTAGAATTCCATTCCGACATTCCATCAACAATTTTGTATTGTATTAAGTATTGGACATATTTAAATATCTACCTGATGATTGCACTAGAGGAATAGTCGAGGAATCATCAAAGTTATTACAAGTCATGCTGAGGAGACCTTCAGTGTACAAAAGTTTACGACAATCAATCCAATAGTTCTTGACACATCTTACTCCAAACCACAATGTCAATCTTATGGTGGTATTGCAATAAACTACAGGGTATCGCCAGTGAATGTCTGGATAAAATTTAATGGCAATCCATCCAATGGTTTTTGAGAAATTTCAGTCTGGACCAAATTGTTGGGTTGGCTGACTTACACTGCCATCCCTTGAGCAACACAGCTGACGTGGCTAAAACTTGTAATCAGTAACATAATTGGAGTTTACCTTGATAAACCAAGTGAAGATTCCTGCTGATACTTCTATTTGATTTATTTACCTCCATAAAACTTTGAATAGAGGCTACCCATCTTTCTGTCATCCGTGTTGGCAAAATAATACATACTGTTGAAATAGTCCCACAATGGCACCTAGTCTCATTAAAACACATTACAGCTCAAAGTATTGGGGGAACCGGCTCAGTTTGGGCCATAGCCCATTTTATGTCCCAAGCTCAAGTTTAATGAGATCAGTGCATTAGAATACATGGAGAGCAGTTATTTAAAGTTTTGCAGTGTTCATTGCTTAGCTACAATGGCTTTGTGCTTGTTTGAGGCCTGAACCACTTAACATTTACATTTCAGGCAATCAGTTGACACTTTCAGCCTGAACAACTGAGGGCAACAGAGAATAATTTTCAAATATTAGATCCCACTTGGATCCCACCTGGGACACTTGGCACATTTTTGACCCAATACATGAAAGAGTATGCTCTTAGACTTTACAGGAAATTTCTAGACTGGTTACTGCAGATATCTCCTGCAGGTAGTTAAAAGTCACCATAGCAAAAAGTCTTACAAAACCAAAAAGAGTTCTGCATTAGCAAGATATAAATTTGTCAACATCATCTGCAATTTTATCTCAAATATGCTCTAATGCCTGCATTAGATAATATATCTTTTAGTTGCCCTACTTGTATCAATATGTTGTTTCAGTTGTATTCTTATCTATATCATACTTTTTTGCTGCTGCTGTAACATAGTTGTCCCCTGGGCAATCACAAAAATTTCAACAAATCTTATCTTACTGGGAATAATGAGAGAGGGTTTTTTGTTTTTTTATATACAGTGGTTACTAATATTCGGATATTTCCTGTAAGGCTTTCCTCAAAGAAGCAAATGCAGATAATTGTATCTCATCATCTAATTTTGGATAGTGTGTGACTATAAAGTCATGCCTTGCAATTTTGATACATGTTGTGAAAGGCACTGTGAAAAGAACTTTGTATTTTTTAAATTCCCAATGTTCTAACAAGTTATACTGTTGCTAATAAGATGTTTCTAATTGATGCTATGCTCTCACCACTCCATACCTACTTGCTTACTACCTAAAGCAGTAATGTGTAGCTACAAAATCCAAGGCCAAGAAGCAAATCATTAATTAACTATGTACATTAGTTTGTGGGGTTTCTGGTTACATTAAAAAAAATCCAGTTTACGACTAGCACATCTTGTTTACTATGTGGAGGCTGGTCCTGGATGCTGTCTGAGTTTAACATTAGTGGCTCTATTCGGCTCTTTATTGTATATTGAAAGTTTTCACCCTCACAACCAGTGTCACAACCCCAGCCAATGTTAGCTGAGATAGCGTTGTGTTTGCCAAAGATATTGGCTCGTCTTCATCCTACAAGCTCTAACTACTGTAATGTCAAAAAGGAAAACTATTCGAAAATAAAAAGAGGTATTTAAGCTAAGCAGCCAAACAGAGTAACAGTATGATCTTATGCGCTGGTGAGGATGCTGACTTTTGCCTGGGACATGCAGCTTCAGGCTCAGACTTTTAGCATGATATTGTGTATTTAGCCTTTAAGTGCATATTTAAGATCATTTTTACGGGATCGTCGTTTTAAAATGGGTCAGCTGGAAACTTCAAAAGGTCAACCAGAGATGGCAATTTCAACCAACTCATGGAGCCAACGTTAGCTTAATTAGCTAGCTAGCTGATAACGTCTCCTAGAGACAGCTTAAATCGCTGGATCCAACTAGAAAAGAGAATTCTGCTTTTGTCTACCTCTATCTACAATCAAGAACCCATTGTTTTAAAAATTACTATGAATTTCCAGAGGTAAGTCTGCCACTGTTATCACTGGGAACTGCATATGTGCAGTGTGACGACAGGAAGCTTAACAGGCACAGCAACAGTAACTAATATGAACAAATGACAATATGCTGTGAATCTGCATTACATGATTATCATAATCATAATCAAACCAAATAAATTGCTTGGCATGATTTTCATTCTGGCTACCTTGCCATAAATTTAGGAACATGCAGTGGTTTTACCAGCACGTTTTAAATGTTGGTACTCACATCAGATAGCAGTTGGTCCATCTGAGGCATTTTCGTCTTCCTGTAACCCACCTTCAGCCCCTGACAGAGTGTTTGACAACCACAGCAGATTCAGTTCGGTAGTGCTTAGCAGTCAGAGGAATAGCTCTGTGCCTAGTAGGGTGTGTGATGTTGTCAGCTTCTAAAGCTCTAGCCTGTGTTCACACAGCGAGGCTCAGTGAGACACAGAAATTGCGTGGGAATGTGTCTGTCAATGTGCTTTGTGTTAGTTTTGCTCTGCTGAGCACCGCTCTAGTTTCACACAAGTCTGTAGTCTTCTCTGTCTCAGTCATCTCCCGTCGTCTTCTTCATTTATTTTCCCATGGCTTCTCTCTGTTTTGTTCTCTGATGCTGCTGATTTTCTCTGACATTATTCCCTACTTAAACTATATCTTCCTTTACTTGTTAAGAAAAATGCTGTAGGTCCGGTCACAATGCACCTGCGCTATCAGGCTAAAATTGAGGTTAACTGGGTCTTTTAGGCTGTGTACCTTTCATGACCCCAAACTCCAAATACCTGCCTTAGTAAGTAATTTATCTACTAACACATTTGTCTGATTGTCTGTAGGCTAATAAGTTCACCTGCCCACTTGCGCTTTGTTTGAAGATCAGTAGAACTTCTTGGCTATGATAATAAGAGATTCTTGAATGAAATACAACTCGGTCTGTAATTCTCTTCTGGGAATAGTATCATGTGGTGAACTATATGAATGTCATACAAAGATGAATAAGTGGGAAAACAGTCAATAGAGTGGAGCTGACTCGCCAATCACCACTTGAATCTGTCTGGATGGAAAATTAGTCTTAATCTATCCTTGTTTAGGTGAAGTCAGTAGTCTGTACGTATTAGAAATGCCTCAAAGTTCTCCATAGAGGGCAGCAGCAGTGTGTCAGCCAGAAGTGAAACTGAGAAATTCTGTTGAAATGGAGAAAAACAACCTATTCCCCTGAATGTGTGGGAAAGACATTCAAGGGAGATTGGCAGCATGAATGTGCAGCTGAATAATCTGCAGAAATGATGTGATGCAGTCATGTCAACTTGGACCAGAATCTCAAAGGAATGTTTCCAACATCTTGTGGGATTCATGCCACGAAAAATCGAGCCTGTTTTGAGAGCAAAGGGAGGCCCTACCCAGTATTAGTATAATGTTCCTAATAAAGTGCTCTGAGAGTGTATACAGTATATGGCTATCTATTGGCAAGAAAGCAAATACACCAAAATGTCCCAAACTGGTAAACTATTCCTTTAACATCCGCATATTAAAAATCACATTAACACAGCAAAAAAGAAAAAAAAAACATCAATCCATTTATGCTAAACTTGACTTGACATGAGCGTTTTTCATTTTGTCAAACACATTGACACAGTTCCTGTCTACTTCAAGCATCCTTCTTTTTAATTGATGATTTCACGAAGTTTAATAAATTCTAAATAAATTTTATAAATTCTTCTGATTCTTTTGGTTTTTCAAATGTTTTATGAGGAAGGATATGCAGTAAACCTCTTTCTTTAGGCCTTAAGGATACACACAAGGAATTTTGATGAAAAATGGTGAATGTTAACAATAACTTTGTTTGCAATAAAACAATCAAAAGGGTACCTTTAACCTCCCCTAGATTTCTTCTAAAAAGTACTTAAACAGTATGAAATTTCCTTTTTTCATATAATGTAAGAATTACACATTTTATAGTAATATAATAGTAATATAAATATCTGGAGTGCCTACCTCTCTCAGCAACTGGTTTGGATGAAATGCGACCGGTCTGTGGTTATGAGAGACCCAGGTGGAACCAGGCTACTCTAGTGGAACCCTGTTGTGAGTGTCACTGTGTCTATCTCCGCTTTATCATCAAAGTCATCACTGTCTCTGAGGGTTTTTGCTGCCATGGCCTGTCCTCTTCCTTGTACACGTGACTTAAACAGGTAAAAGGCGACAGTGACAGTAGCATCGACATCCTACTAGTGAGAAAGAACCTCATGTGGACAGTAATGTTGTTGGTTTGACTTTTTCAGAAGCTTGACCCAAGTGTTTTGATGTAATTGTTGACATTTGGATCCCATGGTGTACAAACTGCTGCTCCCCAGTAGACTGATGGCTCCTTGATTGGAATGTTTGGTCCTGCTGAGAGGTTAAAACGTCTTCCTTGGACATCCTGGAGCTGTGTTGTTGGGGGCTGAGGCACTCTCTGTGGATGCTACACGCCAACATTCATTACCAAAATCATCATCATGCTTCCTCTGTGCTCCAGCTCCAGCTAGATCCTGTTTTTTTTCTTACCAGGGGGTGTCTGCAGGGACATTTTCGGGAAGGGGGTTCTGTAAATGGGTTTATTAGGCAAATTACAGGGCCCTGAACCTTGCACATTTGGACACTTGTCAGAACTATACTTTTACTTTTTGCTCGAGTATTTTTTTTAGCCTTTTACTTCACTACATTTGCCAGACTGCACCTGCCTTTTGAGTAGCCTCAGGAGGCAGGGAAGGAAGAGTGGTACTACCGAGTGGGGCGGGCTGCTGCTGCCCCTGTTGCTGGCGGCCTACTGGCATAGATCTGAGAGGTGCAGGTGTCAACTTGTCAGCCGTCATTTCTGTCCCTTTTTCTCTCTCAGGCCCTTAGCTGACTCAGAGGAAGGTTTTGAAGAGAAATCTAATATCCACTTTTGTTACATTGCCTTGAACCGTCCACTAGCTTAATTTGACCTCACTTGCTAGCTAACCAGGTCAATGTGCGCATGAATGCCCATCAAAAGTTCTAACATGCAGTACGTGACGTCTACATGAGGGGACAAGTTTATAATTTCTGGAAATCCCATCACTAGGCTATGGAAGCATATATTCTTTATGTTGTAAGGAAATAAGAAAGACAGAAATGAAAGTCAGACAAATTTAAGCACCAATTCTTTATTTAAAAAAAAACGTTTGATCCAATAAAAGAAAGCTATCGATGTGAAGGGGGGCTGTCACACCCCCCGTAACCCTACTTCCAACATCTATGGGTGTCTGACTGTAAACAAGATGTATATTTCAGGGCTGAAACTAACAAGCTGTTGATTATTGTTTCAAATGAACAGCAATAATATTGACTGTAATAATTTCAAGATAGCCCAGTGTGTGTGTTTGAACAAAAAAAAAAAAAAAAATAAAATATAATATTTTTTTTTTTTTGTTTTTGTTTTTTGTTTTTTTCTTAAATTACATATGGGGTGACTTTTCAGTTAATCGCAAACTGTGTGATGTAGTCAATTCACCTACGCTGGCCTGATGAGACAATGAGATGGTATTATAATTTCAAACTTGTGGCACCACAAATCAACAGCATGATGCTGAGTTAAAAATAGTGTCTGTCAGTAGGGCAGTGTCACATGAACAGCTTGTAAACTGATGCATGGATATAAGCAGTATTCATCCCACATAGCTGCCCTGAAGGTGCTTGTTTCCATGTAAAGGTTTGGTCCCATTTGAATTCAGTCCAGTGAAATGTATTCACAATTTTTGTAGAAACAGGTGGTGATGGATCATTTTTGATGCACGTAGATCCCAAGCAGATGAGCTGCTAGCACGCCATGAGCTAAGCATGATTAGCATGTTGAGTAGAGAAGATAAAAAACATTTGTCATTGTCTGTTCCAACAGATGAGTTCAACTATCTTTGTTATGCTATGTTTTCTAGTCTTCTACCACAGTAGCCTAGTATACATAACACAGTTAAAAAAAATCAATCTGTAGGGACACAAGAAGCATTTGTACAGATTGAATGTAAGAGTTCAACAAACATGAGCTCTGACTTTTACAGGAGCTTGAGGTGACATTGAGACATCACTGGAAATGCATGGCTTCCAGCACCAGTGATTAAGTTAGAAAGCAAATTTACAGGTGTTGGTGCAAGTGTGACCAGTGACTCTGCTACGTTTTTTTTTTGTGTGTGTCTTTTTTTGTTTGTCTGAACCTCATCATTTAAACTCTGGTGTGCATTGAACAACAACACCTTACCAAGATTAATTAAAGAGGAGGTTCTCAGTCCGCTTCCAAGCGAACTCTGGTGTGGATCAACAGTAAGATTCTGTTGTATTTTATAATATATATGGCATTGGTATGATATTTCATAAGCTATAGTTACATTTACGCGTTGATCATGAGAAGAAGAATTTAATTTGCTAACCATGTATGCGCATTAACATGTGGGTCAGGGGATCAGAAATAATGCATATAACCACCAATTTTCATGAGGTCTTTTTGACCCTCAGAGGAGATAAATATTAGTGTGAATACAAAATGTCGTATTTTTTAAATTTTTTTAATTATTGTCAAGATCAAGGAAATCAAAACTACAGGTATCAAAGCAGACTTAACTACCAGCTGATACACATATTTACTACCTGAGCTCAGGAACCTGTACCTCATTAAGCTTTGGAAAACATGACCTGTTATAAAAGTTTTGAATATTTGTAATTGTTTAAGGAAATGCAAAAGGTCAGATTGAAAGATCTTGAATATTAGCTCAAAATGTATAAGCTCTTGATATATTCAGCCCCATGAATATCTTTTCCATTTAATTCTTCAAAAACCCTTATCAGTTAAACCCTGCTCTCTTGCTCAGGCATCATGAATGAACCAGTTCATGTCAGGTATCACCTAGAACTGATGCCTGCTTCCACTCAGCTCTCTGACTGTATTCATTTGCATGCTTTTAGATGGATTTTGAAATCTTCACTGCTGGCTGAGCTCTCCCTCATTGCTTTAAATCCACATTCATCACAAGCTAAATTAACTGTAGTGGATTCACCCTCTCCGTTTAGATTGTTTAGTCGTAATGACAGAGTATTAACAGATGCTCTGGCAGAGGAGAGGAAGAGAGGCGAGAAGATAGTTTCCAAAGAGCCCTGTTTTATTAATGTTAACATGGTCACTGGGCAGAATGATCAGTCTCCTTCAAGCATACATAATAACTATAGTATCCAGAGAAAGAGGGAGATAAAGAGCATAAGAGAAGAAGGAGAAAGGTCCAGACAGGTGCAGTGAGGTGAACCACACCGAGGAAATGAGGCTCCATTAAGTTTGTCATCAGCAATATGCCATCAGAGGTCACTGCAGAAGATGACACTCCTTTTTTCTGCCCCCTGCTCCTTTCTCCATGTCTCTCTCTGGGCTAATTGTTTGGATCTTTCCATCTCATCTTCTCAACCTGTCTCTCACCCTCCCATCATTTCTGTATTTAAAAGCCTTTCTATCCATAAGGGTGATTAGAGTGGACTGGAGCGTGTACTCAGCCATCTCTCTTCCCCAATTCTTCCCCTCCCCATCTCTGTATTTAATATGCATGGCTCTAACCATTAAGGTGAATGGAGCACTGTACTCCAGTGTACCTCAATCCATCTCTCTGCCCATTATGCCCACACATTAAGGAACAATTTGAATCAAAGCCTCGCTTTGGGAGAGGAGGCAACATATTCACTTTATCTGATAATGTAAAGGAAGTGAATTTTTATGTGTAAAGCTGTGTAGATAATGGTGAGAGTAAAAAAAATAAGAAGACATTTAAATAGAGGGGTATTTCTCTGATATGGCGACAAATTTTAGGATTATTCAAATTAAGGTGCAGTGGTTTACAAATTTTGTATTATCCAATAATGAGGAAAGAATAAAAGAACAATATATTCCTGTGTTAGGATTTACGAATTGTGATAGACAGAGAGGAGAAGTTGAATGAAATTGATAAAGGCAGTAAAATAAATTATTATACACTAATATAATAAAATTAATATTTTGTAATGAATTCATTTATAGAGATGGACAGTTTCCATTTAATGGCCATTCTAATATATATTGTTTTATTCAGGAATATATTTAGTTTGTATTGGGAACCGTTTGATATGAGTAACATCCAATCTCTAGACGGCCTCTTCCCATTTAAGAAATTAGTCAAAATTAAAGTATAGAGATTCACACTTTCATAAACTATCTTTTAATTTAAAATTTGTAATCAAAATTTCCAAACCCAAACTCACACAAGAAATGGAAACATTTCTGAGAGCAAAGCGAATGGTATGATAACATGACTTGCATTTATTTACTGTTATTTACTGTTTACTTATTATAAGTAATGCTGCTCCTATACCCACAGCCTTTTTCTTTTCTTTCTTATTAAATACAGTATGGCTTCTGTAAAGATTTCTAGCACTTTTTGAAAATCATCTATGTAGATTATACACCAGGAACTGAGACCCTGATATTTACCAAGAATTGTTTAAAAATATACTTGTGGGAACCCGGGATCTTTAAGCATGTTTGTGCTTGTGAGTCTGTGTCATGTCCTGAAACAAGACACCTATTTAAGTGCCATAGAATGTTATTATGGTAACCTAACAACCTGCTACTCTATGGTTTCTCCCAATCACTTTTGATGTTAAAATGACAGCTTAGAGCCCAGCTGTGGAGCAGAATGTTTTTTTGATCTCTGAATTTGTAAATAAAAACTAAGTAGATGGCTTAATAAGTGCCTTAATCTGGCATTCAGGCCCAACTGCCAAATCAGTGTGTAGAGTAACACTGAACAGGTGGGGCATGGAGTGTACAGTACGGTTGTGCTGATAGATGATATCAATGATCGCCAATACCCAATGCCTTTGCCAATGTCAAGACGATATTTGGTTTGTTTACCCATTAATGTATTAAATAATAATAATTATTATTAGTAGTAGTAGTAGTATTAAATTAATATTAAATTTAATTTGCCAACCATAGTTTCACGTCCGTATCCCCCACATATAACCCACATTCGCAACACCAACACACGCACACACAGAGACACATACACACACACACACACACACACACACACACACACACACACTCCGACCAACTGACAGGTAATTAAGCAGAGACATGTACCGTTATATTGGCTTTGTGTCTATAGTTGTTGTTTCAGAACCATGGACAGTTCTGTTTATTGTGTTTTGGTGCCGCACTGTGTTAGTTAAACGGAGCGGCTGAGATCAATAGACAACACATGTCACTTAGTTCAATTTCTTAGCCTGCTTGCTTCTGTGGTTGTAAATAGAACTTTCGGCCCAAATTTCATTTTCTCCTCATTGTAGCAATCCAAAGACAGATGGAAAATGACAGGGGAGTGAAGGGACAATCAGAGAGAGAGAGAGAGAGAGAGAGAGAGAGAGAGATAAAAGCAGTAAACAAATGTTTCTACCCCCCTGATTTTGAGTGATTATTGTGGAAGCTCTGATGATTAAATGCAAAATAAATAAATAAATAAATAATGGCACCAACATAAAACAATGTATGTGTCAGAGAGAGAGAGAGCCCAGTTTTGCTCAGCACATAGGGTAGCCACCTCCCACCCCTCATGATGGTGGTAGAGGAAAAGTAAGGCGATCACCAAAGTCATTAGGATTCATCATCTGGGAAACATGAATGTCTTTACCAAATTTTGTGCCAAACCATCTGGTAGATCCTTAGATAATTCAGTGGATAAGTGAAAACTTATCCACTGAACCTGCTGGTGGGGCTAGAGGAAAAGTCAGTTGATCACCAAAGCCAGCAAGCTTCCTTCTCTGGGGACCATGAATGCCTGGAAGAGATTTCATTGCAATCCCTCCAAAAGTTGTAGATATATTTCAGTCTGGAGCAAAGTGTTCATCCAACCAACCAACCACACAATGAATGGACTGATCAACATTACCATCCCCAGAACCAAACAGTTAGCGTGGTTGAAAGAAAACATTGATGTTGAATGTAATTCTTGATTTTCATATATGAAATTTATTTGGGTAAGAAGTTTATATATCCATGGAATTTTAAAATCACAAGAAGACAATCAATCCTTGTATGCACATCTGTTTATATGGAGATTGAGATAAGGATTTTATTAATGTGTGTGCATGGTTAGGAATAATGTATAATGTTTTTTCCTTGTTGAAGTATCATTCCAATAAACCCATAGCTGCAGGCTACCACTCAACAAATGTCCTTCACGTTTCCATTAAGATAACTCAATTTAGACCGAAAAAGAGACAGATTATGTGAGAAAGGAAGGGAAATGGAGAACAGAGAATGGTGGGGAAAAGGTCACCAGAAAAAAAAAGAAACAAGGAGAGTTAGAAAAGATCTAAATAGTCATCAGAGAGGATGAACATGAGAGAGAAATAGAAATAAATGGTGAGGGAGGCAGAAAGCTGAATAGACGGACATGTTGGTCCATAGAGAGAGACAGAGAGAGAGCAAGAGATAATAAATGATTGTAAATGATCCTTTACTACTGTGCAGTGTGCTGCTCTGAGCATTTTATAAACTGATGAGCCATGAAAGGTGGTGTGTATGTGTGTCCTCCGTGAGTGTGTGTGTGTGATCCTCTGAGAGAAGGCTGTACTCACATTTATTTTTAAGCCCCTGTAGATTCTTCTCCTGCCTGCTGCAATTATGTTGTCTTTTTCCTTCATGTAGAAAATGTGTGAGTGTTTATTTTCCTTTTCAACTGAATGGGAAACTGGTCTCGGATTTTTGGATCCCACTGTATATACAACCCCCCCCCCCCCCCCCCCCCCACATACACACACACATACACACAACTAAGATACTGCACAGGATTCTGAGCAGTATCTTAGGTGTTCCTAGGACTGCGCTCTTCTGGACAGAGACCTCAGATGTTGTACCCGGTGTCTGCTGGAGCCATTCTCCTACTTTGTGGGTCACCGCCCCCTGTGCTCCAATTACCACGGGCACCACTGTTGCCTTTACTTGGTATTTTTCGATCTTCTTGTGTTCCTTCTTCTTGATGTTGCTGTCGCTTGGGATCACTACATCTATCACTACTGCTGTAGTTGGCTAGCCATCACCAGTTTGTCAGTCTGGATCTGGAAGTCCCACAGGATCTTGGCTTGGTCATTCTCAACCACCTTAGGAGGTGTCGTCCATTGTGACCTTGGGACCTCCAACCCATACTCAGTGCAGATGTTCCTGTACACTATGCCAGCCATTTGGTTATGGCGTTCCATGTACGCTGTTCCTGCCTCTATCTTACACCCTGATACTATGTGCTGAACTGTCTCAGGAGCATCTTTGCACAGCCTGCATCTGGGGTCCTGTCTGGTGTGGTAGATCCCCGCCTCCATTGAGCTTATACTCAGGGCCTGTTCTTGTGCTGCCATGATTAGTGCTTCTGTGATGTCCTTCAGTCCAGCCTTTTCCAGCCACGAGTAGGATTTCTTGATATCAGCCACTTCTTCTATCTGTCGGTGGTACATGCCGTGTAGGGGCTTGTCCCTCCATTATGGTTCCTCCTCCTCCTCTGTATCATCGGGTTTCTGCTGCCTGAGGTATTCACTTAGCAGTTCATCTTTGGGGGGCATCTTCCTGATGTATTCCTGGATGCTGGTTGTTTTGTCCTGGACAGTGGCTCTGATGCTCAACAGTCCTCGGCCTCCCTCGTTCCGCTTAGTGTACAGTCTCAGAGTGCTGGACTTGGGGTGAAACCCTCCATGCATTGTGAGGAGCTTTCTTGTCTTGATATCAGTTGCCTCTATCTCCTCCTTTGTCCAGCTAATTTTACCAGCAGGGTATCTGATGACTGGGATATATGGAGGCTTCGAAACCCAACATCTAAGCTGACAAGGAAACACCTACTAGCTAAGTGTTCCAACATCCGCAAATGGCAACTGCTATCACAACTAGAGATTGATGAGGTACAACGAACATGCTACTGCAAGGGGGAGCCAGGACGACAGGTCAGAGGGGAGATGTCATCATTCTTCCCACACTCCAAGATTGGGTACCAAGCCCCAACCAGCCCTTTCGACCTTAAACTAAAAGGGCGTCTGACCTAAGAATGACTATCATGACTAAGCTGAACACCCGGCACCCCTGGAGCCGATTACCAAGGCTAAGCAACAAAGTACCCTCTGAAAGTCTGCTAGAGTTTGTTAATGCAGTGCTATGTACCATCCCTACTAGGATCGTAACTGAGACCAATCAGCTGATATACACCACAGCAACAGTGATCCTAGAGATGCTTGGCTACAAGATAAACACCATAAGCCACAAAGAGCAGTACCCCCCATGGAGAAGGAGGCTGGAGGCCAAGATCAATGCAACACGGAGAGAAGTTAGTCAACTCTCAGAAAGGTATCGGGACGAAAGGGATACCCAGGAAGTACAACAAACTGCCTATTCCTGAGGCACTGGAGACTGCCAAGCAAAGGCTCACAGCTCTGGCTACCCGCCTGAAGAGATACTCAGGAAGCAGAGCAGAAGTCAAAATAAATAGGATGTTCTCCACCGAACCATTGAAAGTGTACTCTCAGTGGTAAGGTAATAACATGAGAACAGATCCTCCCAGGGCTGAGACTGAACAATACTGGAAGAGCATATGGGAGCAGGAGGCATCACATAACACTATGCTCAGTGGCTAGTTGATCTAAGAGCGGACTACAGCAATCTCCCAGAACAAGATCCAGTAACCATTATAATGGCAGCCATCCAAGAACGAGTGTCGGGTATAAAGAGCTGGACAGCACCGGGCCCCATAAATGATCCACACCTACTGGCTAAAGAAACTGACTGCACTCCATGAACGCCTGGTGGCACAAATGGACCAGCTGCTGATGGATGGGACGCACCCAGAGTGGTTAACGGAAGGGCGGACAGTCCTGATCATGAAGGACCCCCAGAAGGGCACGATCTCATCCAACTACCGACCTATAATCTTTGCCTCTGTACAACATGGAAGCTCCTGAATAGGCACGAGGCCAAATACATGAGCAGGGCCCAGAAAGGAATTGGTAGTAATACCAGGGGTGCTAAGCACCAGCTACTGGTCGATAGAGCAGTCACCAGAGACTGCAAGATGAGGCAGACCAACCTGTGCAACGCCTGGATTGACTACAAGAAGGCCTATGACTCAATGCCACGCACATGGATTCTGGAATGCTTGGACATGTACAACATCAACAGGACACTAAGAGCCTTCATCAAGAACTCAATGGGGCTGTAGAAAACAGGTCTGGAGGCCAACTCAAAGCCAATTGCACAAGTTACCATCAAGTGCGGCATATACCAAGGTGATGCACTACCCCCGCTGCTTTTCTGCATAGGCCCGAACCCCCTCAGCCAGATCATCTCAAAGAGAGGCTACAGGGACCAGTTCCGAAGCGGAACAACCATCAGTCACTTCCTTTACATGGATGACATCAAGCTGTATGCCAGGAGTGAGCAAGACATCGACTCACTAATCCACCTCACCAGGATCTACAGCAATGACATCGGAATGTCATTCGGAGTAGATAAGTGTGGTTGGATGGTAGCGAAGAGAGGGAAGATGATCAGAACGGAGGGGTTGAACTACCAGAAGGCAGCATTGCAGATGTTCAGGACAGCTACAAATAACTTGGGATCCCGCAGGCAAATGGGAACCTTGAGGACGCCGCAAGGAAGTCAGCCACAGCCAAATACCTACACAGAGTAAGGCAGATCCTGAAAAGTCGGCTGAATGGGAAAAACAAGATACAGGCCATCAACACGTACACCTGTGAATACACCTGGATCACCACTACCTGATCAGCAGTGGTGATCCAGGTGTATTCATTAGTTGTCATGGTGATGATAGTATGCTTTTTGTGTATTGACCAGAGTGAACACAAATGCAGAACCTGACGAGGGGCGCATGGAGACATACATGGAAGCTGCTCTTTTTGGTCTTGCATGCATACCAAATGTTTTCCACATTTGGTATGCATGCGCACTAAATGAATGTCGAGTAGAGGAAGGTTGGGCATTTCTGTGTTGTCACGACAAAGTCGTGATGTTTGCACAATGCAGTGGCCTACCCTGAATCATTGAGATTTTAAGAAGTTCCCTTTTTGCAAGTTACTCTAAAGATATTCATCCAGACATTTACCACAGCAAGTTTTTGCTCTTTTGTGACCTCTGCAGTCAACTTTTCTTCTAGCTTAGCCCAAATTCTCAAAGTGGATCTACATCACTTTCGCAACGGATGTGATTCTACTATGGCAGTGATGCTAGCTGATCTCAAAAGCTTAGTACTACAAGCTACTGTAGGTCTCTCTTTAAGTCTAGTGAGCAGTATATGATTTATCACTTTTTGAGCCGACTTCATTCTGCTTCTGGGACCCACACACACAAACACACACACACACACACACACACACACACACACACACACACACACACACACACACACACACACACACACACACACACACACACACACACACAAACAAACAAACATACACATACACATACACAGAAAGGCAGTGGAGAAGTGGGAAAACATCACCTTTGTCTGTCCTCTGGCTAACAAGTATAACACATAGCTGTGAACAGAGAAGATGTGTGTATATTGTGTCTAGGCTTGTGTGTCAGCTTAGCCCCCATAGCATCAGTGATAAAGAGTGGTTGACAGTGATTGGAGACTGGTTTCGTGGACACTGTGACAGGGACCGGGATGATTTTAGAAGGATTATCTTACTTTTGTGACAGTTGGACACTTTCCAAAGTTTTGACTAGATTTGTGAACAGGAACAAGCATCTCTGGGAGCTTAGAAAAGACTGGAAGGACAATAGTGGTGTAGACTAGGATTCAACCAAAGAGTATTTGGTTCCTTCACATAGAAATAAAGGACATAAACCAAACAACTGAGGAAGTAATGCAAAGACAGAAAAGCCAACTGATGGGTAAACCAGGATGAATGGATAAATATAGTGAAAGTATACACATACACCAATCAGCCACAACTTTAAAACTAGTTACTGGTTTTAATGTTCGGGCTTAATAGTGTATATATACAGTATATATAAATATGCCCACATACAGTATGGATATACACAGTATATAGTGCATTCAGGAAGTATTCAGACCCCTTCACTTCTTTTCACATTTTGTTATGTTACAGCCCTATGCTAAAATCGTTTAAATTCATTTTTTCCCTCATTAATCTACACTCAGTATCCCATAATTACAAAATGAAAACAGAACTTTTAGAAATATATGCAAATTATTAATAAGGAAAATTCATTACTCAGGATAATGGGACCATTATTAAAAGTTAAAAAGAAAAAGGCAGGTGGGTCCTGCGGCAGCCTGTTGAGTAGAGTTGCTGTATGGACACCAGGAGGGAGTCTGACCACAGTGCCTAAGACATAATCTAAGTCATATAAATTATATATACCTGTATATTAGATAAAGACAACAAGCATGACTTGGCTACCGCCAGCACCATTGCTTTGCCCTTGGCATGTGCAGCCAGTGGCATCCCCATAGCCACCCCATTGACTGTTTATAAAGATGGTTGTGGCAAGGAGCATGGAGTGTTGTCCTCCACACTCCACACATTTTTCTATGTCCATTTTCAATTTTTTTTTTTTAAATTTAACTTATTTCTGAAGTCCTGACCTCCACTCAATTTAAGTTTTTCTTAAAAAAAAAAAAAAAAAAAAAACCCTGTCACTGTGTTATTACCAACAGTGTCTGCAACATACACCCTGTATGAATCTGTCATTGTCATTTTTACAGATTCAGAAGGAAAATAGCGTGGAACGAGTAACCAACAAATTTCTTTGGCAACTGATTTACTGATAATAGTAGTCCAACTCTGTAAAGGCTCTGATTAGTGCTGAAACAGTTACTTGTTTATTTGACAGACAGAAAATTAATCAGCAACTATTTTGATAAAAAAAATTAACTGTTTAAATTATTTTCAAGGAAAAATATGACCATTTCCTAGTTACAGCTTCTTTTTTGGTCTTAGGTCAGTGATATACTTACTTTTACCTATACGTATGCATACACATTGTCTGCTATCCCAGCGTCATTGTTCATATACTTACCTGCATACTTTGAGTGTCTCTAGAGGATTAAAAAGTGTATATACTAGGGGGCAGATTAGGGCCTAATCATCTGTGGCCGAAAACAGAATATCTTTCTTGTGTTCTTCCACTTTTGCACAATGTAAACAGAAACTATGACAACACTTGAGGAGGTTAAAATATTGTTGATGTTGAGATCAGTGCAGATAAAAATTGGCAACATTGTAGATGGCAAGTCAGGTGGACAAACTGTATGAGCTTCTATTCAAACTTTACTCCATTGTTTTGATGATCCAGAACTGCTGCTGACGTTGGCGTTGATATTATTTGTTTATTAAAACAGAAAGAAATGTAGAATCGCTAACCAGCCAACATAGATTTTTACAAGATATAAAAAGTGATATGCAGAGAAATGTGAATTTTTCTTTGTGTTTCTCAGCTTGTCTTTATGCTTCTAAGTTTTCTGAGTTAGGATTTTTATGGTTAATGGACAAATGTTCCAGTGACGGGATTTCTCTCTGCTGCTATTTTACTGGTCCAATAAACTCAGTCATATACCCTCAAGGAACTCTGAGAGGTGACCTCTGACCTCTATTCAGGCAGGTAGCACTCCCTAAAAGTTGAAATTAAAGTTATTTTTAACCTTCATTTTTCATCACTGATTTATGAAACCTCACTCCTAATGACAGCAAACCTTCTGGAAAGTAAGTAAAGATGTCTGATACTGAGAGACTGCTTGCTAGCTAGACTGTTAGCTCATTTGTTAGCATGTTAGCTACATTCGTGCTACGTGTTTTTGTGTCATTTTTGGTAACAATCTTCAACCACATTAGAAGACCTTATCAGTGAAAAAATGGCTTAATCTATATTCAGTTCAGAAATTAAAATAACTGGCGTTGACGGGCCACATTTTTTAAGCAGTGCGAGAGACACCCTCAGCTGGCCAAACTTTCCTTTATCATTCAGTCCCTTTCCTGATCTCCACCATCACCCAATCACTGCTGTATTTTAATACACACAGAGAGTTTAGCTGCTCTCATCAAATCCAATAATTTTTCTTTGTTTTTGTTGTGGGACAACTGAATGAGCATAAACAGTGATTTTACTCTAGCCTATTAATGCTTTTGCCTGTTTACCTGGCAAACCTGTACTCCTGCACTGCTGTGCTGAGGCCATTGTTACTATAAATCACCATATTATGATCGTGGAGTCATCTGGCGAAATCAACATAATTACAGCTTAATACAACACCTGTGATCACCTGTATGTGATCACAGAGAGGGTTAGAGATGCCAGAAAGCTGCTGCACAGCCCCTGGACCCTGTCTGAGCAAGAGTACAATATTGTTTGGACTACAGTTTTGTACATTACTTTAAATCCAATCTGGAGTCCATACAGGAAAAGCCCTGGTTTCATGTGTAGAAAAATTCTGGGGTAGTGTGGATATAGTATTTTTTTTAACTGCTGAGTTTGACTGTTGGCATGCAGAACAGTGGCTTATAGTGACACTTTATGCAAAACTCCACCAATACACTTTAATCATCGTCAGTGCTTCAGGATTAAGATTTTATATTCACTACTAAGCTGTCATATAGGTTTTAAAGACCATAGAACTGCTACAGTTTTCCTGCTTTATTTAGGATGTATGGGCCACAGTGAAACCACAGCGTATGCTCATTTGGTTATCTGACAACAGAAACATAAAAGTAATTACGTGAGAAAAGGTAAACAATCGGTGTGTCCATTAACAGTGCAGGTGATGGAGATAAGGAGAGGAAGAACACAGGAGATAGCCATAATGTGCATGTGAATGCATAGTAAAAGGTTAAGGTTTGTTAAGGTTATAATGTTCAGTTTTGGTTTGTTGTATTCATTCAACTGTATGTGAATTTTGGAGAATGAAGTTTATGGTTCCGATACATTGTACCGCATTATACAAAGAATTGTTTCTGTTATTTAGCCTACCCTCATTCATATAAATGGGGGGGGGGCAAAATAATAGAAACACCCGTCCATATAACACAATACAATTCAACAGCACAACAAACTACAGCCTCAAAAATTATATAGCTTAATCAACACCTATCTGAAACTGTTTCAATACAAACTGAACATTGAAACCCTCATGAGGGTAGAATTTATTACTGTGGTATTAAATTACATTATTTTTAGCCAGGTGTATGTAATAAACTGCCAACTGAATGACCTTATGTGTGATGTGTGTACACTGATCTTTAGGTTTTGTTCTGTTGGTTGAACAAATCAAGCAACTTCAAGCTGTATCACTGGAGTAATAGTTCTGATATAAAAAGAGGCAGGGCTTCTGGGTTCTGTTTACCAGCCTGAGTCTGGTCAGCTCTTACAGTCTGTGCAGTAGTAAAATTCTGGCTGCATTCAGACATTTGCTGAATGCAGACCCACGGAATCTCTCGGGCATGGGTGGATGAGAAAAATTGATGTCACGCAAGGCCTTGCGGCTATCCAGATGCAGAGAGAACTTAACTTAAGGCAGTATACAAAAACAACACATGCATGTATTGGCAAATATCCAGGGCGCAAATAGAAAATAGAACTATTTTCGATGGAAACATCATGTTTCCATGTATGGCAACATTTAGTCAGTAGATCATTGACTACATCTGAAAGCTTCTGTCAAAGACAGCCCAACCTGACCTGCTACAGGTCTTGGATTGAACCAAAAAGTACCCAGAAGGGTTATTTGTAACTTGTGTTCGCTGCATCCTTATTCAGAGAATTAAAAATGCAAAATAATACTGACTTGAATATGACTTCATGGTCCGTTCTGAGGTTCATGTAATATAGCAAGGTATCCTTTCTTAGGTAGAAAATTTTAAACCGATGGCAACTTTGCCTGTGAAAGTCCACATTTCACTGGGCTATGGATTTATGGATTGGCCTGTCCTTAACTAATCCATAGAACAGAATCCAGACCCTGTTCTACAGTGTGAAGACTGTACATTTGTGGTCATGCAATGTGGTAAACAGTAGTAGTTTTACTGGGACTGCCTAATCTGATATTGCTTCCACCCATGGGCGCTACATTTTGCTCCCATATCAACCTACGGAGTTGAATACCACTTCGAAATGCCACTCAACCTGAGAACAGTCAGCGTACCCCACCACCCTACACCTGCTGGGAGACTACCAAATTCATCCTCAAACACGCACAAAAACATACACACACAGTGGACAGTCTTACAATCCTGAGACAGAGTTGGTCCCTTTGAGGAGTTGTAGAATGAAAGGAATAGACAGACACACACACACACACACACACACACACACACACACACACACACACACACAAACACAATGAGACCAGTTGCCAGACACAAGGTGTAGTGTGTTCTCACTACGGCTGTTAATGCTGTTAATTCCTCCAGGGCAAACCTTTTTCAATTGATTCAACCTCTGCATCAGGTCAAGGTTAACAAATTCCACCCAGCTGACTCATTATGTCTTTGTCATGTTAGCTAATACATTATCATTGCTGCCATACCTTTGAACTAAGTATGAATCTAGCAGACATCTAGCCATCTAGGTTGAAGTAAAGAATGGAAGCAAGGTCAGGGTTTTGACACTTTGGTTTTCCAACAGTTCAGTCAAACGAGATGCAATATGTTCATTGGTGAGCTTTAATGGTTCTCCCTATCAGCACCTTTAAACCTTTACTGTTGGACTGACCCCCCACTAGTCTTTATGCTAAGCTAGGCAAAACCTCTTTCGGCACAAACTTCATATTGACGATACAAGTATGAGCACAATGAAAAGAGGAGAGTGTCAGTGTCTCAGTGTCAGTGCCTGTCAGCCAAGCAGTATTAATAGTGCAACACAAAAAGTTAATATTAATACATTATTGTTCATGCATTTGGTCACATCTATTATTCTTCACTCTTAGTCACTCTTTTCTTTTGGTCTTACTTCAGTTTGGGGGATAATCATCTTTTAGGTTTTGGGATTTAGAGTTTCCATAATATGGGGGTTTGTAATTTACCCATTGATGTACAGAAAACTATCTCTGGATGACTTCGATACAGAAGAGAACTTAAAAATGTAAGGATTCTCAGGCAAAGTTCTGGCGTCATAAGGAGAGTCATTTTTCAATGATTTTCAAGTGGATTTATGGACATTTATTTACAATTGACATGAAACAAAGGTGTATGTCACTGAATCTAAAAATATATGCATCATGTCAGTTTGTTAAGATTTGACTAAACTTGAAAACTCCTGCTAAAAATAAATATGGAAAAAAAAATTACCACAATAATGTAAACAAGCTTTGAGGTAAAACTGCAGTCATAAAAAAAGAGACTATTTTAATTTTCCTTTTGCGTGTGTGTGAAGGAGAGGGAGAGAACGAGACAGGGTGAGAGAGGCCTTAAGTTAATTAAAGTTAATAGAGTTAATTCATTTTCTAACCCCAGTAACCCTACAATCCGTCTGTACAGAATTAACCTCACGCATCCTCTCTTTATCACACCATCTCATACGTGCACACGCACTCACAACAATGGTCTACAGACACAGACACGTATACTGTGTGTGCATACACAGTATAATCCCGAACTTAAACCAGCAGCCCTATAAAATCTGATAATTAATCTGACCTTTGACCTGGCTGACCTCTGTAGCTCATCAGTGGTTTGACACTCGGCTCCGCGGTGCTGTGTGGTACTGCAAACCAGACAGGAGGTAATGTACACCCACTGTAGCACACACACGTGCATGCATTTACACCCTCCTATACATAAGAGGATGTAAATACATTTATTTGTTGGGGCTTCAGCATACACACAATCCTTTTTTATATGGACACTTAATGTAAAGAGTATTTAGTTTGTTTAGAAATAAATGCACAAGGTACCTTTAACTCATGGTCATATACTTGTCATATACTAATCCTTGTTACCTGTTCTGGGAACCACAATCCCTCCGTCTGACACCTAATGTTTAGTCAGTATTAAGTCTGGACTTTGGCTCAGGGTCAGTTAGACCGAAATTTGCAAATTTTGCAATATGCCAGCCACAACATTCACTGCATACGCAACAATAATTCATTTCTCGTCTGGACAGAAACCTTTTCCCTCTCCCTGTGGGCTGGTTGTTGACAACTGGAGATACAGAGATTCATTTGGCTGCAGACAGGCTTTAAGGTTATTACAGTGGCTTTAGTTCTGTCCAGATCCGAAAAAATGGTCAGTTTTCATGTCAACATGACTACCGATCAGACAGGATTACTCGTATTTTGATTTAACAAGGTTTTTTTTTTCCTTGTGATCAGTTGTTTTTGTTCCAATTTTTTGTAAGCCATTTTCCTCACTCTTGTTTGTGTGGCTCTTATTGTGTGTGTTTGTTCATTGCTGAAATTCGGAAAGTCTGCTAAGCTCACACATCTATCAAAGCAAGGTCAGATTAACCTTATTAGTTAAACAGCTTGAAAGTACATGTGGGGGCAGTTTTCGTGTGTGTGTGTGTGTGTGTGTGTGTGTGTGTGTGTGTGTGTGTGTGTGTGTGTGTGTGTGTGTGTGTGTGTGTGTGGGTGAATGGGTGGGCGGGGGGGTGCCTTGATTACTTAATTTGAAGACTTGTATTCCTAAACTGTTTACTGTATCTGTCATTCAACTAGTACAATAGCTGAAACTAAATGTAAATTTAAATGTCAGGGGTTGATTTCAAAAGCTTGTGTTGATCACAGAAAAAAGAATGTTCACAGTGGTACTTGCTATAGTTTTAACAAATCCATCACAAGTATTCTCACATGACGCACAGGTTTGCCTTTGATAAAAAAAAGTATGAGGCTGTAATGTCAAATTGGATTAAAAAGTCTTGTTTAATGCCTTAACAGGGGATCAGGGCCTCCTCTACTTTGATGAAGGAATCAATGTCTGGTGTGCTTTGCATTCACTGAATTAAGCTGTGGTGGCATTCTGGGAAATCAGACTAACTGCCTGATGAGGATTCACTGTCACAAAATTGAAATTAAATGGTGGCAGCTTGAATCTAGTGGGAGGGGACAAAAATGTTTGCGTTTGTACTGCAAGTGTGCTAGTGTGCAATCCATAACTGTACCAAACAGTGGCATTATAAAAGAAGCTGCTTACTGTACCGATGCAATAGATAGATGGGCTGAGTTACTTAAGTTCATTATGTACAGATATATACTCTGTGTTTGGCAATATTGTTCTTGAGGACAGTGGCAAAGGTACAACAAGCCCCAAGGGGCAAATTACACAGTAATGGGCAACTGACAGTGTTAACGCCAAATTAGTAATGACTGTTACATTGCCATCATCCTGCTTGAGGACCAAACGGAAACAAATCTCAAGGGGCTGGTAGAGAGAGAGAAATATGTGCTTGGAAGAGAAGTAAGGCAACCTGGAGCTCTAGGGATATGTGGCAGGTTGAGGGCTAAGACATGAAGAGCAAAGACTCTTGGAACTGGAACGCAAGACAACAATGTGAAAGAGAGGGAAATTAGTCATTCAGTGTTTGATGTAAGAAATGGCTTTTATTTATTAGCAGTGGCAATTCTGGTCTATTTATTTATTTTCTGTGTAGATTTAATGTTTAGTTTTATGTGGACGAGTATATTGCATGGACCAAAGCCACATGACATTGCATTGATAGCCTTACCTAGTATGCAATGACCCCAAAACTCAACAAGGAAATACACACAAAACAGCACAAAACCTGTGGTGAGAAGTACATCTACTCAAGTAATGTACTTAAGTACAGTTTAGGGGTGCTTGAGTATTTCCATTTTACTACTACATGTTGCTGCTTTATACTTCTACTTCATTAATTTCAGAGGGAAATACTGTACCTTTTACTCCACTACATTCATCTGACAGCAGTACAATTAAGATTTTACAAAAAAGATTACAATCAGTTTAGAAAATCATACATTTTTAAAAATCAAATGTGATGTCCAACGTTCATGGCATGTTACCCTAGTTTCAGATGTCTATGAGTTGTTAGCAGTTCCAGTTCCGAAAGGTGACTTCCTCTCCAAACTTCCTCTCATAGTCCAAAATTTCTACACCAATATATGTATCAGGACTTTGTTTTTTCTTCTTTCCTGCCCCATTAATCGCATCACGAGCCCTTAGATTTATTACGTGACCCTTTGGAGGGTCAACCCCACATCAATGACAAAACTAACTGTATGTAATAGTTAAAACTAGCTCCAGCTTGACCTACAACAGTAAAATGTTTCTTACACCCTGATGCATCATTATTAGCAATCTAATAATGTTGTTTATATAATAATATATCATCACACGGTTGTGATGAGTTTTGCTAATAATACTTGTGCACTTCTACTTCAGTAGGATTTTTCATGCACAAGTCTTACTTGAAAAGGACTATTTTACATTGGTGTATTGCTACTTTTAATTAAGTAAAGTATCTGAATTCCTCTTCCACCATTATACACATATTCCAATACAAACAAAAGCATACTAAAATTACCATAAAACTGAACAACAAGCACATGTAAACCACGTCACACAAGTCATCTAAAAGAAGGAAGGTGTAAAGTAGGAAAATGTTTTATTTAACACAACCAAGTTTATAAATTCAGAATGCACATACTGTTTCATAAATACATGACCTACATACATTTTTTATGCATCTTCTTAGCATACAAATACAGACCTATATTGATAATAATATAAAGCATACACTCTGACACAGGTACATATATTAGAATCAAAAACTATCAATGCATGTATGAAAAAAATAATTAACACATTATTGTAGTTAGTTAGCTATTAATGATTTAATATAAAGCGCAGTATAAAAACAAAACAAGAATGCAGAAATTCTCACCGGCAACTATAAGACCCACTGCACAGACTCAGTCACGAGCCACACACAGGCAGCAAGTGAGTGAACGTCCAATAAATGCAAAACTGTGGAAATTCACAGTCATTCAAAGCCCCACGGGCTCTGACCCTGCAATCATGTCTGTTGATATCAGCTATAACACAACAGTTTCATAGTCCAGATAAGATGAAATACCTAATATAACCTCTTCAACTATACACCAGGGTCTTAAATACAGGAGACAGCTACAGCGGGACATTTAACCAATAAGATAAAAAAAACCAATGAGCAAAGAGACAGACAGACAGGGGGTGAATCTGACTCACTTTTTTCGCCTTTAAGTCCATTCTTCATTCCTTCATGGAAGTGAACTGCTCAATATCCGTGTCATAAAATGTCATAACTAGGTTGTGATTAGCCAGTGAGCCCAGTGCACCCCGCCTGACAGGTACACTGAGAGGACTGGTAAAGCGACTGACAGGGCTGGTAAAAACTTCATGGATTTTTTGACGGTCTACCGACCCCCCGATGCGGTGACCCACCAGGATTGTCCCGGTATGCCCAATGGCCAGGCCGACCCTGCTATATTTTAATCAAAGGATGCTGGCTTCAGTGGAAAAGGGTGACACGGTGGCCACAGCAAAGAAAAATGTAGTGTCTCTCATGTGACAAAGAAATAGTTTTAATCTTTTTATCTTTGTCATTATTAATATTAAACCTTTATTTATGTAGTATTTCTCAAAGGCACGCTTCACCGACAGTCAATTCAAATACTCAAATCAATAGATCATTTAATCAATTCGATAAATAGAAATACAAACTTCATGGGTGACAGGGGCCGGGAAAGCTGAAAGTAGTTATCTATTATGTCATTGTGACTAATACCTTGATATATCAAGATTATATTCATTAAAAACTATATCGAAAACTTAAGGTTTTTTTTTTTATTCTGGCTCTCTTTGATTCTGTTTTTGAGCAAAAAAATGCTTTAAAAGAATAATATTTGGGGGGAAACCTGTATTTTCAGCGTATAAAATTAAGCTGTTTGTAGCTTGATCACCATGTGCTATTATGAACATATCTGGGTTTACACAGTGACTCAAGAGTGCGGAAATTCTCCTGCATAAAAACTTGTATTGACAGTTACAAGGTTTTCATATTACAGCACTGCTATGTGACTGAGTCATTCTGTTTACATGTGCGACCGTGTGGGGCAACATGTTTTATGTGGGCTGCATATCCTATAACAACACACACAGCTGTGTCACAGACAGAGGGGATTTTATGTAGCTCGGAAACAGAACATGTCTCGCTCAAGGCAAGAGACAACTGAGCCAATACTCCACTGTAATCTTTTCAAGAGACACTGTCTGGAAATGTTCCTTTCACTTCATATGTGAGACTGACTTTGTGGATTCACATTGTTTGCTTAAGCGTTTACACCCAAGTGACTTTTATTTCAGAGTTGCACTAACAGCTCTGAAGCAGAAAAATGTACCCCTGACTGGCAGTTCACCCTTACTACTGTCATTTGTTCACAAGTCAGCCAATTTGTGTCATCTGCGTCCTAGTCTTGTCAGCACTAGAGAGCTTCCCTTGATGACATCACAGGCTGTAAATCGAGCTTTTCTCGGCAATTTGGACTTTGTTGTAGGGATGTTTCCGGGCTCTCAGATCTCGGCAATTACTTTGGAGAGTACAGTGTTATCAAAACGAATAGGAAGGGTGGCCAAAAGACTATCTAAGTGGAGGTTATCAGACAACTCAAAAATATGACTGCATACATCAGCGACTGATGTTGGATAAGTAATTAAAACGGAGTGTAAGAAGAATGTGTACTTTTCTTTTAACCATCAGTCACTTAAAAAGCAATGCAAAAGGCTTTTTTTTCATATACCACCAATCATTTGATAAAAGAAATAATTTATCTATTTTTACCTTTGGAACCTTTATAACAGTAGCTAAGCTAACTCTGAAAATGTTAGATAACAAAATTATTTTTCCTGGTTGTCAGCAAACACTGGAGGATAACAGCTGGAATTAGCCCAGATGTAGAAGTATTTGGGCCAGACTCAGGCTGAGGAACCAGGTAAATCTTTGGCCAGAAGTTTCTCTTTGCTATCTTGGCAACTTTACAGTTCAGTGACAACATGCCTGTATCTTAATAACACCATCATCCTTAAGAATATGTCTCTTCTCTTCAGGACCACAACGGAAATAGGTCTTGAACTTTTTGTTGTGTCATCCTTGATATTTCAAAATTTATTGAACTAAAACGTTCTAAGTGGTTTTAGCTAGCTAACTCTGTCAGTGTTTGCTTGCCAGCTAAAATGCTTTAACTACTTTTACAAAACTTTATACGTTGATGCTACAGCTCTGTGCAGTACAGTATATGGATGATTAACTGCATCGACTGGCTGGTGTAGTGTTATGACAAAAGATAGCTTTAGTTAGGTAGCTAGCTGAAAGGGCTGGTGCTCGGCATGTTTAGTTGCCAGGATTTTCATTCAGGCTTGCAGATAGCTATGCTCTTCCCTGTCATCAAGTCAGATAAAGATGCAAGCACTTTGATGCAAGCACTTCAAGCAACATTTTTTTTTTATCACACATTTATCATTAATCACCTGAAGACCATCAATATCGACAAGGGTAAACTGTGTTCCTGGTTGCAACTCAACCGCCTGAAGAAGAATGTTAGAACGTTACAATGTATTTATAAGTATTCTTTAGAACATTCAAAGTTCATTCATACAAATTATGGATATGGTCTCATATAATAAGCTTGAAATTGTAGAACAAAATGTTTCCACACAAACTTATGTTTATGATTGGATTTTAAGGTTATTACAAAGTTTCAACCGCAAATTCAATACATAATTTTTTTTTATGATACCATAATTATTAAGAAGAAAGTACATATTGAAAATTTGCAGATGTAATCTCATGACTCCATTTCACATTACTTGAAGCATGATTAATTAATTTAAAGTACAACTGAAGAGCAGCCCTTACCTCAAATATGATTCTCTCCTGTCTCCCATAGACTGCTTCCAATAAAAATAATATGAAGTGTTTAATAAATTGAATCTTTTTTTAATTCAGTGGATACGTTTCAAATAGAATAAGTAAAACTGTTTAGACAGTTATTATTCTTAAGATGAATTATATGTGAGTGGCTGGCAGTAAAAAGTTTCAAGACAGGCAGTGTCCCTGGTTTCCAAAAAATATAAGTGAAAAAAAACATGATATCATGACAAATAATATGTAAAAAGTATGTACCCCGTGCAAAAGAAAAAAGGGGGAAAAAATTACAATTTTTTACATCTGAGAGAACTGCATGATGGTTACAAGACCAGAAACATGAGACAAGAAATGCAAATACAGTAAGTCTTCATGCCTAAACTGCAAAATGGTTTAATGTCAGTGCCTCTAACATGACTGTTCCAAAACCAATTCATATTTGTGTTTTCTGGGTAGGTTGAGGTACCCTATGAAGAAATACTATGGAGCAATATTTTCCTTAGTGGGTCCCTATATTGTGTTCACACTATGCGTGTACTCAGGGGAGGGACAGGTCCATGCCCCCCATTGCACGAAAGAGGGAAATTTGACCCCTCCAAAAACTGTCATCCATCAATACAGGTACAAGCTCATACTTTTCTGTGTTTAATCAGTACGCTTGGTCGGGTGGAGGCAGGATTCATCGGACTAAGCGTAGTGGCGTACCACAAATGAAACAAAAGAAGAAGATACTCGGTGCACACACACACCTTCCGGTTAAAAGAGACAATGAAGGCAAAAGAGGCAAACAGATAGTGGACTGATGAGATGCGGGCTTCAGGTGAGTACCAAGACATTGCATGACTCAAACACCACTTGTATACCAATATTATTGGCAGCATGTTGAGTGTTGTACTGAGGTTCATTATTTCATTGTTTGTCTGTAAAAAAAAAGTTTTTAGAACTTGGCCAGCAGCTATCCTCTATATCACTAGCTGTTGTCCTGAGTTCTCTGTCTCTCTTTTGGTTACTTCCTTCACTAAAACTAATATTGGCGGGTTTTTAACCGCTACATTACAAGCCACATAATCAGAACCAAGAATGAAGTATTGAGATGAGGTAAAATGGTCACACATACACGCTCTCTCTTTCTCTCTGTCTATCACTCACTCACACCCCCCCTCAGTGATGATTTTGCCCTTGGCACACACACTGAGTGTAAACTTATTATGTGACATTGTTTGCCTCATCTACCTCTTAAAGTGGCGGCTTTTTTCTTTCAGACGTGAGTGACTTTGACATTATTGTTCCTGACTGCTTCACTCAAACATGACAGTACGTTTATGGAAAGAGCCAAAATGCTCGCCAAATATTTTGCAGCTGGTGTGTGTGCCTATGAGAGAGAAGCTTTAATTAATGACTGTCATGAGCACTTGCTTCTCGTAGTCAATCCCCTAATACATTTGCATCAGTTACAAAAGGGCCAGTTCTGTTTTTTGTTTTATGATATCCAACAGTGCACAACCATTGAATGATGGGAGGTTAAGTTCGGAATCGTTCAATTCCTATTAGCTCTCATGCTGTATGTAAAGAGTTGTGCTGGGTATTAATTTATCCATTCATGCAGTTGGAATGAGTGAACACTGAAAATATAGTGAGAAAATGTTGGTCAGATTGGTTGTACAAGGTTTTTTTCTTTTTTAACGTCTTCTGGTCCTGTCAAACTGCGAGGGCAAAAATAGTTTTTCTAGACTGTTGAGGCGAATTTAAAACTGGCTCTTTCACAGCAGTTTCTTAAACTGACTTTATTTTCATTGTGCATAAAAGATGAAGGGATCTGGCTACATTTATCTAAGAAGGTGATAAGGTTACTCTCTCTATCTCTGTTTGCCTTGTGCTACTCCAGACCTATGCCACGTTGACAGTGTTACAGAAATGTTACCAGGTCTGACCTAGTAAAATCATCGTCTTGATCTTCATGTAAATGTGACCAGGGATTCAGACGTGAGATCAATATGTTAAATTGTTATCAGAAAAACATAGAAGGGTGCATGTCTTAAAGGGGCTTCACATAAATATATAAAATAAACAAAATGGAATGAAATCCAACCAACCTATAGTTAACGACTCCAGCAAAAAGATCTGAGTTTACTCTCCTTAACTTGCTCCTTCCTGCTGTTGAAGGCGAACCTCTTTTAGTTTAACAGTGGATCAATTTGGAGTTGCCTTACACTGTCCATAGCTGTCATGTTTTACAGTACAGCGATCCAGAAGGCCAGTCAGATAATGACCCTTCCCTCTGTGCTTTCTGACAGGGGAGATGTGAAACATCAATAGCTTCCATTCAGCCATTTTTAATGAGAAATACCTCTGGGTGTCCTGTCTCTTGAGGTGTTGAACAGCAGAAGAAAAAGGAGGAAACAATTTATTGGTGTAACAGAGACGGTTGTCATGGTAGCATCTTTTATATTTATGTAACTACCTTGTGTTACTCTTCAACATATCTCCACTTCTCTTCTCTCACATAACCTCTCCTCTTCAGTTTGACTTCTTTGGCTGAAAAAACAGAATACCATCTCTTAAAAAACAAATTGTCACATTTACATGGATTGGACTAAGGTTTCTAAGATGTGTCGGGCTGATTAAACTGCATATTCCTCACAGCTCTGCCTTGTAAGAGCAACATTGTACAGTAATTGTAATTTGACTGTAGTTTGTCAAGTCTCAAGTGAGTCAAGACGGTCAAGTTTTAAGATAGTCAAAGTCGCAATTCTTGATAAGCAGCTTGGTGGCCAAGCTACAAGCCTTTTGGCTCTCTGAATGGTGACCACTACATGATATGGCATTTGAACATTTCACTTTCAGATAGTGTTAATTGTGTTTTTCTTTACCAAACAGACCAAGGGACCAATTTTAACCATCTAAGGTGGAATATAAATTAGACGGTGTGGTGATTAATAAACTCACTCTTAGCCAGTCAAATCACTGGCCTTCTCACTCTGAAACATCTGAGCCAATCACAGTGACGCATGAGAACAACAGCTTAACAAATGGAAAGAGCCTCTCCAGGAAATCAAATTTGTTGTCTGCATGGTGCAGAGAGAACACATAGCGCCTCATATCTGCAGCCAGAGGCAGGTCATGTGGGTTTTTATTTCACTGGTATAATGATGATAGAAACACATAATAAAAAATGTTGATGAAGACGTTTATATGACCACATGAATCAGACGCTATTTCACTTTTATTTCTACTCTATCTCATGTCATAAATGGTTGCATCACACCATAAAATGTGGCGCAGAATTCACACTGTAATGCATTTCAACAATAAAACATGAAGTGCCGCCTTTGCTGAAAAGAAAATTTGACAGGAGGCAGAGACACACAGGATTGATGAACCACTGTAATCTGACATCTCCCACAAAAACAACAAAATACAGAGTGATAATGGACCAGTTTGATGCCTGTAAAACTGTATGGGGTTTTTGTGTAGCGGTATGGTGTCTTTTGCACGTGATTTGATAAAGGTAAACGCAGCTGACAGCCGTGTGTAATGGCACTGCGCTCTGGTGCAGCACTTCTCCAATCAGATTTATCAACATATGTGTCCTGATTATTCCGGTTTATTTCAACTTGGTGTATTTCCCATAAATGTGGCAGGGTGATTAGGTGAGCTAGCAAATTGCCCTGGATGTAGATTCCTATAAGATAGCATGATGACCATTCCAGGAGACTAAATTCTGTGTTTATTTTCATTCGGACTCAGAGACAAGCATCTGAAATGATTCATGTAAAAACCATGTTTATTCGGAAAGCTGCAGGACGCTCCTGCTGGTTGCCCCAATATATATATATATTTTTTTTGCGCCAGTCCTTGTTTCCCCAGATCTCAACAATGGAGGTGGCGTGTGCAAAGTTAGCGTGACCCATAGAGACACAGTAGCAACATTTAGGGGAAATACAGTTGTCATAGAGTATAAAGAAGCTTTGGACAACAGAAACTGTAAGAATCACTCATACTAATTTATAGATAAATGCACACTGATTTACAGACAATTTACAGATGTTCCTGTTTTAAACACAGTAAACATGTCTTTACTGGCTGGGGAGGGATTTATTTAAAATGGTTCATTTACATTTGAAGCATTATTTCATCATTGCTGTGCATTTGCCTTGTGTATTTAGTTTGCAGTGGCAGCAGAGTGACTTTGAGCCAGAAACAAATGTGGTCCTGAGACATCTATTCTCAGCGCAAAGTCTAAGACACATTTTGCAACAAAATACCAACAACTCCCTTTGCACGGCCTCATTTGATTGAACCTCCGACCTGTTTGCGCCTCTCCTCCCTCCTTTGCACCGTGCAATCTGCACTTGACACCAAAGTACCACACAGATGGGCAAAGCGAAATTTTAAAATGCCACACTGTTGGAGCACTGCTTGCACTGGTTGAAAAATGGGCCCGAAGTTTTTTTTACTGCCTTATTCTGGAATTTTACCGCATCACAACTTGTAACTTGAATGTTTCTGCTTTCGTCACAAGTCAAATAAATTTTTTAGGAGTCAGGTCTCAATTTAAGTCAAGTCTCACAGATTGATAGTATTTTTTATGCTTTGTAACAGCAAATTAAATTAATTTAACAAACAACTCCTAAGAACTACTAAGTAATGATAACGTTTTTAAATTAAGTAAAAAACACTTGGATCAAATTTTTATTCGTAACAAGCCTAAAACTCATCATAACGTGATCTCGCGGGATGCATTTAAATAGGATGCCATTTTCAGGGATATTTCCTGTGTTGTTTCTACGCATTTTTAGCTTTTCGCCTGTCATTTAATGCCGTTAAGGTTAGGGCAAGGGTTAGAGGGAGGGATAGGGGTTAGACAGTAGAGAAATGACCTGGCATGAAATGAAAAAGCAAGAAACGCGTAGTGATAACATGATGAATGAACTGAAATTGGTGGGTTATTCATCATTCATTCATACAAGGCTGCTCGGTAGGTGAAGGCTCTGAAATCCCTCACTGTGGGGCTATTATATTGCCTCCACAACGCGTTAGCTTGACTACAGTACATTAGCTAAAGGCCTGTATTTCACCATATTACACTGTATTGCAACAGAATCCAGCCTAACTGTGAAAAAAATACATGTCGTTGAGTCACTTGACTTTGGACTCACAGCAAGCCAACAGGGTTGTGCGTGTGTGCGTGTGTTTTGTGACTCCTTTATTGAACTGGATGAACTCATATTCACATGAGGGGCTCGTCTCATCTGGTTTTAATATTTCATAAAAATATTGCATTAACCGTTTAGGAATTACAGACATTTTTATACATAGTCCCACATTTTCAGAGGCTCGTGAATTAAAGCTGAAAGTCTACACTTCAGTCACATCTTGTTGGCATCATTTCAAATCCATTGTGGTGGTGTACAGAGGCGAAATTACGAAAATTGTGTCACTGTCCAAATACTTATGGACCTAACTGTATACTGTATATAATCTGCCTTAAAATGACATAAACACCTATCATAACATTTTCCTGTCTATGAGGATGTGAATGTTTCCTGTGTGTGGGTGTGTGAGTGTATGTGTCAGCATGCATGTGCGACTGCCTATGTGAATCTATGTAGAAACTTCCTGTTTGACATGTAACCACTCAGGCATTATAATCATGGATAATGTAGCACTATTAACATTTGCATGCTAACCTGTCATCATCTAGTGAGTACGCTTGAGTTATTGACCCCGCAATGTGTGTTTCATCTTGAAGTGCTGCCGACTGCACTGAGATGGTGTGTGGGTGAATGACATTGTCGGTCTGCGTTTACTGTATATGTCTGAAAATGTGTGTGTTTGTCATCACCTATTCTATCCAATGCTACAGTATGTCCTTGAGATACTGACCTGTACAAGTGTCAGTGTGGCCTGTCATAATGACTTGGACTTCTATATGCTTAACTGGGTGACCTTTGTATGTGTCTGTAGGTTTGAATATACTGTACTGCATGCATATGTGAGCTAGAGGCTTTCAACTGTGCAAAGCAGCAGGTGAATCAAACCTAGTCAGTGTGTAAAATGTGACATATAGAGTTAAGAAAACAGGACACTTTTCTCTTTTTTTATTTGTATTAACTTTTTTTATGTTTGCCAGAAAAAAGTTTTTTCATAATATCAGACTTATAACTCCTGTTGACTACTGTTTTTTATGAGTTCGATTTGCGTCAAAGATTTTTTTTTTTTTTTTTTTTGTGGTAGGTGTGATTCTGTGGATTTTCTGTGCCTCACAACAGTTGTTTTCCAGCAGAAATTCAGCTGTAAGGCGCCTTCTGTGAAAGCAATAAACCATTTGTATGAAAGGGACGAGACGCTTAACTGGAGCAGATGATGGCCAAGTGGCATTAGATGTCACAGAGATGATTTTGTTCAGATATTTTGCTTGATGTCCTTTGCTACAAAGGTGGCTTGAATTGCATCATATATCAACTCATAAAACTGAATTGCAAAGACAGGGTAGGAGGGCTTTGAGGCAGTTTACTGAGATTGGAGGGCAATGTTACTTACTGGCACAAACGTGCAGAAATGGCAGGATTCCCTTAATGCAACATTAATGAGCTTCCAAAGAAGGAAGGTGAACACTTTTCGGTTTATAGTAGGGAGCTTATGACTAAACTAAAAAGAAGCAAGGCGGAGCTCTGTTGTGGAAGATGAAGACAACTACGAGTGTTTACTACAAATGGACAGAGGTAGAAAAGAGTCCCGCCCAGCTGGTGGCTTGAAGGTGTGGGAAGAATTAAAAGTTAAAATCCTGCAACTTACCGTCGACTGGATCCGACAAAGTAAAACCTTGACTACGCTTTCACATGTATTTTGACATACTCTGTGCTTTTAATGTGTCAAAATCCCCCAACCATCGGTTGTTTAAAGGCAGCATCAGCCTCTGGATGTGTGTCTTGTTGTGTTTGGGTCACTTGGCCTGCTTGGACCGCTTGGAGTGTTTGCACAGCCTGGACGGCCTGGAACGCAGCAGCATGTCAGAGCTGGGTGGATTACAGAAGGCGTCTCGCCAACTTCACCATCAGGACCATCGGACTCGCTTTCTGGGTTGATTTCCTCCACATGTGCCTGCGCTGTCACATTCGGCAATAAAAACTGGCACAGTGTATCCAAACAGTACACAACCCCTGTGACAATAACATGGAGGTGTTTCTTCTTATAAGCTTTATCACATGTTTTCTAAATGATTGACAGCAGCACATTTTGTATTCATTTCAACAATAAAGGACACTGCACAAAAAGCACTTCTGTCTGCAAAGGCTTTTCATGATAAAAGTGTGTTTTCAAGTCCACAAACTGTATACTGTGTGTTTGGGCCTGTAATCAGAAAACTCAATATACTGCAGCAACAAAATCTAGCCAGCTAGATGCTGGCTCCAAAAATCTCCTGTTCCGCGCAGATCCGTTCAGGAAGTGCTGACTAGTTTCTTGGAATGCATGCTCAGTAAAGAATAAGTTATGGTCTGAGCTGATTTGATTAGTTCTTGTTGACAGTTATGAGAATCAGTGTCCCATTAAGGTGCTAATAGAAAAGCAGTGTGTTACAGGGCATGTTTGAGGACTGGAGTGTCTCAGCCTATCCTTCCCATGCCTATGGGGGAAAACACTGACATTATCAGTGACAAGACCCCACTGACCTTAGTATGCTGCACTCATTACAGAATCATCCAGTTGATGTCAAAGAGTGGCAAGCAACTATTTTTGAGCTAAATCTGGACAAGGCATATTCTTATTATAGATGGGTTTCCTGTTTACAAACAATCAAAGCTGTGCGTGCGGCAGTGGGGCAGAAAACAAATTTTCAGCATTTTGAAATAAAGCAGCTTTCTGGCAAACCATAAAATTACTGTTTAGGGGTGAATTTGTACGTGACAGATATCTTTGCGTTACAGAGTCATGAGACTCCGTGCACCTGTTTAATTTTTTTCTCTAGAAAATACCCGTGCATGAATCACACTGATGATATCGCACAGAAACCTGCCTGTTTACCCTCAACTCTTACACACACTTTGTCCTTCTATACTTGCCAGTGAGGGTCCTCACTGGCATACTGCTTTTCCTAACCCCTAACCCAACCCCCAAAACAATGAAGTGAAGTGAAGTGAAATGGAAAGAGAACCCCTCCAACACACACACACACACACACACACACACACACACACACACACACACACACACACACACACACACACACACACACACACACACACACACACACACACACACACACCACCACCACCACCACGACCAGACACACATACAGACACTGATACAGCTTTATCAGGTCCCCCTCTGGCATCTGTCACAAGTGTCAACAGGTAACAGGTGAATAACAAGCAGGTACCCTCTCTCACTGTCTTTCCCTCTGACACACATACATATACACACATACTTGTCTTTCATTTTTTTGTGGGGACACTCGTTGACATAATGCATTCCCTTGCCCCTAACCCCAACCTAAACTTAATTCTACCCCGAACCTTAAAACCAAGTCCTCACGATCAAACGGCTGTTTGACAGGTGCGTCAGAAAGTGAGGACCGGCCAAAATGTCCTCACAACAATGGTTTCAAACCAAAATTTGTCCACACAACCATAGAAAGACCATACACACACACACACACACGCTTGCGTACAATCAGGAAATGGGAATGAACTGAAGCTGACTGGACAGGGGTCTGAGGTAAATCCTAGAGAGCAGAGAGGGAGAGAAAAACAGATGACTAACATGGTGAATTGAACTGAATTAAGCTAAAGAGACACTCACTGAGTAATGGTAGAGGGGAATAGGAGAGGAGGATGACAGGAGAGCGGTCAACAGGAAAGGTGAAGTGAGAACAAAGGGAAAGGAGGTAAAAAAAACACAAAATTCCCTCCATCTGCCTCTGTATTCTCCTTCACTTCAGTTTCTCCATTAGGTGATATTTTTGTTACTTACTAATCTAGGACTTGAAGCTTATTGTGCTGTTGCAGTCTTTGAAAGTAGATAGTAGGCACTGAAGTAATGAAGTGTTTAAATCTTATAATCACATACAGATGCACATAGCCATCATGTCAACTAATGTATGGAGCTTAAGACTGCAATTGTTTCTCTGCATTTTGCCTCTGTATATTCAATATGAGTTGTTTCAAGGCCAGTTTATGCCGTCTCTTCTTCTTTAACATGTGTTGTGAATAAGGGAGCTCTCACCATGGCTGTAAGAAGAAAAAAAAAAACACATGTACTGTATACATGTATAGCAAATGTATGTATTAACTTAAAGAGCACTTGAGAGGTGAATGCTGTGCTTTACTCAGCAATCATGTGATTAAAACACAACAGGAACAGGAGCTTTTTGATATGCTATCATAGTTTAAGGGTAGATTCATTTCTCAAAAAAATATGCAAACCCAGGTTTGATAAGGTAAAGGCACCCAACTCAACTGGAAATGTGTAAAGGTATTCAATAAGAAGAGGAAATAAGATAAACAGAATGGAGAGGTCTTGATATATTTATGATTTTAAAAAGTTCTGAGAACATGCTGAGCTTTTTTTTTGACTAAGAAGATCTTTTATTCATTGACACTAATTCTAAAACTACCGCACCACATTGATCATGTATCTGAACACAGAGAGGAAGGAAAGTCAACTAAGCTGCTTAAATGTTTCTCATTTAGCATAAATGAGCAGTGAACAATACCACATTCTCCACTTGAATGAGATTATACTGAAGTAAAGAATGTCACTTTTGCAAACATATAATATTTACTTAAACATTTTAAAAGCAGTTAATTGTTACATTACATGATTTCCAAAAGGCATACATTTAAAGATGACACCTTTCTTTAATATTTTAAGAGATTATTTTTCTATTTCACCTTTTAAAGTTTTAAAATAACAAAAAAGATAAAAGGCCCGAAACAAAAGTTTGGGCACCCTGCATGGTCAGCACTCAGTAACACCCCCTTTGGCAAGTACCACAGCTTGGAAACGCTTTTTGTAGCAGCTAAGAATCTTTCACTTCTTATTTGGGGGATTTTCACCCATTCTTCCTGCAAAGGGCTTCTAGTTCTGGTATTCTTGGGCCGCCTTGCATCCGCTGCTCTTTTGAGGTCTATCCACAGATATTTGATGATGTCTAGGTCGGGAGACTGTGAGCGCCATGGTGAAACCTTCAGCTTGCACCTTTTGAAATAGCCCATTGTGGATTTTGAAGTGTGTTTAGGATCGTCTTGTTGTAGAAGCCATCCGCTTTCCATCTTCAGCTTTTTTACAGACGGTGTGATGTTTGCTCCCAGGATTTGTTCGTATTTCATTGAATCCATTCTTCCCACTACTAGTGAAATTGTTCCCGTGCCACTGGCTGCAACACAAGCCCAAAGCATTATTAACCTACACCTGTGTCAACAGTTGGAGAGGTGTTCTTTTCATGAAATTCTGTACACTTTTTTCTCCAAACATACGTTTGCTCACTGCAGCCAAAAAGTTATTTTTTAACTTTCAAATCTCTTGGGATGCCCAAACTTTTATAAGGTGTGCCTTTCCCTTTTTTCATTGTACAAAACAAAAACACAAATCTTGCTTAAAGTGTTCAACAGAATGTTTCACCTTTCACTTTATGGCTTTATTCATCTTCTACTCACTTAACTATTCACAGTAGCAGAAACTTTGATCAGGGGTGGCCAACTTTTTCATGCCACTGTGTATATGTACATATTATATATATATGTATTTATATACAAAAAAAACGGTAACTGGTTTTAATGTTGTGGCCAATCGATAGGTATGATCCAGGGCTAAAACTCTCTATAAAGAACTTGCTGCACCACTTACTTCTGCTTGTTTAGCTTGTTGCGCTGAGGGCACAATAATAAATGAGCTTATCAACATTTTTATCATATCTGGAATATGGTGGCTGGACAGTCAGAGAACAATTTTCAGAGAGAATCAGAGGTTTTATTAAGGAAATCTGAAGAATGGAAGCGAGTAAGTGTTTTTCCAAATATGAATGATTGATTTGTCATTAAGTTTACCAAGTATTTTTTGTTACACCTAATTTTGAAGAGAGATCTCTAAGCAATGCAACGCCAGGATATAGTGGAATATTGAGGTGGAGAATCTCAGTTAGTTTAGTCCATACAATCTTAACTGGGATTTGACATTACATGACATTGAGCAAATATTTCTGCATATTTATGACCAATTAAAATAGTAACGTATGTTCTCTGCGGTAGTCCATTTGTTGACCGGGAGAGCAATTGAATAGTCAGTGGACGTTAGAAATTTCAATATTTTTCAATAATTTAACCAAAAAAATTTCTTACAGCAAGGTCCACTTGTTAGCTTTTTCTGGAGCTCTCTTCTCAGGAGCAGGAGTTTTCTCAGAGATAGCCCCTGCCTTTGGTGTCAAATGTGAATAGCCTTCTTGATCTCTCCCTGGCTGTTTACTGACTCCTGTTTCATGACCTTTGACACCTTTACCTGTGACCAGTTTTGATCTGCCGTTCACAGCTGATTTTGTCTGTTTCCACTGTTCATTCTCGTACACCCTAAAGAGAAGGGTATACGAGCAGAAATCTGAAATAGTTTATGTTGAATAGTGTGTGTGTTAAGCAGTGACTCTTTGTGACTTGTGGCCTGGCTAGAAGTTGTGCTAGTCCAGTCATGTTAAGGAGTCCCACTGGGATACTTCTGAGGTTCTCACTGATTTAGCAGTGTCCCTAAGTTCCATACTTAGACTGCGTCATGACAAACTCTACCCGCTAAAGAGGACCATGTGATGCAGTTAAAAATGCTTGGGAAAAAGATATCAAGGTCACTTAAAGGTGCCATGTGGCGTTTTGACCTGTAGAAGCACTATGGAGCCTTTTTTTCACGAGTCGGTCCCCGTTATGTGTTTGCACATGCACAAGGATGCCAAAGGTTTCACACTGTTCCACTGATCGACAGGTGGAGGGAATGCACCAAGAAGCGCAGCATCGTGCCATCAAAGGCAGTGAAGAAGACTGCAAGCTAGTAAAGATGGATGCAAATAATACAGGAATTAAATGGTTACTATGTACTATTATATATATGCTTTTCAAATGCTTTATAAGAAGGGATGCATTCCACATGTTTGTAAGATATAAGAAAACTCCACAGGGCACCTTTAGTGTTGGAATTTTGGATAATTCAGTAAAAAGATTTGAATAACAAGAATGAACCTTCATGCTCATTTTCTTCCTGTAATGTTATCAAAAATGTTTTGCCATGGTTTCAATTTAAATTTAGTATAATCCACGCTAGCACAGCCTCCAAACTTGCTAGCAAAAATCAGGAAAATAAAAGAATGAAAAGAGTCGCCTTAAGCGTGTGGTTTTACATAATGCAGTAAAATGGGAAAAGAGGGGAACAGCTTTCTAAACAGTGCTCCTCTATTTTCATATGACTCTGATTAACAAACATGGTAAGTGGTTGCATGCTTTAGTATCCCTGCTACTGCCAGCATATACAGCACTGTGGGTTTAGAATATGCCTTCACCCAGATTGTTGCAAATAGGTTGTGGCACTCATATTTGCCACCTAATAAAAGGGCCACTTGTACAGTTATCTTCAATATCAAAGGGATTATTGGTGCACATTTAAACATAACCGTTGATATGAAAAGGACTTTTCACACAAGTTCTAGTCTTCCTTTCGCTGCTCTCTCTTGTGTTCGCTCTCCCTCCCTCCATCGTTTTCTCTTAATGCGAAGCATCGATCACAATGAAGCCTGAGCCTTCTTTTAAACACACATACACACACATTTACACTTGAAATAGCTATCTGGCAGTACAGTACAGTGTGAACAATATGCATGTGTAACCCTACCATTTCCTCTGTGAAATGTTTGCTGGAACGTGCTTCCCATCTGTCAGCTTTGCATTGTGTGTTGTGAACAATGAGCTACAGAGCAACTTCATTTACACAGCGGAGCTTCACTCTCTCTGTCATTTCACATTTTATACACACACGAACACACACACTAATGCAGTATACACCAGCAAACGTGCACAAGCTCAACAGAGGCCATCAATAACAGTAGTGTGTGTTTGATTGGGTGTATTGTGATAAATTAGATGACTTTGTCCATTGTTTGCCCTGTAGGCAACAATTACCTTTAAAATGACTCACATGGAGCAACACAGGGACATGGTGTATTAAATATTGTATATCAGATTGATATATTGTATATCAGAATATCAAGATTGTGTGTGTGTGTTATCATTTTACCAGTAAGATTTTTAAAGGAATAGACATGGAGAATTTGGGAAATACACTTGTTGTCTTGCCAAGTGTTAAATTAGGAAGAATGATACCACACTCATATCTGTCCATTCAATATTAGACAATATAAGCCGGTTAGTTTAGCTTAGCATAAAGAATGAAAGCCGGGGGAAACAGCTAGCCTGGCTCTATCCGAGGGTTCTAGGTTTTGCCTTGTTTTCCACTATGTTTTCCAACCTAGGATCTGGTTGCACCAGGTGTTTGTAAGTTCAAACTTAGCCTACTTATAATGTAAGTGTTTATTTAGTGGAGTTTACACATGACTGAAGTAAAATGTGCTGCACCACATCAACTAGCTCTTACATAGAGATTAGGTGTTACTAAATATTTACACCCGGTAACTGCCAGGTGTAACTGTTGCGTAGCTAACCAAACCAAATGACAAACTAACGTTACACGGCTAATATATGACCCAGTTAGAGTGAATATGAAATAAGTTTGACACATCTGCCCTGAAACTTGATAAATGCTGTTTAATGTAGATGTAATTTAAAAGATTTTAAAGTCAATTTCTCCGAAATAACACAACACACGTCAAATTACGAAACCAATACCATCTGAACAAATGAGTATATAACGTCAGTTAGGTTAGCATAATTGGATATTTCCCACTCATTATAAACTATATGAGTTCAACTTTGTGAAACACACATATTTATCTGGGTATTCTGTTCCAAATAAAACAAATAACTATATTTACAAAAGATATATTTTTGGCGCTTCAAAAGCTGTAGCTTTTGGAAGTTATGCCATCTTGTAATGCTACAGGGACTTCCTCTTTCCATAACTGATTGCTCTTCACTGGACAGTGCAAAAGCTGTTTCCTAGCAACCAATTTATACATTTCTAAAGTCAGTCTAAAGTCACCTACAAAGATATTTCTCAAAATATAGAAATCCTTAGTCTGAAAATAGCTAGTAGCTACTAACTGCTAACCAACTTAGGAAGGACTTTATGTTCAAGTAATGGATTTATGAATAGCTGGTGCAACCCAATCCAGAAGGCCCCAAAAGGCAACAGCTGGACAACTGTCGTCATTTTAATGCACTGCTTGGCATGTGAGTGTGGTAAGTTTGAGGACAGGAAACAGTAGAAATGTGCTGCAAAATTGATTTTCTGTCATGTTTACATGTGACAACGTTTAAACTGCAGTTTAAACTACAAGAGCACCATCCGCAGTATGCGGTGGACAGAATAGAGTAAAAAGGGAGCACAAGGCACAGACAAGGCACCAGAGTTGCTCCCACACTGATGACTGGGTGTGTCCCGCAAGACAGGTTGCTGTCCCAGAGGATCTTTCTGCTCCATACAATCCAGAAAACAGTAGGCTACTAGATTCACTCCTAAATCAGAAGACAGGGAAGTGATGGTGAAGAACCTGGTTGAGATCACATTACAGAATGCAACACAATTATTATATAATTGCGTTGCACTCTACATTATAATTGTGCTGCATATAATTATATTTACGTTTTTTCTCCTCAGCAGAGAATAATAAAAGAAACTGTAGCATTTGGTTGAGCTTCCCTACCCTTTAGTAGAAAAAACACAGCTCAATAGTGAAAAAGTTACATGATTTTGAAAGTAGCAACATTAACTGAACGATTTGCTGTGTTGCAAACCAGCTGCTGCATTTCCGATTTCCCAGAATGTCGTTCTGTTCCTTGAGGTAAAAAAGAAAAATGTTCCCCTACGTAACACTTTATAGCTGTATAGAGTCACATGTTTGTATGTTTTCATTCAGACGTGTGTGCAAGTCTGTGTATGTGTTTCCTTGTATTTATATGTGCTTGTGTGTCAGTAATTATATATCTAAAACCTATTTATAAATGAGCCCCCGGGGACTACTGTGCTCTGAGAAAAGAAGGACAGAAACAGTCACATATACACACTAGAGATGGTAATAATAGAGAGAGCTACAGAAAATAATAAAAGATAGGGAGTACTTATTTCCATATCATACAAGATATGTTTACATGTTAGGAAGCTGTGAAACGTACTTAAACTGCACAACCATGCTCAGCTCGGCTGCTTTTTGTTTGCTTTGTCTTAAATCTTGGAGTAAATAAAACTACACAAGCACCCAAAACACGCACTTCATCCCTGCTGAGCTTCCTTGTGAATGGTCGGTTTTTCAAATGGTAATATCATGATGAGGATATTGCTTATCCTATATTGGAGGAGGAAAATAGTAATTACTGGAAATTATACATCATTATCCTGGCAGGATAATCATCAGTGTGCTTGGGTTGGCAGTCTTACATTAATGTTATAAACTCTAGGCGGATACCTAGAGGTTAGAGCAGCTTGTAAGTCAGAGTTTGATGGATCAAATCAAGGCTGGAGGAAATAAATAATTGCAGAAGTGTACTTCCCTCCAAGCCGAATACTTTGATTCTTCCCTATGCTAATGTTTGCTGTCATCTTTACATATCTAAAAAAGGGTTTGTTGGATCTTTTTCACCACCAGTCTTTCACTTTCATACAGCCTGCTCAACACACATCCACACATCCACCCAAACAATCCAAGGGTCTGACAGCCTCAAACAGGTTAAAAATACATGAACACCAACTTGCAGCTTTGAGTTGTCAAGTTCTTGTGGAGGTTATTCCCATTTGATGTGAATGCAGCTTTAGTTTTGTCAAGTATAGTAAAAGCTTTAAAGTTGCTCCCCTTGAACAACACAAGTTTTACTTTACAGCATTTCCAGCCTTTAAGACAGGAGTGATTGGATTTAGGAGTGAAAATAGAGGATAATATACGTGCTGAAGCAGTGAGGTGGGTTTTCTTTGGTGATTTTCTCTTTTTCTTTAACCAAAACGTTACGAGTTTGACGGCAGAGTGACCATTGAAAAACAAACAAGAAACAAGAAACAAGAAAATTGTTTTTCTGGACCTTGACTATTGCATTGTGGAAGCTTGACTCCTTTTTCTCTTTGCATTTCTTGGGGAAACCTGAACAGACTGACCTGATTCTATCAAAACACACCATTTTAAATCCCACCACCGTGGCTAATAACTCCACTCATGCGTATATAACGACAAGTACACCAACATAAAAAAGATTTGCTAATCAAAGCATTAATTACCTTAGCTAATGACCTCATTATCTTAATTGTTTATGTTGAATATATCATGGTGATTATGGCAGGACATTTAGCAGCTCAAGTGCCTGTTCAGTCATAGCCTTACATTTCAGCACATTAGTGTTCATGTTTTATTAAACCTACCTGCAACAGCTATGTGTTTTATCCAGATTGAAGATGCAATAATACAGATGAATACATTACTGCAAAAATTCTTGAACTTCTTGAGTATTAAAGACAGGATAGAGCATTGAACTCTACATAGATGAGACTAAGTGATGAGACCAAGTCCTGCTTGTTCCTTCCAGGTAGGTGGCCATCAACCAGTTACTCCCACAGTTGACTTTAATTGGCCTGCCAAGCTAAAGCTGTAAGCGTTAATTATGGGTGACACTGATTAAGAGGGATAGAGTGCAAGGTACGAAGTGAAAAGTAAAGGCAACACAGACTGCAAAAGGAGGATGGAGAAAGGTGGATGGAGAGAGGGCTGAGGTTGAAGAGGATGAAAAAAGCGAAAAGAGGTATGGAGAGAAAGAAAAGGACAAGAGACGTTGGATCGACAGTGAATGATGGGAGAGAATGAGAGATAGACAGAAGCTGTCAACCAGCCATGCCTTGGTCATGACTCCTCAGAAAACATACACAAGTACACTCACACATGCACTTTCATTTGAGTAGGAGATGCCCACACACACTGAGTACTGTTGGCAACTCTCTCTCTCTCTCTCGCACACACACACACACATGCTGTCAGTTAGTGCAGTTTAATTGGTAGTGAATGTGTGCTGTGAGCGACAGGCAATCTTTCCTAATGACAGAGCTGGTTAACTGAGGGTTGAGAATCTGCTCCCTGATTGGTTAAGCTGTAGAAGTGTGCCATCAATCAGTAAGTCAGACAGTTGGGGTGACTTTATTTACATAGCATGAGCCTGTTGAAGACCATTCTTATGTGATTAACTTTAATTTGCTAACCACTAGGTTTGATTTATATCTCTGGTCCTGCATGTTTCAGCAGACCTAGAGTGGGAACAGTACTTGGGCATTGATGGGGCCTGTAGGTGACAGAAACTGTCTGCATATGTTTATTCAATGGCACCTATTTTATGCATAGTAGTCAATTAATTTGTTGTGGGGACTAATTTACAGCCTGTATCATACCAGGAAGGGAGGGTATAATAAAAAGTTTCTATTGGTTCCATTATGGGAAATGTAGAATACAGCAATTTTTGTTGCTTGAACCATACTAGGGACTAAAAGTCAGCATATCTGGGCCTCTGGTAATGTGTCTCTTGTGAGTCTCCAAACTTTATAGGAGTGCAATACTATTTCGCTGGAGTACCCTTTTAAAGACCTAACTTGGATTGATTACAGCATAGTTTTTGTCCACGACTAAATGTTCTGCATACCAGCTGCAGCCCATGTAATGGAGTCTGCCTATATTTTCAATATATATCAAAAGAATTGAAAACTCGTGACTTCTGACCTTATGGTCCACAGTGTCGTTTAACATGTTAATGAGTCACCTAATTTCTCTACAAAATGTCTTAATCTGACCTAAAATTGTTGAATCTCCCTTGTTTTGTTTTGTTTTGTTTTGTTTTTAGAATAAGAACCAATCCACCATCACTGGCTCAAAGAATAATGTGGACACCAATCTAAGAACCCTGTCACACCAGAGAATGGCACAAAGAAAATTGCATCTTTGCAAAACAGGTATTGCTGGACACCAGGTGATGTAGTGCCTGCTAGCAAGTCATGAAGTGGCTACTTAAGGCTGAGGCTAGTTTTGTTCAACGCCAAATGGAAATGAAAACACAAATGATGTTGCTTGTCATTTAACACAGCAGAGTACTTAGATTTGGACAGTGTGTCATACAAATTATGAGCTTCTCAGCTCCATTTTGGATTCCCCTGTGCAGTCTGTTCCCTCAATGGCAGGAATTTGTCTGTATACAGAAGTAATACTTTATGCAAAAACAACTGCTTTGCCTCCACAAGCAAATCTCCACTGATCACTGTGATTACACTGAAAGGAATCAATTTCAATAAGTGTGAGGGTTAAATCTGCACCTGGGCCAGGCTTAGCAGTTTTGGGACAGTAAAAAAATGCACAACAGTGCAATAAAATTAAGAATGGTGTCATTATGGGGCCATGGTTATGATTAGCATTACCTTGACATAGGAAAAAAAAAAAGAAAAGGTTTCATCTACCTTAAAGTGGCAGTTTATCTATCGCAGAACAAAGTAACAGAATGGTGATTGAGCCTATGGCCCACTGATGAAAATGTTGCAATATTTATATATTTGCAGTATTACGAACTGGGTGTCTGTGGCGGCATTCCTGGAAAAAATGCTGTATTACGTTCCTGCTAACGCAAACCCAACATTTCCTCCTCCTGCAGCTTCACATTAAAAGCATTTAAATGAGGAAACATGAGCTGACTTTTATTATGAAGTAGTCACAGGAAAGGCATTTTGTTTGTCAGTGAGCTTAGCAAGTACCGCTACCGTTCATCAAAAATGTTTCTACAAAGCAAGACAACGGTTATTTTTAGCTTTTTTGGACAGGGGATCAGTTTGAAATATTGCAGGGAGTGATGGAAGAATAAGGCGCAGCCACAGTGAGCTGTTAAATGAAGAGCTGCAGGCGACAGGCCGCACACCTCCTACTTCTCAGCACGGTAACCAGCTTTCACTGTGCCCTGCTGTTCGCAAACTCACGCTGTATACAGCATTAAATCAGAGAATGATTGTAAAAGGCCAGTTATTGCCTGACTTCTTTATTAAGACAACAGTGCTTTGTTTTGCTGCCCCCACAATTCTGCGACCTGTAGTATGAAATCACATTTGCTGTTACCACCGGTAACTAGACTGAAATCTTCCGGACTGCCACTTTAATTAATCACTGATTTAATGCACCACCCGCAACACATCAGAGATATTACATGACCAACAGGAGCATGCTGCGTCTGGCTAAATGCTGAAATGCTTACAGTGAGCCCTCCAGCAGTCAATTCTACGTCCACTTATGAACGTTTACCTTCAGTGAGCTGTGCGCCACCTTTCTGCTGTTTCTGACCATTCCTGTTGTGACTGCAGAGCTCATTCAGCTCAGTGTTTGAAAACTCGGAGGAGCGCAGTGAGACCAGAGAAGTTGAATCATGGGTGTGGGTTGAATGGACTGGTCATATTTTGCATTGAGGATGCACACGCAGAAAAGTTGAGCCTAGTGCAGGCTGAGGAGCACTTTGCGGCCCTGCAAGGTACCGTTTTGCATTTGCACTGCACCTAGCCAAAACCGTGCAGGATCTGAATATGTGTGTTTGTGACTGTAGCCACTCTGGAGTTTATATCATTCATACATCTCCATGTTGTCTGCCTCAGTGATGCTTTATTCTGCATTTAGCTCTATAACTAGCAGCTATTTGATTTATGTAGCTTAATATATTTATTTTTGGTCGTTTTTGTTTAAATTGTCTGATTTTTGGCCTCTTTTTTGATTAATTCTGGTAAAGCTACATGGAGTAAGGAGCCTGTCTATAGAAATAGGATTTATAGTTGGTTTGGACATTTGGTCTTGTCGCGGTTCTCCCCCGGGAACGGCGTATATGGATTGATATTTTAACTATTATGTTTAACTATTCCTTAAGTCTATTACTTTATATCCCATTTCAATAAAACATTTTCTCCCTTTAGATCCACCCCAGAGAATAAGTCTCAGAAACAGTGCTCTTTATTGAGTGGTTTAAAAAAATGTTTCCATAATGAATTGGTTAGGTTCTGTCTTTGCAATTCTAAATTGGCCATACTTTTCACCACTCTGGAGATACAGTAAATGCCTGTGGCAGTAATGGATGCTGATACAACTTATACATGAGAATCTCCACAGTGGTTACTACAGTACGGTTGCTACTAACATAGCAGTTGATCAGCTAAAATGCACGACAAAGGGCCTTGTCATGCATTTTGGACAAATTACAGTAAAACATACATATGTTTGTTTGGCAAATGTCATGATTATTTTTGGCACGAAGTTTTGCTTTGAAAACTCAAAAATCAAAGTACCGATAGCCAGACAACTTTTAAAGCCGTCAAATGCACCTAATATAACCCACCTCTGCCTCATATACTTTAAATACATTACCCCAGACTCCATGCCATAAATCACGGTCTTAGCTGGGATTTGAAAATATGCAGCATTTAAGGTATCTGGACGTCCTCCAAAACGTAACATATCTCAGTGGACTCGTTTCAGCTTACACAGCAAAGTGTCTGTCTTCCTGTGACTCATTAAAAACTAGTACCTACTCTTGTCTGTCCCATTTTGAATTCTGTCCCACAGCTTTAGCGACACTGCAGTGATTCACTACCTTTAAAAAATGACCAAATTTTGAATATACACATGGAAGAAAAATTTTCATGTGACCTTGGCTACTGTACCATCTGGATGCCCTGTACTTCTCTGATCAAACAGGAGGTAAGTGTAGCAAAACGACTGGTTTCTCTCATCTCCCACAGTCACCTTCAGGCAAGTGGTACTGCATGTGTGTGTGCGTGAATGTAGTTCCAGGACAGGACACTAATAATCGGTGCTTTGTGTCTGTATGTCCTTGTCCTAGTTTAGCACAGAGTGACAGAGAAAGAGAGACAGAGAAAGATCCAGTGACCGGAAACATCTTTATGACCTGCCTTTGTACTTTGGGAACAAGATGTCTCTGAAGCATCGTGACACAAACATGCACAGATAAGAACCAGATTATACAGGTGTCTGGCTACAGTGTAAAAATGTGACCACACATTCATATCAGGCAACATATACAGTATAACCTTCACCTTCTAGGTACAGTATTGGTACAGTAGCTCACTTGCAGTACATGACTTTTAATCTTTGTGGTGTGAGGAGAGTAATTTGCTTGTTTACTTGCTACTGCTACCTCCTAACACTTGGAAAGAAAATACTGTTGAAGTAATTTTCTAATGCTTAAGTGCAGTTTCCACACGCATCTGCACATGTGTATAATAATCTGTGCAATAATATCAAAACTGGTCTCAGAACGGTGGAGGCTGAGTCAAGGGCAACTTGACAAGCACAATTGTGGCTATAGCTAGTCACCCATCATAGATCCCAGGGTTTATCCACAATGCACATGCGCAAACGTCCAAAAATATGCTGCTCCCCCCCTCTGCTTGACAAGCCCCAGCCTTTGTCAACAGGACACGGGCACACCCACAGAAATGACAGCTGATAGATACAGTGGCTGTATCTGAAAGCTAGAAAGCTTTCCGGTAGTCAACCTAGCTTGTAGCTTTCTGATGCAGTGTAATTTTGGATTTCAGGGATGAGGTCTGGGTAGTTAAAGAAAGACTCAGATGGCCACAAACAATCTCTTACAAGGTTCTGCTCAAGACAGAATCGGTAGCAGCGAATGGCAATTTCACAAAGAGTGCCTTAAAAACAGTAAAAGACCGTCAGCAGAGCATCAGCTGTTTCTCCATTAGTGGTGTCACCGTATATGGATACTGCAAACTATCCTAGACTTCACATAGTTTGCCCACACAAGTTTCCTCGTCCCTGTCGCCCACACATATCATCCTTACATTCTCTCTGTCACCAAAGCTGATGAAAACATGTTTAAATATGAGATCCTGCTGAACCTATGAAGTCTTGTCCCTTATGCTTGTGTAACACTCATGCAAGGAAAAATACAAGCTATCATTATTATTTTTAGCTTTAACTGGTCAAGCACTGCTTGCCTTGCCTTCCCTGACGGCACACCACTAATATGAAGGAAGTCGAAAAACAGGTTACCTCACACTGTAGTAGCCCGGTTACTGTAAAAAGAGTATTAGTGATACACCAATCGGTGTGTACTGACTCAGAGTAGCAGGCTCTGTCTTGCCTCACATGAGCCTGAAACTTGCGGGTGTGTTGTGTGTAATTTACATGCTCAGCTATGACTGGACAGTAATTTTTCCTTCGGTTGCCATTACTCTGGTGCACTACTTAGTTCATTTCCCAAGCAATGTCTTTCCATGCATCTTTTTTTTCTTGCCCACGTCCCTGTAGCTTGTTTAAATTCTGATATATCGAATGGGCAGGCTGTTCACTGCAACAATTGGCTTTTCCCATGTTAGTTTAAAGAGCTTTCACATTGTGTAGTTGGAGAAAAAAACAGACAGTCGTGTCAGCATGTGCCCCAAAATGACATATTGACATACAAGTGACAAAGCCTTCTAGTGGCAGTAGTAACTATGAAGAGCAATGGAGGATGTCAGTTGATGATATTATAAAGTGACAAAGTGCGTGTAGTGAGGCAGTCAGGTTGGATTTATGGGGTCATCAGAACATTGGACCTTAGTGCTTTAGACAGCTGTTTGTTTCCCATTTTCAATTAACATTCGGCGTTGGTTTTGTTTTAATAATGACCTTGATTGTTCCCTAACAGTAACCCAGTCATTTTTGTGCATAATCCTTACCAAACCTTAGCCAGAGCGTCTTGATGATAGGGCTGTTAGATCAGAAAATACTTTTATGTGTTGTTCAAAAGAACAAAGACAAATATGTCATTTGATTTGGAAGACGTGTTTCCTTTCCTAGCGAGATTAAAACAATTGCAATTTGTTGTTTCCAGGTTATCACTGCTGTACATCAAAAGACATTTGTATAACTGAACCCCATGATCCATTTTTGAGTTTTGAGTCCTTACGAGGGCAGCGTAAGGATGGCATTTGGAGGTTCCATTCACAGTCAGAAGCAGCTTGGAGGTAATATAGGAGGTAATTTTGTGTGTGTAAAGTGGAGCATTTGGAATAATAGAACACAGAGGTAAAAAAGACGGCATAACTTTTCCTTACAGTACAAACATGGACATGGACAAGAAAGGTGAATTCTCCAGGAAAAGTCCAGCTGGGGAAATCATGTTTCTCTGATGCCCTTATCCGGTTAAATAAGAGAAACTCATACTGCATTAAAAAATCAGATCACTGCAGTAAGGGTTACTACTTTGTCAGTTATTTTCTTATCCCAGGATACCTTGCCATGCTTTACCACTTACTTAACTTATGACAAATTTCTAAATGAAACTCTATTCCTGTTCCAAACAGAGAATAGAGAAAGTGGTGCACTTTCAGCAAAGCTTTTCTTTTTTTGTATCTTGATTGACTTTCAAGGTTGAAGGCAAAGCTATGAGACGATGAATATGTTTGTATCACTCATATACTCCTGCAGACCCTGATGTAATCCCTCATCAACAATATATGTCTCACCCACACACACAAACACACACCACACATACAAATAGGACAAGCAATATGCTCACCCAATTGGCACAGATTGGTATTTGGATTAATTGCAGTAATTGGGATACTTAATTATGATCTCATCAAAGACATGAAGAATTTAAGAGCTATCAGTGAGATAGCCACTAAGAGAGAGGAAAATTGACAGACAGACAGTGAGGGACACAAAAAAGAGATAGTCTGTAATGTAGAAGTGTCGTGTAGAATTCACATTGTGGCATAAAATAATAACATATCTGTCAACCTCAATGAAAAACTGCTGTGTATTTACCAAGATGGTTAGTTTATTATTACTATTTACTACTAGCTGATTGCTATAATAATGTGTGGTATTTGCTAAATGTCTCTTAGGTCTAACTTTGCAGAAAATATTATGGGGAAATAGGAAATGTGAGTGCTCTATCTCAACCAAATTTAACAATGCCCGAATTGAAAGCACTTTAACTGAAATTTTAAACAGTTTTGAATGTGCACTCTCAAACCCACTAGGGCTGTTAGAATGAATTCCCTCTAGTTCGGTTATTGTATTCATCCCCAGTGGAGTAAATAAAAATGATATGTGGCAGAACACACACAGATCTCAATAAAAAAACATAAGACAATATAGATACTAAATACATAAAAATATTAAGTGTAAAGTAACAGCTAAAGTACAGCGTGCTACATGGTGGGAAGTGTGAGTCGGGAGATCCCAGGAGTTCAATAAACTGGTATCGTACGAACGTTGCCATTCTCCTGTTTCTTGTGTAACTAAAGCAGCACAGATGTCCGCCAGAAGGGAGGCACTTGAAGGCTTGGAACAGACTATGTGTTGGAGTGATAGAGAGTTCTATTGGCCTCCATTAGAACGGTGTACCATATGTACCAGGTACATGCACCAACCAGCCACAACATTCAAATCAGTTAACGGTTTTAATGTTTTACTGAATGGTGTATATATACGCACTGTATATATACACCATTCAGCCAAAACTTTAAGTGGTTTTAATGTTGTGGCTGCTCGGCATATAGATCTCCTACACAAATTATGATTTGCTACGACATATATCCACATATTGGTATTTGGGAGACTGTCGATTAGGAAATCCACCCACGTTAATAAACAAAGTGTTGCAAAAATGATCTTCAGTATATTTGTTGTCAATAACAAGTAATGTTTCAGGTATGATAGGAAGACTGCACAGGACACGCCTTGGTTTCCCACCAAACTGAGTCTTTCGCAACATTTTAACACCAAACATTGCAACTGACAGTTTTAAAAACAGGTTAGCAAGCAAATAGGAAAGTGTAAATGGCCGGCTATATGTAATGGGTAAATGTTTGAAATGCCCACTTCTGCAATTCAAAGTGATAAAAATATGAAAGCAAGCTTGACTGAACCTACTGACAAAAGAGACCAGTTTATTGATTTTATTGAAATCCCATTAGATTCTGTCATAGAAGTTACTATTCTTTCTCGGGCCCACCTGTAAAACACTTTACAGGTTCGGTATTTTTCCAGGTAATTTCCTGGAAACTTTCGTCATAATTTCCTAGAAACTAGCTGGTGTTTAGCTGTTAATTACTATGTTATTTCCAAGACAGGCCTGCGCAGTTTGGAAATGGAGAAAGTGTCAATTGCTGCAGTTATTAAGACCGCACTCATTATATCCAAGTGTTTAGTACATAAACGGACATCAATATCCATCAGAGTTTCTTAGAAAGACTCATTTGGATTCTTCATGACTTGGAGCTGCCACACATCATAGATCCACTTGGTAATCGGTAAATATTTAATGTACATTTATGCTGCATACCAGTAGTTTTCTGCTAGATTGGAAATTCCTTAGTTTTGTGTTTCAAACTGATACAGTGATCATCATATAGAACGCACTTGATGTATAAAATTTCACTGACTCAGCTGTTATACTTACAGACATATTTGTACCCAATTTCCACAGACCGGATCTGTAAAATAACATAGTGTGGCACATTTACCATTTAAGAATTAAGAATTTTGTTAGTCTGTCTGGAAAAATTTTAAGGGCTATTGATGTCAGTTTATGAACTATTTTACACTTACCTAATACATAATTTCCTACTTTTTTCTTAAACACGTGAATATAACATATGCAGGTACCTTATAACTGAGGCAACTAACACTTCCCTTTCCTTAAAATTTCTAACAAATTACATAGGCCTTTCTTGGAAAAATTGGCTAAATACCAGCTAATTTTTAGAAAATGATGCGCAAAGTTTCCAGAAGTTTAGCAGGAAAATACGGGACATGTGAAAGAAAGTGTCCACAAAAAAATCACATATTAAAAAGTGCATATTCATTCATACAGTCTGGTTTAGGTACATCTGCATTTGTAATCAGGATCTTTTTGCGATTGTTGCAACCTCTTCCTTTGAGGACGTAGATCATAGACTGTGCTAACAGTTTTAGGCTCTTCTTACTCTGCATAGTAAGTGATTGTTACAAACATATAATGGAAAATTTAATAATACTGTTATAGAGAATAATTTTACAGAATGTACTCCATAGACGACAATCATAAAGCTTATTTAGTAGTTCATCTTCAGTGGAAGAAGATAGCAGATAAACGCAAAGTTCCATTTTCAGTCTCGGTAAACAGCATCATGCCATTCCCTTCTAATGACAAAGTTGTTCTTCTTTGGACCAGTCAGTAATTCAATAGTCAGTAACTAAACATGCGGACACATACACGTTTAATCTAAAATGCCGAAATGGAACAATGACACACAAAAACCAATCAAGTTAGAATAATATACAGAGTATATTTAAATGACCTTCCATTATTACATTTTAAAAGCCCACTGAAGACAAAATGAATTTTAGGACAGTTCTTAGAAAAAGGGAGTCTAATAAGGCACAAGGAGAACAACAAGAGAGTAAGAGAGGCAAATATGTGGTCTGCATTAGCAGCAGTGTCCTTTGTTGCCGACTTCTGGCACGCAACAGGCTTTTACTGGAGGTGTCACAGATGTGAAGTAGCAGGCAGTTGAATGATATGAGAGATACATACACACACACAAACACACTCAGTCAGCTCACACATATGTCCGCCCACACATTCCGTCACACCAAACCACCTGAGTGAAATTATACTCTCGCTTTCTCTCTTTCTCTGTAACACACGATTCCTGTTGCCTGTGTCGTGATGAATATGTCATGGGTCCATTTTCACCGAACAACATGGCGTTTCCCACACGCTATGTGGCTCTGCCCTATCACTTTCAGTTAGAGGAACCTGGGGTTAGGGAGGGACTGGTGGAGAATTTAAATCCCATGCGTGAGATAGAGAAGGGAGAGAGAAAGACAGGGACGGAGGAGAAATCAGGGAGAGAGAGGGTGAGTGGGCGGTGAAAAAACGTATAAGGCAAAAGGAGAAAGATGGAGAGGAAAAAGGAAGAGAAGTGCTGTCCGCATCTGCCTGATCAGTTTCATTTAAGTTGAACAGGAGCTGTAGTGAATGGGGAATAGCTTGTTTTGCAAAGTAGTGGAAAGAAAAAAAAGAAAGAAAGAAAGAAAGTGAGAAAGAAAGAAAAGTACGGGCTTTGGAATAAAGCATTACAAGCATTGATAGACAGAGAGTAGGCATTAAAAAGAAGAAAACGCACTGAAAGAAAACATTGAAAAAAGAGAAAGAAAGTTGAATTTAAGAAAGAAGGCATTGAAAAAAGGAGACAGAAAGTATTGAAAGCACTGAAAGAAAAATTTCAAAGAGCATATTGAAACAAAGCAGCATGGAAAGCTAAAAGAAAGAAAGAAAGAAAGAAAGAGTGAATCGAAAGAAAGAAAGCAGCACAGAATCGGTGAGTGCTAATTTTCCCTATTTTCAAAACAGGAATTTTTTTAATGCAATATAGAAAAAAACAAAACAAAACATCGGTCGCCATTCATCATGGCTGCGTCATTTTCTATCATGATATGGCCGAAAATTGAGTCACCACTCAGCAACCACTCGTGACTGATGATTATGGACCAGAAGAGGATGGCAAGTCAGTCACACAGTAGCAGTCACGCAAAGGTGAGCTTAAGAAAAAATGACTGGGTGAATCTTTGCCTAACGATTACGAAATGCTCTCAAAATAGTTTGTACACACACACACACACACACACACACACACACACACACACACACACACACACACACACAAACTATATGTGTGTATATATACATATGTATATTATAATGAAGATGCATTATTTTTCAGATAGCACCTACACATATCTAGTTCTCTACTGAAATTCGTTCTAATATGATAAAAAGAAAAATATGTTTACGAGAATATTTTGCATCCCTAAATCATGACGTACATGAACTTGATCAATGCCACCTGCACATAAGTAGTTGCTTGTTCAAGAGTTCAAGAGTTGGTCGTTAGCATAATTAATTCCCTCTGATTGCTATACTATAATAATATGTATTCTGCTCCAGTTGTGGGCAAGTGTCAATCACAAAAATGGCTCCCAAGTGTAAAAAGAAGGACCTCACAAGTGCTAAACTTGCTGCAGGAGGATTGCTTCTACAGTGTTTGTGTTCACTGCATCTGATGAAAATTCTTGCTGGCATTAGACTCTCTCAGGAAAAGAAGAGTTTTAACATCCTGACTAATTTCTCACCAACTGGGACTGGCCTAGACCTTTGTACTGCAGTACTTATCACTGCCACTCTGAGGAGAATGTGGACTAACTATGATAGACGTGGCATTTTCAGTTGCTTCTTTTCAATGTTAGTTCAATAAATATTAATCCTACGTGTTATTAATGTCAAAGATGATAAATGTTTAGATTCATTATTTTATTACTTTACTACAATTTGGGTCTTTGTAAAAGAAGAAATAAAAGGGCCTAATGGCCTAAATTACTTTTCTTGCATTTTTTGCCCAACACGGTCTGGAGTGTAAATGCAGAAATCTTTTGAAATCTGTATAAATATTGTTAGGGACAATTTGGCGGCACCTTACCGTCCATATCCAAATCTCGCCTATGCCCTGCAGTAACTGTTGGGTGCTTTGCCCCTAGCAACACCTGACGCATAGTTCTTACCGTTTAATAAATTTCACTGTCCAAGAGAGACAGCTGCTACCCACAGTAAACACACACCTGTACAGACACAAGCACTTCCATCTTAAATGCTGATCATCCAGCAATAATTCTGCACGGAGCGCACACACACACACGGTGAAACCACCACCCTGCTGTGCATTCACGCACTTCATCCAACCTGTTTCTCATCAAGAATCTTAATAACATTCACTTTAACATGCCACCTGGCACACACACAAGCCCCTGCCTCAATATATTTACCACGTCAGCATGCATTCACACTCTCTCATCATGCCACAACAGAGTTTTAATGACTCTTTAGTTAGGCAGACACACACACACACTCACCTACGCACTGACATGCTGTCTCACTGTCAACGCAGGTCTTTAGTGGAGAAAATGTTTCACAGGAACATAAAACTAGTGTTTAATGTTTTGGCTGAATGGTATATATATACTTGAATATATACTTTTTGGACCCCACTGTGTGTGTGTGTGTGTGTGTGTGTGTGTGTGTGTGTGTGTGTGTGTGTGTGTGTGTGTGTGTGTGTGTGTGTGTGTCTTTGCACGTCAAGGGATCACTTGAAACTTACTTTTCTTGCTGATAAGGCTTTGTGTGTGTGTGTGTGTGTGTGTGTGGGGGTGTGAAAAGTAGGCCGGCGAATGACAAGCTCCACTTTTCATTGCCGTTACTTCAGAGACAGTAGAAACAGATGGTCCGTTGGGACGGAGATACACACATACACACACACAGGCACAGACGTCTTCACACTCCAACACGCATAGCAGCTGTGAAGACACACATGAAAAAACTGCCGGCGCACAGGCCTGAGTTGACCCCGTTCAGTTTCAATTAAAATCATCACGTATTTGTACGAGCAGCAAGCTACAAACCCGAGCTGACCCTTTTGAGTTTCACTTGAAATTTCCACCATCGACATAGACAAACACATGCAAACTTGCAAATATATTTTTGAGGCAGACTTCATGGTGACATTTTGGCCATTTTTATTCCATGCCTTGGTTAAAATATACTCATGTAAAATTGTAAAAATGCAGTTAACACACAATTTCTGTAATTTGTTAAAGGTTATCACGCCGAAAATGTAATGTTTATTGTTACATTCTTAGTGTACCAGTTATAGGAATTGTTTTGTATTTTTTTTAATTTAGTAACTATTTACATTGCATTAAAAAAAAATGTGTTATGAATGTCCATTTAAATACATAATGCACCAGAATGCAGAAAATAAAGCCAGTGAATCTGAGAACCTTGCTCTTGCTCTGGTAATGAAACACAGTATTACCAAAGAATACAAAGATGCTGAGAGGCATAGCGCAAAACCCTCAAACAAACCAATGTGTACACATTTAGCATTCTATACAGCATAAAAGAGAGAGAAATAATAGGATAGAGTTAAAAGCAAAGAAGATAAATAGAGGGAAAAAAACATCCTTTGGTTTAATGTCTCTTAAAATGTAAATGCTTAAAGTACTCTTACCTCAAAACTGTACTCAAGTAGAGGACCTTTGTAAATGTACTTCCCAATTCTACAATTCTAATTTGCATATTATCCAAAATGAATGACCAAGTCTTCCTTTGAGTCAAAGAAAATGTGTCCCTGACCCCCTGTCTACTTTTGTGTGCGTGGTTTGGATTTTTCTTTTTTTTTTTTTTTGCATGGTACAGACAGGTGACAAATTAAACGAAAAACCTGAGAATGACTGGAGAAACATGATGACAATGCCCCCCTCTATAGGGCACGAGGGGTCACTGAATGGTTTGATGAGTATGAAAATAATGTGAATCATGTGCTATGGCCATTGCAGTAACCAGATCTCAATCCAGTTGGATTGAACACCTATGGGAGATTTTGGACCGACGTGTTAGACAGCACTCTCGACCACCATCATCAAAACATCAAATCAGAGAAATTCTTATGGAAGAATGGTATTCCATCCATGGATTTTCATAAATCTAACCTTTGTGAAAAATGATTTTCTTGCCTCAAGCTAGTGTTTTCATGCATGTGATCATGCATTAGACATTTATGTCAATGGAACATTTTCCAAAATATTATTGCACATAACACATGGACTTCTGAACGACAGAAGTGGACTCCTCTACCCAGTCCCACATCCAGTTTCATTTCAGCAATGACGGCGTGTATTAAACTGCTCGGATAAAAACAGAATACCTAGATTTAGATTTGTTTTCACTCATTACAGCAACACCCCCTTGTACCCCCAATCTTCTGTCCCAATATCACACCAGGGTTAATTACTCTGACACTATGAATTAAGAGTTAGATGATCCAGATTGTCAAATGGCCCTTGTTCTAACTAGCAGCTGTTTTGACACAGTTATCTAGTGCTACCATGCACAGCAGTGTTGTCACAATAAACACAAAGTGAAAACAGCACCATCCTTTAACCATATGTCATTGGGATTTTAAAAAAAAAAAAGTTACTCTTCTAAGTATGTCAAAGGCTCTTTCTTTTTTTTTTCTTAACATTCCTTGAAAAATTTTGCAATTTCAGCCAAAATACTGCTTACTGTCCACCTAACAATATATGTTAATGAGAGTACTAGAGGGTTTGGTGGTGTGAGTGTGTGTTTGTGTATGTGTGTGGTGGGGATGTTGCACCGTTGGTTAAATGCCAGACTCAGACTCACAATGTTAGGAGTTCTGGCTAAGCATCTGGCTAAACTCATGAAGACACTTCAAACATTGAAGTAATGAGTCAGTAATAAGGCCAAATCTGGTTTTTGGTACTATGGTGTATCTGCTCGTTTGACGTGAAACATAAGAAAGGAGATATTTTGCTCCACAATCATACATAACCCTGATGATACCAACAGTATACACATGTAGCACTGGAACAAACATATTAACACATACTCAAGAGACCTCACATAGACATACAGTAAATATGCAACTGTCAAAATCACGACCTCAACACCTGCTAGCAACCTTTTTGCAATAAACAACAAATTGCCTCTCACGCTCATGTGAGCCAGCCAGCCGTGCATTTGGTTTCCTCACCCATACAGTGTATGCCACAGGAGTCCAATTAAGACTGCGGTCTCACCAGTGGTGTAGTGGTATTTGTTCGACTTGTCGGGGGAGAGCATTTAAACCCCAAGACGCCACCCCCACCACCATTATCACCACCAACAAAACAATATAAAAAAACAGCATTACTTGCATGTGCATAGTGAGTGCAGTTATCCACCCACTCTACTCTTTTTATGATTCTTATTTGCAACATATCCGATCAGACTCTGTGGCGATAACTGTAGCTGTTTACTTGTTAGGTATCACAAATATAATAAAGCGCACTATTACACTACTACAACAAAGTGCATTCGCAAAAACTACCATATAACTGTGTCAACAAGGAAACAACTAAAGAACTTGTGACGAAAACTGTTGATTTAGTAACTGGCATTTATTGAAGTTCCACTTGCATTTTATTACAGGTATTTGTATTTTTCACATTCCTCTCTATACTATCTACAAGTATTCATGTAAGCTCTGAATTCAAACCAGACACAACAGCAATAAGTATAGCAGCCATCATAATAAATTTTAATGGTAAGTTCGAAACAAATTGACCACACAACGTACTTTGTGTACTTTGGTTATTTAATCATCATCACATAGCTCTCCCTCTCTTTCCCTTGTTTTTCTTTCTTCATAGCATCAGCCCAATTTCTGCAGCATCCAACCAGGCAGGAAACAGATACATTGTGAAGTCAACCACATTTTAGAGCCATAAATACATTATAGTATGTGCCCAAGTTCAGGAGGGGATGATATCCATCCACTGACAGTTCATTCGGACTCTGCAGGTATGCTATGGCTACATGAAACCACATAAGGAACCCTAGGAACACTTTTAATTTCTCACTGACATGCTTGCAACTTTCTGTTAAACTGATTTCATAGTTAGCATTCAGCTGGCTTTTCATTTAGTCCACTATCACCCTGAAGCTTTACAGTCATGTGTTTTTGAGGTTTAGGTTGCTTTCTGCTGCTTCCCCAGCTAAGATCTCCAGCCGGATATTTTGAACACAGCGCCCGAAAGCTCAACACTGACAACCCCCGAGCAGATCCTCATACCTGGCAAGAATCAGTTTCTGCATGATTTCTCTAGCAACATTGACAAAACAACAGGGACGCTTGCTCAGACTGCCCAGAAACTTGGACTAACTCTAGACAACCAGCCGTAGCTGTGAGGCTCACGCTGCAGCCAAATCCGGATCCTGCAGTTATGCTCTCCACAAAAGCTGTCAAATCAGACACTTTCTCACCATGAGCGCTGAACAGCTCAAGCTTCAGGGTTGTGCTCACAACATTTGATTTAGTTATTGCCAGCACATTGTTTCTTTTTTTTTTTGCATTACAGTTGATGGGGAGTAGCATGAAAACGATTGGGTACCAACTGCTTTGAAACCCACACTGCCCTTTGAAAGGGTCAAATGGACAGGCCCTGAGGATGCAGCTTATGGTAATAGACCTGGTAGTTTAGTATGACGACGAAAACCTGAAAGAAAAACAGAGGAAGCAGTGGTGCAAAAGTGGTTTCCAATGATGAAGTTTAATGGTTTGAGAGTTGTACATGAGTACTGTTTGCTGAGTGAGAGGGATTGAAACAAAGCAGCTTTTCATCATCAGCACAAAATACCATTGAAGCAGCACTTTTATTACAGTAAAAGCAGAACAGTGTGAATTTGTGCTCTTAGACATCTCCCATCTGGGCTACTTGATTTCCCTCCCTGTGCTACTCATATGCCTCACACTCCCTCACAGTGCTTTTCTTGAAGCAGTATGTACTATATAAACCGATCAGCCCAACATTATAACTACTTACCTATAAATATGCATATACATATAAATATGGTATAACTGTTTGCGGTATAGCTGGTGTGTTGTGGCTGATCACTGTATATCCTTTTTAATGAAATGCACATTAGAGTAAATAACAATAATAAAAATAATAAGAGGCAAATAGTTGTCTCTCTCTCAGTGCCAGCATAGAGTGACCATCACTAAAATTTGCCACAACATGCTTATCTGTTTTCTTCTCAAAAGTAAAATGAGAAGATCAATAGCAATGTCATGTCTTTGCAGTAAGTATGGAGCCGAAGTGTGTTTAGCGTAGCTTAGCATAAAGACTGAAGGCAAGGGGGAAAGAGCTAGCTTGGCTGTGTCTTATGTACATCAACACCTCTAAAGATAAAAATGTGTTCTTGTGTGTTTGCTGGATTTACCTTTCTCTTTCTGAGCTGTTTTTAAAGGGAATTGTGCTGGAGCTTTTTCGTTACTGCTGCCTGCAGTGGCGGTACTGAGATAAAAAATGTCAATTTTTTAACCATGTTGGCAGCTGTATGCTGATTTCGGTCTGTTGGTTGGTTGGTCCACTACTTTGGTTCAGACTGAAATATCTTCACAACTACTGAATGGATTACCATGAAATGTGTTACAGACATTCATGATCCCCGGAGGATGAATGCTTTGGTGAACCTCTGGCGCTACCATGAGGTTGACGTCCAACAATATCTCAACATCTGAAAGATGGACTGGTACAATTTTTTGTACATTCACTTTCACTTTTTGCTTATTCCTAGCAAGCAAATGTTAGCATGTTCAACTAAGATGGTGAACTTGTAAACATTATACCTGCTAAACATTAGCCTGTTAACATTGTCATTGTGAGCATGTTAGTGTAGCGGAGTGGGTTTTTTTCCCTTCTCCTTGCCCACTACATTGTCACAGTGCTGGATTGGAGTCACCTGCTTCTTAATTACTGGGTGGCGCCGATCAGCACTATATCCAGGTGGATGACTGCTACTCTGTAATTCGTTTCCTACCTCTCCCTGGAACCTGGCACCCTTCCACACTGCTTGATTCTAACTGATTTCTTTCTCTTATTGGGCCTAATCCAGAAGCAGTCTGACCCCCCCAGGTGGTGTCCCTTCATGGATCCCTTTATTGAGTGCACTCAGGGTGTCATTTGGATGGTGTGGTATGTTCACGTGTGGTATGTAGCATCAGGACCCGGTCCCCCTCAGTTGGTCACTGCTGCCACAGTAAGCCCTTAGCCATGCTCCTTGTTTGCTTTGCCTCATTAATAGGCTACGGGGCCTATTGGGTATTGTGCAATCGTGTTTCTTGTGGTGAAATTCCCCTAGGTGGTGTTGTTGACACTACCACATAGCATGGTAAACTTTTTAAAGAGCAGTAGTGCGAGAAACTGTTACTATTTGTAGGATGGCCTTATTATGAAAAACACAGCGTCTGCGTATTGACTCATCCACTTGGAGAAATGTACTGAAATGAGAGCTACTTTTCCCAGTCCTATCTCCTGAAATTTTTTTTCCACTTTGCAGTGTCATGAAGTCTGGGTAACGAAGAGATATCTTCTAAACACCAGAAGATAATTGGCCATGACTTGCGTTGAGGTAGTGAAAGTGTAGCTTTTGCTTAGACAACGATATTTGAAATGTGCATTTGCATTTGAAATGTGCATTTGCATTTGAAATGTTTATTTGTTACATTTCAGATCTCTCTCATCAAACAGCTTGTTTTAAATTCTGGTAAAACTAAATGTATGCTCTTCTCTTGGTCACCTAAGAGTATCCAGCCTGCTGCCCATATCCAAACGCTTCATGGTTATGAAATTTAAACTGTTCAATGTTATAAATACTTAGGACTCTGGCTGGATTTCAATATCACTTAAAATTCCCATGTGGAACAGCTCTTAAGCAAATTTAAGGTAATGGATTTTTGTATAGAAACATATCATGTTTCTGTTCTGCTAGTTGAAAGACAGCTGTTCAATCTACAATTTCATCTGCGCTGGATTATGTTGATATTGTAGATTGCATGCTTCTCCCTCCACCTTAAAGCTTCTTGACTCCGTGTATCACAATGCACTGCGCTTTCCTCGCTCACCATTGCATTTAATATGAAAAGGTGGGATGGTCCTCCTTGACAAACAGAAGGGAGCAGCACTGTATGTTGTTTATTTATAAGACTCTACTGCAAAAACTGCCTAGTTACCTCTGCTCGCTGGTTACATTTAAATACAGTACTTACCATTTCAAGTCACAGGACATTTTAACATTAGCTGTACCTCGTTCACACTGAACTTGGAAAAATTGTTCAAATACTATGCTACTACAAGGGGAATGAACAAAAAAATATGAAGTTATATGTTCTTATTTCACTGGAATACTTTAAAAGGTTGTACTCATGTATTTGCAATCACACTTGCACATGATTTTCTTAAATGTGAAAAAATGTACAATGTATGTCTGTGTATTATCTGTGTCTGTCTATGCTTAAACTGTATATGTTTATGTTTTTGTACACAGGTCTCTCTTGGTCTCTCAATGAGACTACCTGTTTAAATAAAGGATTTATTAATAATAATAATAATGTGTGTGTACTTTAATGCTTTAAGCATCCGAGTAGGTAATGGTCAGCAACACTGTGAATTTGGAGTTACATCAACCCAGTATGTGTTCGTGTGTGAAAGAGTGTGTGTGCTTAATTGCGTTTGAGACAGAAGGAGTGAGACAGTTTGAGAGAGTGCTGTGCATGTAAAAAACTAATACTGCATTAATAAACTTTCATGAGAGAGTCACATAGAGATGACAAAACAACTCTAAATAAAAAACAACAAGATAAATGCCAGACATTCATTAAATCAGGGTCACTAAAGAGGATCATGAATAAAACACACACTCGCTGCAGGAAAATAAACAACACTAAGTAGAAATAAATTAGGTGAATTTAGAACATGTTTCATTGTAAAATGGATTAAGTATATGTTCTCTACAGTAAAAAGTATTCATCTGGACAAGTATTTCAACTTTTCTAAAGCAGCAACATAAGGCAGAACAAAGACAAAGAAGCCTAAATGTGTTGCTATCAAGTGGTTCAAATCTTACTCTGCTGCTGATTGTGGCTCCACCCTAAATTGTGACGTCAGGGTATCTCCAAAGAGTAAGCTCAAAGGGCTACTTTCTCAGATCTTTAAGGAGGGCAATATGGAAGCAGTGTATTTAGCAATATTTTGGCAAAATCATGACTCAATTGCAGAATACACAGATCTGAAGTAGTAGATTATGCTACAGAGGACATTTCTGTACATGTTTTTATACACAAACAGTAAAGGACTTAGAAATTTCTTAATGCTCAAAGGTTTTAGTAGCCAAACTTCATACAATGTTTTCAACAAGCTACAAAAAAAAACCACTGGATGGATTCATCAGAAATTCTGTACAGACATTCGTGGTTCCCAGAGGTCAAAATTTTAATTTTCCAATCCTTTAGTATAGGGAAAATACCTGCAAAACCAATGACATTCTTATCTGCTTCAGCTGTAATTTGTGTTTGCTGCTAATTTGCAATCGTTAGCACTCACTTAACCGAGAAGGTGAACATGGTAAACATTATACCTGCAAAACATCACCATGTTAGCATTGTCATTGTGAGCATGGTAACATGATGACATTAGCATTTAGCTCATGACACCACTGTGACCAAGACGCTAGCTTGGCTGTAGTTCTGTTATACTAACCATGGGTCAAATAACAACGTGTATTAGGAAAGGTGTCTGTAGCATACCGTTACTCTATGTGTCCGTATCAGTATGATATCTAAACAGAATTATGTGGATTAGAATGATCAGAAGATTCTGGTGCTGGCAATTCTGGTGATAAGAAGGAACAATCACACCGATGACAATATTCAAGGAAGACTCGTGAGACTGGGTTCGCATGGAAAAAGTACTATGTATTAGAAACTTAGGGAAAAAATTAAATACATAAAACAACAAACATTTACTATGGCCATACAAAACTTAGGATATCCACTCAATACTTTTTCCCCAAACAATGCCTGTGTTGTAGTGTTGAACCGTCTGTTTAACAACAGTTCATTTTATAAGCAGGTAAGGGTAACATATAAAAGACTACTTGCAACAGAACCTAACATAGGCTGCTAAATTACAACAAGATTTGATATCAATCTCTGCCGTAGCAATATGCTAACATCAGCATTACAGTTTGACTCACCAATTCCGCCATTTAGAGCTTTCATTCAACAGATTTTGACGGATAACATCGACTTGGTTGACATCTACAAGTCAGCAACAAATCTTGCATTGACCTACAGCAGCTCTTCTCCCTGTGGTAGCACCATTCACCTGACTACTGCATAGCCCCTGCTACCCATATGTAACCCAGTGGCCCCTCTGATTGCTACCTGTCGCACCGCAAGCTCACACAGCAAGAGTTGCAAGCTTCTCTCACTCTGCCCTCTTACACGGTTTACATCTTAACTCAGTAGTAACCTGGCTTACATGTCACTGGCTTACATGTCACTCATAGTAACAACACAACAGTTACTTATTGCAGGACTCTGCCGTTTTTCTAAGCTCTACACAGCATTTTAGTGATTTTCAGCTCTGTTTTGGCCGGCAACTTTAAGGTTTAGGGTTTAGCTTTAGACACACCATCTTTATTAGTGTCGTTTCCAGACAGAACATACAGCTATTTTCAGCATTACAGGTCTGATAAACCCAGCTGGTTGCTAAAAGACAAAGTAAGTGACTAGCTGGTAGAAACGGTGGAGCAGCTAAAGGGGCAGATATTTTTCTCAGGAGTTGGTGGTGACCAAAAACAGAGCAAAAAGAGAGTCAATATTGCACTTCCATTCATCAGGTGACCGAAAACAAAAATCAAAATGCATGCAAATTTTACTCAGGGTCATATCAACTTTATATGGAGATGTCAATGTTGAGCTTACAGCTCCTTCCACAGCCCCCAAGTTGCAAAAATCAATTAATACTGGTATGAGATAAATAATGTGTGTAGAAAGGTACAGTATGTCTGACAGAAAGTGTGTGACTGTGCAGGAGACAGAAAGATAATAAAACCTGGTATTAAGACTGCAATTATCACTGCCCTCTTTTCCTCCCTCCTACCACTTCCCAATGACCTGGTTATACAATTAGAGGGTATTCCTGTCTCCCAACAGTTATAATGTTTCTGTTGAGAGTAGAAAGGAAAGAAGACAAGGCAAGTAGATGAAAATGAGACACATTAGGGAAGAACGGAGCACAGGTACCAAGAGGTCAAGATGGGGGGGGTAAGGGGAAAAAAAGGTATCAGTATGACTCTAGTTATGTGTAACTGCCCTGTGCTGGTCAGTGAAGCTGCAGAGAAGTGATGATATTTGGAGCACACAGAGGCCACTATTTAATCAGGTTGCCTCAATACAAGCATCAGAATTATTGCCCAATAGTAAATACACACAATAATACACATGCACACACACATTTACTGGCTTAACCTTCACCCCAAAAGGGGACACACATACACACACCCCCCACACACACACACAGCCACACTTACATTATAAACAGGGGAAGCGCTGATAGGATTGGCTGATAGCGACCACAGAGACACATCCAAAATAATAGTAGGTTGAAGTCAAGCCATTGAACACATGGACCAAACAACACTGGAAACCAGCCTTGTGCTCTGCTGATTTAGAAAAAAACTAGAAATGGACTGAATTAAGTTTACACCGATCAGCCACAACATTCAAACTGGTAATTGGTTTTAATGTTGTGGCTGATCAGTGTATATTAGCCATAGCAAAATTCGTGTTTTTTGTATTAATAATTGATAGGACATACATAGCACATGAAAAAAACACGAACATGACTTTGATGGAAAAGGGTGTGGGTTAAATATTATATTAAATGTTATTTTTCCTCTTAAAATTAAGAATCAAGTGCAGCGTCGATACTATGCATCGACATGTTTTACAAAACATTAAATAACTTTTGAACAGTTTATGATACAGACAAGCTTTGAATTGTGTCATAGCTGTGAGATTCTCAGCTTTCAGAGGCAAATTGAATGGTCAGGGCCGACACACGGTCTTTGCAATCACATGATACGGGATTAGAAGCTTGCTAACTCAAATGGAGTAGAAATTTCTCATGCCTTTGCGCATTGGTAACACGGTGCAACTGTCCTAAGAAATAAAACATGGCAGAGCACATGGGAAAGAAGAAATCTACTGTAAAACAGGTTTTCAGACATTATCTTTGATGCTGACGAAGACCAAGAGGATAGAAAGGAAGATGATACAAAGCCTGATAGCTGTTACACAGATGAGGAGTACAAGGAAGGCCTTGATCCGTTTGAAGACATAAAGTGAGTAATGTCACATTAGGCTACGTTGTATCGGTTGAATGGCCTTATTGCGTAATAAAAACCACCATATTTTGTTTGTCATTCCTGTGTGTAACTGGTATGTGGATAAGATGTTATGGAACATTGCTATTATTGATTCGCCGGGTGCACGCAACAGAGAAAGAGGGAAAGTTGTTTGACTGTAATGAACTAGCATGAGCGTGAGCTCGCAAATGTTGAGGACTGTGTGTCTGTGTGTCTATATCCAACAATGTCAAAGTAATACTGTACTGAAAACTGATATAAGCCCTTTAGAATGAATGAAAATACAATTATGAATTGAAATAAAGGAGAATTACATTTATTTATTTATTTTTTGCTTTCAGCTTAGATGATGAGCCTGCCCCATCTGCCCCATTACCCTCCAGACCCCCCACAACATCATCTGGCCCACCTTCCACCCCAGAAACGCCATCATCAATACAGGCATCAACACCAAATGCATCATCCTCATCGCAATCCACCACATCACCAAGCAGACGGGAGAGAGGGCATGGTAGAGGGAGAGGGCAGGGACGCTTTTCATCACAAGCCCCAGCTGAACGAGGAAGAGGATGGAATGATATTGAAAGGGGGACACCTGTACAGGCTTCCAATTTTCTGTCCCAAGAGAAATCATGGTCTGTAGACCTTAATTGGTGCGGACAACCCACCGGTCAATATATTCAAACTGCTTTTTGATCTGAAGGATGTGACAACAATATACCGGCACAAAAACTACAATGCCGCTGCAGGGAGGGGAGGGCAATCAGAAAAAGTTCAAATGGGCTGAACTCAAGCCCACTGACATTTTTCAGTATGTTGGTATGTTGTTCGAGATGGACATCCTCCAACTTCAAAGACTAGTCAATTACTGGAGGCAACGTTCATTTCCACTTTTCCTTTCCCCACACTCTAATAACAAGAGACGGGTTTTTGGCTATTGCAAGAAATGTGCATGAGCGAGAGCATGTATACATTCATTAAAAGACCTTGTGTGACTGTTAAATAAACAAGGGTGTATCTTAACCTACAGACACGCACACAGTTCAGTTACACCACTTCAGCTGTCAGAGATACATCAGAATGAATGTATCTCTGGTGTGTGTATCAGTGAGAGAGAAGGGAGCATGTTTGTCTGAAGACATTTCTTACAATTATAATCTATTTTTAATCACCCAAGGGACCCATGTAGTTGCTGGTTTCGTGCTTGCCTCTCTTCAACTTATCTTTCTCACACACACGCACACACACACACACACACACACACACACACACACACACAGAAACTTTCCCAAAAACATACCTCCAAATCACTCTCTGTTATCGTCAAAGTCCACACTTGAAGCCAGAGTGTGTCCAAACCTTTCTTCCTGTGAACTCACTTCCCTTCTCTGACATCTCTCTCCAACGTGTCCTCTGACTTCCAACATTTCATGAGTTGGAAAACAATATTCTTCGTATGCTGCTTCATAAATTGAGAGGAGGTGACGGAATTTTAAAGCCTGTTGGCAGCAAATCAGATTTTGCCAGCAGGAAACACAACATTTTAGTTGAAAATGTACAGTTCAAGAATAGGTGAAAATTGTCAGTTTTCTTTTTGATGGTGGCCCACTGTTTCTTACTTTGTAGGACTAACAAGGCAATACTGGAGCACATGAGTCATCTGTTGTTTATTGAAGGTGTGCAGAACTGACATTTTGATACAGAAGTGTTTTCAGAAAAAAGACTCATTGTCCACACAGGCTGCGTAGAGAGAGCAGCATGTTAGCGGATCAGCAGCAGCAGCTTCAGTTATACAGGATCAGTTTGTGCAAAGAGTGTAGGCCAACTGCCTTTTGGCAAAGCTCAGGGCCCAATACACAATCACTGTAGTTATGCACATAAACTGGAAGGGGCCAGATCTGAAAAAAACAAAACAAAAAACACTCAGGTCTTAGTCACATGTGTACAACAACTTGGTCACAATTCAAATTAATACACAAACACCTATTCTCAAAACATTGTTTGAGTCACAATAATCTATTCCCAACCCCCAACCCTAGTATCTATATTTTCCTGTGTGGAATTTTATGTTGAGGCCGCAGTCATGTCATTGTCGTGAAAACCTTCTGTCATATAAATCTTGCTATCTCATCAGTGCTGGCCTTTTTACCAGTTTCTGGCAAGAGTCCTGACAAGGTTGTCCAGTTGATGTTGCTTCACTCGTTTCTGAGGCTTCTGCTGCCACACTTGGGCGACAAGCTAGCAGGTGAGCCCTTGTTGTTGTAAAGTAAGGCAGCTACTTTTTACAAAGTCGACCAACAGCCTTAACATTGTTGGTAATTTTGCAATCTACAGTGTAGATCCCAAAATACATCTACACACTGCTTCTCAGATGCTTTGGCGCCAAGATTCTCTGATCAACACAGCTAATTTTATCTACTAGATTCATTTACTGATAGCTCAAGAGGGTAGCAAAAGGTCAAGCTGATTGTGCTGGACCACAAGGCAAACTACTTTAAATGCTCTGTTGCACTTACAGACTGTACGTTTTGAATTTAAACAGGTCAGGTAGAGTTTGAATATTTAATTTTTAACATGTTTGAAAAAAAGTTTGAATTGTGAATAAAAAGTAACACCCTGATACATACTAGGGCTGAGCACTGTGATTCATAGTCTAAATATAGGGCCAACATTTTTGACTCCATTTATAGTTTCCATTTACAGATGGCATTAATATTTGATCTGTATCTGTATTAAAACCTGAAAACTGCATTTAATGTTGTGTCTGATCGGTACTGATCTCATGTTCATACCAGGTCTAAATTGGGTTCATCTTTCTCTCTTTTCCTTTAACTGACTTTCAACAAAAAAAAAAAAAAATAGTTTGACTCATCTGTTTATTTTTTTCTTACTATTGTTTTGCGAAAACTGATAACAGAATAGTTTTCACTTGACAAACTGACTGAGAAAAATAGCTTCTTGCTTTCTATCTCCCCTTCCTTCATTTTTCATCTTCCCTGCCTCTTTACTTTTGCGCCCCCTCACACTCTCTCTCTCTTTCTCATTCAACTTTTCTCACTCACTTTTGAATAATTAAGAGGCAATAAATCCCACTGTCACATCAGTTTTTCAGACTCCATCCTCTGCCTTAGTTTGTGGGTGTGTGTGTGTGTGTGTGTGTTTGTTGACTTTATACACTTATTGTAGCTGTGAGACTGCTAGAGAAACAGAGTGAGACTGTATATGCATGAGAGAGCGAAATAGCGAGATGCTCCAAAGGTGCACTTTGGCATTGAAAGAAGCCTACTTTATTGATTGTCATCCTTTTCAGAAATGCCACGCTCTTATGCTAAGCAAAAATCCATGACAAGCTACAGTTTCGACTGTTGTTGAAAATGTTACCAGAATCCTCGCAGAAGCACAGAAAAAGCAGCAGCATGCAAATAGCTGCTGGATGAAAGCATCGCAGTCTCCTCCAAAATACCTCAATCCAGCTTTCCTTCGGCTGTTGAAAGTGATTTTATTTGGCCTTCACATTCTTTGAACTTGACGGCATTCCCACCGCACACCTGAGTACACACACATAAAGAATACACACACCCTCACCATCTGAGCTCATGCACCAAATGCCTAGGCTTTTGGGAAAAAATGATCAAACCCCATAACTGCTAATGCAACAATCATTCATTTTGCACACACATACACGCTTATGGTGTGTCTGTGCTGGAGCGATAACCCAGGAAGGATTAGCTACAACATATTGGCTGAGTGTTTGTGAGAGAATTGAGGGAAATAGTCACAGGGGAGAGAAACAGTGGTGCGTGTAGGCTAGTGGGACTTTCACACTCCAGGAGCTACATGTGGTGTCTCTTTCAGGAAACTATGCAGTGCCTAATAAATATTATCACCAAATCCAAAAAAATGTACTCAAGTTATAATTCTCAGACCTGCCCAGTGTGGTGTATGCTCTGTCGGTGTAATATTGCAGTCACATAGAACCAGTTAGCATTATTGGATGTCAGTCAACCATAACTGTAAACAATAGGAAAGCCCATTCTTCGCATAACATTTCAATCATGCACCACATTTCAAAATGTTAAATGGATTGTTGAGTTGGCAGAACTCATAAAAAGCCATTCCCAGTGTACATGAATAGTAAAGTAAGCCAAGAAAAGAATTGGAAGAGTTCAGCCAAAACAGAATCTGAATGTTTTTCTTTTTTCTGGAGGAAAGGTTTTGCTGGAATCCAGATGGTGACAGGCACAAGATGAAAGCTGTTTAATATTTAGTACCTTATTTTTTGTTAAAGGGGGAAAGTATCTGATTATAGTTTGACGGATATTTTAGAATCTCATTTGTTGACAAAAGAATTTATCATCATCCTACTGAAAACTATTGAAATCCAATTCCTTAATTATAACTCTAACCCACAATTCCTCAATCTTGGGGTCAGGGCCGTATTAGCGGTTCCAAACAAGCTTGCAGGAGAGTCCAAGAAGATTTTCTAAGAGTATTATATTTGTTTGATGTATATTATTAATGCCACACACTGATTTTATTGCTGGAATTTTGTTGTCAAAAAACAAATTCTTTCGGGTGGGACAACTGATCAGACCAAGTTAAACCGGGTCTGGGTTAGTTGGTGTTGATAAAACCATGTAGTGAGTCATATGTAAAGACTCTAATCTTAAGTATTTAGTTCCAGTCAGTTCCAGTCATTATAATATAAATGTGAAAAAAAAAAAAAAAAATTGTGGCTGACACCAGCAACCAGTGGTGTCACCTGAGGGAGATAAACCGGTAAATAAACAGCTTTACCTGAAGTTAGCTTTATTTTACAGTTTACTCACCCCCGATTTCCTCTGTGTTGCCTACACCTCTCCATCCAGCCTCGTCAGTGCAAATGTCACTGCATATAAACAGTGCAAGTGGCTGTGTGCTGTCCATGTTTGTTTTGGTACAAGGGATTTGCAGGGTTATTACTGCTGGAAGTCCATGGGTTATTTACCAGTCGTTCAGTATTTCGTCTCGTGTATTTAGTCAGTCATAATGCTCATGCTCTTTCCTGAATGTTATAAAAATCTTTGCAAGTTGGTGGAAAAAATCTTTATGTTATGTTTTTTTTTCCATTCTTGTAGGTTTCAGCTAGCCTTAGGGCTTGTCCCAAGCTTAAGGGCCACCAGGGTCGCCGGGTCACCATCGATTTAAAATAGCCTACATAAAAGAGTTCACTTAAGCAAGGCTAGCCTGGCACATGTTTACCCTGACATTGCTGACAACTGTGACAAATGCTCCCAAACATTGTGTGATTTTACATAGGTACAGGGCAACTCAAAATCAAAAGACAAAATAACTTGTAATTGTCCTCCAGAATGAGAAATAAAAGTGTTTTCTGATTTGACACCTGTATCAGCAGGATGACACCATTTGTCATTGGTTGTTCTCATATGGTTTGGTTAGGTGTTGACACAAAAAATGACTTGGTTACAGTTAGAGAAAGACTAGGGTCATGGTTTAAAACATTTTCTTTTTGTTGACCCATCCACCTACTCCAACCTCCGCCCTTTGTGGACTTCGTGTCTCTAAACCAACATAATACTACTTCCTCCAGTAATCATGACTTTGGACAAAAATAATAATTCCTACAGCTGCTAAAGGGTTTTTTCAGTTCTTTTTTTTATTATTTTAAACATTAAGAATGTTTAAAAATGAAACCCTGCTGTAATGTGATTGGTGTGTTACAGAATATCACTGAGCTGCAGCTGATCAGGATGATTCCGCGATCCATCCCGTCACACTCCTCTTTTACCTTTCTAATCTTGTTGACACAAACATAAGCTCTTGGAATATTAAAAGGAAAAAATGGTGCAGAACAAATCTAATTCTTTTGAGAAAATAAAAGGCACTAAAGCAAATTCATGCAAACAACTCCATGACCCCATTATAGAGTACATAGAATACAGTGGCAATTATGGAAATGTAGTATTTCATTAACCTGTATATGGCTAAGAGCAACTAATACAAGATAATGTTAAGGGAATATTAAAAATGAATACCAGTACATATTGTGAGTAATGTAGTGTATTGTGAGTAAAAAGCATGAGTGTTGTCAGTCTTTATCAAGCCTCTTCTGCTTTCCTTGTTTTTTCTGCATGTCTAAAAAAAAGAGGCTACACTGTGTGCAAACACAGACGAGAAGATAATTCATCTCTTAAGCCATGAAATATTCTCAAGGCATCTTCACATACCTGCAGAAATACTGTCACACTTAAACTCTATCTCAAACGCACACATGCACACACAATTTTCAGGGTGCGCGTGTGTGCGTCCGTGTGTGTATACATATTTATATGGGAACCCGTGTGTGTGCTTTCATGCTGTAAGTATATAAAAATGTAAATCTTCTCTAATAGATTCAGTACATGAGCTGACTAAGGCAATTTGCGACCTGCACATAAACCCCTAACAGCCTTTGCGACTGGCTGAATTGGTGCACGTCTATGCATTTGTGTGTATGTATATATTTGCATGTCCATTTTAACAGCTAACAGCAAAATAAATGATTCGGTTTGACTAAAGCATACACCAATACTGTTTTGAGTCAGTGCATCCTTTGGTAGAAATTAATTGGTGCAGAAAGTCAGCAGCAGCCTAATATGTCCATTTGTTTTTAACTATCTGGACATAACTTTGACCAGTTTAGCAGTGTAGTTGTTCAAGTTCATGTTTCTAATGGGTTAAAGTCCCACATATTTAGACAATATAGAGTTTCTTCCACAGTGCACACAGGGGTAGTAAATAAGATACAGGACAATTAAAAACAGCCAACCTGGATAAAATCACAATCAGTAGGAGGAAAGTAAGTAGAAGAATCAGATAAGGCATCAGAATGCTAAAAAGGAAGTGCCTATCAGATCGCAAACAACGTTTAACTGGAGAAATATCAGATGATTAAGATGATTAAAATAAAAACTTGTGGTCAGTCAGCAATAAATTTGCAAACAGATTTTCTCTGTCTTGTAGATCATTGCAGTTCAGAGAGAATCTCCCCTGTATGGCGGCAGGCTTTTCTTTCCTCCTATACTTTTGCTGACAGACAAGTTCAGGTGGCACTTCGTACAAACTAATTTGTTTGAAGCATACTGAACCCTTTAGGTTTTTCTCTGAGGAAAGGCATAGGCTATGGGTGGCGTTGGGGGTGGGGAGGAGTTCAAGGGGGACAGGCAGCTCAGGATCATAACATTTTGAGGACAGGAGCTGTTTTTCAGTCTGGCCGTTCTGGCTAGAAGGCTGCAAAACCTGATACCAGATGGAAGAGGAAGAAAGAGGTGGTGAGAGGCATAAAATGAGTCCTTGATAATGCTTTGCAGATCTTTGTGAAGAATGAGGGCAAAGAGGTCCACTGTCCTCATTATGAGACATTGCAAGTTCCAAACAGTGATGCAGTAAGTCAGTACACTCTCGGCTGTGGCTCCGTAGCATGTAGACTGGATGCCAGATGGGAGTCTAATGGCCCATCCATTTTTGTAAGGCAGTTTACCACGCCCACCTCAAAACAGAGAAATAGGAGCAATACGTCATGGGGAGAGGGGCTGAGAGCTCAAGTGGAAGAATAATTAAGATGAATCTAATGCCAATGTCAACCTCGATGAGGTCAAAAATGTGTACTCATGAAAACCAACAGATCACAACCTTATAACAAAGCTTGGGTCAAACCTGAAGACTATTTGAAATCCACAAACACTGGACAACCCCAAATAAAAAATGTTTTCACCAACTTGCACACATTTTTGAGCCTTACACTCAAAAATGAGTCAGTGAGGGGCATAAACCTTTTGACCAAGTAAATACACTAGACAACACATTGGTCCATTACAGCTGGAGTCCAAGTGGTGGATGACCCTGCAAATCCCGCAAGATTGCTAACTGTGAGTATTATTATAACAAAACAAACATGGATGACAACTAGCAGACTGCATAGCTTACATGTAGAGAATTTTGCACTGAAAAGGCCAAAAAAAAAAAAAAAGGCACAGAGCTTGGGTGACATGCTGGATGGAGAGGTGTGGGCAACTTGAAGTATAAAGCCTACAGAGGGAATTGGAGATGAATGAACTTTGTAAAACAACGCTACTTTCATTTTACACACAAAGTTACAAGTAAATAAACAGGTAAAGATGTTTATTTACTGGTAGACCTCCCTCAGATGACACAGTAGTGACTATCATCAGTCGCTGATTATAATCACAAATATCAACCCTTGTTTAAAAAAATCTCTATGAGAACGAATTGCAGCGAATGGATCTTAAGATTTCACATTAGAGACTTTACATATCACGCACTATATGTTTTTATCTGCTGACAGTCAACACCAATTGACCCAGACTAGAATAGACCCAGTCCAGTGAGTCATCATGTTAAATTCAAATTCCTAATCAGCACGTAATGTGTGTCCCCGCCCTAAGGAGCCTGCTAGTTGTCCAGGAGACTGGGAAATGGCAATGCTGAGGAGAAATAATAGGGTACAGTTACAAATATAGTTGTGAGGAAAATCTGCAGTGATTTGGAACAATGTCTGGAGTGACTGCAGTTAGCTAACATTATGTACTTTACCCTGAGGCATGGTTAGCAAACATTAGTAGAAATTATGTACTACTTATGTACAGATTTCATGTTTTGTTCGAACTGAAACCTTGCAATCTCAGGGACAAATTTTTCTGTTGAGACCAGTAGAAAGAGAGGTTGCTGCTGATGACGTGAAGTAATGAGATTCCTCTGGCCTCTGTCTTTTCTTTCACATCCATTTTGTGCGTAACGCCAGAAACCTAATCCTCATGCCTACAATGAGTGCATGCTTTATGTGACCATGATTTTCATCATTCATGCTCCAGTAAATTCCTGTCTCCTAACACGGTTACATTAGGTAGCACTGTTCCTTCTCTGTTGTTGAAACTGGTAAGAAGTGATTGACTCACTACCACCTTGTACTTGGGAGTACACTGTGTCTGTCACTGGTTTAATTTTGAAAATATATTTCAAGTATACAGCTCGAAATGCCTACGGTTTCATCGGTAGTTCTGTCTTTGCTGCTTATAAAACAAACTGCGTCAATACAGGCTATTAATTTCTCTCTATTATATTTTCTATGAAAATAAGAAATTTGTCAGATTTCCCTAACTAGTTTGAAAAAGTATGAATGTAAGAGTGACTCTTATAAAGGGAAATTTCTGAAATCTATCTCCCCCAATGAATCCTGTGACTTCAGCTCCCCACGCTTTCAATTCATCATTCCCATCCCCTTGTACTTTACAGGCTCTTTCCTGATTAATTTAAGGCTCTCATGTCCCACTGTGATTCCAATTAAGTATTCCCACAAGCATCAAAAACAATTTTCAGATATACTATTAGTTTTAATGGTATAATCTGTCATTGTAAAAGATATTGAATGTATTAAACACTGGCATGTAATGATCATTTTCGTAGGGTTAGGGTAGGGTTGTAGGTTAACACTTGGGCTGGTGTTTTTACTATGCTACTAAACATGATCTACACTCGGTTGTCAGTTTATCAGGAACAACTTGCTAAAAGTAATGCAGCCTAATACAACAGTCCTGCGATAAATCCTACCTTCGTGAAGGGTATATTTTTCAGCTTTTGTTGAAACTTTGTTGAAGAGGTGTTGATTCAACTGTGTGATCATTTTGGAGTGTGTAGTTTGTGGTGCTTTTGAACTGTACTGCATTATGTAGATAGATGTTCCTACTATTTTGTCCACCCTATTCAATTCAGTGAGGGTAGGCTAAACAACAGACACACCTCTTTGTATAATGCAGTACAGTTCAACAGCACCCAAAATTGCAGGCTCCAATGTGATCATACATTGAATCAACATCTGTTTAGCGTAGTTTCAACATAAACATAACATTACAACCTTCATGAAAGAAAATTTATTACAGGACTGTTGAATTAGACTGCATTAGTTTTAGCTAGGTCTTCCTAATAAACTGACAACTGAGTGTATTTTAATTAGTATTCATACTATATTCCTTTGTCATCAACATTCTTATCAATGTTAATATGTAATCTGACTTCCAACAGCAATTCAATCATACATGTAACCCCAATTCATTTCATTTCATTAATTTCATTTTATAAACTGCACATAGTTTTGGCCACGCTGTTGCTCAAGACCAGCTGCATACTTAGATCCAATGACAATTATGGAATTATAACAAAAGACAATTATTTTACTGTGAAAAACAGTACTTTTAGTCAATGCCCTCTACCTTCTGAAGTCACTCAAATATGAACTCACATGCTGGTAGAACTCAATAGTCAGCATTAATTCAAGAAGCTGAAGAAAACATCAGATCAAACCTGTAAGTCTTATGGTGTGCGGGTGTCAAAGACTGTTTGGTTGGGTGAATGTATGGTAATAGGTACTTGTAAGTGTACATTTGGATGTACTCTCAAACTACAACTGTATGAACTGGAGTCAATCCAAGCTAACAGTAGTTAACATTAGCAGTGAGAGGCACAGTGTGAGTGAGGCAGCTAATAATATTGGGGCTGATGCAGGCTGTATAATTGCCTGTCGCCAGCATTACTATTATCTCAGTTCACTCAGGACCAGTTACCTCAACACAGCAGAAGGGCTGTCCTTCCAGCTTTCACATGGTGTCAGTAGACATGTTTTATTACACTCCCTGCTACATTTAATGCAGTGTCTGCAATCTAAAATACACTTTCTCAGCTCTGTTGTCATTATAGGCTGATGGTTCAAATGGTCTGAGAATTTTAACAAAGTTTTCTTTTGAAACTGGACTACCACTACAGGCTTTCTAGAATAAGGTCTCTTTAATCAATTTTCTGCCACTTATGGGGGTCCGGGTCAAGGTCTCCTACCAGTTATACCTTCCTAGCAAAACTTCAAAGGAAGGTGGCCAGGAGGCATCCTGACCACCTCAGCTGGCTCCTTTACATGCGAAGGAGCTGTGGCTCTGCTCTGAGCTTCCACCGGATGTCTGTGAAATCTATATTTGAGATCCGGCCATCCTATGGAGGAAACTCATTTTGCCTGCAGCTATCCGTGGTTGGTCACCTCCCAAAGCTCAGGGCCATAGGTGAGGGATGGAATGTAGATCAACTGGTAAATCGAAAACTTTTACTCCCTATTCACTACAACGGCCCAGTACGATGCCTCACTGACAGCACACCCATTCACTGTCAATTGTGCACTTCATTTTACCAGCGCTAGTGAACAAGACACTGAGATACTTGGACTCCTTCAGTTGGGGCAGCAACTCATTCCCAACCCAGACAAAGCAATCCAGTCTCTTTAAGCCAGTTTTAACATGGTGAATGAACATTGATCATAAATTTCACTATTCAAATAATTTTCCACATCCTGGCTTTAGGCTAAATCTGTGTTGTCTGTCTGTTTGCTAACCTCTGACCTACAAACATACACACACTGAACCTGATCTGACCCTGTAAAGAAACAAAGACTGTTCAGACTTTTTTCTTCTAAGTTTTTTTTTTTTTTTATCAGATAGAGTCAGCATTATCTCTTTCCAATACAGGCGTTACTTAGTTTACTTGGCTTTGGGAAAAGGACTGAAATATCTAAATGATGATATTCCTGCCGGTGCACCTTCCTCTTGGGGAAGTGAGCATCTTGACTTAAGTGTTTGGCCCACCTTATGTGTGGCCATGCTCTTTTTCATGTTTGTTTCATCTCCCCAATGTGTAGGACTTTATATTCCTAGTTGCGCTGAACACAGTTCACAGTACATTTCTTTGCTCTGCTTAAGTTTAGTTGTTATTAAGGATGTTCTGCTTTTCTCTTCTGTTTGTCAAAGCAGAGAAGACCCAGCAGAGACACCATAACAAAGCCCAGATAGTAACGCGTAGTCTTTTAAAGCTCTCTAAAAAATTATCTTCTTCTTGTCCTCCACCTCATCCCTATTCAGGACATTCTCAGTCTGGTGGTATAGGATTATAATGAAGCCCTAGTTCTGGTGGCTGGTGGGAGTCAAGAAGCAGATACAGCACAGTCTTGTCTGGCTTCTCATGTAAAGTTTATGTTACTGTCCACTCAGTTGATGTGTTCTGTGCAGATATGTAGTTTGTGGACTTTGATCTTGACCCAGGTGTCATACATATGCACGCATCAATGCTATTCGCTGTAAGGAATTGATAGTATTAAGGCAAAGGTTGAGCAGGGCACATACTTTACCTGATCTGGACTTACAGTTGGTTTTCTTGTGAAATGGGATACCATGGTTTCATCTGTCCCCAGTTTTGTCTCCCAAACTTTGCTGACAAAGTCTTCTGACCTTTTGATGTCATGTTGAAGGGTGATAATAAGCACGCTGTTGACCATGAGTCTGAGAAGGGCTTTGTCCTTGTGTATCTTTAAGGGTCGATAGAGGTATGGGTTAGATTTCCTGGGGTAAAGATCAATGGCTATGTCCTTCTCCAACTGTTGTCCATCTCCTAATACTTTTTTGTTGTAGCTGCTGTTGGGATCCTGATTTAGCATTTCATATATTTTAGTATTGCTGAGGTGTGCTGACACTAATGGCGGTCGTCTATTGTTTTAAATCTCCAGTTATTTGCCTCTTCCTGGACATGAAGCTTGGGGCCTGCAACACCTCTATCAGCTACCTTACATGTGCTCCCAAGCCAATTCCAAATATTGCAGTTCACAATGTAACCTATGTGATGACTCCAAAGGCTTCATTATGCATCAGACAAAGTGCTTGCCGGATGGTGTAACAACATCTGAGGCCCCTTCCCTCACACCTTTCCCATTGTGTAATCGTGGGGGGCTTCTTTCAACAAATTTCTGAAACTGACAATCTTACAATCATGTCCACTTCACACAGCTTTCAAGCTCTTCTTCATTCTTTACACTCTCCTTACGTTAAAACAGAGCTTACTTTCTTTAAATTATGACTTTTTTAAAAATGCTTTCACATGAAATTTTATTTAGAAGTTGACTTAGCTTCCACAAAAGCATTTCTCTTCATTTTTCCCCAAAAGACTGTCCTTTTTTCCTTCTACCGTGGGCGAGTGTAGAATTCTCTCTCTGCCTCTTATCATTCTATGTATCTCTCCGTGGGCACAGGAGGAAGCTTGATGTAACTTCACCAAGCAAAGAGACCAGTAATTGTTTATCGATTTATATCAATAAGCCCAAAGCTCATCTGTGAACAACAACTTATTCCAATAAAGAGGCTACCAGGGTGTTGATGACTCCATTAGTAATGCACACGCACGCACACGCGCATGCACACACACACACACACACACACACACACACACACACACACACACACACACACACACACACACACACACACACACACACACACACACACACAAATGTACACACAGAGGTTTTATTGGAATATTTATGTAGCCTTCACTCATTCTTGTGCATGTGTTAATATAAATGAATAAAAACATGCACAAAAAGCCTGAAAAATGCAGGAAACGAGGATGACATAGTGATTGCTTACCAAAAAATGGCCATTAAGGGGTAATGAAGCTTAAACAATAATTACTAAGGCTGCATATCATGTTTTTTTTTTTTAATTTAATTTTGCTGGTAGATGATTACAAGAGCTCTGAGGTAGCACTCTGATTCAAACTGGCAGACATCCACGCTGCTGAATAGCCGGATGCTGAACCCCCACTAGCTCAGGTGCCGCTGTTCTTTGGCTGAATCTGACCCGTGGCCTGATTTGAGGAACTTTTTATCTCCCCGACTGATCTAAGATGTGAATATTTACTTTTTGTATCTTTTCTGTCTGTTTTGTTTGTGTTTAGTTACTAGCTGTGTGGATGTGTTGCAAAGATGTGATGAAATTTCAGTAAAACATTCAAATAAACTTGCAAATGGGCAAATTACATATAAAATAACTAATGCAGTATTGACACAGGCATTCAACGAAAAGTAAAAGGAGGAGGCAGTTGCTATGGTAACACTGAGTGACATCATTGGCAATAACTGCTGGATGACAAAAGTAGAAAATGCATTGTAGTGTGTTCGGGTGCATGTGTGTCCCTGAGTGTCAGTAAAAGGTTTTTTTTTTTTAAGTTTTCCAGTTGAGAGGGAATTTGTGACATGCATGCAAGAGAGATGGTGTGTGTGTCTGTGTGTAAATGTGTAGGTATGTGTCGATCCATATGTGTGTGGGTGGTGGAATGTCAATGACATAATGACGTCAGTGTTCTGTAGTTTGCATTTGTCAGCATGTTGGCTGAGTTGGAATACTGTATGTGTGCACACACATACACTTTACAACAGTAAAAACAATAGTGTTCCCTAAATAAAAGTGAATGGTCCAACGCAGATATGACAAGATGGCTTACTATTGGTCAATGAAGTGAAATCACATGTCAAAGTTCACCAACGTTTAACTTGCAGGACATTCATATGGTTTAATTTCACCTCCTTGAGCAGTTCCTCTGATCACGGCGATTCCACTGGGATGCAATAATTTCACTGCAACATTTTGCCATTTTAAATCCTGGGGCGGTCAGGCCTTTAGAAAGTTCAAGGAAAATATCAAATTTCAATCTAAAAAAATTCAACACTAAAAAATGTTTGTTCCATATTTGTATAGTTGTTGATTCAATGAAGTGGGAATGTGAAAACAGATTTTGTTTTGCACTGCCATTGTACAAAATGTGGAACTTGAGGGAGCATGGTATAGAACATTTATGTCTCAATTCTGAGTATACGATGGGACAGTTTGAACCCGTAGAAGATATTTTTGTAGGCACATAAATTATATTTCGTAGGGAAATCAGTATTATGAAAAGAATAATTTAATTTGAGCCATGAAAATGTACTCAATACAGTTCTTTCCTGCTTCCACTGTTACTGATAGTCCCACCAGCAGTCAGACTGGAGGCAAACAGCCAATCAGAATTTGCCTTCTAAAGTTCTTCAATTTGTTGAAACTGTGCCGCACTTCTTGAGGTAGAGGCAGTGAGCAAACAGAGAATGCGAGCCAGGGCAAATGAGTAAAAATGAGTTAGAGGTTAATTTTGTACTCAGTGCATGTGGATAATAGCAAAAATGCAAATCTGTTTATTTAGGGCACAATAGATTTTTGTTTTGTTTTGTTTTTGGCTCACTGGAAGTATGTTCCATAGTGAGCTCAGAATTTGGGACACAAATACAATTCCATACAGTAATGGGTATAATATGTATATAGCCATTAAATGGATCAGAAAAAGTCCAGTTTGATCTAAACCTGTTATCGCTGCCTAACATTTTCATCCACCTCCAGAGAGATTTCACTACACTGATATTTATGCACTTTGCAAAGTGTCACATGATGCACCACAGTGCATATCCCTTAATCACATGACACTTTTTCAAAGTGATGTAATCAAATTCACAGGAAATGAATTAATGGAAACCTATCATCTAATCCAGGGAATGTAGAAATAAGGACAGAGGCAGTTTGAAAGCTAAATTGTTCATTTAGCACACACATGCACACAAACATATAGGAACAGACATACAAACAGCTAGCCTAGCAGGTAGCCACTGGGAACAAAGGTAATGTTGCCAGTAGCCATAAGGTTAGAGTTTCAAAACGTTAACTGGCCTGCGAAAACAGGGAGGGGACTGACACACATCAAACATAGTGCAAAGTGCAAACAGTCAAACACACAGGAGATATGCTGGTACAGCTGCCATTTTCCCCTGAGGCAACAACACTGACAAATGCCGAACCCCAAAATGTTTTGACACTGGAAGCGTAGAGGGAGACATACTGAAGATTGTGAAGTCTAAAATACATTTCACTAAAACCCATCAGTCAGATGTCAGGAGACTGTGCCACCATTTCTTGTCATTCTTCATAGATATAAAGGGCTCATCTGTCCCCATCAGTATCTGTTCATCTTTTTAATTACCAATTTTTATGAGAGGCAGGAAATCTTAGTTTACAGCCCCCTTTAAGCCTGACAATAAATTTACTTCAGACTTTTTGGCGACTTCAGTATCCACATTTGTTGCCCCTCACAAGGCAGTTTCTATACATAATTCAGTCATTTCACGTGCTGCAGTCTGTACATGACCGAGCCATGTAAAAGACCAAACTCTGGACTTAGTCCTCTCTTGTGGTTTACTCCTGTGGAACCATCTTGACAAATGATACATTCTCTGTCTGACTATTTGACCATCATGCTTGACATAAAAGTATCCTACTCTGCTCAGAGACCTCAGCTCTAGAAATACCACCCAGTCGATTGAGTACAGACGACTCACTTTGTAACAGTACCTGTTTTGCCACCATGTTGACCCTGTCAAAAATAGAAAGCTAGAGACCTTAGTTTTACCCAGTCTTAAAAAGTAACCCAAGGGGAATACAGAGAATATGTAGAACATAAGAACAGAAAAGTAAAAACTCCAGGTCTCTTACAGTATAAATTTAATTGATTTTTTTGGCCACCAGGGGGGAGTGCAACACGATGTAAAAAAAAAAAAATGACATTAAGTGTTTCAACAACCAATAGATACAGAGCATTATTAATCATCTGCAGTTTATGGAGTTTGGAGTGATTTGGCCGCTCAGCAAATGTTGCTCCTTTAGCAGCTAGCTGTGCCACTATGTCTACTGTTTGGTGCTGAGTAAGTACGATATAGTATGTTTATCACAGCTTTTTCAAAAACAACTGCCTGTTTCTGCTGGAAATGATCTTGATGAGAGCAGTGAATCATAACAGTTAAGTTGTGGGCTTTAAAATCAAAACAAAAAGCGGAAAGATGCTAAAATGCATCAAAGAGCTAAAGGAAACTGCAAGGTAAGATGTTATTTCTCTGTGGATTCTTAAGTATGAGCAACACATATCACAATAAACATAGTCCTTTATTCCATTATTAATATACAAATAGTGAATATAGCAGCTTAAAATATCACACATTTGTTGAAATGCTAAAGTGAAATAATGTTCTTATATAATTGTAATAAGAGCATCCATAATCACAGGGTCCTGTCTAATGTCTTAAACTTGGTCATTATGGCAATTTTATTCCTAAAAGTTTTTTCCAAGACATGCGTTCCTACTCTTCATTACTTTCACAAAGATGTTGAAAATAATTATTATCCCATCCCATCCACCTCTCCGGCAAACTCTGAACAAAGTTGCTTTGTTCCTTTATCCTTACACCTGCAATTACTGATATGTTGGCCACCTGGGCACAACAGAGTTGGGTTGTGAACATAGCACTGACATATAAAATTTTAAGTTGATAGAGCAGACTTGTTAGCTAACAATTGTTTACATACACATCTACAAGTTAAGGAGAAACATTATCATTCATTTTCAGTCGTATTTGTGGCCGTCTGATGAATGTTGGTCCAATTTTCACTGTTTTAGCTCTGTTTTGGTCTCTACCAACTCCTGATGGAAATATCTGGCTCTTTAGCCGCCAAATGCCCCACTGTGTTCACAAGATAGTCATTAACTGTGTCTGTCTGATGTCTGGTGCTGAGCAGGTAGTGTGGAGTTGGTTTTTAGTTTTTAGCTTTTTAGTTTTTACCTTTTTTGCTAAAGGAGTGGCCAACCAGCTCAGCTCAAACTTTATAAGGCTCCATAAAGCGGAGGGGAGCTGCAGATTCAGATAACAACTCTCTGTTGGTTCATCACTATGAGCAACCCCTTTCACAGTGCCACATTTCATGGTCATTTGATACATTGTTATTATAAACACATTGATTATAGCTGCTTTGAAGGAATATCCTAATATTTTCCCAAATACACTTGTTTGTAATGACAGGTTGTGTAACTATTTCTTAGTGACAAGTGGCTGGACATAGTGGTAATATGATCCATTTTGGTTTGAGTACTGATTTTACAAATGACATACAAAGTGTTATTAGAAATTTAGCCCTGCTAGTAGGCTTACTTTTTTAACTTTGGAGGCTAGCTTTTTACCCCTGTTTCCAATCTTTATGCTAAGCTAAGCTAATCAACTCTTGGCTTTAGCTTCAAGTTAATGCACAGACATGAATATAGTGTCAAGCTCAGCAAGTATAAGCATGTTTTCTAGAGTGCTGAACAACTCCTTTAAAATATACCATGGTCAAGCCCCTCTCGCTAAAAACTATGATCCACTGTCCCAAACAACTCACTGCCTTCTGGCCCTACAGACATTTGCAAGATCACAGAAGGATTTTAATGAACCGAGTACCTGCTTGCTTACTCACTCATTTGTACCTGCTCTTAATGAAGCCAACCATCGATGTTCTGCTCCTCCTCCAGACATGCACACAAGATTTTCAAACTTTTAGTTGATGTCTTGTTTCTTATACAGACTATTAGTCCATTTGGAGAGTTCAAATTGTGAAGCAGGCCACCCTTGATCCATGCGAATTCTCATATTTAATTATCATTGCTAACGCACAATGAAATTAAATTTGTTGAATAGACCACCCTGGATACAGAAGATCGTCAATGAACCCAGCTGTAGGAGAGTCTTGAGCACTGTATAAAGATAGCAGTGTTTCTCTGAGGCAGTGTTGAGTGATTTGTCATGGAGCTGGTAGATCAGTCAAAAGGTTATCAATTACTGAAAAAAGGGAATGTAGTACTATAAAAACATAATGAAGATTACTATTTTGGTTATTTATTAGGCTGGTGCACCAAGTAATGAAATCACAAACAGCACTATAAGCAAGAGTAATATGTCTCCTTATGTCTGATCATGGATGGATTACCACATGGGTGTACCTGGCACAGGTCCAGGGGCCAACGAGATTGGGGAGCCCTGAATCAAAGCCAGAGTTACCAGTTCTTGAGCTTAAGGGCGAGTTTAGGAAGCAAAAGTGTTTATAGCTGTTATGAATAAGACCTGGGTGAAAATTTTCATACAGTTTTTCAGAAGATATTTATAGCATTGTACTGTGTCATTCACATGAAAGGTGCCAGCAGCAGCTGAGCAACAAGTTTCATGACCATCCAACCAAGCAGTTCTGATCGACCGTACTGACACCTTAACTCCACTGAGGAGAATCTGATGGAAAACAGGTCACAGAATATCCTTTATTTATCAGGGGTACTTCTACTAAAAGTAGACAGTTGGAGGGGGATGGAGCAATGTAAAAATGGAACGTGTAAAAGAATACTGTGCATTATTAGAGTGTTAATAAATACATTGTTGTGTGTGTTGTGTTGTTTTTAATATAGCAGTCTTGTTCCCTTCAAAGGGAAAAAATAACATTAATTCAGTTTCTCTAATACTAATTTATGGTCAGTACTGTACTTCAAGTTCAGAAAAAAAGGGAAAAAAAACACTTATAAACAATGAAAAAATGTCCAGTTTTTACTCACTTTGTTACTTAAGTTCTAATATCAAGAAACAAGGTTAAAATGGCAGTACGCCTCTCATACCAAGAGAGTGAACAAAAAAGGAAAAAAAAAAAATCCTTGAAACACCTTGCTTACATTAAAAACGTTTATAACCATTACAAACCACTTGACATTTCGTACGCGTTTTACAAAAAAATCTCATTACCCACATGAAGTTGTGAAAATGGATCTTTTGCTAACACACACAAACTCTTATAAACCCCAAATTGAACATCACCCTGCGCACTCCTGTACAGTTAGCCGTCAGCAGTCCAGTCACTAATTTTCTTTGTGTTGCTATGACAACCGTATCAGAACTACAAGTGACCTCTGTCGTAATTAAGTGTGTCTGTGTGTGTGTGAGAAAGAAAGAGATAGGAAAAAGAGAGAAAAAGAGAGGGTATTACGCTTGCAACACTAACGCCAATGTAGTGCCAAAGGCTGTAATTAAACCTTGTCACCCTTTTCATTGCAATAAAGTTAATTTCTTTGTGCAATCATATTGCATGTCTGTGTCGCCCAGTGCATGTAATCACTCTCTTAATATCCCACTGAACTCTTACAATGATCAATATAGTTCACTAATTATTAACATTATTCCATCATTTTAATAGAAGTTTTCATTTTGAAAGGCAGCTAATGTGTAAAAAAAAACTGGGTAAAACTGTTCACGCCTTCCTCTGACTTGTAATTCTGAGTCGGAGATATCAGGAATTTCTGACACTGATGATATCAACCACTTGGTGAAAAGAACCACAGACATGTCAGAAAACTGTTGGTTAAGGTCTCCAAATGCTACCGCTAGCACTTACATCACAATAAAATCCACTATTAAGACTAATGCAATACGTTATCTAAATTAAAAGTTTGTATATAGTTTTTACTTAGTAATGAACCTTTACAATACATTTCACAACCAAAGAAGTTAGCTAATTTAGACTGTTTATCTGGTGTGGCTACAAGGTTAGAAGTGTGGGTAACCATCTTGGAATGATACATAAACACTCCCAAGGGTTGTTTTTTCTGTTCTTCCCTTTCCACTGACATTGTGTAAATGCAGGATTAAAGTATCCAGAACAAACACAGCATTGAGTGTGCAGAACCTTCACAACAACTCAGCATGTGTTACATAACATGATCAAAATGTAACATCTAGAAAGAATCAGTTTGGTTGTTAGCAAGTTAAGCTAACTAGGGGTCTGAGTGCTAGTCAGGTAGTTAGCCTTGCTTGGTACCTTCTACAGTCCTGGTGGAAATTATTGGCACCCCTGAATTTTAATTACAGAATTTTTTCAAGAATATCTTCAGAAATACATGCACATTAATCAATTAAAATTAAATTAAATATTTATAAAATGTCCAAAGCTACTGAAGAACAACAACAAAAATGATTTCATATAGTGAAATTAAAAATACATAAAGACATAACAATCTAAGCTTGACACATTTGTTGGCACCCTTTTGATGAATGAAGATTAGTTCCTCAAATAAATGTTATCATCAAAAAAAAAATTCCAAAGGCTACAATGCAATCGCCAAAGATCTTGAATCCCTGTTTCAACAGTTTGTAATGTTATCAAGACGTTTCCCAGTCCACGATGTGGTGCTAAGAAGAAACTCAATGAAAGAAGTCTGCAAAGGTTTATGCGGACTATGGAAAAAAAACACCAGGCAAGCGACAGCTACAGGCTCACCTGGAGCAATCTGGAGTGGTGGTTTCAGCCTGTCAATACACCGCACACTAAACCAAGTAGGGCTCAATGGGCAAAGGCAAAGGAGGACGGCACTATGGAAAGAAAGGTACAAAAAGACTGTTTCAACCAGTACTGTACTTTAAAAATGGTACACAAACATTATACAAGACACAAGTATATAAAGGTTTTCCCAAAGCTATATTTCTTTAATAAGAAATATAGCTTAAATTGCTAATGGTTTATAGCTAATGGTAAATGGGAAAAGAAAAGGGGGCAAAATGAAGATACTCACTTATGATGGAAGTTATCAGTGCATCTCCGACTTTCAAATGTCAGTCAGTTGCCATTGTGAGAAAAATGCATCCAGAGGCTTGAAGCTTAAATGCTGTTTTAAGAAATACGGTATATTCAAAAGAGGTTTTGTCATGTTTTGAAAAATGACCAAATATACACAATAGCTGCAGCACCATTATAGTTTATATTGTATATTCTTCCACAACACATGAGGAGAAGTCAAAATTAGATTGTGACGTTAACAAGTAAATGTTACTGAAGTAGCCACCACAGTATGGCTTTGGGTGCCAGATATTACAGACAGCTGAGATAGTGCAGATATCAGTAATCCATTTCCCTTGAATATGAATTTAAATCTACAGTTCATATGCTCACTGAAAATATCAGAAAGTCATAAATTAGAGTATATACGACAAGGTCACACTTTAATACATAAAGAACATGTGACTATTAAGTATCACATTACCATAATACAAATGATTACACTGCAATTACATAATGATATCCCCATCTGTAAAATATGACCAGCTTTCATCTTTACAGCAGCAGAGGCAGGTGATGACAGCTCCCCACTGTGCTACATAATGGGATTTCGTCCTTATAAAGTGTCACGTTTCAGAGGGCCCAGTGTGTTGTTGGTGATGAAAGTTCTGCGTCCACACTGGGTGGCTTGAGGGGGTGGGGGCTGGGCACCAAGAGATGACAGAAAATACAAATCCTGTCAGAGACACCAGTTACTCACAGTGAGTTAAAAATCTAATGTCCTTAAATTTTGATAATTATGAACCCCGTTGGAGTTTTTTTTTATTGTGTACAGGTGTGTGAACGTGCATGTGTGCATCAGCCGCTCTCCTCTCAAGCCAACATCTGCTGCACAGTAATTGCTGTCTGGAGGTGTATAATGTTTATGTGTGTTACTACGAGTGTATGAGAGGGAGAAAGAGATGGAGAAAACGGTCTGTGGATAAAATTGGATTTCTTTTCTTTTGCAGACAGGACAATTTAAGCCCCTGTGTAAAGTATTATGATGTATGTAAAGCAATATCAAATGTCTCTACACTTGAAATTTTCTTCCTTTATTGCCTCGAGGCTGGAAATGAAAACCGAGCATATCACATTCATTTTCACTTTCATTTGTATATACTGTAGTAACAAGCAAAAGCGATTGGGAAACAAAAGGCTATTCATTTCTGGCTCTGGATTAAATATGGAAAACACCTTTTTCAGATCATTCTCCGTGCTCATGGATGGAAGAAATAGAGCGGATATCTGAAGGGTAGTTTGTCTTCTTATGACAGCAGCAGGACAATGACATTTTGTCAATCAAGTCCAGATGTTTACTTTCTCTTCACCGTGATGCTATCAGGCACAGTCGCAGCAACAGCTTATTACCTTGTGCTAGAATGGCTAACATTGATTTAATCTGTAATTACTGCCTCCTCCTATTTTCCTTTGACCTTAAATACTTGTCAACTTGAAAAAAAATGTATTTCATTTTTTTATGTTTTACTACTGTTTAAATGTTTTATCTTAACTACTGTATGTGTATGTTAGCATTCTATTTACTCTCTTTATTAAACACTTTAAATGTTTTGAAAAAGTGTAATAGTAAAGATCATTATTATCATCACTTGTTGCCACGGTTATAGAAGCACAACTTGGCTGTAATAGTATGCATTAAGAATTAGCTTTTTCTTACCTTCTCTTTGAAAATATGCAATATTAGAAATACTAGATTTTGTTTGAATGCTGATCTAGTGGTTTGACCTCGACTTTAATATTTTACAAATTAATTTAAGGTTTAAAATGCCAAGGCTTGTCAGCCATACAGGGAAGTCTGCCAAGTGTCCTGACTGGTGGGATTTGGATCAGGATTGAATGTTATGACAAATACCAACAGTCATGGCTGGAAGAAGTTCCATAAACCTTCATAAACGGAATCATTATTTAAAAAAACAGAGGTTATACACAGATTCACAGCAAAGTGACAAACTGCTGCGAACCATCTTTGACATAGTGTTTGATATAGATCTTCTGTTTATCTATGTTTCTGTCTCCGTCACTTACTGTTTTTGTATCTCTTTATGTCTCCTTTTTCCCTGTTCTCTCTCTCTCTCTCTCTCTCTCTCTTTCTCTCTCTCTTTGCATGTTTCCCCACTCGCACGTACACACACACACCTGCCTGCTTTCAAGGGGGAATGTCTGACCCGGTGCGTTTGTTTTTCATCGCCATGGGGGATTGTTGTCACTGTTTGATGGTGAAGGAGGCAGAAAACACAGGGTCTAGAAGCTACTGGCTAAAATGAGCCCTCCCTGTCGAGAGTGTCTCAGCTGGCTAGCAGGTTCACTGAATGATGGACTGACAGGTTGATGAGTTTAGTGGCTGAGTAGTTCAACGATGATGGAGTAGTTCTGTTTTACTAGTTATAGTATGTTCATAAGCTGACAGAGGTAATTTTACACAAAGAAATCCATCTGCTAGACACATTTCCGTCGGCTGCGTTGAAGCCTATATTTATTATTCTTTAAGTTAAAATTACCATAAAATAAGAGGCTGATAGACAATGCATAAAAGCTCTTATAAAATTTGACATTTGAAAGATAATATGATTCTTAATGCACAAAATGCAAATTGTCAAATACTTGCTTTACATCTTAGTTTTTTATTCTCCAGCTTCCGAAGTATATGGGATGACTTGCATTTTAGTCTTAAATGACTGTAATAACCTTGACACACTCTGACCCACTCACACGCACACAATCACACACACACACACACACACACACACACACACACTGACAGCAGCGCAGGCCATCTGCAGACAGTAAATTATCTGGTTAGCAGATAATGCAGTTGAGGGACAGAGAGAGCCATGGGGCAGCAGGGACAGAGGGAAAGAAGTGTATATAGAGATACACACAGTGAAAAACATCCACAAGGAATGTTTTTTTTTTTTTTTTTGTTCTGAGTGTTTGCTGGACACACCATAAACATTCTAAGTGTACCACCTTGCTGCAGACCGCAAACTGCCCTGACTGCTTCTGTAAAGATGCACGTAAGGACGGCTGCAACTAATTATTTTCATTATTGATTCATCTGCTGATTTTTTCAATTAACTTAAAACTCATCTGGTCAACAAAAAGTCAACAAAAAAAAAAGTGAAAAATGTCACTCACTGTTATGTAGAGCCAAAGGTAAAGTCTTCAGATGTGTTATTTTTACCAAAAATCTAAAAGCCAAAGATATTCAGTTTATTATTATATATGACAAAGGGTATAAACATTATGGTTACTAAGTTGTTCATATAAATATAAGAGAGCAATGCCAAGATTAATTTGCCTCCACTGAACTGGGGTGGAGGCAGAAATGTCAGAGATGGATTTCTGAGAACCCTGCAAAAAACACCAAAACTGTCTACATGGCAAGACGTCAGTAGAAAGATAGCAAGTGTAATAAGTGAGAGCTTTTTCTTAAAAGCATTTTCTTAAAAGCCCTCCCAGTTTTAAATATCGGGACAAGTCTCTGACTGCCCTTTAGTGGCCCAGCCAAAGCCCAGAGTTAAACCCCATAAAACATCTGTGGATAGACCTGAAGATGGCAGGTCACAGACGCTTTCCATCCAGTCTGACGGAGCTGGAGTGGATCTGCCCGGAAGAATGAGATAAACTGCCCAGATTCATGTGTGCAAAACTTGTAGAGACTTACCCATGAAGACTTGAGACTGTAATGGCTGCCAAAGGGGCCTCTACACAGTTCTGAATTAAGGGTCTGAGTACTTTTGTAAATGACAGAATTCAGTTTTTGATTTTTAATAAAAATTTCAAAAATTTTCACTTCTACATTATGTGGTACTGAGTGTAGATTGATGGGCAAAAATGGTAATTTTACCCATTTACAATTAAAGCTGCAACACCAGTGTGCAAAAAGTGAAGGTTTATGAATACTTTCTGACACCACTGTACACACTGACACACAAACATTTGGGTTTATCTTGAAAGTTCTAGTGGACGACTTATTCTTACAGCTTCAAGTATTAGAAATTGTAAATTTGATGAGCAAATGTGTATGTCATTTTACCTCAGTATCCATGACTGTGCCATGCCGTCAGGTAAGCTAAAAGTGTCAGGGAGCTGCTAAAGATGAGGAAACATAACTGATAGAAGATTTATGGTGCACAAAAGAAAAGAATATTTCTTCACTTTTTCTTCACTGCATTTATCTTTAAATTTAATGTTTCTTACTTACACTGACACTGACACTTACACTGTAAACCTTGCACAACCTGCTCTGGCAGGTACCTAATTATGGTCGTGCTAATACACCTTTTTTCATTTTGACTTGTCCCAGCGGTGAAAGTACAAGTGTTACTAATAATATTAATGATGGCACCATCCAATATACACTCTCCAAGAACTTTTTTAGGCACACCTGTACACCTGCTTATTCATACAAATATCCAATTAGCCAGTTATGTGGCAGCAGTGCAATGCATAAATTCATGCAGATACAGGTCAGGAGCTTCAGTTAATATTCCTAACAAACATCAGAATGGGGAAAAAAATGCAATATCAGATCATGGCATCGTCGTGCTGACAGCTGCAGTGTGCACAGGCTCACCAAAACTGGAGAGTTGCAGACTGGAAAAACTTAGCCTGGTCTAATGAATCACGATTTCTGCTGAGGCAGCAGATGGTAGGGTAAGAATTTGGCATCAACAGCATGAATCCATGGACTCTAACTGCCTTGTGTCAACAGTCCAGGCTGCTGATTTGGTGTAATAGTGTAGGGAATGTTTTCTTGGCACACTCTGGGCCCCTTCATACTAATCAATTATTGTTTGAAGGTCACAGCCTATATGAATCTTGTTGCTGATCATGTGCAACCCTCTATGGCCAGAATTTACCATCTTCTAATGGCTACTTCCGGCATGATAATCCACCATGTCACCAAGCGAAAGTCATCTCAAACTGGTTTCTTGAACATGACAGTGAGTTCAGTGTGCTTCAGTGGCCTCCCCAGTCACCAAATCTTAACCTAATAGAACTCCTTTGGGATGTAGCAGAACAGGAAATTGGTAGCATAAATTTGCAGCTGATAAAACTGTAGAAATTATGTGATTCAATCATGTCAACGTGGACCGGAGTCTCAAAGGAATGTTTCCAACATCTTGTGGAATCCAGGCCACAAAGAATTTAGGGCTATTTTGAAAGCAAGGGAGACCCTACCCAGTATTAGCATGGGGTTCCTAATAAATTGCTTGGTAAGTGTAAGTGTTGTAGTAAGCCATAGCGGTGAATCAGCAAGCACAATACTAGAACCCTGGAATTGGAACATTTTATTTGAATGCAGCCATTTGTAGGGTTTTCCTATTATAACATTTTTAAATAATAGAATAAAAAGCATTTAAAAACAATTGAATTTGCTATACAGTAGTATCTGATATATATGGGTTAAATAGTTCAATATAACATTATAGGCTTTATTCAAGTCTGTGTGTGGTGAGTAAATGATCCAGAAGCCATCATTTTGGAGAAGTATCCCCCTAAAATCTAAAGATTCACTAAGTGTATGCACCCTGGTTAAAAACATAATTTGTTTAATAGATAATACACATACACCCACAGCACACAGTGAGTGTTTCATAATGATAGGGATGATGAATGAACACATCACTGCACCTATAATAAGTGGCATATTAAAGCACGAATACAGTCAGCACAAACAAACAGAGCACACCATAATGTGTCCATTTATCAGCCACCTAATTATCAAACACATTAATTGTGTGCGTGTATTCAAAAAAACATTGTTTAATATAGCAGCAGCCAAAAGGCTTGCCTTAATGACAGACGGGGATGATAGAGAGGAGGCAAGCAAAGGTGAGGTTAGTGACACACTCATGAATCAATTTCGCATCCAGTTCAGACTGGTGCACATGCTGGCTTTAAAATGCATGGCCATTCACAGGAATAGGAGTAGAGTACAGTACATACCTTTCATTGGAGAAAGGGATTATACAGTAAACACTGTGGGAAACTCTTCTCTTGCCCTGGGCGTGAAAATTAGAAATAAACCCACTTTTAACCCCAAAGTGATGGACTAATTCACAAATCAATTATTTGATTGTCATGTGAAAATCTTCCAGTGAACCCATCAAGTTAGTGTAACACTTGAAATGAACTAAAATTTCAATATGGTAGAATGTCTTTGGCTTGACTCCTGACATTTTCTAAAGCCACAGTGAACTGAAAATAACAATTTCACATTGTTAGCTAAATTGCCATGCAAAAATAGGTACTTTTTCAATATTCAAGCATTGATTCAAGTATCAAAGTCATATTTCATCTAAATATCTATGGGTTTTTAAAGGAAAAGTTTAGCATTCTGGGAAATACACTTATTTGCTTTCTTTCTGAGAGTGAGATGAAAAGATCGATACCACTGTCATGTTTACGTGGTAAATATTTGGCTGAAGTCAATTAGCAAAGCTTAGAATTAGGAAAAAATTGGGAGAAATGACTGGCCTGGCTCTCTCCAATGCTAAAAAAAAAAAGAAAAAAAAGAGGCCTACAAGTATCTTTTAAGATTATCAACACTTTGTATTTGTTTGTTTACTCCATGCACAAACAGAAATGTAAAGGTGACAAGTTGTGGCTTTATGTGGAGCTACTTGCTGTAACTATTTCTTGGGTAACAACATCCAGGCACAGTGAGTAAGTGAATGGATAAACTGCTGTTTATCATCAGGGGTGGAAAGAGTACTGCAAAATTGTACGAGTACAAAGTAAAAGTACAAAGAAAGTCAGTTAAAATGTACTTCTGAGTAAAATTTTCTGTGTTATTACTACTTTTTTAAAAGAGGAGGGGTAAAAAACATATATATGGTGATAATAATAATAATATATGATAAAACTATTAAATTAAAGAATATCTTTAGGCTACCAGGGGTAAATGCAATAGTATTTCATGTATATATGCTATTCCCAGGTGAGAACTGCACCAAAAACAACCAATAAATACCGGTCATGCATTTAGCATACAGCTGATAATTGCAAATATACACTCAGTTGGCAGGTACACCTAGCTAAAACTAATGCAGTCTAATCCAACGTACCTGCAATAAATCTGCCCTTCATGAAAGTTATAATGTTCAGTTTTTATTCAAATTGTTTTAGAGAGTTGAACAGAAATCCCCGTGCACCACCCAGTATCAGCAATCAGGTGGTGCTCACAGGAGCATCTTAAATGAAGATCAAAATCAACTTACCGCACACCTAAATGAGAAACATGGGTCGGCTTCTTCCCTCAAATTTATCGGCATTTAAAGAGTGCGACCCGGTCCAAGCGGGGTTTGTAGGAGTGACCAGCTCTTAAGAAGGGAGGCGTTTTAGACTTATGAACTGAACACAGTTGAACCTTATGGACTAGATGAAACACGGATGTAAGTTCCTTTCTGTGATATGAGATATAGGTTATATCTATAAAGTTAGGTTATAGGTTATATAGTTATATTTCTTTCCACAGGTAATTTGGGCCCTTAGGGAGAGTCATTAGCTCCTCCGGCACTCACCCTTCCCATTTAATGGTGTAGAGGGACAGCTCCAGGACCGATTCAGTCATTTAATAATGGTAGTCAGTTTTCTTATTATGTTCAAGTTGTGTAAAATGGTGTAATTCTTGTAACTGTGTAGTATTAACAATGCCGTGATTTTTGATGAATGTAATTTTGTTTTAGAGAGTTGTTGATTCAACTGATGATCATTTTGGAAGATGTAGTGTGTGGTGCCGTTGAGCTGTATTGCATCATACAGAGAGATGTTTCTATTATTTAGCCTACCTTCATTAATATAAATGGGGTGGACAAAATAAAAGAAACACCTGCCTACCACGGGGGGTGTCGGTAGACTTTATGTGGCAATATTAAGCTACATAAATGAAACCTCCTGCCAATTCTTCTAGAATTAAGAGCAGAATAAAGCAGCAGAAAAGGGAGAGATGTATAAACAACATAAACTCCAGAGCTGCTGCAGCCGACAAACGCAGACAAAACGCTATGTTGCTAAGTAACGAAGTAGTTGTTAATGCTTTCATTTGCTGCACTCAACTGTCTGAATGTCTCTCTGTGAGTCTTGTGCACCGCAAAGTCCTCCACAATCTGCTCTAAATCCGGCTTCTCTGCTAGTTCATTCTCAATGCAAAATGTGAACCAGTCCACTCAGCCTCTCACTGCGCTCCTCCAAGTTTTCAGACACTGAGCTCAATGAGCTCTGCAGTCACAGCAGGGATTATCCCAAACAGCGGAAAGGTGGTGCACACCTCACTGACGTAGAAGTGAACCGCCAAGTCGCAGCTGAAGGATCCACCGTCAGTATTTTAGCATCTAGTGTTTAGCCAGACCCCACCTGCACCTGTTGGTCATGTAACATGGCAGGTGTGTTTGATTTGGGACACTCGCCGTGGTGACTCGCTGGTGCATGTAATCAGTGATTAATTAATTAAGCTTAGTGAATGTAAACATTTAGACCATGTATGTAAACTATGAGCTAATGATTTGCAAACACCACTGATCCAATTCGATACCGAGTAAAACCCAGGTGGGTATTGCCAATACCAATACGATACCAATACTTTGTACAAAAGCTTAATGTGTTCAGAAAAGGGAAATAAAAAGTAGGCTATACCTACTTTATTTACTTTATTATAAATTACCGCTATTCTTTCTTATTCTTAATTATTAAGAATTCTCAGAGTACAGAGTATTGGCAATAAAACAGCAATTCCAGCATCCTGATCTTTGAAAATAATGATATAACTGAGAAATGTTTTATTGAATTGATGTGAGGTGAACCCAGGGACACAAATCTTACTCCAAGCTGAACTCAAATATTGCAGCCCTGATCTTTATAAAGCTAATTATTGTAGCATTTATTTATTTCATTACTTACTCACATCACCGCCTACCCTCACTTTCAATGAAACTGCAGTCCGTGGTCATAAGAATGCAGGGAACTCCCGTCGTTTGAACATCAACACACAAACTGAAGCTTAGACAGACATCAATCACGTTCCCATGGTCGGTGACAGTAAATGGTAAATGGACTGTGCTTATATAAGGCTTTACTAGTCTTATTGACCACTCAAAGTGCTTTACACTACAGGCCACGATCACCCATTCACACACACATTCATACAGCGCTGTATGTTTTTATACATACACACACACAGATGATATATCGGGGGGAATTTGGGGTTCTGTATCCAGCCCAAAGACACTTCCAAATGCCGACTGGAGGAGCTGGGGATCAAACCACCATCCTTCAGGTTAGTGGATGACCCGCTCTACTTCCTGAGCCACAGTCGCCCAGTGATAGTGATAAACGGTGGTAAACATCACCAACAGCTACACTCTCTCTCTCTCTCTCTCTCTCTCTCTCTCTCTCTCTCTCTCTCTCTGTACCTGGACAATGCCTGCCACTGCCGGAAGGACTCAGTGAGTGAAGTCTGTTACGCCCCAGCAGCAGCTTTCTTCTCCTCTTCTTCAGGCCGCCGCTGCATAACCTCATCATAAATGAATAAATAATTAACCTTGTTAGAACGTTTGGGATCAAAGTATCAATATTTCAGTATCGATTCGCACACCACTACCCCTCTCAACAGCTCAGCTCAGCCCTCCAGCGGCCACAGACCATGAGGCTGCAGGCTCACCAGCAGCTTCTTCTCTGCTGCGGGGGCTGACTGGGCTCTTCTCATATGTAGTGTTCTCTCATGGTTAATCATAACTTCATCATGTGACTTTGTTTTACTCTGTAAGGATTTCGACTTCAACTGAAGTGAAATAAAATACTTGAAAAGTACTTAAGTAAGAGGGAAATCACAGATTTTTAAAATTACTCCAAAAAGTACAACTTTGTTACAGTAACAAGAGTAAATGTAGCTTGTTACTTTCACCCGTATATCAAGAAATAGTTACAGGTCATATTTCCCCCCAAAACCACAAATTGTTTGTTTTTTACATTAATATTATTGTAAGGCCTAAACAAACGACATACAACATGTTAAATCATGGCCTTTATAGGCGTTGATAAGCAGATTTTTTTAACTGTGGACAGAGACCAGGCTAGCTGTTTGCCCCTATTTTCAGTCTTTATTCTAAGCTAAGCTAATTGCCTCCCGGCTCTGGTTCCATATTTAAAGGACTAGTTCAATAATTAAGATAAGATGTATACTACTCATGTCTTTACACTAAAAATGAAGCCAGTTAGCTTAGCTTTGTGCAATGACAGAAAAAAGGGAAAAACAAAATCCACTTACCGGCACCTTTAAAGCTCTGTCCTACTTTATGTGATGCAACTGCAAAGCCTCTGTTGTCCCCCTGCGTCTTTCACTCTTCAACCATCTTTCTTTCTCTCATGATTACCTCCATCTCTTTCATTTCATTGCCCGCTCATTCCCACCCTCCCTCTAGTCTTGCTCTAGGCAGTGATGTTCTTATGGCAGGGTGTAGGTGGTGCCCCTTTTACTACTGACAGAGACAGAGAGATGGGGTGATGAAAAGAGGAAGAAAGAGAGAAGCCATGGAGAAGAAATTAAGTGGAGACTAAAAATGAGAAGAATTGGAGTTAATGTTGAACCTGACCTTTATTTTTCTGATGTCTCAGTGTACTCAGTGTGAAATTAAAACGTAGAACAAATGAATAATTAAGATTTTTTTTTTTTAAAGGAACCATGGAATCTTAAATCCTAAATTTTTGACTCATCCTGCAGCTGAAAACACTAGTGGCATTCTTTCTACGATGGAAATGAAACATGTTTGGAAAGTTCATCCCAAAACTTTTGGAGGAGTTCCCTGCTTTGTGTTGCACTTGTGGTTTGCTTTGCTTTCACCTTCTGTCCGGTTTATCCCAAACCAGCTCCATAGGGTTTAAGTCTGAAGACTGTGCTGGTCTTCCATCATTTGAAGTCATCGTCTAGTTCTTTTCTTCTAATGGTTTGAGTCATTATTTTGCTGTAGGATGAACCTCTGACCAACCTGTCTGTCTTCCTTTGTTACTTGCTTTTAGCAATATACAGTACTACTCTCTGCTCTATGGTATCGTCCCTAATGATGCATCAGGGTGTAGTAACACAGTTTGTTCGAACTCTGCCTTTGTACAGACAGAGGGTTTGTAAGTTATCTACTGGACTTTGACTGCTTAAATTTCAATAAAAACTGGGAAAATGGGGGTGTTCTAAAACTTTGGACAGGAAGTGTACATTTTCTGCCAACGTCTCTCTCACTCTGCCCCTGCAGCCAGCATTGATGAGACACGTCTTGATATCCCTAGTCCCTTGTGTGTGTCTGTGTGTGAGTGTGTGTATCTGTGGTTATGTAAGGTATGCCTTGAAGCAAGGGTCATAAATAAAGGTATTAACAATCGTCTGCTGGGGGGATCAGTCACCATAACCGATACAATAAACTGTCAGATGTGGACAACGTAGAGCAGAGGACTCATGTTGGTTGTCCCCAGTGTCTTCATAGTCCAGAATGTTTTCATAACCTCTAAGAATTCTCAATTCTGACAGGCTGGTAGGTGTGAATTAACTCCTAGTAACCAGAAAATATAATCAGACACCTATGACACAGGTGTTTGCTTGCCATTCTAAATTACTGCAGCAGTTTTCAACTCTAGGTAAAGACAGCAACAGTGCAGCTTAGCTAAAATGCTTTAAACCGAGGTTATTTTGTAGCCAATAAAATACACAATGCGATTAATAGGTGTTGGGTGAAAAAGAACAAATCTGTTTGAAAACATGCCTTATATTTGCGAGAATCTGGGCGTCCAAACCAATTTACGGAGGTACGAGGAAAGAAAAGACTTTGGAAAGTACACGAGTTTAGGTTAAGCTAGTAGCCTACAGGTCTGAGGACAGCTGCAGTGGGAAAAAGAAAGAGAAATTTGTTGATGTTCAAGATTTGAGAGCAACCAATGAAATATCTTTTGCTCCTGATTTCAGTATTTCTCATGATTTTTAAACTAAGAGTCCAAGATTGTAGGATGTTCCTTCATGTTTTGCTAGATGTTGTCAAGCAAGGCAGTGGCAAGAATTCTGGGATTAGGGAACTCTATTTTGCAGCTTTAAAGTTTTGGATATTTAAAACAGAAAAGGGATATCAAGAACTAGATGGATAAGTAAAGAAACCACTGACATTCTTGGTTGGATAATGTGGCGTTTTGTGGGCAAGTGGCCAGGGTATACGTAAGTGGGCTACTCAAATTGTTAATATTACATTATTAATACCCTAACTTTACATTATTAATACCGTACCTTTACATTATTAATACCTTATCTTTGACCACGCATTTCATTGTGTGACAGTAAGGACAGGTGAACATACTATAGCTCTTAAAATTTGACAATTAACGCTGCATTTTGTCCCATGGTATTTGTGTTTGCATAAGGCTCCCTGCAGAATCATTGGATAAAATTAATATCATTACATTAGTGGTGATCTGTCTGTGGCTTCATTGTATCCTGCACCTGTACAGACAGCTATGCAGTCTCAAGCTTATTTTCATTTCATATGGAAATAAAACTGTTAAATTTTCAATAAAACCCTTGCTAAATGTCTCCAAACTCTTCAATCAGTGATTCAAAACATTATGAAGACTCAAAAGCAGACTGGGGTGGGCGGTTCTGATGTTTGCTGTTCATGAAACTCAAGACAAACTCAACAATCCCTCAGTTTCAGTCCACTGATTTTTTTTTTTTTTTTCTTGTCGAGAGAGACTACATGAGGCCTGTGAGCAAGTTACTCTCTGACCACTTCTCAGGTCACAATCAACTTTATTTATTTAAATTTAACAGCAGAATGGTTCAACCTGAGGATCAGATCTAGCTTCTCATTGCTGCCTCCATTCTCTTGGTGAAAATTAGTAGCCTTGAAACCTGGAAACCTGGAAGAGCACATTCCTATTATCAGTCAATATTATCAGTCAGTACCAATATTTTACAAGAAGGTTTGTTCAACATCTAACAGGAACTATATTTTCCCTAAATATTGTAATGCCATTTTGTTTGAGCAATGCCTCCACCACTAACGAGAGTAGTTCTACCTGTTTTTAAAAACCTGTGACATGTATGTAGAGGGCATTGTGGCTTCATTGCTTTCTGGACTGTACACATGGTGAGACTACATGGAACATTTGAGCGATGGCATGCTGCTTCCCCCACCAAGTCTGATTTTGGGAAGACTGTAGTGACCTACAAGAATTTGCCAAAAGGACAGGTGCATCATTTTTATTCAAAAGGTGTTTTTAGCTTTTCCTATACCTCCCGTCAAGCAGTCTCACTGGTTCTCATCACGAAGCTCTTGAACCTCCTAAAGCCCCAGGCTCAACCCTAAAGAAAAAAAATAGTTTTAGTTGTGGGATCAGGAAGTTGTGGGTAACCTTAACCTTAACCTTAATTTCACTTGTTTTCCCTTTTCGTTTCCCCACAGTAAAACTTGTAATTTCCATCTTTGTCCAAGTCAATAAACACTGCTTGGCCTGTATATTATGCTTGAAATGGACTTTCTCGGAGCAGGAGATAGAAGCTGTCTTTTATGTCTTGTTTCCTTTAAGGCCAGACATAACAGTCGCGATTCATGCTCTCATCGGCACTAGGAAAGGTATTTTTGTCAAAGCTGTGTATCAAACATTCATACCTTTTTGATTAGAAGCCTTCCACTTCACACACTTATGTTGAATAGTGTGATTAGCCGACTGCATCATGCATCAATACACAGTTTGAATCATGACCAAAAGCAATGAGGTCTTGTGGTCCCAAGATGACGCAAATATAGTTGAAATTTGGAATGTAGAAAATACCAAAACAAAAATAAAATGACGCATTTAATATCCATTTTTTTTACACCTACTGAATGATGAATTAATGTATTGGCCTGTGTAAAAATGTAAGACAAATGTGATATACAGAGTGCTGTGGCTGCGGCTGGGTGTTGTTTAAAATTGTGAGCACTCTGAAGAATGCCTGCAAAGTAGTACAGTTATTTGATCAGTTCTGAATTATTAGACACAGATTTGTACATTCTGGCTTAGTAAGGGAAATGGGGCATCTAATCCATGGAGGTATTTCAGAGATGAAATATGCTGATTTGGATATTGCCTTGATGTCAGTCAGACGAAAGGTCTGGATCAATATAAATGTCTAGCAAACACCAAGAATTTTAAGGGATGTCTTTGAGGTAACATTATGCAGAGATTAAAGTCTGTAACAACTCCTGATTTCATCATAGCATGGCTCCTTGAGTGTTAGGAAATGTATGAACCAAACCCATATCTTGATACTATAAAAATTCATTACAAACTGAGAAAGCTTTAAGTTGAATGGACAGGCTAGCAAACTGTATGGTAGGTAAAACAAGCAACATTTCATGTTTAGGCACACAATAAAGGAATTAAATAAACAGTGACAGTCTGTCGCTTTCAGTTTTGAATTTATCATAAAATTAAACCTAATTTTAACAGGGCTTTTGTGTGCAATTTGAGATTAAGATTAAAGTGCTGGTTGGTTTAGCCACACGTGGTTACTGGTGGAAATGCTAAGAACATTTTAATAATACAAGCCCCAGAGTTCAGTTCAAAATGACACTTTTAATGATCATTGGGGACAGGAAACCCCCATCTTTCTGAGGGTTCTTTACTTTTTCCCAATTATTTGATGAAAATTATGTGTCCCTTGTATTTGTTTTGTGTCTTTTATTTTTAGTTCAATGTAGCTATACCACACTATACAAAAAATCACAGGTTTAAAAATTGACCCAATGTGGGTTAATATAGCACCATTGCACATATGGAGAAATTTAACTTGTACCCATGGATAGAAAAAAACATTCCAAGACAAAGGGATGTTTTGATCCAATAATATCCAGCCGTAATATAAAAATAATACTCACAATGGGTCAAAACAACCCATTGCTACTGGGTAAAATTAACCCAGTATTGCATGGGTGCTATATTGACCCCTCACTGGGTCGGTTTTTAACCCAGTGATTTTAGTGTTCGTTCTCAAAATGCCCGGGACCAGCTGTTCCACTCTTCTGGATTACATCATTGCGTGACACAGGCACATGCGTACAAATTCCTGTACTGTGGTGGAAGACTTGGCTTATCAGTGAAAGCGAAATGCGAAAAAGTGCATGGAAATAGACTTAAATCGGGACGTACGTGAATGATATAACTTAAACACCGACTAAAGAGACGAAAAATAGTGGCAGATGAAAACAGATCTGTGTGGAGTGAGAGCGAGGCTGTAAAGTTCCTCAAATTAACCCAAGACACGAACATAAATGCCATATTTCATCATGTTTTCTACATTTTATTATTGTTTAAAGTTTGACTGGTGCTAATTACATCATCTTAATACACCCTCATCTTCTGCTTCGGTTTTAATGGCACAAGCTAAAAAAATTTTCCATCCACGTCAGAGATATTCACAGCCCTTCCACTAGGGGCAGTTCTGCTGACTTTTTGTACATGGTAGTTAATCTGTGGAATTGATTGCCAGGAAATTTCAAAATTATAACTAATTTTAGCAACTTGGGAGGATTCAAGCTGGTGCAGAAGAATTGGCTCTGATGTTATTTATAGTGGGATATAATGTCAAATAATAGAGTGTCTTTCTATATTATATTTTCTTGGATTGTTTTGTTGTAGCCTCCTTATCTTAATTATTATGGACAGTCCCATACAGTGTTTAATTAGTTTTATTAACTGAGTGGCGAGTAGGGCCATGCATTGTCCAACGAAGCAAGGAGGTAGTGATTGATGTTGTTATTAAAGTGAATAATTTGCTGAGGGTATTGTATTATCATTTTTAATCGTTTATCAATGTTTTTTGTTTCATTCTTGCCATGTCAGATCTTCTGCCTTGACCCTCCCCCGCACAGCCTCATCCCCAAAGGGACCACAATGGAAACAAGCCGTTGGGCTTTATTGTGTTATTCTGACTTCCTCTTTTTATCCATGCAATAAAATGCCTTGGCAAAGCTTGTGTTTTTTTAAAAATGAAACTGTCAAATAAAATCAACCAATCAATCAATCAACCAATTGTTTATCTCGACGAACCACCTTTTAATATTCCCAGTGACAGTAGTGGGTGGAAACACACATTAATTTACATTTTTCTTTTGCAAATTTTTTTGAAATTCAATTAAAATTTGCTCTAAATTTGGATGGAAACCCACCTAATCAGAGGATGTAGCACCTGGCTAATGCAGCATCAAATCGAGTGTCATGATGAAATGGCAACACCCACTTTTTAACTCCAAGATCACTCTCTAAATCATATAGATATACTACTGGAATTAAGGGTGTAAAGGTTAACCAGTGCAGAGTACTGTATTGGAGTCTATTCATCAATATAAAAACAAAAACAAACACTAGCTGATTTTTTTTAGCCATTTTGGGGCAGCATAAACAAAGTTGTGAACACAATATTAACGTATTCGAGGGAACATGAGGGAAATATCTGGCTCTTTAGCTGGTAAATGCTCCACTGTGTTCACCAGTTAATATATAACTACCAGTGGTGGTGCATTTGCAGCCAGTTTGATAATATGTTAATATGTTCTTTTCTACGCAGGCCCAAAAGGATTTGTAAACTGAGAGTAGAAATTTACACATGGCTCTTTTGTTTTCTCAGCTGACCCTAAGGGGCTCTTCTCACAAAGTGGGAGACATCGTCAGTATCAGAAGTTCCCCATATCTCCAAGTCAGAGGCTGACATGAACAAATTCTTCATGTCCCACTCAGTTGCTCATAATTAGAGTTCAAATGATATGACATGAATGTGCGTAACAACACTAGAGCTTGCAGTTAACGCTACTTAAAGAACACTGGCCCCTTGCTCCTTCTGCTTGAATGCTTCTGTGCCATAGCGAACAGAAGTAAACAATACCTACTCGGCAGCATTTCAGTGAGAAAAGTGTCCTCCTTCGGGGACTAGCCAAGAATCTGTTGTAACACTGCTGTGTTTGACATTGGGTGACATTTTTCAATTAGTGTTACTACCAGAAATTATATTCGAAATGTGTTCGAAATTTATTTACTCAAAACTAATACACTTTCACTCACAAAAATCTACTCACGACGAATCTATGCAATCTGACCTGAATTATTCAGCTTAAAAATGGGTTTTGAATCACAGTTTATCATATCATATCATAAATGTATTATTTTCTTGTGTAAAGCTATTGAATCATTTGGATACAGCTTAAATTCTTTAAAATTTAAGTCCAAAGAGAAAAGAATCATGTAAAAAACTTTATTATCTTATAAAAGATGGTCTTTAAATATTATTGCCCTTCTAGCAGTTTGCTGTGAGTCCTCCTCCCGGCTGTAGTCCACAGAACACCTCACCTCATACATGCAATTTTTAACAGTGGTGAGTCAATCAGTCAGCAAGATACATTCAGTAATCTTAATCAGAGGAAAGACAGACAGGGTAAAGGGGAATTCATAATGTGAAATTCAACTGAACCAAATTTAAAAAAAAAACAACCAGTTACTGCTGTTCATATCTTTAAAAAGTAGCGAAAAACCATAAACAGCAAACCATAAATAACCCAGTATAGCTCCTATAGTCTATGAGCTCATGCACACTGTATACTGCTGAGCGTGTATTTGTTCATAGGTCATTTTGTAACGTTCGTGTGAGTGTGCATGTTTGTATATAGGAGCTGTGGTAAATGAAAATAAGAAAGTGGTTGAGAGGAGAAGCTCTCCTCACATTTATTTTGTGCAAGTGTGTGCAGCAGCCAGGGCAAATAAGATTGGTGCATCCTGAGAGGGGCTTACGGAGTAGAACCACCTGTGTGTGTGTGTGTGTGTGTGTGTGTGTGTGTGTGTGTGTGTGTGTGTGTGTGTGTGTGTGTGTGTGTGTGTGTGTGTGTGTGCTGGATTCCAGACCTCTCCAAATGCTAAGATGTCCCCCCTGACTTTCGGCATACCGTAGAGAAGCTGCTTACACTGAGACTGTCACACACACTCACAAACATCCTCACATACTGGGGCGACTACTAAATAAGAGTGATTTATCCTTGGCCTGTTTCACACATGGACTACTAACTGTGGTTCACTGATCTCCCCTATTTTGTGTGTCACCACACACACACACACACACACACACACACACACACACACACACACACACACACACACACACACACAAGAACCATTAAGCTGTGTCTTCTGGTCCCTTGGTGTATTGCTGTGCTGAATACATATGTGTGTTTGTTTAGAGTGGGATCAATGAACGGTTTAGCTCTAATGCAAAGGGGTCTGGAGGGAAGAAGACTAAGATGGAAGGACGAGGAGAGATTGAAAAGGAGAAGGGGAGAGAGGAAAATTAAAGTCGTGGCAGGGCTGAAATAGAAAAAATAAAAGGGAAGCAGAAGGAGTGTTCTTAGCTCCCTCTTCTTGTCCTCGTCTCTTCTGTCTTCCTTCATCCCGTATTCGTCTTGACCTTCACATTTTCTTTGTATTTTTTCCTTTTTATCCTTTACCCCTCCCTTTCTGTCTTTTTTATCCTAATTTTTCTTTCTGTCACCCTGCTGAGTTCTCCACTGCGCTCATACAGTTTGTTGTATTTTGTTAATTAAAACTCATTTTGTCAACACTACTAATCCATCCCCAAATACAACACAGTGTGATGCTTTGCTATTATTTGTTGCCATAACCACTCCACAAGTTGGAAATTTGATGGCATCCTGCCTAATTTTCTCAACTACTGTACATTTTAGTTCTATACTATACTGACTTCTCAGAACAGGTTGTGCTTTGTTGATCTTTCATCTGTTGTTCTGATTGTTACCCTATGGAGTACTTCAGGAGTTGCCAGTGAGTACGTGGAAAGATTGTAGAATAGCTCAGCTAATACAGAAAAATAAAACTTGTGTTAAATTAGAAAAAAAATAATCTCCATATTCAGTCAGCTTTAAAAACTGAGAGTGCGACAAGTAGTGACAACTACTGTAGAGAGCAAAATTAATACAATTAAATATAATACCGTATATAAGGTGCTCCACTGCAAATATTTTAATTGCCAAGTACTTTGCTTCACATTGTGTCAACCCTCACGGACCCAATCCAAGTCAGTGAGGGTTGATAACATATTTTGAGTGGCCATTGAGCAGAGTCCCTGCACTCGCACGCAGCACGATCGAATACACAACCCAAAAGACAAGCACAAAGAGAGAGCCAGTAAAGAGACAGACAGGAACGATAAAAACTTTATGGATTTTTGACGGTCCACCAGCTCACCGATGCGACGGAAGTCTCCCGTTGTTCCCGATGGTCCCACTATTAGCACTTTTCCACAAAGGCAGTTAGAGGGCCGGTTCAGAGCCTGTGCTATTAACCTAATGATTACCTAATGGTATAAACCATTATTTTAAAGTGTATGTTATCAGCCTAATTTATGTGCATTTGTTTCATTTCAGTTCAGTCTGAGAGTCCCCACTGCATTTTGCTGTCATATACAGTCGCGTTTTTCTTCTCTCCGCTGCTTTTTCTGTTTCACTGTGGGGGTCATAGAGACAGTTGACAATTTCTTACGTTAAGTGCATTAAAAGCTTTCCAACAAGTGTTATAAAGCCCTCTAAAACCAAAGATGGACAAACGGTGACACCAAATGTCGGAAAGTCAGGCAGAGATATACTAACCTTTTCTTAATGGAACGCAGTCTAGCTTCAGTGGCCAGGATGCTAGCAGCATCTGTTGCTGATGATAGGGAAGCTAGTCCTGCTATTCCTGGACAGAGCAGCCAGCATGGCGCTAACGTTGATGGGAAAGCGGAGACATATTGAGACGTATCCTGTGACGTAAGAACGTGACTCTATGGTGGCACTGTGGAAAAGCGAACCATTTCTTATAAGGTGTGCAAGTTGAGCCTACTCTGAAGCGGCATTAGCACCAGCCCTGAAGGTTTTGTGTTGGTAGAAAGAAGGTATATGAGAGACTGGTCCTTTGTCATTGTGTTTATGAAAGAGATGGAGAGAGAGAGTTTATGAGCGGACTGAATAAATGTGTGTGCAGCTCTACAATGAAATAAGATTTTACCCATTTGAAATAGTAAAGAAAATAGAAAATCAATATATGGTGGTCAGTGTTGATATTGTGGCACGCTGCCACAAATAAATTAATTTATGGGATACACTGTGCTCAATGACATCCAGTTTAAAATGAATTGAAATGAACACATTTGGAACATGATGGGCTATGTCAATGAAGGGGTGCTTGAGTTCCTTCAACATGACTATGTACATCAGGGCAATGCTGTTTTTAGGCATAGGTAAGCTACATGGTCACCTAGCATCGCCACTTGTTGGGGGGGCACCAAAGAGAAGGAAGAAATCTTTGTAAAGTAATTTCAGACATCCTGTCTCTCTTTCCATCTCTGCTATTCAGTGCACCCCTTGCACTGTTAAAAAGAAAAAGAAAGGCAGACTGCAAAAGGACACTCTAGTGAGGGTTTGCTCTCGCTGACATCATTTACTTGCTGGCTGCCACTTCTTTGGTGACCCCATGGTTCACATCACTGTGTAAGAAATCACATGAGTCGTTAGGTTACTTCTATTTCATCCAAGTATCATAATGTGATCCACGCTGGTATAATTCATAACGATACCGATGTGCATAGGTGTGCCCTTTACTTAAATCATGTAGTAGTTAGTTATGTAGTGGGTGAAACAAAAGATAGCTTATAATGATTAAAAAATCGAGCTCTAAACCCTGAAATTAAACTAAAGTAAGGATGCTCCAAGCCAGGGAAATGTTTTGATTATTCAGTATCAGCTTTAAATCCAAATGTTTGCTCCTAGAATGACAGCTGTCATTCAAAAAATACCCCTCTGTGCTCAATTAAAACACAGAAGGCACAGTTATATTTTATACTTATCATATCCTCAACATAATTAAAACCAGAATAAGACAAGGACAAGTGACAAGGCAGAACAAGAGTTGAGTGAAGCTGAATAAAGTTAAATTGTAAATTATAAAGTACTTTATTATTTTTATATATTATACAGTATCTACAGTAACTAACCAGTGTCAGTCTATCCGTAAGTAGCCATGTTTTCTTTTATTCATATGACCAAAAAAAACCTTTTTGTCCAATGTACTTCATGTACAGAATATGCAAACAAACTGCATCAAACCCCCATTTCTTTATTTTCTGAGTAGCGTACAGTGCTTTTTTTGTTTTCTAACCCTGTATACGTTGCCGGATAATGCGTATTGGCTGCTACAGGGCTCATATCAGAGACCACTAAGTCACCAGGTGAAGTTCAAGTTCTTTACATTGTTGTAAGTCAGTCACACTCACAGGCAGTCATAAGCTGTACATTTTGACAGAAATGGTACACGAATATGGCAGCTCTTGAATACCTACTGTCTCTTATCGAGGAGTAAGCTGTTAATCACTAATTATCAACTACTGAAATAAACATGCAGTTCCCATACTGTGCAAATGAGAATAAGCATCCTCTCCACTTCAGTGGTACACATAACTTCATACCATACATCATCTACAAGTCTGCATAGACAGGTACAATATAAAGTTAGCTAGTCAAATACTGATGAATTAGCGGCTTCACTCTTAAGTTGACTAATTAGGTATATCTTAGCCAAAGGAACCGCAGGTAAGTACACTTAGCATCCAATACAACATCATTACAAACTGCAAACAACTCTATATACATCATTCAGCCACAGCATTAAAACTAGTTAGCAGTTTTAATGTTGTGGCTGATCGGTAGATATATATGGAGTCCAAACTTGCATCGTATCTGACTTCTTAACGAGCAAATGCTGTAATGTAATGAATCACAAGATGCTTTGAAAAGGTCTCTGGGATTTATAATGTGCAATTTACGTAACTGACGTAAATAATTGGCTTAGCTGGTCACTATAACACACACACACACACACACACACAATATTACCTGCGCAGTCTCCGTAATGTGAGGAATTCACAACAGCTTAGAAATGTTATACCCAAAGAGAGCACATGGCCTGTGTATTGCTCTTAATACCCTGCAAATAAAAATACTACCAATGCACATTTGCATCATTAGCTTGAAATATATAAATCTGTGAAGTCAAATCTTTATTTATTTGTTACAGTATATTCAGCATGTTTAATTGCTCTATGTAAATTTGAAAATATTAGTGTTCATGTTCTTATCGTATTCCTTGCTGACAAAACCCAGTTTCTATATGTAGGTTATAAAAAATTCATACGATAATTTAAATCTGCTCCTCAATGGACCAACCTCTGCTGGTGTATTGGTATTGGCTGGTTATGGGCATTCATAATGATAGCTATCCAACCAGTGGCCATTAACTAGATCTGATGGTTTCATAATTTCTATGGGCTCATAAACCTCCATGCATTAAGAAAGCCATTCTGCAACTTCCCAAAAAGTCAAGGGGTATGGCATTACCCAACTTTATCCAGTATTACTGGGCATGGAACATTGACAAACTATGTAACTGGATGATAGCAGGGCTATCATCCAGTATATGTCCTTCATGGGCCAAAGGGAACTACTGTCTTCAAAGCTCCCTCTCTAATCTCACTTTGCACAAATTCCCCTAAAAATTCACAATATTTCCTAAAACCCACTTGTTAACAATTCAGTTAGGATCTGTTTACAGAGTTGTATCCAGATCCTAACTGAATTGTGATCAGCAACTCTGTAAACATTTCCGACTGGACAAACCCTCTCCCTTAGCCCTGGTTTTTAAAAATCATTTATATCTACCTTCATCCTCCAACTCCACTTTTCGTATCTGATGTGACAAGCACTTACTTACTATCAAAGATTTCTGTAGGGAAGGAATCTTCACTGGCTACACAGAGCATAATCCATTGACTCCCTTAACTCTGATCCCACAGCCAGTCTGAAGCAGATTTCGGAGCAGGAAATTGGTGTGCCAATACTCGACAACTGGTGGGACCGGTTGGTGGGACTAGTTTTGATTCAGTACACTCTTTCTTTGTGTGCAAGGCATGTTTCATTGCCATGTAAGGTTCTTTTCAGAGTACACTATACTAATGCCCAATTGGCAAAAATTTACCCAGATACCAGTGACATTCGCAATAAGTGCAGACAGTCACCCGCTAACCATACTCACGTTCTGGTCCTGTCCAAATTTAACAGATTTCTGGTGCCACATATTTAACACACTTGGGTCTCCTCCGGCCTTTACAACTTACTAGCTAAATGCCTCATTTTATTTAAATGGAAGGTATGTGAATGTTGGGTAGGAGTCAATAGACGTGAGGGTTGTTTCATTTTCTTGTTATTGTTTATACTCTATGTCTTGCCAAATCATAGACCAGTTCATTCTGATGTCTTGGGTATGTCACTGTTCATTGTCCCGCATACTGGTGTAAAATCAATAAATAGAAAGAAAGAAGGAAAGAACTAAAAATCGAAACAGAATGTGTACTTTGTCTATGCATGTTTACTCTGAATGAATACTCCGTATTCACAACTATGTACACTGATCAGCTGCAACGTTTAAACTGGGAGCTGGTTTTAATACTGTGACTGATCTGTGTACAAAGACATGAATCATATCTACCAAGTCTCGTAGTGCCTTTTTCTCCTGTTCAAGGTCTCACTGCTTTCTTTTCATCTGTAGACCTTGTGTACTAAATTCAACTTTATTAAATTCCTTTCTATACTGGTGATGCTTCTGGCTAAAATATACAGCTCGACTGATCTGCTAGTCAGTCCTTTGCTAATATTTACCCCAGTTCATTTTTCCTTTCTTATTTTCCCACTTTCTTTGCAGTATTTTAATGTGGTCTTTCCTCATTTTTCTTCAATTGCTGCTTCTACAACTAATCTATCGGTGTACGATATTGATCTCCTCATTATCCCCTATGTAGCAGATCAGAGATGGAATACCTATTAGTCTTCCTTCTCCTTCCCTCCCCCCTTTTCTCTTTCTTTTTCAAAACCATCACAGCCGCTTTCCCTCACTTTCTCGCCCACTTTGCTCTACTGCTACTCATCTTCCCTAGTCTCCACCCTTCTCTCCATTCTGTCACCCACCTTCTCATCATTTCACCTTCCCTTTGATCTTTCCCTCATTATACCTCCCCTCATCTCTCCATTTTACCTCCAGTGACCCCATTCTCTGCACGTCTTTCGCCCGCCTTCCCTCCTCTTTTGGTCATTTCTCATCCATTTGTCTGAAGTGACCCCTCTCTGCTCCCTCCCTTTGTCACTCCTCTTTTCTTCTTTTTGTTCCCTTCATTCTTCCATCCTCTGGTGACCCTCATCTTTTCAGCCCACTTTTGCCTTCCCTTATTCCCTGCTCCATTACCTATGTCTATCTATCCATTTATCCATCTATCTATCTTTGGGTATTTATCTGCCTTCAGTAATACCATTTGACACCCTTCCATCTGTCCTCAAATTCAATCGCGCTTTCGCTCTCCCTTTCATCTCTCTGTCAAGTTCTTCCTTAATCTCTCCTGTTATCTCTCTTTCTATCCACCTCTCTATCTAATAGTACCTATCTCCCTTCACTTTTACCATTCGACACACTTTCACCTTGTCCTCTGATTCAATCTTCCCGTCGCCACCTCCCCTCCCCCCCCTTTCTTTCCTCCCTCGTTCAGTCTTTGTACCCATCTGTACCCATCTTTTATTACCCTTCTCTCTCTCTCTCGCTCTCTCTCTCTCTCTCACTCAATTTATATCCATCAGTTGATTTCTTCTGGTCTGTCTGACTGTCTTTCTAATGAAACAGAAAATCATTTATCACTTGATTTAACCTTGTTTGTTGTTACGCTTCTTATCAAAGATATAATTGATCGCTGCTGGCAGGAATATTCACTGTGGTGTCTGCAGAAGATCATCTTTTCTACATCATAAATCAATGTCAAAACAGCCAAAACTGTGTCCAAAAACACCCAACCATCTAAACACGTTTTCTCATTAATTTTATACAAAGATCTGTAAAACTGCAAATTTTCTAAAGAATCTGAGCACATGATTTATTTGAAAAACTATTCAGTGAGCAAACACTGTAGAAGTATTCAAAAATTTAATTTCTGCCACCGCCACTATTTCTACTAATAATAATTCTAGTTCTCAGAATAAACATTTATATATTTAGACATTCTAAACAAGGTTACAAAAGAAAGTTAAAAATGTATTAGCATTCATTTCCGTCCTTACTGGACATGAAATTTAAATTCTGTAAGCAGATTTGCTCCCAAAACACAGGATAAAAATGTAAAAGAGATGAATATTTTCTAAATGAAATCTGTTCACTCAGATGCATTTGCTAAAACAAATTTATTTGATCAAAATTATAAAAATTAAAAAATTATAAATTAAACATTTATTTTTCAGCAAAATATCATTATTTCTGGAGTCTAAATAAGAACAGTGATTTGAAATAAAGACTTCAAAATCGTAAAATCTGTTGCAAAATCTAAGAAGATATTCTACCAGTCTACTACTCAGTTTACTGCTGGAGATTTTTTTTTACATCTCACCTACACACACAACTCCTCAGGACAGAGAGAGACAGAGAGAGAGAGAGCTCATTTCTTTTTCCATCTTTTTACCATGTAATTGTCCTCCAGCATACCTCAACACACACACGCACACACACACACACACACACACACACACACACAAACACACACACACACACACAAACACACACACACACACACACAAACACACACACACAAACACACACACACACACACACACACACACACACACACACACACACACACACACACACACACACACACACACACACACACACACAAACACACACACACACACACACACACTGGGTAAATGTCATCACAGGCTATCATCTGGGGCCAGATCACTCTAATCTCTGTCCAGTCGCATCAAAGACACAGAGGCATTCATACACACACATACACCGAACAGAAGCCCATTCCACATACATACAAATATGCCTGAAATCACTCACACATAAATACTGTGCTTGAGCACATCATATATACGGTAAGTAGCACAGAATAGAGGATGGAAATCTCCCGATTCGATTGATTCACAAAGTGAATTTCTCTCAACATTCAACAAGTGAGCAACACTGTTGTTTCCTTGAATATTAAACTGTTTAAAGATTTTTTTCACTTTGCAGATGCAAATGACAAAAACATGACGCATCTATATTTCTTTAGGCCTACATGTATAAATTGGTTGAGCAAGAATTTTAAAATACCTGTAACAGTTACAAGGGCGTCATCATTAAACACACTTTTAAAGAGTAAAATCTATCCCATATAACTACACATGGACTCTCAGTAGCAGATTTTGGACACCAACATAAATTGAAGTACAGACATCCACTTCAATTATCACTTTCAGCACAGACAGAATAAGTGCGCGGACAGAAACTGAGAGTCTGCTCACTTATCCACCTGCACTGTTCATGTTGACAACACATCGGCCTGAGATCTGAAGACAGCTGTTAGCTGGTGTACACTTCCCAGCAGGGACAGACTGAATAAAGTAGAATCCACACGCTGTTCACTCGACTTCCACGGCTTCGCATCTCGTAGCCAAAGATAACAAACACAAACAGAGCTCAGATCAGCGAGCAGAGTCTCTTTGCAGTCTATCCCTCTCGTTGATACAATCTCTGGATCTGCCAGTCAGCTAATCATCCTCAGTCATGGATGAGGCGACTGAGAGCAGCTCATAAACAGTAGCAGCTATCATCTTTGTTACTGTTTAACTTAAAATCATTTTTGAGTGTACGTTGTAACAACTCAATTTCCACAAAGTCGACATTTACACATCATGCAGCCCTAACGGAACCCCTGCATACACATACAACATTAAGTATACATTGAGTATAGCTGAGTTTTTAGACTGGCATAGACGTGTGTATAATTTTAGGTGTATGACAGAACCGATGGCGTGTGAGGCCTCACTTTCTGTCTGTACAATGCAACTGCTTTTGATGGCAACTCGAATTACGGAGCAGCATTTGAATATGTAAATACAACCTCAGAGAGAAATTATGCATTTTCATAGTTTTGGTCCTTAAGACTGATTGACATTTTGCGTGCGAGTGGTTTGGTTGTTTCTGTGATGGATCCACCAAGGGAAAAAAAGACCTCTCCAGTCTGGCAACACTTGGATCTCATTTATGCCAATAAAGTATGTGCATAGTTTTATAACATTATTATAGAGGCTTTGAATTTATTGAAATACGATTTTTTTTTTAAGGACATCCCATTGTTTTTATTTGGTATATGTTTTTTTATTTTATTTGGGGTTGTCATTCTTTTATTACTGCATTCACTAACAACATCGTTATGCTTATCAGGTAACAGTCCGTGGAGTCATCTGGACATCTGTGTTAAACAGTCACTTCAAATCCAAAATGTCACAGCAGACATTACTGAGGCGCAGGAATACCTCGCTGAACCTAACATTGGACGGCTTGAGTATCCAATGAAATATTTGAAAAGACAGAAATGAATTTATCCTCGCCTTTGCAAATGGCATAGGGTTTTTCGTGTACCCCAGCCTCATTTGTGCCTTGTGAAAGATTATTCTCAAAGGCAGGGGAGACCATTTTTAAAAAAACTAAATCGTCCTATTCCCAACATAGTTGAGGAGTTGTTATTTCTTAATAAAGATGAATAAAGTGCTTTTTCACAAACATTTTCATTATACATGTTCTTCTCCCGCATTGCACATTGACTACTCAGTTTTTCACACTTCAGTACTGTTAACATGACGCATCAAGAAATGAACCTTTTCTCATACCACTTTGCTGGAATGGTTCAGTGCTTCCTGAAGCTTCATCTCACCATCCCTACTGTCAATGTCTGTAGCTTAGGAAGCTGCACATGCTACTAGAGGGATTACCAGAAGGGAAATATTGGTGCAGGTGTGGCACTACTTCAAGCTGCTGTCGGTCTATCACGGGCCAAATTCATGTATGTTTGTTTTCCTTTGTCAGTCAATAACCTAAGGGTTGTTTTTAAGTCACTAAATTAATTAAGGGGACATGGCTGTAAAAGTGAAGGGGTCATAACCCCCTGATCCCCAGTGGAAATTACACCCTTGACTACAAATAAAATAGTAATTTCAGACTGCTAACTGTTAACCCTGAGGAAGTTTTAAGTGTTGTTATTTGTTAAGTTTGGTGTCACATAGTGCCAAAACACAAAGGCACTATGTGAGAACTCAGCAGTGATCTAAATGGTCACTTGATAGTGTGTCAGCATCTGTGAGACTTGACAAATTCCCTGAATAATTGGTGAAAGAAATGAACCAGCCACCCACTCAGCAGGCCTGTGTGACAGTTTGTGTCCATGTAGTGAGAAGTTGTAATATTAACAAGCCCATGTTCTGACACATACACACACAGACACACATACAATTTTATGTCATATGCTTTTTGCCACTATTGTTCAAAAGAATTCATGAAACCAACTGTGGTGATTTTCATGTATTTATTAACTCGAAAAGATTTCATTGAAGGTTGGTAAAATTCTATAATCCTTTGTGCTTACGGAAATTTGTCATGATCAAGCAACAAAAGAATTAAGGCAATGGATTTTGAGGAAAAGGAGTATAGCAAAACGATCGGCTTCATTTGAGCAAACAAATGGAAAACGTTGTTAAACTCCTCTTTCCTGTCTGACTAAATACACTGGATAGTTTCTAGCTAGAAAAGTTTTCAAGGTATATTTTTAAAGCCCTTAGCTATCATATTTAGTTATAAACTTCACAGATCAACATGAGCAGTCATTAGGTGCTAATAACTTTGAACAAGAATTTGTTGTCAGGGATGAGCTGCTTTGAGCACAACATTAAGACCAGCCTCTGTACACCACCACGATGGATCTAAAACGAAGCCATCAAGATGTGATTGAGGTGTAGACTTTCAGCTTTCAATCAAGGGGTATAAGAAAAATATTGCATTAACCGTTTAGGAATTACATTTTTATACAGTGCCTCCGTTTCAAGAGGCCAAAAAAGTAATTGGACAAATGAACATAATCATAAACATAAGGATTATGTGTAATACTTGGATGCAAATCATTTGCAGTCAATGACTGCCTGAAGTCTGGAACCAGTGGACATCACCAACTGCTGAGTTTCTGCCCTTGAGATGCTTTGCCAGGCCTTTACTGCAGCCAACTTCAGTTGCCGCTTGTGTTTGGGTCTTTCTGGCCTCAGTTTTGTCATTAGTAAATGAAAAGCATACTCAAATGGGTTGAGGTCATGTGAGCAACTTGGCCATTGAAGAATTTTCAATTTCTTTGCCTCAAGAAGCTGTACATCATCAATAAACACCAGTGACCCAGTTCCATTGGCAGCCGTACACGCCCATGCCATAACACTGCCTCCACTCTGTTTGACAGATAATGTGGTATGCTTTGGATCATGAGCTGTTCCTTTCCTTCTCCGTACTACCCCCTCCCATCATTCTGATACAAGTTAATCTTGGTCCAGAACTGGGAAGCCTTTTTTAAATGTTTTCTGACAAAGTCTAATCCAGTTAACGGTGGTTTGCACCTTGTGGTAAACCTCCTGTATTTACATTCATGAAGGTGTCCCTCGATTGTAGACTTTGACAATGATACATCTGCCTCCTCAGAAGTTTTCTTGACTTGGCTGGATGTTGTGAAGGGGTTTTTTCTTCACCAAAGAAAGAATTCTATGATCATCTACTTTAGGTGTTTTCAGTGGTCTTCCAGGCCTTTTGTTGTCTCTGAGCTCGCCAGCATATTCCTTCTTTTTAAGAATGTACAAAACTGTTGACTTGGCCATTCATGAAATTTATGACATCTGTCTGGTTGGTTTGTTTTTGTTTTTTTTTCAGCCTAATGATGGCCTCCTTCATTTGCATCAACACCTCTTTGGACTGTATATTGAGAGTTGCCATGAACAGCTACCAAATGCAAATACAACTCTTGGAATCTACTCCAGACCTTTTACCTGCTTAATTTGTCATGAAATAACAAGGGAACAGGCCACACCTGGCCATGAAACTAATTGTCAGTCAACTGTCCAATTACTTTTGAGCACCTGTAAATGAGGGAATGTGTATAAAAATGGCTGTAATTCCTAAACGGCTAATGCAATATTTTTGTTAAACCCCTTGATTTAAAGCTAAAAGTCTACACTTCAATCACATGTTGATGGCTTCATTTCAAATCCATCATGGTGGTGTACAGAAGCAAAACTACAAAAATTGTGTCACTGTCCAAATACTTATGTACCTAACTGTATATTACTATCATTTTATTAGTTAAAACTAACATACGCACCCACAAACACACCCACACCTGTCCACCACATTCAGACATGCTTCGATGAGTACATTTCAAGATATCTGAATATGTGACAAAGTAATCTAAACTTTGGAAGATTAAAAATGCCGGAATTAAAAAAAAAATTCAACAAAGAAATAAAGTGAAAGACAATACAGTGGTTAATTTGCCTTTCCTTTTTGTGTGCATTTCATGTGTGCATAATGAAATATATGTTAAATGACAATTATTTAGCTTCTTATATTTGATAACTGAATGAATTGTTTTTCATTATAGCATAGATTTCTCCATGCCACATTAAAATCCGATCACAATGAAGAAAAAAAAGTGAAGAAGTGTATTGCATTTCAGCATTTCACGGAATGGTAGAGAGAACTGCCAATACTAAATGTAAAGCACTGTCAGTTTCAATGAGGAGGTGCAAAGGAATTTTTCCTTTCTTGAAATATTAGACACATTTTGATTTTAAATCTTCCATAGTAATCTACCATATAGCACATTTGTTCCAGAGATTCTGATACCACAATAAGCTCACTCAGCATGGGTGCTGACTGAGTTGGGTTGCTGTTACTGACTGATCACTGCAAGTCGCTACAAACTCAGCCTGTGCCCCCCTTAACATTTTATTAAATACGCATCCATTTTTTAAAAGTTCTTGTGGACAGGCTGTGTTCCTGGGTAACTCAGTGAGTGATGGAAACCTGCAGGGAACTGTTGACAAGACCAGGAAAGTTAAATATAGGAATGGATACAGTATTAGCTCACAGTTGAGACTCTGCTTTGACTTTGTATCATTTACTATATAGACAGGTTTGTGTTAAACGAGCAATCAAAGATACACACACAGCGGAGTAGAAAAACCTTTGTCACATTTGCTTATATATGGACGTGCTGAAAACCAGTCAAAATAAATAAATAAATAAAAAAAGTAGAGGTGAATTTGTTTCCAAAAACCTTTTTTTTCTTTCTTAAACCACATGCCACACAGCATGTCTGTCACCATCTGTCAGCTGTGGCAAGGAAACATGACACATATTCCAGTGAGAAATGGCAGCTATAGGAGCAGTGTTAACGTTAACACAGACCACACAAAGTTAGCTCTACAGGTATTTAGAAATGAACTGTGAGTGTCCCAACCCATCCACGGGCAGCATGGGTTAAAAACACTGAACAGGTTTTTGGTTCACACAATTCATTCATAAACACGCAGCCACAACAGCCATAAACACGCAGTGACAGTTTTAGCTGTTCCACCTAAGCGTTGCTTCCTCACGGTTTTCTGAACACAAAACACCACCTCTCCGTACTTTTCACCAGTCCAGATAGCGGGAGCTAATATCTAATTACATACTCTGGCCTAACTGGAAGTTTTCCTTCTTGGGATATTGAACATTTTCCACCCATTACTTTTGTGACTCCATTTCGCTCGGAAACCTGTCTATTTAACTCCTTTGGGCAATGTTACTATTCTTCCAGTATGGTCACCTCACAGTATGTTTTCTTCATGGGTTTTCAGGTGCCTTGGGACCCACCACATGGAATAGGAGCCTATTTACCACATCGTGAATCCTTTCTACCTTACTAAACACTATTGGGCTCCAAGTTATGTCAGTTTTTTTGTCATTCTTTTTCTCATTCTATCAATTATTGTCTTTCTTGGTTTATTTGCTTCCATGTCTTTTTGATTTTTTTCAGCCATTGAAAACACTTTATCATTGCAACAGTTCCAACACATACAGTACATGCAAAGTAGCACAAGTCTACACTTGCCTGTAGCTCTAGACGCTATCTCGCCTCTCTCATCTACACACATACACAGACACAGACACACACACACACAGTGCCCACGGTCTTGTTGAATAGGATCAGCTGTTCTGACATCTGTGTTGTTGCTCTCTATTAGATCAGCCTAACCATCTGATATGTACTGAGGGCTTTGTCATTTTGTGTGTATGTGTGTGTGTGTGTGTGTGTGTGTGTGTGTGTGTGTGTGTGTGTGTGTGTGTGTGTGTGTGTGTGTGTGTGTGTGTGTGTGTGTGTGTGTGTGTGTGTGTGTGTGTGTGTGTGTGTGTGTGTGCGTGTGTGTGTGCGTGCGTGTGGACTTGTTTTTTATGCCGGTGGGGACTTAAAAACTGAATTCACACCAACGTATGGGGCCTCGTGTCGCTCAGGTTAGAATTAGCTTTAGGTTAGGGTTAGGGTAAGGGTTAGGATTAGGCATTTATTTGCGATGGTTAAGGTTACGGTTAGGGGCTGGGGAATGCATTCTGTCAATGAGTTGTTCACACAGGGATAGTGGGACAAACGTGTGTATGTGTGTGTAAAAGTGAGGGACAGAAAAAGACAGAGAGGGTGATGGAGAAAGAATTAATATTGAGAAATCTTATTTCAGTTTAGTTGATGACAGCGGAAGAGGAGAAAATTCATGAAAGGAAATGAAAATAAGAGCTAAGAGCAGGTGTGTTTGCAGATGGTCATAGCAAAGATCAGATGGCTGTTCTTTCACAAACACATACACACACACACACACACACACAAACACATGCATAGTCGACCATTTTATACTTTGACTTGCTGCCTATGTTCAGAAACACCAGGGGTGTCAATTTTGGTCTTGCATGTTAGAATGTATGGTTGAACTCATATTTTCTGTTTGTGTGTGTTTGTGTGTGTTTGTGTGTGTGTGTGTGTGTGTGTGTGTGTGTGTGTGTGTGTGTGTGTGTGTGTGTGTGTGTGTGTGTGTGTGTGTGTGTGTGTGTGTGTGTGTGTGTGTGTGTGTTTTAAGTTCATTATGAGCACATGATGCAGTGTAATTTCAAGAGAAATGGAAAGAAGCATTGCTGCATCGTAACAAAGAATGATATCATTTACATTCACATTTTCTCAGTAAAAAACAAACCTTAAAGAGAGTGAAAGAAGGACACTATCTTTTGAACTCATTTTTTTTTAAGACATTAGCCGTTCTCCTTTAATTCTCCTCCTCCTTTGTTGAAATTATGTCTTCCTAGGAGTTCCCTTGTTTTGACATACAAACAATTTCACTCTTCCGTCTTTCCATGGAGCCAATGAGGAACTAGTTTTTGTTATTTTGGCTGTTACAAACTGCACTCATCTGTAACCATGCTCTTATTTTGATTCATTTTTTTTAGGCTTGATATATATTATGCTGGTTGTGAAAACTTCAGTTTGGATTGATTCTTATCTTCTTCTTCTTTATCAGATTTTTCTTTACAGGTATTCATGACTATGAATTCTGCAGACGTCTAAAGTGGACAGAACCAACATAATATAGATAATTGGACAACTTTTCAAAATACCGATAAATTTTGTAGCCAGGCTAGCAGTTAGTTGGTCCATTACATTGGTTCACACTGAATTATCTCAATATCTAATAGACAGTCACAAAATACAGAACAAACATTCATGGTTCTCAGATGATGTATCATACTGACTTTGGCAATGCCCAGACTTTTCCACTGGTTCCACCATGAGGTTGACATGTGATGGTGATGGTGAACAAGGTAAAAATCAACTGCAAAAGATCGACATCCTGGTAGTTTTGACTATGTTAGTATGCTGGTGTTAGCATTTAGTGCCTAAGTAAAGCTTCACAGAGCTGTACACTCTCAGTCGTGATTTATGTCAAATGCCCACATTCTCATGTGCGGTGCATGGCCCCTGTAGTATGTTTAAGTTTAGTGAAAGATTCTAAACTGGGCTGGGATGTTACTACCACTCCTTCATTTCTGACTATTTAGTATTAAAACTGCCACATTGACTGAGTTTGATTACATGCAGTATGACACTGATAATTAATTATGGTGATAATTTCTGAAAATGAACCACAAAGAAGTAGCACATGAATATTGCCTTTCTCACAGTGCCTCAAATGACCCATTAACTATCAATTAATAAATATTAAGCAGTACCCTTCTATATAAGGTAATCGTTGGCTCACACATGGACATGTAGGATATAAAACTGATTGTTTCCAGCCAAACACTGGTACGACACATTAAATAATGCTACAGCAGCACAGTGCCACTCAACTCCACTCGTTTCGACAGCACATTCCACGATGAATACTCCTCATTAGACCCTAACAAAACTCAACATAAACAGAATCAATCTCTGTAATGACTTAAATACAGAGTTGAAAACTGGGATCATCTGTGACTTCTTCACAGGCCACCACCGTAATGAAATTAACACAAACTGAATAATGTGCATGCCACGGCTCATGATATGAAGCGTATGTAATTAACTTAACGTAACTGACATATCCAGTAAGTATATACAGTAGAGTACAGTCCGTGGTAGTTACTGCATGCTGCATGTCGTCAAGAGATTTTTCTTTGCTAACCTGGAGCTAGTGCTCGTTTCCAGGACACTCAGGGACGTTCAGGGAGACTTGAGATATCAGTTACTCTTATTAATAGTTAAATAAGGTATTATTCTATGGTTTAAGTGCACTGCTGCTTTGAGGCTGCTTCCTTTCCATTCATACTCTGGCATACACTAAATTACATCACAAATCAAACAGATCAAACCCTTTTGTTTAAAAGCTGATCTGCTGGATACTCTGGGAATATTGGTGCCATATACCTGCTGCTCTCAGCTTGAAAAGTTCTGCATCAATTTAGTATTGCACTTCAATAAAGTCAGGTGACTTGTGAGAAACAGATCAAACAAGGATGGCCAAAACTGATGTATGCCAAGATATCCTGACTTTTACTCCCTAGGAACGGGTAAGCTGCAAAAGTAGCTGGACACTAAATTATCATAGTGAAACTCAATAGAGTCTTTCATTAGACCCCACCTGATAGGTAATGCCTGTCTTTCAAACTCCAAGCCCTTAGTTTGTAACACAGGCTTTCAGTTAAAAATTTATAGTGACCGAGTTGAAGCCAAAATAACCCCAATGACATTGTTAAGGTTGTTTTATACAACTTAAAAAGGAATTGAGCCAATCAGAGACTGTTTACAGGTTTTAGGGTGTTAGCTGTTAGCAACCGAGCCACATTGTGGGTAATGTAGGCACCAGGTATTGACCAGGAAGAAGAATGTATGGACTGAAGACAGTATCTCTGATTCTGCTGCAACAATTTTGATACTTTTTCTTAACAATCTATTGCGACATTGTTACTAAGTGCAATGCTTAACTGTTGCAGCACTCCTTTAATAAAGCTCCTGCTAGAGTCACAGAAGACATTTTACAACTGATCTGACAGGCGAATTAGTACAATATGACAAGCAAACTCACCTTGTGTGTTAAATTGGTGGATTGCCCCTTAAAATGAATTAAAAAATGGTTTGCAAAGTCAGTATACAGTAAGTCGAACTCTAAGTTACAACTGAAACGGCAAATCTCAGAATAGGCTGTGAGATGCTCCTGGTCTTGTTGAGATGAAGGTGTACAAATAGATAAAAGTAAGGCTGCTATGTAAAAGCAGGGCCTATTTGCGTTGACGGGAATCAGGTGTTAGTGATATTTTCCCTTGAACCTCAATGATTTCCTTGCATGAGTGTCTCATAAAGCCTCAGATTGTTAGTGTGGTCACTGCCCGGGGGAGACTTTAAATGCTGTGAAAGCCTCCAAGAGGGCCTTGGTTCTGTGGTGTAATACCCTTTTAAAAGCTCTCTGTATTCAGCTGGGCGTATCAAGGGCAGACGCAGTAAAAACATTTCCTTAAACCCCTGCCAATATGTGCATGCACGCATACACAAATGCAAACACAGGCATAGACACTCACGCAAATACACATAGATACATACAAACACATGCAGATGCACAGTTACAAACGTACAATGGCATAAGACAGGGCACATAGACACATGACACACATAGAAACATCATGTTTGAGAACATCAAACACATAAAAATTGACGATAATACACATATGCAAACACTCAAACAGCAGTAGTTTGTATTGAAATAATAGATAAGCAGGGGTTTGCGTTCCCATGCTGGAACTGAAATGTGCTCCTCTTCTCCTGTTTCTCTCCCCTGTCCCTGCCCCCTCCCCTGTCTGCCTTCCACCCGTCCCTCCCTCTTCATCTCATTGCTTTTGCTATTCTCACCTCGTCTCTCTCTCTCTCTCTCTCTCTCTCTCTGTGAACCTCCTACAGAGTGACACTGCCCCCTATTTGCCGAAAAGGGAACCCTATCCTCTTCTTTTCACCATCTCTTTGCCAATTTGTCTCACTCTCTTTCATCATTGCTTCACTTCACAATCTGGCACACCCACATCTCTCTTTCTCTCTCTTATTCTTTCTCCGTCCCATCTTGATCTCTCCGTTCTCACTGTGTCCTTTTGTCATTCCTTCATCCCTTACTGCTCTTTCACAACCAAAACTGTTGCTCTGTCTTCTTCACATTTGGTTGATTCTCTTCTCTCTACCTAACTGTCTATCCTATTTCTCAATCTCTTATCTGAAGCAACTCAGAATAATGCAAAATGTAGAATAAATGTTCTTGCTTTTCATTCCTTTCTAGATTTAATTTAAAGGTTCAGTTCACCCAAATGACAAAAAACATCTTTTTATTCTTAGTGATATTTAGCTAGACTAAGCTATGATTTTTTATATTAAATTATAACATTTCTAGGATTTTCTGTTGTTGTTCATTATCTTGGTATGAGAGGCTTATTGAACATTTTTGTACTTGTTTCCTGATATTGGGACTTAGGTAAGAAATGCTTTTTCTTCAAATAAGTAAAAATGTTTGTTCTACTGTGTGAATTGAGTAAGCGTTAGAATTTCATGTTCTCTAAGGCGCATCTTCACATCAATGCATATTAATATATTACTTTTGCTATTTACAAAGGAACAAGACAGTTGTACTAAAAAACAAATATCCATTTCTTTGCTTGCACGCACACAATAATGTACTTATTAAAGACCCTTTAATGTATATAGACAAACAAATATTGAAGATCAAACCAGAGCTAAAAAAGAGTGGAAATGACCATGTGAAAAGAAACATAGAAACATGACTACAAATGAATTCTATTGTTGACTCGTGTCTATTGGATGTATAATTATTGTTTGGTGACAGGGTGACACGACAACTTCATATAGTAATAGTATGTCATTGTTGTTTTTACAGGTTGTTCCACTGCCCCAGAGTGGCCAAAAAAAGTATTAATACTGCTTTAAGCCCATATTTGTTATTATATTTAATTTTCTTCTTAATCCACGGGAGATGGATTTTGCATGCCAAACCCTACTTATTTACAACACGTGGGCATATTTTTTTTATCTCTCCTGCTGAAATCTCTAGTGGAGTTCTATTATGGAAATGAAGACTGTCATGTAACAGCAGCCCCTTCACAATAAACGCTTTTTAGGTAGAAACAAAATAAGAGACAGGTGGAAAAGGATTTTTTTTTTTGCCCACATGACTGAATGATCGGGGTCAAGAGACTTGCAGGGTAGCTCAGAGGGGGATATGAAGTGTTCCTGCAGAAATGAGTTTTTTTCACACAGGCAGTTGAGTCCTTTGTGAGTCGGGAATGTCATTTCACCACTGAGGTGCCTGGAGAGAGTTGCGTTGAGAGTGGAGTTATGGCCTGGTGGCTGCTGGGAGGGAAGAGCTTAGCACATGTCTTGGAAGTATATGGGGATGCACCTCACTTAGCAACTTGTACAGCAGAACCAAGGTTTGTGAACTTGATGTGAGATGCCTCTGGGAGGTAAAGGATAGCTTGAGGTGACATAGGAGAATAAAGCTAGTTTAAAACTGCAGCACAAGATATTGGCTGTGAGGATATGGTTTCCTCAAAACAGGATATAAGCAGATTTAGACAGGGGTCTGGCTAGACGAAGAGGCTGTGGCTATACTGCAAGCATTGCATGACAATTGGCTGCCTATAATCACAACTGAGATTCTTGCTAGTCGGGGCAGGTGTCCCTATGGTGCTCTAGGTCCTGATAGAGAGGTCTTACAAGGGACAACATTTGTCAGGGAAGAGCCATATCTCAATTTTGTCAAGGCTGAGTGACAGGTGGTGGGCAGCCTTCCAACTGTATGCGCGTGGAAAGTAAAGTGATAGGGAGGCAAAAAGCAAAGTTTTGTGTATAAAAAAAGTCTGGGGATGTTTACAAAGAGTAAAAGCAAGGGGCCTTTGCCTGAGCCCTGAGGAACACCAGGGGAGTAGATTTAAGTATCATTGTCTTCAAACTTTAACTTACCATATATAATGATTCGTAACTATTTGGGAAACAGTTAGCAGTCAAGTTAGAAGCATGACTCTTTAAAGCAAGACTATGTAACATTTTCTTCCTCTTACTAATGAAAGGTTGAATTAATGAGCAAAAAAAGTTAGTCTTTGCTTAATTCAAAACACTCAGGGGATTTGCTGCTATAGCTTGGGCTTGTATGACCAGTAGTTTATTGTGGCTAAAATGCTCATACATGTTATATTGTTGTTCATGCTGGTACAAATAGATACTTTACTGCTGAATTGCCTCAGCATTTATCCATACCCTGATATTCATGTTTGGTGGTGTAATTGCTGTTTCTCTCTATCCAGCATGCTCTTACAACCATGTGTTACAGCACCTTAAAGAACACATTAATTAACAGAACAGTAATTACAAATTAATTACTTTTTATTGCAAAAACTTAATCTATTATGTAAACAGTCTTTCAGATTTGAGATGATAAGACTAAGGCAGTTTTATCATGTTATTCAGTGAACGCCACCCAATAGAAAAAGTGTTCCACTGTTGACCACCTACATTTTCTGTGCCAATCTGTCAGTTCAAGTCCGAATCTTTTCATCATTTCATTGATGAAGCACTTAAACAAGCTGTCCATTTTTCAAACTGCCATTTACTCATTATTTGCGTTTGGTTGGATGATAAAAATGGAGCAAAAACAAAGTAAGGGAGAAGGAACAGAGGAAAGGATAAGAGGCAATACAGTAAGTGTAACATAAGATGTAAAGCTGAGAAAATGTGGGTTTTGCTTTCTTTTTCAGCCTGTTTTTCTGTTCAAAGATAATGTATAATAGAACTACTTTCCTATTTTGGTCCATAAATAAGAGTCATGATTCCATGATTATGAGGTGTGTGTGTGTGTGTGTATGTACATATATACATTATGTGCATTTGAGTCTACATTTGTGCACGTGCCAACATATGTTAATTAACTCTGCCATTCAAAGTTAATACAGGCCTGTGTGAATGGTGACATTCATGAACTCCATAATAAGCTCTGATAATACGATGATCAGAGCTCACCAAACGCACATACCTGAGAAGTAGGAGGAAAATGTGGATATGGATGCACACACACAGACTCCAGTGTAATGTCATGATGATTCATCTGCCCCTCTTCATCCCTTGCTCCCTCTTCTCTTTCATCATACCTGTCATCTCTCCATCCATCACAGATCCTTCTGCTTCACTACATCTCTGCAGCTCACTCTCTCTATAGTTTAATCACTCTTTTTCTTCCACTTTCACTCTTGCTGTCCCTCCCCCCATCTGTCACCCCTTTCTCTCCCAATACCCCCACCCCACGCCCCCACCGCAGACTCACAGAGTTACTTTTTCTGCTAGAACTGTTCAATAATTTCCTGCTCACAAGTTTTCCGGAGTTTTTCTGAGTAGCTGCAGAAAATGCTAGGTCAGGTTAAATACATCCCGGGGAAAAACACAGGTGAGGAGGGAGAAATTAGCTGAGTCAAGGAAAATGGGGCAAAATTCAATGCCGGGCCGTGTATTTCTGCGAGTTTGTGTGTACTTGTGCAAACTGAGTTCTAATTATACTCACCCCCTGTGGTGCTATATTCACACTTGTTATCACCTCGATATCACTATTTTCTTATCTCTCCCTCTCTCTCTCTTTCTCTCTCAGACACACACACACTGATTTCTTACAGTGCCAGAGGATACGAGGTGTTAATGTATTCTCAGAAAACTAATTTGCTGATCTACTCCAACGAGTTACCAGTGAGGGGAAAGACAGATAAAGACAATGAGAAAAAGAGGGGAAAAGGGGAGGAAAAAGGCAGGAAGAGAGAGAGAAAGAAGGGAAAAAACAAGTAAGGTATGGCTAAAAATGAAGTTCCATATATAAACAGGAAAGGCAGGCAGAAAGACACCTTTGCATCATACTGAAGACAAACCTGAAAAATGAATGTTCCGCTTCTTCCTTTTGAAGCTTCTGTACCCTGTGTGCTTTTTCTCCCATTCAAAAGGTAACACTTCCCGCAAAACAACAACTTTTGCTCTGTGAGAAGACCCTTAAAAAAGCGACACACTGTACCTCAGAAATGGCTGAGAGCAGAGTCAACACTACAATTACATATGCAATTTAAGAAGCGCAAGGAAAACTATATGCACATGTCATTACATCTAACACACACAGGTGCAAATGTGAAAATGTGCATGTGTCCGGGCTAGTCTTTGCATGAGAGTGTTCCCTGTTTGATAAACGCCGCCTGATTCTGCATTTCAACCTGTAAACTCCAGCAGCCAATCGGATCCTTATGCACAACCTGGCATTTGGAACTAATGGAATGAGGGGTAGGCCTCTCTCTCTCTCTATCTCGCTCTCTTTTTCTGTGTGTGTGTGTGTGTGTGTGTGTGTGTGTGTGTGTGTGTGTGTGTGTGTGTGTGTGTGTGTGTGTGTGTGTGTGTGTGTCAGAAAACTGAGCAGGAGACCCGAAGTAGATTGTATTTTTCCATAGATGATTACTTGTTGTGAACACAAATTAAATGAAAATTGCGTTCCTCAATCACAAATTGGATTGAGTTGACATGACATTTATAGCTATTCATTATGAGAAAAGGTTAACTTGAAAATTATTACTGATATTTATAGAAAGGAGCTTTTTATTGCTGTGCCACTGACTGTGGTCCAGCCTTTATTTTCTAAAGGGGTTTTTTCCTCTTTTTTTTTTCTACTGTACCACTCATCTCACAGGAACAACCTCCACCAAGCTCCTCCTTCATTCAAGATGAAGCTCAAGATTCAAAAATTATGTTGCAAATCCTTATTGTTATGCTTTAACAAGTAGAATTTTGGATGGTGTTAATGTTACCTGACATGTAAATAATGTTACGATTATTCAACTAAGCAGTTTATTCAATAATAGTGTATATAATTGTTGAATGACTGACAAGCTGATAATAAGACAGTTCAAATCTAAAAGTGAAACAGTTTGAGACTAAGCCCTACGAAAAATAAGTAATCGTAAAGCCACTAAAAAAGATTTTAAAAAATCATTTAAAAATAAAATCAATGAGAGGGAATAGAACATATTTACACATGAATAAAGCAAATGATTAAATGAAACAAGTACAATCTAATCAAAAGCCAGACCGAAGAGGTGGGTTTTAAGTTTGTGTTTAAAGATATGAACACTTTCAGCTGTTCTCAGATCCTCAGACAGACTGTCCCAGCGGCTCGAAGCATAAAAAACTAAAAGCTGCCTCACCAGAAGTTTTTGTCCTGAACTTTAGAACAGCTAAAAGCCTGAGGACATGACTGACTGTCCCTGTTCATAGATTGGAAAACGCATCAGACAGGTGGGCTGGTGCAAGAGCATGGCGAGCTTTGAAGACAAGTACAAGAATTTCAAAATCAGTACGGAAACTGACATGCAACAGATTTACGCATTTTAAAATGGGTGAAATGTCAGCACTGGAACTTTGAATCTCTTGTGACTGATTTGTATCTAATGACCTCGGTCCAGCTCACCAGCGGGACAAGGTTTGCAGTTACCCAGTGAAGTCGCTCCACGCCTACTGGATGGTTTCGAACAAATTTGGGTTCAGACTTTGTTCGCGAGCGATGTATCGTGAGGACTTTGGTGATCTGCTCACTTTCCATCTCCCAACTTTCACTTTGTTCAATTTTTGGTTTTTGACTAACTACCTGAAATCTGACGACATTCCCATCAGCCTCAGCTGTACTTTGGGCTCGAGGATAATAAGCAAATGTTAACATGTTAAAAATGTATCTTAATCCAAACAGGTGGTTAAGTGTCATATCTATCAAAGCAGATTGTAACAGGTGAGCACACACACACACATTCTGGTACCAACTTTCCCGCAGGTATTATTTAATGTGCCTTTAGGTTTCTGATTACTGTCTCTCTGCACTTCTAGAAGAACATTTTCCTCCTAGCAGTGTATTCTCAGCGTATTCCATCTCTATTTGATCTCCTTCATCCTTCTATTTTCTTTCTTTTCTTCTATCTTTTCTCAGTCCTGCCTTCCCTTCATCCCAATTCATAACTTTTCTCATTACAGTTAAATCACACTGATTCTTTTCAGCTCTGTCTCTTTCTGACCATCTGAATCACAGTTTCTCTGGAAGAATCTCTTCCAGTCTCTTTCTGCTGCTTTATCTCCATCTTTCGCTCTGAAATGTCATATCCGAATTGAGTTTCGAGCCTCTGTGTGTGTGTGTGTGTGTGTGTGTGTGTGTGTGTGTGTGTGCGTGTGTGTGTGTGTGTGGTCAGTGACGGACAAGTTCGCGAGCAGGTTAGCAGCCTGCAGCTAACCTCCTTCAGCCGGCTCACCTGTCGTTATCGTCGCCACACACAGGCATTCACACTCTTTCTCGTTCTTTCTCTTTCCCTTTGACTCACACGCGCAGACACTCAGGCTAACTATGACTCAAAAGGGCCGTGTCCTCCCGATGAGGGTGCGGCTGCCAGTGTGTCTGAGAGGGTAAAATGCATGAGGATAGAGCTGTTTAGAAAAGATTTGCTTGTAAGAATGCGCTGACGCCAGACAGACAGCTGGTTGATGGTGGTTGGAGAAGGAAGGGAGAAGAGTCCAGATTCTGTGGCTTTGGAGTCAAAAGGAAAGAGCCCAATTAGAGGATCCTGGTTTGAGAGAGATAGACGGACAGATGGTTGAGGAGTAGGTGCTGAGAGTACGTGAAAAGTGCTTAGCTTGTCTTGATCAGTTATATCTTTATTGTATTCTCAGTTAAATTATTATTTCTGTATCAGATTAAGTTTGAACAGAGGAATCAGTCTGGTGTGGTTTAGGGGGAGTTTTCTCAACAGTCTGTTAAAGTGAGACCAGCCACTGCAAACCCACCTCTTGGGAATAGTTCGACATTTAGGGAATATGATTATTTGCGTTGTTGCCGAGATTTAGATGAGAAGATTGATGCCACTGTCATGTCTGTGCATTAATATGGGTGCCAGAGCCAGAAGGCGATTAGTTTAGCTTAGCCTTAGGAGCGGAAAAGGCAGAAACAACTTCCCGGAGTTGTCATGAAAGGCACTCTGTGGAGTACCAGCTGTTGCATTTCTTTGCCCCGAGAGTAACGGGAACTTGGATATAGTACCACCTCCTGAGCAGTGCTCAAATTTAGATGCAGGGGCACAATGGAAACAAAAGCAGAACCTGTGGCAATGGTTACACTCAGATTACGGCTTGTTGAGTTCCTGTTGTGAAAAAGTTACTGCCCCAGATCAAGAAAGTTCAGCACATAATTACCTGTAAAACCACAACCTGTTTTTGCACTTTAGTTTTTTTGTATGAATCAAAAAAACAAGATACAACATGTTAATTAGTGATCTTCAGGGATGCTGGTGGGCAGATATTGTTTTACCTTTGGACAGAGCCAGGTTAGCTGTTCCCCCCTGCTGCCAAGCTTATCGCCTGCTGGCTCTAGTTTAAAGTTTAGCATACAGACATGAGAGTGGTGTTGATCTTCTCATCTAACTCTTGGGAAGAAGGGCAATATGCTTATTTCCCAAAATGTTGCACTGATTCTTTAAATAAAAAAGTAGTCTTAGTGACTTTGAGCAGAAGGTTTATAGTGTCTTTAAGGGATGTTTAAAAATAACACACTTTAAGGACTTGTGAAAGCCCCAAATTATACCAAAATAGTAAAACCTACAGTCACTGGACCTTATTTTTGTGTCCTAAAGACGCCTGCGGAGGCACACACAGATACCTTTGGACTCAGGTAGGTGTAGTAGTGCAGCTGAGGTTGCGTTTTCGCGGAACAGGTGGAATTTTGGTTTGAAATATGAACTGCATTGTCATTTAGTGTGACCGGCTCGTTTTGCGAATCAAGCGCATTGAGGTATTTTCATGCCTTTAGTTGCCGAAGGTGAATGCCCACACACACACACACACACACACACACACACACACACACACACACACACACACACACACACACACACACACACACACACCCATCCAACTTATGCCCATTTCACACACTGTATATTGAGTTTTGCTCTTTCATTTTGAAAAAAATACATGTTTAATACATACATAATTAATTGAAATCTTCTGTTATGTGCATGGGATTATTATGGGGAGTTGTCAGTTTATGCAATCCCTGAAACAGACTATTATTTTTATATTTACCGTGGCAGCATCGTTGTGTAAATGTAAATATAACCAAATTTGGGAAACCAAAGAAACCGTTTCGATTTCCTTAGTAAACCAAAATATAGTCAGATAATGGTACCGGTACATCAGTTTAGAGAAGTCAGTGTGGATTCAGGTTGGGCTTGGGCATGCACACACAGTACATGTATGCACAGACACACTTGCACAAAACTAATACCAACACTTGAACTCAGACAGTCTGCTTATTTCCACTCCACTTTGTCTTCTATTTCGTCTCCCTCTCCTGAGATGAATCACAGTGCAAACATACACGAAGACACACACCACACCAATCCCCGAACAGTATCCTCTCCTCGCTTCGCCTCGAGAGGCTCTGCGTTTTCATCCTGCTCATCTTCGTAAAGCCCTTGCAAGTGTGCACGCATGTTTATATGAACATCATTTCTTTGCCTAAATATACAGTTGCTGATTAAAATGTATAAATATTACACTTATGCACATGAAAAGATTAAGATGATTTAAGTTTGCTCTTTAATTCCTATTTTTATGGTTACATGGGTATTGTGATAATTGTTCATTTGTTTGCGAGGCACAGCTGCAAATGAACAAGTATCAACAACAACAGCAATATTATCAACAATTGACAGTATGAACAACTAATAAAACTCTGTTTTGGCAGATGAAAAAACTCAGAAAACACCTGGGACACCACATCTAAGATTTAAAGCTAGAGACATCCTCAGCTTTCTTGTAATTCTTTTGTTTTCACCTTCAGTCCTTAAGTGTCTATTGATATTGTGTTTTTTTTCCCAACTGCATCACCAAGAGCTAAGTTATGAGTGTATATACTGTGTCGAATGCCTGTAGGCATCCTTCTTTCCTCTTATCTGTTTAGCCATGGTGGCTATTGCTACTCGTTCTTACTACCTCGCTCATCACATGTACCTGTAAGCCATCATTATAGTGATATATCAGTCGTAATTATTAAACATCAGCAGGATGATCGGGGATTAATTTATGGAGCTCATGTTGAAACAGACTTTAAAAAAACCTCACATTTCAGGATAAAATAAAAAGATCATTAACGTGACTCGTCCTCCTTATCGTGGATGGATTAAAGAGCAGGGGGCCCCTGGGCGCAGACATGTAAAAGGCCAGCCACCCATTCTACTTCGGAGCAAGACAAGTAGGCTGACACGAAACAACTAGAAATGCCTTGTTGTACGCCTTTTAATCAATTTGTCTCTCTTTATGGTCATTTGTTGTTTCTTTGTGGTTGCCTTGCATCACTTTGTAGTCATTTTGTGCCTTTTGTAAATTCTTTCGAGTATCTAAGTGGCTGTTTCATTAATTTATTTCTGAGAAGGAACAATGTACATTAATCCACATTCAAATAAATATAAATGTACCTGAGTTAGCCAAAAAGCTAGGTTCTGCAGCAGTCCCTTTGTTGTTAGGCACCCAAAAATGATAAAAAACACATACAATTTAGTTACATACAGCTAAACACAGCATATATAATACAGTTAAATGATACAGGTATAGTATGAGTATGGACGTGTTAAAGGTGGATAAAAACAGCATCAGTGTTGACATCGTTGGATCTCAGTAGGCCATTTCTCGAACGTATACTTAAATGAGTAATAGGGTGGGCACTGACTAATTGATATTGGTACTGGATTCCATTGATGTGATGCTGATGAAGGAAAAGGCAGCCTGGTTAATTGCAGTTGTTCTGCGTGGGATTGGACGGTCCCCCCTAGCTGACCCTCTGGTAGCTCTGTTTGCAGTAGATTTGGAGGTAATGAAGCCCGACAGAGGAGAAAGGAGTGAAACCATGCATAATCTTATAAACTGGGCAGACATTTCTAGATTTGATGAGGTTTTCCCAGCTAAGAAGATTATGCTTCTTTAGATAACGTCAGTGATGAAAATTGAATGGCTTGTTGTCTAAAGTGTTAAGTGCTTGTTTGTGTAATGATTCCAGTGGTTTTAAGGCTATAGAAGTTAACAGACAATAGGTGATGTGGGAGAGTACCTTTGAGTGGAAGTCTATCTTAGCTGCCTCAGGTGATAGGAAGTTTTTTGGTTAGCCTGAACTTTGACAAACTGAATTTTACTTTATTACAGACCCTCTCAATGTGGGTTTTGAAGCAGGGGTTCAAATCTAAAGGTTCCCCTTGAATATTTGTATTCTGACACAACGTGTAGTCTCTCTCCTGAGATGAGAATATCTTGTCCTACATCTATACTGTAGCCTCTAGAGAAAAACATACAAACTGCTTTTGACACATTCAATTGGAAGAAACGTGGTCGTCATTTCGAGTTGTTTTTGTGATATCTATCAAGTTTACGGTAACTTCATTATAATAATTAAATCTTTGTTAATCACACTCCTCCATTTTCTTTTCTTTTTCCCTTATCCTCCTCTACTCCAGTGTGAAACCAAACACAGCTGTTGTTTGGTTTCACACACTTTCTGCATAATTCAGCACACTTTCTTTCCCCAAAAAGAACTTTACAATGCGCTGTTAAAATGTATGACCATGCACAGCCACATACCCCACTGGAAACCAAATATATCTATACAAAGAATAAGTGAAGATTTCTGAATGATACATGCACAATTTATCACAGGTTAGTTCAAACAAGAGTATACATTACAATTCTGCGGCTCTCTCTCTCTCTATATATATATATATATATATATATATATATATATATAAACATTATGCTGTGTATGCAGTTGTTTGTCTCTTTTTCTGTTTTGTAGCTGTGTTTCTTCCCTATTTTCATCTGTTTGAAGGCACAGAAAGCACAAGAGTAGCCTACATACGCCATTAGAAACACACATTCATAATTAATTTCTACAGCTGCTGTACCACACCCTGCTGTGTGTGTACGTGCCTGGACACACACACACACACACACACACACACACACACACACACATAGGTCATGTTAAGACAGTTTAAACGAGAGAAAAAAACAGGAGACAAAGATTGAGGAGAAATGGACAAAGAGGAGAAAGAAAGACGTAGGGAAGAGAAAACCGAGAGAGGTGGATTTGGACAGTAAGGGGCCTTTAAGGATGAAATGAAACTCGGAGTAAATTATTTAAATAATTGATTTTGTTTTTGATATGCAGCAGGGAAATATGGGTGTAGACGCTCAGCTGTTTCTGTTTCCTTTGCTGCCAAATTAATTTTAAAGGAGTTTATAACTTAACTCCTAACTTAGAAAATTTAGAAGAAAAAGAGACAATTAAAGCTTTTATTTTGGGCTTTGACTAATATAGCCAACCCTCACCTTTTTTTCAAGGTGATACATTTGTAACTGTTAAATATTAACCATTGTCAAATCTGTTCTATTACTGTATTTAGATAAAAACAACTGAATCACAAGTTTATTTGGTACAACAGGCTCAATGTAATGCAGTCCAATTAAAAAGCACTGTGATAAATTCCACCATTTCAAAGCTTTTAATATTATGTAGTATATTTTTGAAGCTGTAGTTTGTGGTAGTTCTGAATTACATTGAATTATACTGAAAAGTATGACTAGTCACCACACACATCATCTTTGTCTCATACTGTCGATGAGACAGAGTTAATTTTGTTAATTTTGTCAGCCATTTTGAAGTATAGTCTTAGTCCTTAGTCCAGTGCGCATCTTTGTCGTATTGAGTCAACTCCATCAGTCTTATTTTCAGTTAATTTTTTGTTGACAAAAGTGGAGGTTTTTTTCCTGTTTTACACAAATAAAAACAATGAAAATCTTAGTCAAGTTTTAGTCAATTAAAAAATTTGACATACTGGTGTAGTTTAATGTTATCAAGAAAGGCACTGACATACACTTTTAGAACACCTCAGTTTTTCCAACTTATTGAAATTTACATATTTCACAGTCTCAGTTTTTCTGAAATTAAAACATAGAACAAATAAACAATTGGAGATTTTAAAAACAAGGAATCCTGGAATCTTCTTGTTGAAGTAAATTAAATCTAAATTTTTGATTCATCCTGCAGCTGAACACACTAGTGGCGTTCTTTCTACGATGGAAAGGAAACATTGTTTGGAAAGTTCGTCTGAACACTGTTGCAGAAGTTCCCAAGAATGTTTTGCACTTGTAGTTTGCTTTGCTTTCATATTCTTCAGTTCATCCCAAACCAGCTGCATGAGGTTTAAATCTGGAGACCATGCTGGTCTTCCATCATCTAGTTCTTTTCTTCTAATGGTTCAGTCATTATCTTAAGGTAGGATGAACCCCTGACCAACCCGTCTGTCTTTCTTTGTTACTTGCCTTTATCTCACCATTCTGATAGCAATATACAGTACTACTTCCTGCAGTACAGTACTGTCCTAATGATGCATCAGGGTGTAGTAACGTAGTAAGTTCCAACACCGCCTTTGTACAGACAGATGGTTTGTAAGTAATCAACATAAGTTAGGGCACCTATAGGAATCAAGGCTTGAATTACATCCATTGCCGCAGGAAAGCTGTAAGTTAACCAACTTTTTAATCCTTGAAAAAGGCCTGTTTTCTCATAAATTAACATGATTTTTCACTTTTTAGCGACCTAAACTTTTTTTTTTTTTTTAGTTTGGGCAGTTACAGCTGATCTTTATATCATTTACGGCTATTCACTGGAATTGAGCTGCTGAAATTTCAATAAAAACTGGAAAAACGGCGGTGTTCTAAAACTTTGGACCTGTAGTCTACATTTTCTGCTAACGTCTCTCACTCTGCCCCTGCAACCGTCAACACTCAGGTAGAGAGCTTGTAGATTCATGTAATTGTTAAAAGAAAAGTGTACTGGTAATTTTGTCAACAAAAATATTTAGAGATTTTGCCAAAGGTTTCATTGAATTCCAAGGTAAAAGTCAACTCTTTCATTCTTTTCACTTTTCATCAGCATAATAATATGGAAGGTTTAGTCACAAGTGTTACAATGCCTGATACAGTGGCCTGATACAAGTTAGACATGCAGGCAGGTTTATGACCGGTGGGTTGCTGGTTTACATCCCGAAACAGCTGCTAAAGCTGGATGGAAAAATGAGCAAGGTTCCCTTAAGATTTAATGTTGTGGTTCCATTGCCCAAGGCACTGACGACCAGCTGGAGCTGCTCAATGGTAGAAAATTGGTTGTAATGGAAACCTTATAAATGTGTGTATCTGAATACAAAACAGGACCTTTGAAACAAGGAAAAAAAATCCATGAAGTTTACACAACTTTCCCTCAGGTAAAACTATATGTACAAGTTCTTTTGAATGATCCCAATATAAATTTGAATAGTTTGTATGTACAAAAACCTCTCTAGAGGACATTATATGATGTAGTTCTGTAAAACCAACACTTGTCTGACAGCAAAGGGGTAAAGTATATAATGTTGTTCCATTATTCTGGCCCCAAAGGAAGAATAAACCCTGGTCGGTCTGGAATCCAAGCATAATAGATTGGTTATCATTGGCTGCAAAACAGACATTCAAATACCATCCGTTTGTATGAGAGAGAGGAGACAACAAACCTGATTAAAAATTTTAACCAAGAGGAGAAAGAGACAGAGGGAGAGATAAGAGAAGGTGAGGGATGAGTGCAGTGAGGTGGCACAAGGAAGGGTTTAATTGTGACACAGCAGATATGATTGGTAAGAGCTGAGGTGGAGAGATGTTCTTTGGCAGAAGTTTGATTTTATTAGTTTCTACTAATGGCTGCATTTACATGAGCTGATTTAAGCTGTGTGAATTTAATTTTTCTAATCTCTGACCAAGCATAAGAAACTAGAGGAGTCTGCAAGACAGCATAGCAAAATAAATTGCTGCCTTTTAATGAGCAGAAGATAAGTTCTATTACAAGAGAGAAATTGATGATCCCAGTAAAAGTAGTAAGTAACCTATTTTATGTAGTTATGTTTTATGCCAGCGTTCTGTGAGGCTGCATCGAATACATGTTGGTAATGTCTCATTTAACAGGTCTGTAAATTCTTAACATTTTCCAAAAAGTTTAATGGAAAGTACCATGTAATTTGGTACTAAAAATGGAGAAAATGTTTACAGTTTTTTTACAGCAAATGTGACATTTTCTCTACGAGGACGCATATAGTTCAACATCTATGGAAATAAAATTGCCAATAATATATATCATTTAGTTGACAAGCAGTCTCACCTCCATGTCAATTTTGTAGCTGTTCTGGAGCTTTTTGGACATTTCATGTGATCTTCATCAGCAGATGGACTCAATGGACTTTGACCATCATGGACAGGAAGTCCATTAAGTGCGTTCCAGCACTTTCATGGAACAACCATTTTACCCTGGAATTAGTAACAACTTACATAGTTCTGTCCAGGCACTAGAGTCATTAGGAAATTAATGACAACTACTACCAATATGTCCTCATACTGAAACAACAAAATTGGTTGCCTGACCTATGTGACCACTGGCCCCATAATGCATTTACCCAGGCTTGAGCCCAGGCCTCTGACCAACAAGGGGCCTCACGAGACAGGAGATTAATTTTTTTTTTTGTTTTTTTTTGTCTTGTGAGGCCCCTGAACTGTAAACAGAATGGAACAGTAAAATTACTGACCAAGGGGTGGAAGTAATAAGTTACATTTACTCTTGTTACTGTAACAAAGTTGTTTTCTTGTGTACTTGTACCTTTTGGAGTATATTTAAAAATCAGTCATTTCATTCTTACTTAAGTATCTTTCAACTCAAGTATTTTACTTCGCTACATGTAAAGTCGAAATAGTTGAATTACAAACAAAAGTCACATGATGAAGCTATGATTAACATGTGAGAACACAACAAATGAAAAGAGCCCAATCAGCAGCTGCAGCGGAGAAGAAGCTGCTGATTTAATGCACAACCCGGCGACCATGGCCAGTGTCATAAAACAAACACATCTGCCATGTTACATGACCAATAAGTGCAGGTGGGGTCTGGCTGAACACTAGATGCTAAAATACTGACGGTGGATCCTTCAGCTGTGACTTCTCGGTTCACTTCTACGTCAGTTAGGTGTGCACCACCTTTCCGCTGTTTGTGATAAACCCTGCTGTGACTTCAGAGCTCATTGAGCTCAGTGTCTGAAAACTTGGAGGAGCGCAGTGAGACCAGAGAGGCTCAGTTGACTGGTTCACATTTTGCATTGAGAATGAACTAGCAGCGAAGCCGGATTTAGAGCAGATTGTGGAGGACTTTGTGGTGCACAAGACTAACAGAGTGAAATTGAGGCAGATGAGTGCAACAAATGACTGATTGTTGTAACTCACTGTACGGAGGAGAGCATCACCAACTACTGCGTTACCGAGCAACTTAGCGTTTTGTCTGTGTTTGTCAGCTGCAGGAGCTGTACTCAAGTACTTTTACTTGGGTGCAAGTTGCCAGTACTCTTTCCAACCCTGCTGATGACGATGCACCAAGTAACATCTGTTATGATTTAAAGCACAATTTAATTTAAACTTGTGTCTATAAACACATTCCGGGAAGCTCAGCCCACCAACCTACCCCCAACACACAACAATATTTTAAATTATAATATCATATATTTACATGGTTTGCACCGCCTCCATGAACAAAATTGGCCTCATAAATGTCTGTGGCCTACAGTAATGTTAAGGCACCCCTATATATGACTGTACAAAATTATATGAATAATTGTTTTCTGATCTACCACCCGTATGGTGGTTTGTTAAGTTTAGGCAACTAAACGTATTTGTGTTAGGTTATGGAAAGACTGGTGACTGTTACTTCCAACTGTTACTACTTCCGCCTTTGCTTTTGAGAGAGAAAAGTCATTATCGTCACAATCGAATGTGGTCACATTTCAGCAAAATGTAAATATTGTTCATGTCAAGCATTGGAACAAATGGCTAATGCTTCCATTTTGTTGGTGAGGACAGTCTCCATACTACACATTTTAATATGCAAGACTGCGACAAAAACACCGCTTAATTTGTCTTTTGTTTTGTTGTGTGTGCTCCCCGCACTGAGTGTATAACAGGCCCGACTCTTCACTCATTTTGCAGTGTCTATTCAACCACTCAGTGAAGAGCTTTGATAGGTTTTGTGTTTGAAATTGCAGTAGCCTCTGCCTTCCAATCAGTCTCCTCTCAATCACTCACCCAGGAAAGATACGTGAAAAAGAAAATGTGGCTGATGCTAGCTATAGTAGTAGCCTACCAGGAAATATTCTGTCAATTGATATCACGAAAGACCAAACTGAACAATGTGTTAGTCCATCTCAGTGCTTTCTGACTTCTTCATCTTTTCTGTGGCACTCAGCCCCTAGCCCATTAGTTCCTCCTGAAGATGTAAATCTTTTAAAACAGGTCTAAATATATATTTTCATCTTTAAAATATGCCCAGTTATATATTAAAACAGCTGGGCATTTTAGTTTTTTAACAAACATTACTCAAACAGGAGTAAATAGTGTATTTGTTGGGGACTGTTTTCAGTCGCAGATTGATACACATTTGTTTTAGTGAGTATTTACAGCACCAAGACTGTGTTCAGACAATTGACTTAAAACAAACTACAGTGCCCGTGTTCATGGTAATAAAGGACCATGTCATCCAGTGCAACAGTGTGGCTCATTGGTGTGTTTTTCACACTAGTTTTTGACAAAAACGAAGCTCTATAGCAGAGAGGAATAAGATATTGGGCTTTGGCTACATAGGCAAGACATGTTAGAGAGATACATTCATTGTTGTTTTGGTCTTTTCATGGAATTTGTTGGCAATACGAAAAATACTGAATATCATCAGTCCTATGCTTTAAACGTTTGTATTAATGAACAGATGAAAAGTATGTGGCACTGACTCATGATTTGACTCAAAATGCAAATATCCAATCAGTTTGTTTGCCTAAATTGCAGCCAAAAATTAAGAGGTACACTTAATCCACAAAATGTAAATCTTCCTTGAAATGAGTGTAGCCTGAGTCATAAGGCCTATTGTGGTAAATCATTGGGCATTGGAGAGAAAGGCAACTTTTTTTTTTAATGTCACAGATTATTGGTTTGTTAAGTCTTAATACTGCCATTATTATAAGGTTTTCCCCACCTATTTAAACATCAACAGCCTTGAAAGAGTAGTTTCTTAGCAACAGCTCCAGGACAGGGATTTACAGCCAACTCGCTGCCATTCAAAACAGGAGAGGCTGAACTCTCTCTGTGGCTCTGCACTTGACACAACAGCTTGTTGAACGTGGTCACTTCAAATTATACAACAGCAGATTTTTTCAGCACAATAAACCCAACTGCACTGCAGCACCATGGGAGAGTGTCTGTTAGTTTTTTCAGGTTGCTCTGGCAGTGATACCAGCTAAACACACACACATGCATGCACACACACACACGCATACACACACACACACACACACACACACACACACACACAAAGGAAGCTTTTGGCAGTTGAAGGCTTTATGAGGCGAACAGTCTGATCCAGGGGCCTGAGCACTTATTAAACCCCAGCACGACCTCTCTAACACGCAGATATACAAAGGCAATTACACACATCAAGATGCATGCAGCAAGTACACACATACCTACAGACACACAGAATCATAGCAATACAATCCCACTCACACACACAAACACATACACACACACACAAACCCATAAATTAATCTGTTCGAACACAGTTTAGCTTGGTGGTCTTTGAAGTTGAGAGCTGAGGCAGATATTGATCAGATAGGCTGATATCTCTCTCTCTTGCTCTCTGTCTTCATCCGTCTTCCTCAAATATTAACTTCTCTTCCTTCTGTCTGCCTCTCAACACCTGTCTGTCAAACATATTTTCTACTAATGAGAATTTCAAAGTTGTATGAAATCCTGTTCTACATACTTATTATCCTTTTAATTTACTGAGTAAAAAGGACAGTACTATTGAAAATTTTAATAAATAATTTCCAAAGATGCTCTCGATAATATTTTTTTAGTCCTAATTGGAAAGACATTGGTTTCACTGGAGGATGTCTTTTAATGTAATTTCTTTCACCATACATGTGCAGTTCCAGAGAAGCATTCATATTACTCATTAACTGGATGTTAGATGTAGTGACATTATGTCTCAAGTTGCTATAGTGGTTCAGATTTAGGAACAACGTCGCAATTTCTAGAAAAGTCTTGGCCATTAAATTGTATCCTATTTGTAATTAACAAGGGCAAACAGGACCTAACCTTAATTTTTCAACCTACAGAAATAAAAACATCTTCTGCTGTATTCAGAGTCAATCCAAGACCAACTTAACAAAAAAAATAAAAAATATTAGCTTTTAGAGGAATAGTTTGACATTTTCGGAAATACATTTATTCGTTTTCTTGCCAATAGTTAGATGATTAGATCAATACCACTCTCATATTTCTGCACTAAACATGAAGCTAGAGCAAGCTGATAACAGCTAGCAGTCTAACACGTTATGTCTTGTCTGTTTAATTAAAAAAAGCAGAAATGCAAAAATGACAAACTGTGGTTTTACAGGGAGTTTAATACTGGAGCTACTTCTTGGGTTGGTTAGTGCATTACTGGAAATGACCATCTTCACGCTAAGCTAAGCTAAACACCTTCTGGCTCTACCTCCATTTTTAGTAAAAGTTATGCGAGTGGTATCGATCTTCATTTAACTCGTGTGATGAAAGTTAATAGGTCTATTTCCCAAAATGTCAACAGGCTCAGACTTAAGCCATGTTTACTCTCTTTAAATCTTTTCTGTGATTCTTAAGGCATATTGAAATTTTCATGGAAAAACAGATGCAACTACCTGATTTGTTACAAAAACAATATTTGAGTCTCTAAAACATCAGTCTACAGCTAGATATATTACCATTTTACCTAAGTTTAGTAGGATGCAGCCAGAGTTCCAGAGTGGTAAATACTGCGCTGACCAATGTCGGACATGCAGTGCAAGGCCTTTGTTTTCTGCTAAAATGTGTATACATGTTTACACCTCAGTTGTATGTTTTACAAAAGCTCTATCAAATGAACTACTTAGCAGTATTATTAGTTTTAAGACATTACACAACAGAAGTAAGATGGCTAATGAACAACAATAGCATCACATTTGGAATAATGATGCAAGCTACTGTATATTAACTCAAACTTAGCAAATACCACCTGTCAGAAGAATTACCGCCATCACCATTAAGACATATAAATGATAAAATCAAATATAAGCTAATGTACTTTTTCATCAAAGTTAAAGCGGATAAACACATATGACATTCCATCCAGAACAATAGGAGAATTAGCTCAAGGCAGGTGCTAACGGCTAAAAACATTGACCTGGGTGGATGTGTTGCTAGGAGGAAATATGTGCACAATAAAGTTTTTGTGTATGGCCAAAGCACTTTAAAGTCCTTCACTTCGGAGGCTGGCATGGCCGGATCATTTGAAAGCCTCTCTGAAACCAACACAGCATGCCGTGTTTTGCTTACTTGTCACACACTTTGGTTGGCAGATTCACAATGTGATCCATTAAAGGAGGGGTTGTAAAAATTTAAACACCCTTGTGTCTTTTGAAAGAGTCTTGAGTACAAGCTGACAGCTAAAGTTGGCTGCACAAACTGTTACAATTGGCAGCATTTGTTAGTGGGAAGCCAGTGAGGGGGTCACGTCCTTGCTGCGGTGTAACTGACTTATAGAAAATTTTTATGCCACATTTTGCCATTATTCCATATTTATGGTATAACTTTATCATTGAATCACAGTTCAGTGGTTCCTTTTTTGTCTGAAGTGTGCTTGTTGGTGAATGAATTTACTTACAATTCTCATTTAGCTGCTAATTACTTTGTTGTCATGATGTATTTTTAATTAGGAAAAATCTCACAGCCATTAAGTGGTCCTTGAATTATTATTTATTTGATGATTTTAATGTTTATTTTAAGTCAGTATTTTCTCCTTCAAATTCAAATTCTTCTTTTTACTGTGTATTCTCATATTTTTAAGAAGTCTGGTTTAAATGAATGAAATCCCATTAGACTCTGCTCAAAAGGTACACACAAGAACATGAAGAATTTTCACAGCCAGAAAGAGAGGAAAAATTAAAGATAAAATATGAATCAAGAAACCAATGGTTTCCTAGTAACAGTTCTGCTTTATGTTCCTTTGAGATCAAAATCGAAGAAAATGCAAGAAGGTTAACAAGGAGTTCCAGCTTTTGTTTGTTTTATGCAAGTGTTGGAAAGTAACCATGTACATTTATTCAAGTACTGTACTTAAGTACAATTTTGAGGTACTTGTACTTTACTTGAGTATTTCCATTTTATGCTACTTTATACTTCACTCAAATACATTTCAGAGGGAAATGTTGTACTTTCTACTACAGTACATTTATTTGACAGCTTTAGTTACCTTTAAGATGAAGATTTTACACAATGGATAACATAACAAGCTTTTAAAATACAACGCATTGTTAAAGATTAATCCATTGGTTTCCGCCCTTTTTGGCTTCTGACGTCTTATAAAAAAAAACAGTGTGTAGTCGGGGTCACATGTCAGATGTGTATGAGTTGTTAACAGCTCCGCCAAATAGTGATTTTTCCCTCTAAACTTCTCACATGGTTTCATTTCAATAAATTTTCAAACAATCCAATATCTAGCCAAAAATTAAAATTTGTGTATCAGATCTTTGTTTTCTATTCTTTCTTCTCCCATTAATCATCTCACAACCCCTCAGATTTATTTGGTGTCCCTGTGTATAAAAGAGTATTTAAAGTAGTTCAAACTAGCTCCACCTCCAGCAGCTACAATAGTAACATGCTGTTTACGCACTGGTACTTCAGCATTCATATATAATAATATATCAGTCAGAGGGACCAAACCAGTACCTCTACTTTTATACTTTAACTACATTTTGCTGCTAATACTTATGTGCTTTTACATAAGTAGGATTTTCATGCAGGAATTTTACTTGTAATGGAGTATTTTTACATTGCTTTATCGGTACTTTAGTAAAGAATCTGAATACTTGGTTATGCCTACATTCAAAGAGATAAGTCTTTCAACCAACAGATGGTGTTTTTATTTCTTGCACCATCTCCTCTCAAGATGGAAAGTGTACTGTGGAAAACGGCTCCCAAAAGGAATGTTAATTTTAATGTACAATCACCGTGTGTCTCTTTTTTCTGCAATGATAGATCGGGCCTATAATCAATTTTTTTTGGCGAGTTATCTTTGATGATGTAAAGAATAAAGAATGGGACAGCTTGGTTTCTAAAAGTGAAAATGGCCAATCTCTCTGTATTAGCACAATATCATACTGTTTATGAGTTTAATTACATCATATCTGCCTCACATTAACCAAACATTCAAAGAAATGTGCCAGTGAATGAAATCTGAACATGTTTAAGAGAAGGATGAAAGAATACCAATGAGTTCAAGAGGTACACAAACGCAGAATTTTATTAAACTACTTAGTTACCACCATGTGACATTTGGCTAACCAAGCTGAGTTCTAACAGTTGCTGTTATTGAACTTCAGCTGATATGGTCTCTGTTCACGCAGGACACAGGCAGCCTGCCGGCAAAACAACAGAGACCAACAGAAGGGTAGAGAGAGAGATAGGATGTTTGATCACCATCCAGTCATAAGCTGTTCAGAATGCTGTGAAGTTAGCATGGCGCTCCATCAAGGTTTCCACTGTAGCCAGCCAGCTGCAGTCTGAGTCCACCTGTCCAGATTTGTGTCCACAGCAACACGTCCTCAGAGAAAAGAGTCATACTTCACATTCACACAGCAACAATTGGTGAAGCTCACAGAACAGTATACTAACCCAAGCTTTGCAAGTAAGTAAATACATAATCAATAATAACTCTGATAGAGCTGCATTTTCCACACCAGGAATACATGATGCAGCACACATAATTGTGTTTAGTCCAGATTTCAGGCATCCATGATCTTTATTTCCATACCATACAGCTGCAACTGTTTTGACTATGTATTGCTGATATATATATTCTATGCCAATTGAAGGCCTTGTAAGCTCAGATAGTACATTTTAGCACCAGCTGAAGCTGGTAACATATAGGTTCATGTTATGACCACCAGTTCCAATTATTTCATCTTTCTGAGAAATCATGTATTGTCTATTGTGTGGGCATAACAAACGGCTCTTAATACTACATTACCAATGAGCCTCAGCCACCATTGCCATAGACAAGAATCAGAACAGTGGTGAATTCAAAGTGCGTCGTCGTCGCAGTTGTTAACAAAACACAAAGCAGAAGTTCCTGAATTCAGCTGCAACTGACTCAAGATTTAAAAGTCAACCAATTTAATCTGCAGATCGTAAAATCAGTTTTCTCAATAAAGCAATCTTTAGTTTCCGTCTGCCGTTAACGGCACTTGACTTTTTAACCAAAGAACCAGCATGAGAGTTTCATAATGATCCAAGCTGTAGAAGAGCAACTCTGAGTCATATAATGTCCATGGGGAAAATGAATGGTACTTTTATTTCTGGAACCAGAGACCCCCAGAATAGCTCCTCCAACTTGGCAACTCTATAGGCCTCTTTCTTAGGAGCAAAGTGAATTATCATGCTTGGTTGTAACCCCTCCGTGCATGGTTCTAGTGATGCTTGTTTGCATCAAGTATCGGTTGTGTCCAGTTATCCTTAAATGGGGTAAAAGGCAATAATGAGTTCACTATTTTTATAGTGAACTCTTTACATCCTTGTATTGCTATGACTATTTTGTAAATAATTCACTTTATGGGTGTTGACCCCTACTGCAAAAGCTCAGAAAAATCAGTGAGCTGTTTTCCATAAAGGTTTTTTTGTTGCACTTTTTTTCCCACCTTTAGTATTTATTGGTTTAGATGTTGTTGTAAGCCCATAGTTGCTGTCAGTTACACTAAAAACCTCCTAGATTTCACTAGTCCATTGAATTAATGTTCTATAATGAGCTATTATCCCTGGCATATTCAGAATTATAATAAATGCAATTTATAACTGGATTTTTGTACAACTTAAACACTTATTAAATCCATCTTGAATCTTGAATACAACTATTTCACATTAAATGCTCATTCATTTTGAAATATCCTCTGTTGTTATGAAAAAAATATGTGTAAAACATCAATATGAAGCTAATGAATGGCATATAAAAATGAATGGAAGTAGTACAAAAATGCATTTCTTGGCTGAGATTAATAGATTTATTCGCTGTCACTTTTCTCTATAACAAGGCAGAAAGTAGTGATATCCAGAATATTTGTTACTTCTGGTAAGATATCATGTATAGCAGTGTTATGTTTGTTTTATTATTTAATTAAGTGTAAGACAACAAAGTCAAACCATAAATGCAAATTAAAGGAGTAAAATTCAGTAAAAACACATAGTTTAAATGATGATTTATTCCATGCATTAATGCATAGTTTTTGAGCTTTAATCACCATCTAAAACCCAGTTGTAACACTTGGCAAACAGTAACTACAAAAGTGAATCAACAATTATGTGACTTAATAATGATTATACTGTAGCTGTAACAGCATTTGTCCAGTTCAGTTTATATCCACAGACCATACTGTGGGTCACAGGAAATTTGCTTGTTATAGAAAGTGGGATGATTTGGACTGACTAACTCACTGCCCTATGGTGCTGCACTGATAAAATAAGGGCTATCGACCCAAGCATGCCCCTGTGAGCTTCGCTGAGCTCAATACGGGATGTTTTAAAGGTCAGGGTGCAGCAGTTAATCTGGAGAGTGCTGAAACAGAGCCAGCAGGAAGGCCAAGGAGAGCTTATACTATCTCTCTCTCCCTCTCACATACACAATCTTGTTTCCTTCTCTCTTTACACTGAAAGAGATGCCATGTTGTGGACAAAGTGTTTGTGGAAAGCCAAGACCTGATTTAATCTGTGCAGCTGAAATAGAGCATTGTCTCATTCGCCAGCCGAGCTGCAGGTACGCTTTTATTCAGTCTGAGAGAGACAGATGGATGGATAGAACGGAGAACAAGGAGAAATGAGGAGAGCAGGAATGAGTGGGATTAAAATGTCACTGACACGACTAACTAGACACAATGTGAAATGTCCCTGACAGTCCACATTCCACCCCCAACCTGTCGAGCCTAGTGGCCATATTCAAGCTCCTGAAAATAATGGTGACGCTGACTCTGCAAGACTGTTAGATGTTAGCCTCGATTAGACATGTAAGTATCTTTTCTACTACTATTTGTGGTTGATATATGATGCTTTACTCCTTTACCTTCTTATAATTTATGCAGTCTTGCATATTCACTTTCATATTTTGCCTCTCTGATTTCCAACAATCACAACAGTACGTGTCATTAGAGGGTAGGTGCTGTTATCAAAGCACCATCTTTATCTTAGGCCAGAAAGATACAGGTGGAGTGGTAGCAGAGGAGGCTTCAGAAAGGAGACATTGGGACAAAAGACTCCCATCAGTTGTAGGCAATCGTAGGCAGTCTCCTAAGAATTACTGTATGCTCATGTAACACCCGTGTGATGCGTAACAGGAAAACTATTTGCGGTCCTGGATGTTTTGGTGCCCCAGGTGATCTCTCACCTGAGTATGCATGTGTATTACACTGTACTTGTTGTAGGATAAAAAGCTGTAAGCATTTTAAGGTTGTTGGACGTTTTTTGCCTGTGTGACAACAAATGTTCAGTACCACAAATATCAGTATTGTATGAGTCGTTTTAATGTATAGTGCAAAATTTGAGAAAAAAAAAAAAACTTCATGGATTTTGTCATTGCTTTCTTGTACTTCCATCTAGGATAATTCCAGTTCCGGTTTTTGGAACTACAGTTCCCACCACTGTGTAGGGGGTGATGAAAGGAAGTATAGCTATGGACTACACCTTGTTTTTTTAACCTATATTTGTTTTACAGTTTGGTAAATTTGCATCATTGAAAGTCACACTTCTTTAGCTACTAGAAGTTCCTGATTGCACTGTATCTATGGATATACAGACAACTCTCCATGGGATTATTTTTGTCACTGAAGAAAACTTCTGAACATGATGGTTACAAGGCAAGATCAGGATATAAGTAACATTTTTTTTTTATTTCCCAGCAGATTAATGAATGTTTATCCACAGTGGGCACTGGAGGACCATGTAAAGTCATGATTCTTCTAATGTGTTTATCATGTCTGTATCTTCAGATATGACTGAGTTACAACTTTGAGAAGTAGGGTTGTGAGGCAACAAGTCGTTGTTGATTCATGCCCTTAAGAGCAGCACATAGAAGTGTTTTCTGATCTGATGCCACTATCAACAGGATGACATAATTTGCCTATGCCTTAAAAAACTGTTACAAATCAAATGTTTTGGGTTAAAGTAAGGGCTTCAGGTTTGGGGAAATATCAAGGTTTGGGGGGTAAAATTTCTGCTTTGTAAACTTAGGGTACTTTTTTCATCATGGTTAAAATCATCAACGTGTTTGAGGTTAGGGGTCTTCATGGTCATGCTTTATGAAAAACAAAACCACTGTGAGTGGAAACAGGCAACGACCAGTAGTCTCCTGTGTTAAAGTCAATTTCGTTGAGCCATTCATCACAATGACCTCCTCCCTATAAAGACTTTGTCACCTATAACAAAGTGACCTAACTTCCTCTTTTGCTCCTGTCATTAATTCATATGGCTGCACAGGGAGCTTTGTCACTTGAATGTAAAGATGTTGACAATGTTGGCACTTGTTGAAAGGACTGATGCCGTCATTCTTCTTGAAGACGGTCTCCATGCAAAAGTCACCTTAATATTAACATCAATTCCAGAGGGAGCTTTACATCTATTTCAGTCTTTTTTTTTTTTTAATAATTCACAGTCAGCCATCATGAGATGCATTCATTTTCCAAAATGTACAAACACATATTCAGTACAATGACAGATTTTGCATCTTGATTTGTGTGAGTGAATTAATAGTCTACTCAAAGCCGAAACATGGCACTGAATCGAGAAAACAAGTGTTTACAGCTAGAGTTTTAGCTCTGTAATGTATTTGTATATGGTCACATCCCTAACCCGTGCGTGAGCTCCAAAAGCAGCCAGACTAAGTCATCCAACAATACAAAGCTGAAGAAAAACAAAGGAGAATGTAGTCACACTGCTAACAATGATTTAGATAAAGTACCCAGTACATTTATGGCAGCATATTATTCATCTCTGCTTTCCATAATTATGCTACCAACAAGGATAGTTTTTTGCTGTGTGGTCTCACCTGAGGTAAAAGCTATGAAAAGTTTTACTTAATGAACATTTGACTGGTACATAAACAGCTGACAGGTTTGTAGCACAATACCAACCAGCATTAAAAAAGTTAATGTGCAGTTTTTGTGCAACTGGGCTTCAGCAGTACCGAGGAAAAATGCTTTTAAAAGTTGTGGTCCTACAGACAAAGCCTTTGATTGCCATTGAAAAGTTGTACCCAGCTAAAGGCTACTGTTGTATGTTGTTAGAATTCCCAACACTACAGTTATTCAAGTGCACTATCTAAAATTACATATAAGTGGTTTTATTGAAGCTACTTGAAATAAGCTTCTTTTCCACATTAAGAGTCCGCAGACTTCTCTAACTTGTCCAGGAAAAGGAGGGAGGGCAGAGGAGAGAAAGGCTGAGATAAGCTGAGTCAGAGTAAGAAAGAAAGAAACAGATGGGCAGGCAGAAGCAGAGAGAGTGCAACAGTGCCAAGAAAGAAATATGAAAGAGGGGACAGAGACTTGATACATGTATGGCTGTATTGATTTTTTTTCTTTCTGCTCTGGAAGCAGAAAGTGATAAGGTGACAGTGAGATGGAGGGAAGGAGAGAAAGAAAACCAGACATGGCAGTGACAGACAAAGACAATGAGTGACAAAGGAAAACAGAAAGAGACAGAGAGGGGAGAAGGAAAATGGAGACACACTGGCAAAAGTGGTGATAACAGGCTCTTCCTTAATTCACTTCCAATCAAATGAAAATTGAATTGTTTAATGCGACTGGTGCTTCATGCCAAAGATGTTTCAACAGAGATTGAAGGGGAAGGGATGCAATAAATCCTAAGGAAATGTGATGACCACCTCGCAGTTTTATATATATATATATATAAAAGACGGCTCCATTTTGAGCTTCAACTCGATAACGCTGAGGATGTTTGTGATGAGTAACTGAATTATTTTTACCTCCGTCAACTCTCAAAGCAGCTTGTATGGAAGTAACGTATCCTTCAGCACAGCAGATTTTAAAACTGTATCATGTCATTCATTTAGCAGCCAGTAAAGTCACCTCATTACTCGTAAGCTAAAGTTAGATAGTGTAATTAAATATATTGCATCACCTATGTGTAGCCAACACCTATGTTAACAAGTTTCAGAGCTCAAATGTGTCCAGGAATGTTTATAAAATGTGTTTATTTACAATATCTCAGCACTTGTGCAAACAGGTGTTTGAAAAGTGTATTTTTACATTTGATTTAAAGAGTAAAATAGATTAATGACATTGTTACTGCTCTCAGATGTTGGTGCTAATTTTTGCTGAATATGAGTATATTTAGCACTTTAGGATCAATGTTTTTTTGATAGGTGAAATATATCAAATAGAGCTGTCAAATTAACACATTAGTTTTGTTAATTAATTAATTATAAAAAAAAATGCTTTATAAAAGTAATTAATGCATATAATATTATGTAATGTTTTTGTTCTGCTGTATGTCTAATATATTATTGTGTAATTTCATTGAGAGAAAAAAAACTTAGCTAGATTCCTTGTATGTGTTCACATGCCAATAAAGCTGATTCTGATAGAACACATAGTTGTAGCCATGGCAGCAGACAGTGCTTCAAATGTGGATGTTGCTGTAAAGAAGCTACAAATTCTAAAATATGGATGCTTCACACATATCTTCAACCCAGCAGCACAGAAGACCTATACAATCACCCCAGTTTCAAGGTGGGCACCCAAGATTAGTGTCACCAATTCAGTATCCAACCAAATGTGAAATCTGTTCCTGAGTTTTGGCGTTGAATAATGGACAGAAAGTGTTATAACAGAACACTATGATGTCACAGTGAAGTTGACCCTTGACATTTTGGATATAAAATGACATCACTTTTTATCCTATTAGACATTTGTGTGAAATTTTGTCATAATTAGCGTATGAATTCCTGAATTATGGACAAAAACTTGCTTTGTGAGGTCAGTGACCTTGATTTGACCTTTGACCACCAAATTCTAATCAGTTCATCTCTGTGTCCAAGCTAACATTAGTGCCACATTTGAAGAAATTCCCTGAAGGCATTCCTGAGATACCGCATTCACAACAATGGGATGGATGTACATACGAACGGACGGACAACCCGTAAACATAATGCCTCTGGCCACAGCCGTCGCAGCGCAGAGGCATCAAAATATAAATGTAAATAAAAGAAAAAAATGACAACTGTAAAAAGTACCATGGAGTTGAAGCCACACATCTTGACAGTCCAGACAAAAATTAAACATTTCCTAAACGGTTAATGCAATATTTTTGTTAAACTCCTTGAAATAAAACTGAAAAGCTACACTTCAATCACATCTTGATGGTTTTGTTTTCAAATCCATTGTGGTGGTGTACAGAGGCAAAATTACAAAATGGTATATTCTTCAATCACCTTGCTGTGTAGCATTTTTAGTGTTTGTAGCATTGTCTGCCATTCGCGTGCAAGATTCAGTTTAATCCAACGTTAGTTTGTTATTTGGCCTCACTAATTCCAGCATAACTCTGTACTCTTCATTCCCTTACAGTTGTATCAGAGCTCAAATAGCTGCCCACAGAATTCTGGGAATTGTAGTATAATACTAAACTTACTTTTACCACCAGTATTAAAAATAATAATAATATTAATAACAATGCTGCTGATGAATGTTAATCAAATATTCACTCTCGTTTAAGCTCAGTTTAGGTCTCTGCCAACTCCCGAGGGATATATCTGGCTCTTTAGCCGCTAAATGCTCCACTATGTTCAACAGTTGGTTGCTAACTTTGTTTGTCTGCTGTTTTGTGATGGGCAGATGGTGCAGTGGGTTTGTACGGCTTTTTCACTAAAAACAGCTGCTGCAATAGTATGAAATGAAAACAATGAGCTTACAGGATAATTCTGGTATTTTTAAACCCTGGCCCTGATTTTCCCACTTTTTTGGGTCTAAATGATTAATAGGGACAAAAATGGTTGGAGTTGGTCCGATATTGAGCGAAAACGCTCAATATGGCAAAAACAAGCACTTTTATTGTACATACTTTGATGCGGACAAATGCCCCCTTTGATTACATTGCAGCCATCGCGGGTGCCAGTTATTGGAACAATTCCAAATATTTTTGTCCCTATTAATCATCTACAACCAAAAAGATGGTTTAAAAATACCAGAATTATCCTTTAAAGATGCTAAAATGCTCCATACAGCTGAACGGAGCAGCAGAGTCAGGTCACTATGAGTAATGTCTCACACTACACATACTCATTTGATCCAGTATTGTAAAAAGTGTTTTAAAAAGTTTTAGCAGCTTTAAGCTTCACAAGGGTAGCATATCGCAGAGCTAGAGTACTGCACGGCAATAGCCTATTGAGGTGTTCATGATATTATGTCCATTCCTGTACCTGAGTAATCTCACCACCTCTAACAATCTGACTCATACAAGGTAAGATGTGCAAAGCTCTACACATCTTTAACAGCACTAAGAGCAAACTTAAGCATGCAACAGCAGATCCATGCCCCACACTTAAACCCTCATTTAGAGGGAAACAAACACCAGTAGAAGCCTGAGGGAAGGGAAAAAGAGTGTCAAAGAAAAGCTGAGCTGTAGGGAGAGAGTGTTTATCACATTTCCCCAGTGAAACAACTGGCACAGAGGAGATATTAGAAAATGGATAGGGCACTGCCAACAAGTACACACCTGTCGACACACACTCTCTCATCTAAGTGACCTGAGAGCATCATCATGCATACTAATGTCAGTTTTGCGTGGAAACAAGAAATATGAGAGTTTGTTTCCCTTCTGATAACTCCAACAACAGTATAACACTAAACACATTACATAAACAAATTACTTGACCTTTACAGACCATCAGGATGCGGGGAGTCAGAAAATACCACGAATAAGCCGCAGCCATTGTTATGCTGCCCAGGCCCATGACATACAGCACATGACTGATTACCTACATCATGTGACACATTTAATAGGACAAGCAATAATTAGTGCTAGGAAGCAATATTTACCACAAGTCTGCTCAAAATAACAATGTAGAACTGTTTAATTGCTTTGAAAACAAAACAAGAATAGAGTCTAGACGCCACTATCTTGTCTCTTTGAGGAAAGCTCCTGGTTAGAATGACAAGGGTTCACCCTATGCGGAGCATGAATGTGCTCAGTGCCCATTAGATTTCAAATGGCATGTGTAAAATGGAAATATGACCTTATGATGTTACAGAAATGGCATGAATTTACTGAATACTTGTTAAGCTTTTTTGACTAAATGGACAGAGGTTAAGGTGTCCTTTCACAACACACGGCCACATCTGAATCAAATTCTTAGGTTCTCCGTGTAAAATTTTTAAACATCAAAATACTGTGTAGTTGTGATAACTTCCTTCAAATGTTGTATATATTTTTGTCTGTTAGGCACTGCAACACAAAGGCAAATTCCTTGTATGACCTTCTTAGCAATCGAAACCTTTGTCTGATACTAAATACCTAAACAATTAATTACATCAGTATAAATGATTGGGTTTTGGACTGTTGGTCTGCCAAAACAAACATTTTGAAAATGTCACGCTGTGGCTCATGATGACAACTACATTTCCCATAAAATCTCTCTGATTCCTGCCTCAATGAAAATGTTCATTCTCCAGTGAAAGAATCTTTTTGGTCTCACTGAAGAATACAAACATTTTTTCGGTTGAGCCTTTCACAGAAATTCAGAACTCTCCAGCTCCATTCTTGCTGGTACAACAGCAGATCTCTAAAGAGCAGTTCAGATTTCCAATCTGACTGTGGACTTCATTTTGTTGTTTCTAATCAAAGCAATGTTAAAAACACATTTTTACGCCGATGTTAAAATCCAACACATGGTGACAAAGGTAATGCAGAGCTTAAGTTACATTTTTAAACTTCAAATGTGCTTAATTTAGTGGTCTATACACCTACCTGTCTAACACCAGTTCAGCAAGTGTAAATGAAAGATATGCACAAGCAGGCACATGAGATCATATTGGGCTTAGCAACAGTTTTTCGATCATCGAAAATCGAATTTTCTGTTTATTCTCATCAGCTCTACATGATATCATGATATCAAATTCAACATGTGTATTGAAAAAAGAGGCTGGACAATCATCCCACGTGTCATTTTGGAGGTTATAAGAGTTCTGAGTGTGACTCCAAAGGACTGGTTGTCATGGTTCAGCAACATGACATTGCCTTGCTTCAATCAGAGTGGACGACAACAAATCCCTTCAGGGCATCAAAGGCTTTCAGCAACTGCAGGGACAGAGGAAGTACTGTAGATGGTTAAAGACCCCATCGAACAGGGTGTAGGTGTCTACAGATTAAGAAGAAACCTAGTAAGAGTTTTAAATATCTAACTCCTCACTCATCTGGCTGAGTATATTGAGATTACTTATATACTACTTATATATTATACATTACTCATTTATTGCCACATAGTCTTTTCCTGGTGTGCTACTGGACACATTTCACTTAAAAGACATTGGCTCCTAATGTCTGTACTTCACCAGCAGATAAAGAGTTCTGTCTTGCATTTCAAAGCTAGACGAGTATGCCCGTTGTGCTCGAACTTCGCTACACTGAGACATTTAATAAATGCGGTCCTGATATGATCGCCCTCTGACCTAACAAATGGAGTTATGTAGCTGTAGGGAACACTCGAAGAAACACAGTACGAACTGACTAAGGTGATGATCATGAGAAAAATTTTAAAGGACTATTAAGACAACCACAAAAGAGTCAGTTTTTATGTCATTATTTTATGTTATTCATAGGTAATAGTCATACAGCAGCACGTTACATTACAGCAGCAATGAGTTGTCTGCTTTCTAGTTCTTCAGCCGTCCTTTTTATGTGCCAGATGGGCAGAGGCTTGTATTCTGGCTGACATATAATAATATACATGGTGAAGATAGCTCTTTGCTTATCATACAGGAATAGAAGAGTGAGATGGCCTTGAGGAGAGGAACAAGAGTGCCCTGTTCCTCCCTGGTATTCACCTCCTCCCCTGGGCGCAGCCTCTGTTGTCATGAGAGAGTTGTAAAGACTCTCACACAAGTAATAATACAAAAAGGTCAATACGAGATGATTACACAGTCATGAGCATAAAGGGTAAGAATTTTTCCAGCAACTCAGTAGGTTATCTCCTCATGAACCTTGTGGGAAATGTGCTTACTAGACTTACAATATTTAGACCCACTATGATATAATCAACACAAAGTGAATCTGCAACTATTTTGATAATTAATTAATAACAATTGATTGCTTAAACTGCTCAAATGTGAAAATTTGCTGCTTTCCTTTGTTTTAAGATTATAATACATTAAGTATTTTTGGATTTTGAACCGTTAGTCCTAAAAATCAAGACATATGATGACCTTGGACTCTAGGAAATTGCGAGCATTTGTTTGTGCATTTGAACTGCTTTCTGATGTTATGTAGGCAAAACAATTAATTAAATGAGAAAATAATCTGTAGATGAATTTTTTATGAAAATAATCGTTATTTGCAGCACTAGTACTTAGCCAGGACTGAGGATGGGTTACATTTACGCTATGCTATGGAAGGTTTTGTTCTGTTGAGGCTCTGACAAAGATAGTTGTTGCTTGATATGATTTGGAAAATGCCCACAGTGCTTGTACAAATATAATGAAAAGTGATTTTTATCAGGGACATGTCCAAAAAGATAATAACAGCTAAACTAAATTGGAATACAATTGAACCGTAGACCATAAATTACATATTTATAGGGGACTTACAGACTTGTGTTACCAAAGTAATTAAGCTTTTGCAAGAAGAGCCTCTCTAATCTAAGCTGTTCTGGAGTGTTTTTCTGCTCTGGCTAACAATAACCCAAAGACTGTACATATTCCCTGTATTCCGTGAGTCTCACTGCATCTGCACATCCCATCAAGTATGTGTCACTGGTCTTAGGTCTGCATGTGACCTTTGTGATTGCGTGTCTACTACATGAGTGTGTTCAGGCATGCATGTGTACGGTCGGTGTGTCACAACATGTTTTTGACCGTGTCTGAAACTGTGGGTGCTCTCTGCGTCCCTCCCGGTGCTTTAGTTAGTTCTCCTGTGGTTAATATACTGTGCAGGTCTGATTAATCCTGAATTCATGGCAGCGCTCCAGGGTACCAACATCCCTGAGATGATAGGAGGTTCGGCGCTGCTGATCAGACGACTCCTGGGCCATGAGACAGCATTTTTAAAATGGAACAGGTGCACCCTCACCCCTGGTTGAAAGGTCCCAATTGTTGACTCCAGCATGGCTCCCTCCTCTTTAAAAGAAGAAGTTGGGGTTCCGTCCAAGCATTTTTATATTAATTCTGATGAGTTAATTTTCACCAGAATTTTTTGCCAGCACTGGACGTTTTTACATGTTTTTGAGAAATTCACAGTTCATGCAATTTCACAAGCTGAAAATGTGGCTTTGGATGTTCTTTTAAGATATGAAATATTTGTTTAGCAAGAATTTCTAGAAATATCAGCGCCCTGTCTCATGCATGTAATTATGTTGGGATGATGTATCCGCATAATGTTATCTCACGCTAAACAACAACAACTGTCAGGCCTTATTTGGAAAAGGACAAGGTAACTTTAATACAAGATAAAATGCTCACATTTGAGAAGTTGGAACCAGTGAAATTTTGTCATTTTTGCTTAAAAAAATGACTCAAACAATTATCAAAATAACAGTCAGTTCATTTTTAATTGAGTAACTGATTAATTGACCAAGAGTTTAAGCCCTGTGAAAATTTATATTAAATTAGACATATTGGTGTCAGAAGTGTCAGTATTTAAGCTTAGTCTCTCTTATTCTTCTCTTATCTTTTCCAGTAGGATTGGTCCAGTTTGCATTCATTCTAAAAGGGGGCTTTGCCGTTGTAAACAAATAAAAATTGTTTACTTTTAGTGTTTCTTGCCAAAATAGATTGTGGGTATCCTTGAGGGCTAACATGCTGAGTGCATTTCCTTCCTTATAAAACATTTACAAAGCCATTTTCCCCTCATTTTTAAATATTTTAAACCAGTTACCAGGCAACCGGCAGAGATGCCTGGATGTTACTGGTCAAGAAACAGTCTGGCCCAAAACCCCATGTAGAGCGAATTGTCGTTTTTAAATCTAGTTTGTTTTTGCATAGCTTTTGTACAAATTAAACAAAGACATTTTAACTTGTGAGCTGTAGAGGTCATTGTAGTGGGATTTTGTTACCTTTGAACAGAGCCAGGCTACCTGTTTCAGGAATTTATACTAAAAGCTAAGCAATATGAAAGCCATCTACAGCTTCATACTATATTTACAGCAGGAACATAAGAGTAGTATCAATCTTTGAATCTAGCTCTAGGCAAGAAAGCAAATAATTTTTTCCCCAACAGTTCAACTGTTCCTTTAAGGTATCATGTTGAGTTCTTGACAATTAGTAGCGCACGTGCAAAATGACAATTCACATCCTGCAATAGATTTCACAGAAGAAGAAAGAAGACGACCACCATCTGGCAATCATGGACGTAAACACTGCATGATTTAAAATATATATAATAAAAAAGAATGGCTATGCATATGATTTCTGAGAAAGGAAAGATGGTCAGCACTTTAGTTAGACCTCAAGGATACATTCAATGCATTTTGGTGGGTGACACTGAATGTAAACGTAATTATTGTTTGTTTACGTGAAAACTCCACAGGGTACCTTTAAGGTGTTGCAACGCCGTTGGTGGATGTAGTACCCTTCAATGTCACATAACCCTTGACTGGTTATGTGACAATAAATATAGTGAGTTTCAAACCTATTTGTAATCCAGTGTGTGTGTTGTTTTTTTCCCTTTAAACACAAATATCTGGATATATATAAACTTTTTTTGGTGTTGTTGTTTTTGTTTTTTTTTAAATTAGCTATTCCACAATCTTTCCATGTACCTACTGGGGTTCACATAGCTCCTGTTTGGTAAGCACTGAGGTAGAGAATAGCGAAAACACTGTCTTTTTCGCAGCTATCACAGTGGCTACATGACCCAGTAACAACACAGTCATGTTTTTCTTGCCTACAAGGTTAAATGTCACGAGGTTGGATGTCGTAGGTCAATAACATTAAGGATCTACGTCTTACATCCTAGATGAGAATCGAAAAGAAAACACATATCCCTGATACAGACAAAGTTTTAACAATAAAGGCAATCTGTTGACACCAAAAAAACTTTAAATAGTTCAAAACTAACTGCTACATTCAGCACTTTTCAGCATAACAGGCTCATTCAGACTGAGACACACTGATTGTTTTGAACTCATCCTCTTCACTGTTGCAGTACTGACTCAGAAGAGAAACTGCTGATTACTCTCTGCTGAGGACATTTCTGGCACCAAGAATTACCAGAGAATCCAAAGAACACCATAATGGAGTCTTTTCAAATGACACACACGAACACACATGGAATTGATCACTGGCTGATTTTCTTTCCATTCTCGCATGGCACATATGCACTTTACAATGGTGGCAGATTTACCACACTTAATTTAATACAATGGGTTCTTCACTTCAGGCACAAAAAGGCAAAAGCAGGCTTCGCTTTTCAAGCTGAGTGATCATTGATTTTGCCATCTGAAATGGCGGCTGTTGCAGACTTTATCAGCTGTAGCTGGCCAGCTAATCAAGTTAACATTAGCTCTGTGAGTTGGTTGAAAACACTCTCTATGGCAGACTCTAATGTTTCCAGCTTCTTTTAAAATGAGAAGCCTATGAAAGGGTTGCTAAATATACACTTGATGGCTTCAGGATATTATGCTAAAAGACTGGCCTGGATGCAGCAGGATTTAAAATGGCAATATTTTGCAGTAAAATCACTTAATTCCAAAGGAATTGCCATGATCACAGGATCGACTTGGTGAAATTAATCTGTGATAATGTTTAACATAGAGTTCAAGTTTGACAAAATTGGACATCTGAATTTGCTCTGTTGGCCAATAATGTAGAAAGCTGTTGCATTTGAGGTGACAGAGAGCTGGAGAGCCCAAAATAGACAATGCTATCATAGCTCATCAGCTGTGTTGCACCATTTACTTTTATTTAATCTTATCTGGTGGAGTAATAACTGTTCCATTAAAGTGTAATGGTTTGCAGACAGTTATGAGACTGGAGTTGCTGGTAGAAATAGCTCTTTTAATAAACTCTGACCAAGCTGAGCTAACACGCCTGCTAACTGAGTGCTTTCTTCCTCTATAAATTTTCACTTATTGAAAGGGTGTGCAATTGTGAATGAACTGCCAGATGAACAGGATAGAGAAAATAGAGAGAAGCTCTTTGAGCTATTATGACTGAGCTAACATTTAGCCCCGCAGCTACAGCAGCTCACCAGACAGCCCCGTGAGTCACCAAGTTTCTGGTCCCCACCTATTTCATATGGACAAGCAAATGCCACTTAGTGGTGTGACCGCCACATGAGGCTAAAACTGCAAAATTCCCAGACTAAAAAAATAAAAATAAAAATTAGGGTCCCCCACAGTTGATGATGCATGTAGAAGTAATGGAAATAAAGAATTAGTATTGCTTTTTATTGCAGGGTGGAGCTAGTTAGTCCTAGTATTGTAAGTATGATAAGAAAAAATGTAAGATCAGACTTAATAATGTTGTTTGGTTCCTGGTTTACATTCTTGTTCATATTTTCAGACATTTTGGGTTTTGGAAAGTTACCTTCCAGCAACCCCTGCTAATGTAAGCCTAAACTCAGATGGCATCCCGGATGAGCTACCACACGATGGGGAACACTGCACAGTGGATCTCCTTGTCAATAATTGGGCTTCATTATGTGACCTTTAACCCCACAAAATATTGTAGGTGGATATGCTAACTCAGTGGGTAGTAAGGTAGTCAACTAGACATGCTAACGATTGCAGTGTACATTACAGTAAATAAATACACAGTTGAATGTATTCCTTTGACTTTTGCCCTTGTGTTTTTATTTTTGGGAATGTGATAAAAGAAAAAACACCAAGCTTCAAACTCTTTAAATGGCAAGTAGGCCTAACACTCATAGAACAGCCACATGCATGAAATCCAAAGCATGAAAGGGCCTACCATGCCTAGATGGACAAATATTGGGGGGGGGGGGTGATGGTTAATAATTTCATGTTTGAAATATAACAATCAATGAATATCTGAGGACTGATTTTCCTTTTGTCAAAATCAGATTGTTATAATTTATAGCTAGAATTGGACTGAACATTTATCTAAAAGGGACACAAAATAGCTGCTGCACAACTAGCACATAATCGTTCATCTCAGATTTGAATATGACTCAATACATAATTCAGGGCTGTATTAGTTTCCTTTAGAGTATCTGGCCTCTGAGTTCTCATCGACTTTCAGGAAAAACAAGAACAAGGAGGAGGGAAGCATTGTGGGAGAGATGATAAAATGCTTTAGACTTTAACCGGTGTTTGTGTCCCTATTTGCACACTGATCTGTCACCCAAACACACACTCACAGTAGCATAGTTTTGAGCGTGTGGATACAGCTGTTATGCTGCACAGGAACACTTTTTACTGATGTAGTTTAGGAATGATTAATGAACGTTAATGATTAATCTATCAAGGCTAATTTCCAAAAATAAAGCAACAGTGTTAATTTTGTTTTTTTTCTTTTCCCAAAGCATACATAAACCAAAATGAATCCAGCACACAAAGAGGAAGATGAGTGTTCGTTTCCTTTGATGGTTAATGAATGTCAAAATATTCTAGTTGTCGAAAAAAAACTAATTCAACTAAAATGCCAAGGTTTCTGCTGTTATTAAAATAACTTCTAAGATATCCTGACTCTGATAAACACAAAAAAACAGAAAAAGTGGGACAACCAGCCCCAGTTTCCCCTAACCTAAAATTGTGTGACAGCATCAATAGCTTTGCTCTGAGACCAATGTGTTTCAGTAACTTCAGGCTGGCAAGGATGCTGGAAGGAGTTGATGGATGTTCCCACTGCATGGAGAAGACTTTTTATTAAAATAAACATCAAAATTTGACAGAGCCTTGCACTTTTGCTTAGTTCTACAGTAACTGCCTTGCACAGGTTTTCTGACTAAAAATATCTCTTTAACATATTAAGAACAGAACAAAGTTCAGTACTGTAGGTTTTTTTGAAAAGAAGAAAAACTTTTCTTTTTTTTTGTCACACTACAGGCGTGGCGGGAGGGATGGCAGTGTTCGTCTGTCAGTTGGTCCATCAGTCCAACACTTTGGTCCGGACTGAAAAATCTCAAGAGCAATTGCGGGATTGCCATGAGATTTGGTACAGAAATGTATATTTCCCACAGGATGAATCCTAATGACTCTGGTGATCCTCTGACTTTTCCTCTAGCGCCACCAAGAGGCTGGCATTTGTGGTTTTGAGTGTAATGTCTGGACTACTGTTGAATGGATTTCCCATAAATTTGGTGCACACATTCACATCCCCTTAGAATGAATTCTAATTACTTTGGTGATCCCTTCACTTTCCATCTAGTGCCATCATCAGGTCAAAATATTAATATCAAAAATATTTTGGTATATGATCAAATACTAGCAAAACTAATGACATCCCATGACATTATTTTAGCATGCTAACAAGTTCAACTAAGATGGTTAACATTGTAAATATTACACATGCTAAACACAAGCATGTTACAATTTTCATTCTGAACATGTTAATTTGCTGACATTAGCATTTAGTTCAAACTGGGCCAATAATACATACAACCTCGCAGAGCCACTAGCGTGGCTTTAGACTTCTTGGACAAATGCAGTCTTTATGCAGTTTTCCTTGGTCCCTAAGCAATGGTCACATTACAATTCTCTACAAGTACTTGCTCCATCTCCTATTCACATCTATTGAAAGCTCGTATGACAGACAGATTCAAGCATGTATTTCCTGTTTCAGTGCATCTCTCGCTGGTTAAAGCGGATTCTCAGGTTCATTTGTGTAACATCTTTGACCAAGTAGACATGCTTGGTCAGCCAATAGCACCACTGCTGCTCTGTGTTAGGATATGCAGAGGTTATTATTCTAATTTCTTCACCATTTTTTGTATATTATCACACTGCCAGACTAAGAACTGTAGCTTCGCTCTCACACCATTTACAGTTTCTGATCACTCCAATCAATATTTATTTCCCACATCAGAAATGTGACATCACATCCTTCTCAGGCCCATGGTGGGGGAAAACCATGAATGGAAACATAATGAGACCATATCTTCAGTCAATTTTTCCATCTGCACCTGTTTGATAAGTTCATGGCTCCAACCAAACCAGTTAAAGCTCAGATGACAAGAACTGAACCTGTGCTTATGATGATTTTCAATTTTGGTGCATATTTTGGCAGAAATTGCTCAGACCACCTCTTAACACATGCAGAGCAATTTTTGTGGCTTCAGCTGGCAAATGAGCACACAGACAAACTTCTCTAAAATCATAGAACACTTTTGATTTGTGTCAAGTTTCCATTCTTACAGTTTGGCATGTTTTTTTCCCTATTTATTGTGGATTGATGTGTGCATCAAAATTCAGTTTTTAACGTGAGTAAGGAAGAGTCTAACCAATACTATCATCCAAATGTCACTGAGTGCAATTCACTGAGCCAGAGTTCTGTTGTAAAGTCAATACTGATGTTCAATTTGATGAGTCCCTTGCCCGCAACAACTTTTTGAATGTCAGATCTTTTCCATGCACTTGCATGAAGACAGAACCATGGACATTAAATGTATTCATAAGCCTATATTAACTGTTTGCACAACTATGCGACAGATAGGAGTCTACTTTAAAAAAAGATGTGTTCTAGAGAGTTGGAAAATACAAATACAATAAAATCAGGTATGATATTTAGCTTGTTGAACACTTGAACTCATTTGCTTCGACAAAGTTTGACAACACTTCGCAGAAGAAGGTCTGATACGGTGCTCTGACCCAGGCGTACTCTTCCTCCTAATACCCACGCATCAGAAAGCAGTTCATCTAGATATGAACAGTGTGAAAATATCAAACTGTGGGAGGTAGTGCGGTATGTACTTCAACTATTTAGAGATGAGAGACTACCTGTGTGTGCTTTGTATAATTTTAATTTTTAGCACTCAACACTTTGTTTCTTTGTCAGAAGTACACATACGGAGTGGTTTCCAGGACAAACTGATGTGGCCTGATGTTCAAATGTAATGATGATGTATTCAATCACATCTCTTGACTAGTTTACCTGACAAAGGCAAGCTGCTATTACAAGCTAAAAGCTCATATTATAAAGTGTAGAACAACAACCAGAATTCAAAAACAGGCAATTTTCATCATTTACTGTTATAGGTGCTATGACTTTACATCAAGGACATTTTTGTCAGGCTCAAAATAGTTTTTATCTCTAAAGCAGCTATAATAATATTTTATGTGAACAATGGCTCAGACAACTATGTGTTATAAGAGGGGTCGCTTGTAACTATTAAACCCACAGAGAATTATCACTTGCGGTTATTCAGCTCACTGACAGTTAGAAAGAAAGTTAGAGACCAGCTGGTGGACAGAGTGGAGCATTTAACAGCTAAGGATACAGGTATTTTTCTCAGGAGGTTATAACAAAAACAGAGCAAAAAGGAGTATGACTATTGGACTTATATTCATCAGGTGGAAACACAACTGCAAATTAATTCTAATGTTGCTTTGTATAGTATTGTGATAGTGATAATAATAATATTAAACATATAAACAAAGATAATAATAGGTGATTATAGTTCAGTTGCTTGGTTTCCATCCACCATTTTTATGTGCATTTTCAATTTGCACAAAAAAACTGAGTGGAAGTGATGCGCAAAAAAAAAAAATGATAGCGCTTGGGTGAGGTGGAAAAGCTAGTGTGTTGATCAAAACAAAATGTGACAAAGTGCAATGGAAACAGAATAAATAATGACGTACACAAGCATGTGATATAAACATCCACTGAAAAGATGAAGAATTGCAGCAGATAAAAACATCAGATCGGTGTGGAGCACTTCAAGTGACGACCCCTCTGCTTGGTTGCCCTGCTTATGCTCTGTGTTTTCTTTCCCAAGCCTGCAGCCCTACAGCAGTATAATCAGCTTCAGTGGACACAAATGGGCCCTGTGTGCCCCATACATCAAGGCTAGTCTAATTGAGATGACCTTTCCCTATACACCTTTGTGTTGAGGCTTTTGTTCCATTTTCCCTTGTTTGTACAACGCAACACCCGTCAAAGTCCCTACAAGTTCACAGATATGTCCCACATGTGTTGTATTCAGTTAATTTGGTGTAAATAAATCACTTTATTATTTAGTAAAAAACTGTTTGACTGCAGTTTGTCCCAATCAAAGAGCTGGGCTGACAAAGTTTAAAACAGGAAGTAAACAAACATTTTACATGGAAAACTGCAACTTGAATAAAAGACAACAATAAAAATGTTAAAAAAATTTTAAAAAACAACAAAATACCATCAAACCAGGAACAGATGCATTTGAATATTACTGATCAACCATTAGAACAACCACTCTCTGAAGGATTCCAGTTTAAATGATTAGTCCATTTGAGAGACAACAAAAAGGAAACTATGATATTTCCATATAATAAACCTTTGTATTCCAAAGATTCTTTTGCCCAACAAAAAGCAGGCCTTTAGGTGAAGTATAAGGAAAGACTGAGGCTGAACCAGGCAGCAATAATGCAAAGGAGCTTGACAGGGCATGTAAAAAAAGGACAGGTTCACACGATGTAACAAACTCAAGGGTTGGCCTGTATGGGTTTAGCCCTGACTCACATCTGGTGGAGATGCTGAAGGCTTGATAGCAGTGTTTTTCTTCTGAAATAGAGATTGTAAGGGAAAGGACAAGGTCTTGGACTACAGACATTGATAAACAGAGTGTAAGGAGGCTGCTGCAAGGGGTACAGTATTAGGAAAAGTCCAGTTGGATAGTCAAACAACTACAAAGACACACAAAACAACCTCAAACAGACAGAAACCAACCACAAAGAGAAGAACAGAGGACAAAAAAAAAAAAAAAAAAACAAAGATATGGAAAACCACTACGGAGAGACATAAACAACACACAAAAACAACAACAAACAAAACAAAGAGATGCAAAACAACTATGAGGAGAAACAAAACAACCACAAAAAAACACTCTAAAGAGATACCCAATGACAATTACCTTGAGACAATTAACAGCAAACTTCATTTTTGAATCTTGTGTTGATTTTGTTGGTGAGAGAGCATAGCAGCGTCTTTAATGTCTTAGACAAAAGAAAAATATTTGTGAATCCAGTTTAATAGTTTAGTTTAATTAAATTAGTTGGGGTGTGGTAGGGAAACCTCAGCCTGTCCAGTAAAAATTAGACTCAGTCTTGTCAAAGTGTCCAGTAAAATTAGTGAAGTGAGCCAGGTTCAACTCATTGAACTCTACAACAGAGCATGTGCTTAGGAAGGCTGGAGCTGTTCTGGCTTATCCAAGTTATCCTTTGATCAGGGGAGGTTGAGTTGCTTCCAACTGGTCGTCACTTTAGAGTTCCTGCTGTTAAGGACGTAAAGGACCAAAACAGTGGATTGTAGAAATGTTTCAGGCTTGGTGTTTTTATAGAATCTGGGTAGGCTGGTCTTGGCTTTACTGTGATGTGTGATTGACCATTGTTATTGTTATCGTTGTACAGTATATCATCGTTTACTGCAGGGATGGGATGTCTTTTTTTTGATATTTTAACTCAGACTTGACTTAGAAATGCTGATAATAACAATATCTTGTATTGATCGAGTATTAATGATGCTGTATATTTGCTTTAATGTAGAAAGTTGTAATTAATGGCATAATATTATCGCACCACCTCTCGAAAATCAAAGACAAAAACTCTACCATGCTCACATTCACAAAAAAATTCTCAACTGCTGGTGCCATGAGAACAAAATGGGATGAAAAAGGGGAGAATGAAAGTTTCACAAACTCTCTCTATAGGGTGACTGCTATAATGTGTAACCAATCCAACCTGCTCCACCTGTTTGTTATCGTTACATATATTTCCTGTCAGTTCCCAGTCCTTTTTGGCTCTGCTGAAAGTGTCTGAGCAAAATGTCAAGTTATTAAATTTCCACATTACAGGATGGCAACTTTGCAGTGATTTCCTCCTACGCTTCTTTAAGGAGGCTTCAGTCCTCCAACTGGGAGAGGAAGGCATTCTGAGGGAGTGAAAATGTTCCAGCAAAGTGAAATATTGCTTTAAGCCTGAGAGAAGAAAAAAAAGTGACAGGCAGAAAGTAGCACTGGGCCGCTGTGTATACTGGTATCTACATGAAAAGCAGTGAAAATAAAGAGTTCCCAGTGACTCAGTAAAAAATTAAACAGAGGATGGTGAGGAGCTGTTTGATGCAAAAGAAAGTCGGACTTTTTTTCCATTCTACAAGTGCTGGAAAAAACAACCATGTAGAAGCAGTTAGAACACACAGAACAAGTTTAGTATAGCAGCTACTCTGTTACAACACACTTCCAGCTTGGAGCTCTTCCTCTGCATCAAGAGAGATTTGCCATCAGTTCACTGTTTAAGTGTGTTCTGAGTGCCACAGTCCAAGCACTTGGCTTTTTTGAAATGCATTTATTTCAAGAAATGATAGAGATGTAAATTTACATGATAAGTGAATAATTGATCATTTTGAGTATTATGCTGACTCACTTTCTTGGTGCAATTAAATGAAAGATTTGTACCACTCTCTTGTCTGTACGTTAAATATGAAGCTACATTTTGTTAAGGTTATGGAACTATTGTGGTCATGGTTTAAAAAAAACCCACGATGACTGTCAGTTGGAAATGGGGACAAAACAGCAGCCTCCCATGTTAAAGATTAATGTTTTGTTGACAACACCTCGACCTCCTCCCTACAAAGACTTTGTCGCTCTATAACAGCAGAACCTGACTTCTCCCTATGCTCCCATTTGATTCCTATGGCCACTAGAGTGCTTTTTCAGTTAAACGTAAACATATTTTTGGGGGATATTTGCTTAAATGACTGATAATGGGTTTTTTTCTTAGGACAGTCTCCATATACACCTTATAGTTTGCCGTAGGGCATTTTGGTCAATACTAACCAAACCGTCGTAATAACCAAGTTAAGATACTCTTGACGTAGGCTTGTATTCTGCAGCACGTTGCCTGTCATGGTCCACAAAAGAAAAGGCAAGATTACCAACAAGGCAAAGCAGGCATCTGCCTGGAGACCGCAAAAGCCCCAGATTCACTGTGGCAACAGGTTTGTAGTTATTTGATTACTTGCAAATACACCTGAGATTTTGTCCCACTAGAGTCCTTTCCTGTATTATTACCTCATCATGAGGACTTGTCTTTTAACCAGTTTCTCTAGTCTTATAGCCCTGAGTCAATTAGGACCTTTTTAGTGTTTTAGTTTTTATTGTGCTCACATCATACATATTTCTGAAGAAAGTTATGATGAATTTTATTTTCAGGAACTAGCTGTCATACAGAAAACCTTAAGCTGGGTAGTATATCAGCACAACAGTAGAGGCTGATCTGTAAATAGATCAAATGGCAGCCCATCTGCAAATTTTTGCCCCCTAACAGATTAATCTAGCCACGACAGTACAGTGCAAATACAGTATGTTTTGGGGATCTCTGTGGATCCGCCAGCTTGGAGCTCATAACTGGTACCGCTACAGATGGAACAATCACAGTAGAGGAGGGATGAGATTTGGAGCACACAGTTATAGGTAAAGCTTTTTAATATGACCAAACAGCGTGTCATATGAGAGTAAAAAGCTTAACAACGGTGTAGCAGGAGTGCAGCCACAAAACTTTGTATCATGTTGTTCTCACCAACTCAACTGGATCCAGTAGAAGAGGGAATAGAGGCAGTTAAGGTGTTGCGTGTTTGTGTGGGATGTAGTTCCCCCCTGTGCTCTCAGAGGCTGGTAATTGAAGAGATACAGAGAGATTGCTGACACACGACTTGTTCTAGCTGGGAGGGCTAGATCCTGTCTTTCTTTCATCCCTTCATTTCATTCAAGTCCACTGGGCAAAGGAGCAGAGACTGGAGAACAAAGGCTGTTAAATCACAGCCCAATTTCTAGTTGCTCCCATTTAACCAGCCTTGGACTAAATTGGCTTTCAGTTTGCTCGACTCCAAATTTTGGCACAGCCCACAGTTCACATTACTTTATCTTCAGTATTTCTTTACTGCAAATGAGAGGCTGTTCTTTGAAATGAAACGCTCCTTTTTCCTTTAATTTGAATAAGAGATCTTCTGTCAGGGTTAACTGGATATGTCTTTTATTTTTTGTTAAAGTAATATTTCTTCTGACCAAGTAGTTAGGAGCCACAGGAACTAAACTCGGAACTTTGTTATACCGTGAGTGCTCTTGTGTTAAGCACAACTCAGAAGACACTTAAGTGAGGTGAAAAGGAAACCAGAGTAAATCGCAAAAACAATACACAAACAGTTGATTGGTACTTTTAAAATTTCTTTGGAATAAAAGTTCTGATAATGGCCTTTACACACTACAGTACAGCGGTGATGTCAAAAGGCAAATCTGCGGTTAAATGGTTATAATCTGCAAACAGTGGAAAGTCGGATGAGTTAAAAAAAATAATAATCTGAAAGAAACAATAGCGTGTGACTTCATTTCTAGAAAGCATGTAGGTAGTGCAGGGCAGTGAGGTATTTTTCGTTTCTTAGGTCAGAAAGTTTAAGGTGGAGGAAAGTTGCAGATATTCTCTCTCTGTCACTCTGTCTCAGAATGAGTCACCATCCAGGCTGTAACACACAGATATCATCCCACACGGCCTTCAGGAATCTCATTACAATGAGTTAAATGCATGTCTTCGCCTTTTACCTCCTCCTCTCTCCCTCCAACCCCCGCAGTACTTGACTCAACCCCGTATTCCTCTCTTCTTTACCCCCCCTTTTAAATCTCTTTCACACTGTCTATTACTGCTCCCATGCTCATGTTTCAATCGGCTTTCTTTTGGATACTTCACTGTTCTCCCTCTCCACAGCCCTACCTCCCGGATCATCTCATCTCTTCCTCTATGTCTGAGGCCATTACATGGGGACATTTTGCTCATGTTCTTATTCATTGGAGTGGCAATACAAAAAAAAAAGATCACCAAGGTCCTGAGAGATTTCCAGTGTGTCTATTTACAATTTTTCTGTCCTCCTTCAGGATTCGTACATCTCTTCCTTCATCCTTTTACTCATTTCTCTCTTTCGGCGCTCTCTCACAAACCCTGTCTCTCCCTCGCTGTCTGATTAATGGTGTCAGTGTCTGTCCTCTCTCCTCTGCAGCCTACAGGCAGACATCACAAACTTTCCACTCTCTCTCCATCCTCCTGCCCCCTCTCTTCTTCCCCTCATTCCACTTTCCTCTGTTGGAGTATTGTAAAATCCTCACAGAAAACCTTGGATTCCCACTTTTAAACATTTTTAAATCGACATATCTACTTATGTTCATATCAATGTGTTTAAGGTTTGTATGGGTAAGTTTAGGCATGCAAGACACTTGGGCATCTTGGTTAAATGTTTAAAAAGTCAAGAATTGAAGCATGAAACACAATTTGTTCACTTTATTAACATTTAGCACAAACATCATGATCTTTTACTAACCTTACCTAAAGATTAAAGAAGATTACCTAAACCTTAACCTAAGTCCTGCCCACCCTGACCACCTCTATATAGCCCAATTGTGCTACATAGATGTAAGACTTACTCTGAAAAAATGTTTCCAGTGAACATGATCCAGTCACAATATACAGTACGTAGTGAGTAGTAGTAAGAAATTAGTTGTGGACAGTATGAATTTAATTTCTCTGAAACAGTGCTACTTTTTTGGACATTTTTTGGATATAAAATAAATAAAGACTTAAGCGAAAGGAAACCAACTTAGACATACGTCTGACATACAGGATAATCATTGGAAAACTGACAGTTCAGAACACTGACTTGGAAATTTTCAATCAAGGCAGCTGCCTTTTAAGAGATCTGTTGACATTTTTGATTCAGATCAGTTTCGCCCAGATACACCCACATTCACATCTAAGTTTACAGCAAAGCATACACCAACATCAACAACTGAAATCCAGTAAATGGGCTAATTTTTCCCCTAAATGCTTGGTTTCAAATCATCACTAAATTTTCACTCAACTTTTGATAGCTTAAGAGAAATATTACTTACTGAGATGTATAAAGTCAACACGTTCATACCAGTCAAATATCAATAATCAGAATAATAATACTGTACTGTACTGGCATTTTCTGCTTGCTGAACATACAGAGACCTGTTACAATATGGCGGCAGCAGAGACACATCTCACAGGCCGGATATGGCATCTATGTGTACATATCTACAGGGTAACCATTTGAACACTAAGGAAAACAGTTTACGCTAGCACCTTTCGCCACAAGGAAGCCAAGCTGAACAGTAACTTCTAAAAAGACTAGTGTCAGCCATCTTCTGAACATGCCATGAAGGCTGCATTACACAGACGCTACATACAAGATCAAGGCTTCAATTATTGCTCAGAGCCTTTGTGACAAAGTATCCTCGTCTTTCCTTCTTTCATCTTTCCTCTCATTACTAACTATTTTTAATTGCCATACTATGTAGAAAGGCCACTAACATAATCATTGGGGAGATAGAAAGTTCCTCTACTTTTGAAAGCAAACAGCTAAGAGGCTGATGTCAAGCGTTAATCACACACGGGACTCAGAGGTTCAGAATTACTCAACTTGTCTCAAACACTAAGCCACTTCATTTCATAAATCTCTTCTTCTTTCTCTCTCTGACACACACACGCACACACACACACACACACAGTAAGACCATGGCATGGAATCAATTGTATTTTTATTTTTATTCCATATCAATAAATGAAAAAGGCTATAAGCTGCTGTCCCAATATGAACAATCATAGACAAAAACACAGTGAGACACACACACACACACACACACACACACACAGGCCCCAGTTGTGTATCCTGGCACACCCAATATGTCCAATTAATTTCAGTTCTGCTTTAGTCTGACTTCAGTACAACACGGACCTCTGCTGCTGCAGTCCTATTGGTCCCAATGAGACAAAATCCATCAATTTACCAACTCTACTGAATCCATTTTGAAATGTCTCCGTCTGTCTCTCTTCCTCTCAATCAGTCCCTCTCATGTGTGAACAGTTGCGGGGCTTTTTTTTTTTTATGTTAAGATATTCTAGATGAGTGTTTAGGGCCATAAACGGCCCAATTTTACAGAGGCTCTTGAATTTACTGCACACTTGAATTCAGCCCAATAAAAACCTTCCATAGACAACTACTATCTCATATTTGGAATGGCACAAATCTAACTTCTATTGAGTTACAGTGTGACAAGCTAGAGGCTCTTAGTGAATGATAGATCCCCATACAGTTACAGTCTGGGCCCCCTGCTGTTTTGCTGTCAGTGTTGGTCTCCTTTGTTTCCACTTGTCAGCACTTGGGAGAAAACCAGAGAGGATCAGATTCAGGATGTAGGAGACAAAACTGAGTGCAGTCTGTCCAAGCTAAAGATATCTCTACATAAATCTCCTCCTCCCTGTCACTCTCACTTTAACTTTCTATCTCTGTCTCTCTTACTTTGTCTTCCTTTTGTGTCATAAACTGGGTAAAGTTTAGCTCATGCATGAGTTTAAACAAAAGTCAAAATAGGGACAGATGATTTTCTTATGAAAACCTTGTATCGAAACATCTGCTCAACAAATGATATACCGTATATGACACGATATAAAGTATGGTAGGCTGCAACTGATCAACATAGAAAGTTCATTCAAAGTTCACGAGTAAGTTTTATGATCATTACCCTGTGATCCAAGGAAAGGTTTTAGTAGTAATAAAAAGTAATGTTCTGACATGAAAAGAATTCAGACACTGAATATTTGGCACCAAAAATTATTTTTAAAACCAGCACTAAATTTGTTGATGTCGGGATGAATCATCCTTCCTCAAGTCTTTATGAGATGAAATCTTATTAGTGAGTGCAGCCTGCAGAACTAGTGCTAAATTTTTGTGTGTATAACCAGTAAAAATATGAAATATTGCCGAATCACTACAGAGGAATTAAGGCAAGTGATTAAAGGGTTATGTGTGTAGGTGTACATTTTCTAATATTTCTTCTGCTATTATATATCTTTTATCACATATGGCCTCTACCCAGAGGAACTCCAGTCCTCTGCTGGGCAATGGGACGTCACTCTATTGATGATGTCTCCATGAGCATGAATCTAAGAAAGGTCCTGTCTGGGACAAGTGGACATAAGTCCAAGCTTCTCTCTTACTGAGCTGTCAAACAGAAGTCCAGTGAAACCACCACATACTGCAGCAAATAACAAAGAGCAAGCAGCTTTAGGTCCATTCTGTACCAGTCACCCAGTGTAGTAAAATGGAGTTAGGTGTGGAAATTCCGGTATCAAATAGGCGAAAACTGGGAGCAAAGATTTATTTTCAAAGTCATTTATCACCAAATACCTGCAAATATAGAGATGTTCCCATAGGCCTCAGCTGTAATTTGTTTAGTGATAAAATACTAAACTAAGATAGTTATAAAGACAAACATTACACCTGCTTAGCTTTAGTATGTTAAAAATGTCACTTGTTAGCGTGCTGATGTTGCATTTAGCTCAGAGCACCACTGTGCTTCTAGTATGGCTGTAGACTTAGTTCTGTTTACTATTTTTACTGAGTATTCCTCTCTCTAAAAAATGCCTGCCAACAGCTGTAAAGCTAAATCAGCTACCTGCCTCCTTACTGTAGCTCTCAGACGAGATTGGTATTGATCTTCTCATCTAACTCTCTGCATGAAAATGGATAGCATTTTTTTCATGTTTTCCCAATCACGAGCTACTTCTTCCAGTAATTCACTTGTTTTGAGCTTATGTGAGTTGCCCTGTACATACACCTACAAGAAGAGTATTTCTTTTTTTAAAAACCTTCTGAACACCAGCAGTTATCTGCCAACAAGTTGGCCTCTGCATGTGATACATCTTCTTTTCCTTCAGGAAGTCTAAGTTTAGGAAGAGCAGGGTCGCTCTCTAAGAAACTAGAATATGTGATAGTCTAGTGGTGTAATTGAGAATATGGTTCAAAAAACATCCGTTGTCTATTAGCGAGTTCCAGGGGGTCAACCCCATAATGAGGAATGTTTTGATGTAATGGTAATTTCATTCAGTAGAATTTATCACTTGTTCTCATGTTACACCATGCACATAATTCATTAATAAACAACACAAACCTCCCATATGGTATCTCTGGGACAAAATGAAATGGGGTCTGCAGCTTAATGTGGGTGTGTTTGGAAGTTGGTGACAAAAAACAATTGGCAATACAAAGTTTAAAGGAGTCATTTTAAAGTAAAACAAAAACAAGCCTTGTAAATTTAGCAAGTTGCATGAATTTTAATTAGCCTGTATTATGTCCAGTAGCGAACCATACTCAGCAATTCAATTTACTTTTAAAAAGAAACACGGCCAGTTTGTCTGTGAATTGCACATTGTTTGCTTAACCCCTCCACCATACAGTGAGTCATAGCCTACCAACCATAATTAGCCACAGCACATTCGGTATTAACCTAGCATTACTTAGAAAGCCAGGAAACATATCATTAGCGAGCTAACTACGTTATAATGTAGAATAACAGGTTACATTAGGAGAAACCCTATTCAAGACTGGAACATGCCAAGCCAACACGCTACTACATCAGTGTTTAGAGTGATGCTAACCCAAAATAGTGTTACGGTTGCGAAAACACATTGCTTAATCATCGTCCTCAAAGCGTTTTTTCTTTGTTAAAGTTATTTGTTAAAAATACTGTGTGAAACTACAAAAAGAGCATAAATCTAACCTCTATGTTGCTTGTCCAAGTACATATTTTATAGCACGCAGGCAAAAAGTATGTTATAACAAACAAAATGTACACACGTTATAAAACTTTACTGTAATATTAGGGTTAATTAGTCCAACAGTGAACTACAAGAAGACTGGTGCTCCTTTGTCTATGTCATGTACATGGACTGGTAAAGCTGCTGCCTTTGTTCTTTGTAGTTTCCATGTAGCTATGAATGTGGGTTCTGACATTTTTTACAGATCGAATAGTTACGTAATCTCTTTGATTCCAGATCGAGGAATCGCACAGAGAAGTCTACCACATTACCATATTAGACAACCTTGATTATTAGAAGTAAAACATGAAATAATTCCATTAAAGTCTAATGTAAATCCCACATTTGTGTAGCTTGTCACATACTCACACTCTGTCCTTTCAGGCTCTTGAGGTATAAACAGTTAGATTGATTGTCTATGACAGTTCGAGATTGAACTCCTCATCTATTATAGTTGTAAATCTTGGCTGCTTGACAGATGATTCAGTCCCCGGTCTGTTTCTGCAGTAAAGACTTGTTTTCAGTCGTCGAGAATTTATTTCCTTTGTGGCAGCAAAACATGTTACACAAGCCCTCAGGAACTCCAATAGGTTAAAATGAGCCAATGAAACCTTTTTAGGGCTGAGACACACTATGAACAGACTTGAAAAAACCTGATAGCCTAGCAACATTAAGGCTACAAACAATCCATAATGCAACCAATACACTTTTTCCATTCAAACTGAATATCTGATGTTACGAATAATATGCAAATGTCTGTTCCTCGAATATAATACAACCCCCACTTGTTAGCTTTAGCCTCAGTATTTTAGTGCAATATCCTGTGCGAAGTCATCTAATGCCTATATTATACACTTTTACAGAGTTTGCCTTTTGAAACATGTCAGCTGGAAACATTAACGAGTCAGCTCAAGACAACATTTTTAACTAACTCCCATAGGTAACATTAATTAGCTACCTAGCTACAGCTGATAAAATCTGCTAGTAACGCTTTTCATTTCAACTAGTAACATCAACAGTCATCAGTTTAAAACTAGAAGTCTGCTTTTATTTGTGTAAACCTGAAGACACATTGTCTATAAATTACTAAAAATTTCAAGTGGTAAATCTGCCGCCATTATCTTTTTAAACACATTGTTCCATACAAGATTGGAGAGCCTGACATACGTAGCTAGATAGTCATTTCGTCAGAACAGGCGATTGTAGAGTTATGAAATTCTTGTTGGTCGTGAGATGTGACAGACCACACATTGGTCCCTGACCAATCACAGCTTGCTGTCTTCCACAACCTGCATGATGTCATCAGGAAGTAGATGCCAAGGAGCAACTCCAGGGAACAACAATGTAAACAAAAATGTCGCCTGAAGCCGTGTAACACTGGTCGTGTTGTGTTTGGAAAATCCTAAAAAGAAGAAAGAAACATCATAAAGGCAGAAGTATTGTTGCCATATCTCTGCGAACCTTTCCTCTGTTGAACAGTTCCAGCTAGCAGCGCTAACAACATCATTCTTCTTTTGCTTTGCCGTGTCCATGAAATGCATACTTACAAATGTCATGGAACACATTGTGGAAAACGTCGAGAGGTGGCACAAAAATTCGGAAATGCTAGTCATTTTGTCGGGACATCATAAGGTATCCCAGATGCGGCACTGGTTGTCGTCAACTATGATACACGACATGAGATGAAACAAATCAACTGTCATGCCCATTACCTATATTTGTTCCAGTCACCCAACGTCTGTCTGTTATCGGGCTGTGTGAACCTGTCAGAAGAGTGTCCATTAACTTTTAAAACTGTCATCAGCTAATTTGTCTTTATTTCAAATTTAACTTGGAATACAGTATGTGGGATTTTTATAAGCCTAACCACTAGTAAATCACATAAAAGATATATAATGAAAATTGATTCAGTTGATTTTGTTAATGCAGAGTAAAGTCCATGCACTTCACTTTGAAATTGTTTATCTGATAAGTATCTATCTAGTTAGTCAAGAGAGAACATATGTGTTTGTATGGTTCTTTAAACTCCTTTAGTTTTGTTTATTCCTCGTACAGTAAGGAGGCACAGAGAGAAGATGACTAAATGAAGAGGATCATTTCACAGCAGCTAAAATCTAAGATGATTTCAAACAGTGGACTATTTCAAACCCAATCTTTGTTTCCCCACCTCAGTCAGCCTCAATAAGAGATCAACAGTTCTGAATAAAGGAAGGAAAGCGATAAAGGAAAGCACTGAGGGAGGATGGATTTCTATCCATCCAGTTTAAAGGCTATAATCAAGTCTTCATGTGTGACAAATAGTCTGGTATGTGTATGGTTCCTTAGAGACACAAAACCTGCCCATATCACCATTACAGTCAATTAGTCTTTGTTTGTGCTTGTGTGAATTGTATGTCGATACAGTACCCTAGAAAGAGTAGTTTTACTCAAGCCACAACAAACTTTATACATTGTGAGTACATCTGTGTACAGTAGAAGTGATATTGATAGCAGTGTTTTTAATCTCTGTCTGAGCTTGTTCTTGTGCAGCTTGAGCCAAGGAGGTTAAGTGCAGTTTGGGATCAGATTTTACCTTAATTATCAGGTATCAGGTACAGTCCTGGTTGAAATTATTGGCCCCCCTGAATTTTAAGTACAGAATTTAGAATATTTTCAGAAATAAATGTAAATTAACCAATTTTGTATAATTAGAATATTTCATAAAATATCCAGAGTTAATTAACAACAAGAACAAAACAAATGCTTTCATATAGTGAAATAAAAATACAGAAATAAAACGTATGCTTTTCACAATTATTAGCACCCTTATGCTGAATTTTAGTTAGTTCCTAAAACAAAGTTAAGAAGAAACTCAATGAGATAAGCAAAGGTTGGTATGGATTGTGGAAAAAACACTAGGCAAGACATCTAGAGAGCTTCAACCTTACCTGGAGCAATCTTGAGTGGTTGTTTCAGTCCATACCATACACCGCAGATTAAACCAAGTAGGGCATCATGGGTGAAGACCAAGGAGAACATCTCTATTGAAAGAAAGGCACAAAAATGCAAGAGTAATGTTTCCAAAAACTCTCTTAGATGAGCCACATTCTATCTGGGATAATGCTCTACGGACAGATAAAATCAAAGTAGAGCTCTTGGGAATGCAGATTATCAGTTCTTTTATAGGTGACAAGATTAAACCCATAAGGAAAAGAAGTAAAAGTAAAACACAGTGGAAGTTCCATCATGCTTTGGGGCTGCTTTGCTGTGACTAGTACAGGAGGCAACAAATTTATCAAAGGACTGATGAAATCAGAAGATTACCAAGGCACTTTAGAGCGAAATGTGTTACCCAGTGTCAGAAAACCAGGTTTGAGATGAAGGTCTTGGGTCTTTCAGCAGGACAACGATCCAGCAGCACACAATGAGTCGGCAATGAATCCTGACCTAAATCCCACTGAAAACCTTTGGAGAGAGCTAAAATCTGGCATTGCAAAAAGGACTCCTACAAACCTAGAAGAGCTTAAATGCATAGCAATGGAAGAATGGTAGAAACTACCAGCAGACAGGTGCAAGAAGCTTCTAGATGGCTACAAGAAACATTTAGAGGCTGCCATTATTGTCAAAGGTTCTGCAACCAAATATTAGTAAAGGGTGTCAATAATTGTGTCCAAGCTGCAGTAATAATTTCAACCTGGACTGTATGATCATTTCAGGCCTAACTACAACAATAAAACTGACCAAATCATTTTACAACATCCATTTAGGCAACATAATGTGTTATCTGCCCTTTATATAGTACTCTGTAAGTGTCGGAAGGTGGGCAGGATTACCATTCAGGGACTTTTTGACACAGATGAATAAGACTGTGCTGACATTTCAGCTGCCCATAGAAGATTCTTGATAATACAGTATGGAATACTGTACTTTGGCAGCAATGGGCTTTTACTGGGGCACTGTGGGTTCCGTCTTTTGTCCTTTGATTTTAGGTTAAGATTTAAGTTCTGATTTAAAGCAGTTGTATGACTGATCACTTTAAGGCTGTACAGATCAAATGACTGTGTAATGTGAAAGTGCTGCTCATAGTAACAACCCCAAAGAACTCATCACCTGACTCTGCAGTTCCCTTCAGCTGTACGTAGCTTTTTAGCATCTTTCTGCTCATAGTTTGGGTTTTACGGACTGCAACTTTAATGTTTTTGGTTCATTCTCATTGCTCTGATTAGCAGAAGTTTCTAGCTGCAGCAAGCAGCTGTTTTAAGCCAAAATGAGTTTTGATAAACCCATTGTTCACTACCTGACCGGCACCAAGTGACATGGCAGAAAAAGCTAGCAACTAGCGATTGAACATAGTGGAGCATATAGCAGCTAAACAGCCAAATATTTCTCTTAACATTTGTGGAAACCAAAACAGAGCTGAAAGGAGAGTGAATATGACTTTAATTCATCAGATGGAAAGAAATACAACTCCAAATGAATGTTAATGTTTCTTTGTGTCAGCTGGATGTGTAAATAGCCAGCTGTTTGCTAACAGAAGTGTTAATTCCATTAGATCATTGCTGCTTTAAGTGCAATTTATGATCTCACCCAGTATCTGTCAGTGTGTCTTTATGTCTCCATCTTTGCCTGAAATACTGTAATTTATTTTCAGTTTTTGGTTTTAGATTGTGATTGTGATTAGATTCAAGAGTGTGGTTTTAAGCCAAGGTTCCAATGGATTAGAGGGGATAGCAAAAAAAAATCCTTGATCATTGTAGCTGACAGTGTTGCCCAAGTTACCACAAAGTTTGTGTGACTCCTTTTCGTCTACAGAGTGTTGTCATACATCCATGAATCATCACCTCTGTCTCAGCAGATTTGAAGAGGTAATCCAGGATAAGGTAGTTCCAAAAAAAACCAACCACACATTCTGTGTGTTGCTTCTACTGCTACCATACCTGAAAATAGGTGTGAATGCCAGTCATTCATTTGGTATGGAAATCTTTTGAATTGGAAAAGATGTCCAATCTTTTCACACAGTCTGTGTCAGTAGTGTTGTGTGCCTCTGGTGTAATTCATAGACACTTTGCAGGCAGTCAGTGGTTTGCTGTGAGCTCGGTGCCAGGCAGATAACATGAAGCCTCAACAATCTCTCACATGTCAGACTTTATCCACAGCTCTGCATCAATCTATTTCCTTTCCCCTCTCTGTACACACACATGCCCAGCAATCACAAATGAATCATTTTATAAATTTAATCACTTAGTCTCTGTTCTTTGCCTCTCTGAAGATCGGAGGCCTTGATCTTCAAATGTGGTAAACATACATACATGATCAACCCAACAACGTGTTAGGTATAATCTGGAAGAGTCCAAATGTTTTAACACCATCATAAAATATGATATGTAGAGGGTCGAGAATCTGAACAGTATGTCAACGGGCAAGCTTCAAGTCTTGGCTCTAAGGTCCAGAGTCAAGTCCAAGTCTTAAACTGTTTCGAGTCCTAAAAAAGTCATTATGAGTCCTCAAACTTAATGTCATTAGCTAAATTTGTCAAATTAAAAGATTAACAGTATAGTACATTTGCAGAAATAACAAATGCTTCTTAAGAATTGTATTCATTCGTTTCCAAAATCGGAAAATATTTTGAAGCAAAATGATCAAGTGAGATTCAATAGTATTTATCAAATCTGAATGTAGTCTTGAATGTCTTATCGAATCCAATTGTCCTTAACTTTTAACATTTGTAACAAAAGTTAAAACTAAACAAAGAGTAAATTTAGATCCATATCTTTTTGTTGACTAAGAAGGTGGAAACAGTTTAGAGTTGCAGCATAATCTTTGGTCACACCACAAATAAAACCTAAAAATAAACTGAGCAGAAGAAGATCTGAAACAACAATTAAATATGTATCAGACGCAATTACCGAAATGTTGATACGATTAAAAGTTTAACTGGGAGGATCTGACAAATGAACTTGACGCAGCCAGAACTAGTCACTAGAGAGGACTCACCACTTTGTTGTACTTGTTGAACCCACTTGTGATATAAGAGTGATGTGTTAAGACTTTGCAATAAGGTACACGAAACTGAGCGTAGTTACTAAGAAACGAGTGAGGACTGATTAAGGAACAACCTGATTGTTGATGGGTTGTCAATATAACAAATAGTTCCTTAATGACTCCAGGACAATAAAGCAGATAATGTTGAGTTACTGGAGAACAGACTGGGAGATCTCTATATGCTTTATTAACCCTTTCATGCATAGTGGGTACTACAGTGGTCAGCTTTTCAAAAGCCATTTTCTTGTATATGCATGGGTTTTGATGGTATAGTTGCACATTAACCACCACAGGTGACACCGGTATTTCATCCCATACACTGTGACCCACTGGCCACTGTAAGTGCATCATAAATTTCTTGAAAAACAAGATGGCCGACAGACAGCCAGAAATGCTGAGCAGCTCAAAAATATCTTGGAAATCCTTTTACAGAAGGAGAGCCTGGGAGGTAAATGAAATTTGGTAACCTCAAGTAACAACAAAGGAGTAATATAATTGTTCAAAATTCCAAGTATTGGTTTTATGTTGGGAGGAAATTACAGTTAACCATCTGTCCACTCAATTGGACATCATGCATTGCTGGCTATATTTCAACTACAGTTCATAGTATTACTGTGACTTTGTTGTTCTTGGAAATACTTCATCTGCAGTAACTGTTTGGGCGGTAAATAAATTGATATATGTTATTAGAATATAACAATATTTTGTGTGGATTAGTTTCATTATGGGAGTAACAGTTAGTGTCTTAATATTTTTTAGAGCTGAAGTGCAGTGCTTGATAAAAAGGCCTAAAGGATAGTAGAGCAAATACCACCTGAGTCGAGTGAGGAGGATGCTAGTGGCAGTGATGGTGAATGGCTGCCAGAAAAAGCAGGATTAGCAAATGCTACCAGTAGTGACAGGGGAGCTGAGGATGTGCCACCTGAAAAACAGAAAAAAAGCAATAATGTCTGGAAAACCAAAGACAACCAGTCTTGGGGAGACTTGCCTCCTTTTTCAGGAAAGTAGAAAGCGAATGTTGAGGGAAAAGAACCAATACATTTCCTTATGTATCACTTTCCAGAAGATCTGATAAATGAAATAGTGCACAATACAAACATATATGCACTCCAAAAAGGAAAAGAAAATCTGGCTGTGATAGAAGATGAAATTAAGACATTTTTTAGGAATTAATATGGTTATGTCATACCTCAAATACTCATGCCAGTGAAAAGATTTGAGCAGAGTCTGAGGTACATATATTTCATTGATAATTACACAGGGGCCAGGAAATGCTGATAAGCTCTTCAAAATCAGAAAAGTGTTAGATGCACTTAAGAAAACCTTCCCTTCAGCAGTTGAACGTGAAGAATTTCACCTGCCTCTCAAGCAGTACATCCCAAAAAAAACCCAGACCCCGTGGTCTGAAGTGTGGGTGAGAGCTGGGACCTCTGTATACACGTACAGACTTGAGGTGTATCAGGGTTTAGCTGGGACTGGTCAGGTCATTCGACAGACGTAGTCATGCGCCTTTGTAATGACATACAGCAAAAGAATCACAAGTGTGTTTCTTTTGCACCATTCCACTCATTCAGGCATTGCAACAAAGGGGCATCTATGGCAATCGCACATGCAGAATCGACAGGCTCCAAGGAGCACAACTGAAACTGGAGAGTGAAAAGCAACTCAAAAAAAAAATCTGTTGTCAGCAATGGTGAAAACATCACTGTCACACGTTGGTTTGATAGTTCAGCGATCCACATGGCCTCTTCCTGCACTGGCCAGTCCCCACCAGATTTAGCCCAAAGATGGAGCAAGAAAGAAAAAAAATGCTCAATATCCAAAGGCCATTTTCCATGAAGCTATTTAATCAGCATATGGGATGAGTAGAGCTCATGGGCCAATGTGTCACAATGTATCCCAACAGACGCAAAAACAAACGCTGGTGTGTTATTTCACTTCATGGATGTGCACACTGCGAATGTCTGGCACCTCCTGTCTGGTTTGGAAAAGAAGGATCTTCTGGATTTCAAGGCATCTGTAGCTTGTGCGCTAATAAGTGTACGTTTCATCCAACCACAAGCAAGAGGAAGACCCAATGCCACCCCACCTCCTTTGAAGTGCAGAGCAGTGTCCACAGCACCCCCTGAAATCAGGTTTGGCCCTGGAAACCACTGGCCCCAGCTCACCGAAGCAAAAAATGCAAACAGATGCCATGATGCTGCATGCACATGAAAAATCAAGTACATTTGCATTGAGTGTCTTGTGGCTTTGTGCCCTGGGTACTTTGCCAGTTTTCATAGAAGATAGACCTGGCGAACTGATGTACAAGTCCGCAAAACTGAAGAGACTATATTGCTAAATTATATCTGAGAGTGTTTGGAGAGCCATGGACAATATTTTTCTTTTACTTTTGTAGAAAATGTTCATTGGAAGAAATACAGTTCAACAAGGGGTGGTAGGGAGGGGCTGAGGAATCAAGAGCGAGAATGAGGGAGGGAGGAGGAGGATTAGAAAGAGAGGAGAGGGTTTCAGGAGTCAGGAGTGAGGTTTAACGTTTTTGCATTGCATTGAACAGCATTAGAATATGTTAAAATATGTGATCACATTAGTTTAACAGCATTAAAAATCCAAATTATTTTATAGTTTTCACATCAAAATTTTCACATGAAATTTCAGTCATTGGTTTTCTTTAAATACATATTTCTTCTGTCACCTTCTTTCACCTGATGGGACATGTGAAAAACATTAAAAAAAAATGAGGCTCAAATATTTTTCATGCCACAAGAGGAATAAAAACAGTTAGAAAGAAAACCTGACTCAGGTTGTCATAATTCATGCATCTTTAGGTAATAAGCTATACCATATTCATCTGACAGCTTTGTGGGGCTCTAAAATGCTGGAACCCACAAGTTTATATGGCTGTTAAGATTTGGTTTCAGGATTAGGGTTGGAATTAGGTTCAGGTTAAGGTTAGGGTAAGGGGCTAGGGAATGCATTATTGCAATTAGTTGTCCCCATGGAGACAGTGGAACAAACGTATGTATTTGTGTGTCTGTGTGAGAGAGAGCGAGAAAGAGCGTGTTTATAACAGGCAAACCAGCAGCTTGCCACAGGATGAATATAACACAAGGGAATTGTACACTAAAGGAAATGTGATGTATTCAACAGATAATTGCAGATCAGTGGGCTCTATTAAACAGGTGTTGTAACGTCTGGTGATTTATTTGTGTTAACACTTTGATCAAAGCATCTTAGAAATGCAGACAGAATCTGAAGTGCTATTGTGTCAGTGCTATCTGTGAGACGGCCTTGTCAATAACATTGCAAACTTTCAGCTTCACTGCTGTTGAGTCTGGTAGTGGTGTGTGAATCCTTGAACAAAATGTTATCAAACAAGAGTTTTGTAGCAGCCTTGGCAAATTGAAAAGCAAAAAAGCAAAGCAAACTTAATACTTGAATTGGAATTATATTTCTGCTTTATTAGGATATGGTGGAGCTACAGAGTTTGTGCACATAGCAACAATTGCTACACCACATGCCAAGTTGTTGCTGATATGCACCTCTTTAAAAATCTAACAAAATGCAGGATTTCAGTCCTTCCAGAGGTACCTACGGTGTAGGTTTTACTCAGCTGACAGTCAAATTTTACCCATTGATAGCACCACCATAGATGTATCTTACATAGTCAGGCGTCATGCTTGAATTATATTCCTCAAAGTAAAAAGTGTTTCCGTTCTTTCATTCCCTTTCTGATACAGAGCAGTGGTTTCCAAAGTGGTGTGGCTTGAGGAACGGTTAAGGGTGCCACATGATTTATCACATCATTTTTCATTTATCGTGTGTTTTTACCGACATTTCACCAAATAAAAAAAATTGGCGACATTTAAATTAACTACATATTTAAACAAATCAATTCGGAAAAAATAATAAATATCAAAATCGCCATATTAAAAACAGTTTATTGAAAACTGTTTAATATGCAGTTATGCTGCAACTAGTGGCATGACAACTCTCAGGAGCTCAGCAGTCAGAAAAATAGTGACCGTCAGAGCAAGTGATTGAAAGATTTGACACCATAAACAGAGCTCAAAGAAATAAGAAATGCCCAAACAAAATAAAAGTACCCCCGACTAAAATGTGTTTTAGTTTATGTTACTTTTCCATTACATCCACAGAACGGTGGAGCCGGTTTTGCTTAGAAATAGCATTGATTCTCAGCTAAACCATCCTGGAAAAATAAAGATTTAAAAAGCCTATCTTTTTAATGGAGAAATGAACAATCTCCTCCCTCCTCCCCTCTCTTATCTCCTAATGGTTCATAGTATTAAACCTCATTTGGACTAGATTCATTTCTCTACGGGAGGTCAGGTGATTTTAACAGTACCTGTGTTGGTCAGTGATTTTTCATCCCCTCCAGACCGTGTATGTGGGTAATTTTTCACCCCCCATCCCAGTAATAATTACACCCACAATTATCTACTGTTTTTCAGCAAACTCGTAGTGGAGGCTTTTGGCTTTGTTTTTTGGCTTGGTCCTGCTGAACTTCCATATCTATTGCCAACTATATTCTGTAATTTCCCAATGGTTAAAATGCATGGAACAACGAGTTAGCGTACAGAGCAGCAGAGTGAACGTTTCATTCTCAACCTCTGCCGGCCTGCAATTTTCATCCCACCCAAATGCGGCTTTAGACTAAAGAAAACTTAGTAGATATCCAGTGAAAAACATTCTTAGGACCATGACTACCTTTAAGTCGAGAGTAGTCAATCCGCTCTGCTCAGTGATAAACACACAACACACACGCATAGACACAAGCAGACAGTTACTTAAATACACTCATCCAAATATTGATGAGCGACATACAGACGCTGTGGATTGCAAGTCATTAAGCAAGTACAATACACAGACACACACACACACACAAGATTATATTATCATGTTACTGATGGGATTTAATAAAACTACATTCGAAGGATAATGGATATGATGCAGCCAGTTTGTAAAAAGCAATTTGTTAATTACTGAGTTAAAATTAAACACATCATGTTTGTTGTGCTCTGAGGGATTTTCTTATTACATTGCACTCTGTATATTCTGTTAGGTTACTAACTCAATTTCATGAGTTCGCTCAGTTGAGCAGATGTGTCATCTCTGGGCCAACGCACTGCCAGAGCAAATAACCAACTTTGTTGATGCTTCACTGCTGGTGTTGTAGTTCCCCAAAGACCATGCTGTTTCCCTAACAGCCAAGACTATCTTGGCCTGGACCCCTTTTCCCAAACGTCTCTGTCATATTTATAATTTCGCCCCTAAATAATTCCTTACAATAAAATATTTGTAGCAGCACTTCTTTAGCCATGTATTTTCACTGAGTTGTGGTAAAACAACTTATGATCCAGTTAGCAACTGTCAGATTAGTGTTTGATCTAAAGGCTGCCAAATAGCTGCAGTCTAATAACACTTCTTTTAAGGTAGCAAAAAACCTGGAGCCATTTAAATAAGTGCTAATGAAAAGCAAAGTAATGCAAAGTGCAAAAAGTTTTACCCTCATGCAGAAGTTATGTGGTTGTTAAGACTAAAAGCAGGATCACTTCTACTATTATCACAACTTTTATAGATGAAAGGTTTTTCAAGACAGAAAGCCAAAGTTCCAGGAATTTCTTTACAATGAAATTCAATGTCAAACATTAAACCACTTGGTAACACAAAACACACACACTCGGTAAAGAAAGAACTGTAAAAACAGTAATTAGAAGAAAGTGTGTTAGTGACAGGTAAAGAGAGAGAACAGAAAAAAAAGGAGAGGTAGACAAATGGAAAGTGAGAAAGAGAGACTGATTCATAAAGGAGGTACTCACAAGGTTAAAAGACACACGTGCACCAATCACACTAATGAGGATCCATGTTAACCGAGGCAGATAATTCATCAGGGTTTGAGTTTACTAATCCATTTGGCCTGTTAATTCAATAGCACAGACATTCACGCAGCTGTTTGAATAAGCTATTAATAGAATCCCATTACACACACACACACACACACACACACACACACTCGATTTGTACTTTATTAAAACAACGTGTAAAAATGCCAGGTTTTGTCTTGGTCACATTGCCTCGACTTGAGTCATGCTTGAGTCTAAAATTTGATAAAAGAACCAAATGAACAGAATCTTTTAAAGTTCATTCATATTCAGTTAATCAGTCATTTTCTGCCTGCCTTTGCCATTCTGCCAACTGTCTTTTCAGATCCTGCCACTCCCACCTGCCGTGCGTAACCCTGAGCTTTCTCGATAACCTGATACACCACACCCACCTGCTCATCTGTCTCGCATTTGTTTGTTGCTCGTAAGGCTGTTGCACACACACTAAACCGACTTGACTGTCAGTGGAGCTGATATCATCACAGGCAGGAAGGACCCATACGCAGACACAAAGACAGGACGATGCAGTTAAGTATTTTTAATAGTTGAAATAAAGCTTACAGGCAGACAGGTTTACAGGCACAGGGACAGGCACAGGCACAGGCACAGGCACAGGCACAGGCACAGGCACAGGCACAGGCACAGGCACAGGCACAGGCACAGGCAGTCTACAAAACACATTCAAATCGGCAAACACAACCGAACAAAAACAGATGATCCGACAAGGAGCAGGCGACAAAGGCAGGTTTAAATACTGACTGGGTTGATGAGAAAACTAGGAACAGGTGTGTGGGCAGGCGGGGAAGCTCAGGTGATTGCAGATAAGAAACAGGTGAGCAGGTAGGTGAGGAGACAGGAAAAAAAGTCTGGGGACGTCTGGTGGGCACATGGAAAATAGCAAGTCTTTTAAGAAGCTGGTTAATTAATTCAACACAAGGCTTAATTCTAGGTCTGTAGCTTGGTCAGCTGGTCCAACACATTAGCCCAGAGTGAAATATCTCAAAACCTTGGATGGATTAAAGTGAAATTTAGTACACACAATGGTGGTCCCCAGAAGATGAATTTTAAGTTGTAATTTAGGTCCCCTGACTTTTCATCTAGTGCTATCATCTGGTCAAACTTTAATTTGTCTAATATTTAGACAGACAGATGACCAATTTTTAGCATGCCAAAATGCTAAACATGCTAAACATGGTAAACATTATACCTGCTAAACATCAACATGCTAGCATTATCACTGTGAGCATGTCATAGTAGTTGTACAGTTTCAGAGCAACTAGCATGACTGTAGACTCACTGTTGCTGGATCATATACATGTTTTCATTCACAGCAGCTGTATGACAAATAACAGATCATTTTAAGGACTTTATCCTTTTTTTTAAATTATCATATCATTTAGAAACATTTCAGGTTGTAGCTATTCAGACAATTTATGACATTTTTCCTCTAAGGTATCAGTATAATAAGTTGTGCAATGGCAAATCTTATTTAAGTTTATTTTGCTAACTAAGTTTGCTTCAGACGAATAATGGGAAGAGATCTAATTGCAATTTGGCTATTACTAGTGATTATACACTTGTCGAATGTTTTATAGTCAATGTGTGTCTACAGTTTCACCCAGATGCACTGCATGTGTACCTCTCTGAATGAGGTCAGTTTGGCAAAGTAAAGGCACATTATATCATGAAAACCCAGTATATTATGGTATGTGTATTCCAAAACCAATGTATCATAAATGATACCACATACAAGGCTCCAACTGTGATAGAATTGTAAATTTGCATAGTACATTTTCACTATGTAATCTGTTAAACCCCACTAAGGGATTTCATTAAGTGTAATTTATACTCTATCTTTAATAGTCCACCACTCACCTATTGTACTCTGTCGAGTCTGTTTCACATAGCAGGGATTCAGAAATCTTTCACAGTTCCATCTATAAATGTCATCTCACCCACACCTTTTGCAACCAGGTGGCCTCATATCAGCAAACTCCCACTTCAATGTTTCACGGTTGGCACTGTGCAGTCACTGTTGCAGTCCTGGCCAGGTTAACACTAAACTGGACCCCATGTGATCCACACATATTTATTATAGTTTCGTCTGGCCAAAGAATGTGCTGCCAGTATTCATCAGGCTTCTTTACCTGTTCTTTGGAAAATGTTAATCTTGCAGTTTTGTGCTGTCGTGTCATCTGTAGAAGTTGACTTCATGCAACTCCTTTGCACTGTCTGACCAGTCACTGAAACACAATTTTCCACTGATAATAATATATATAAATAGTTTAAAATATTGGTTGTATTGGTTGCATGGCTCTTCCTGTACCTCCTAACCACTGCTGCAACTGTGTTTTGACTTGTGTTCAGTAGCCTACTGATACTGTTGTACCCTCTCCCATCTATGTGAAGTCTCACAACCTGGTTTCTTACTTGTTTAGACAATTCCTTACCATATGGAGGTAAGGTGGTACAATTTTGAATCATTTGTCATTTCAGTGATATTGCACAGAGGTGTAGTTAATTTTGTTGTATACAGTAGGTCGTGAACTTTGAAGGTACTGTATTGAAGAAGAGTTTGCAGTTCGGAAATACAACTGTAAATCTCAGTATCAACATCCTTGCAGGAGCCCATAAGCCATCAACCAACATCAGCCCTCACAGTAATCAGATGTGTTGCCACTGCACACTCTCCTGTCTTTCCTGATAGTCTGAAAATCCCACATCTAACACGTACAGTATACACTGGAAAATGCCAGTGAAGAATACACTCTCATGGGGGCCAGAAGTGAGGAGGGACAACTCTTATTGAGAGAGAAAAAGAGGTGAAAGTAAAACATTTGGAGAAATGTTGTTAAAATGTTGTTAAAGCTGAGAGAATCCTCTCAGTGTCTTTGCATGGGAATATGGTAACTTCACAGTTGTCACATTTCATATGTTTTCAGAAGCTAAAAACAGTAGATTGCACACACGCACGCAAAACACTCAACTGATGCTGTAACATAAAACAGTTGCATGTGTGCCAACATCATGATATTTATACATAAAATGAAACCTTTAGACTTAAACATGCATGCCAACCTGCTGCAGAACATACATGCTGTTAGATACACACACATACTGTATGTACACAGAGTTCATGCTACACTTCACAATGTTCCAGTGACACAAAGGGACATTTGAGAAGCTACTGGAAGCCATGTTGTCATCACTGATAAATCACTTGAAGCAAAACCTGTATTTACTGTGTGTGTGTGTGTGTGTGTGTGTGTGTGTGTGTGTGTGTGTGTGTGTGTGTGGGAGATGGGGCGGGTTATGGAGGATGAGACGCAAGTACGTGTGATTACTACACATACATGTGTGATTGTTTACTAAAAGTCCCCCATGTGTGTATGTACTGTATGTCATGCAAGAGAGCCAATAAAAAGTCAAAGTTATCCTATTGGCACTTAAGATATTGGCTGATTCCCAACGTCAACTCTAACAGGGAGTTACATGCAAGAAAACATTCCACCTTAAAAGTTGCCGGGAGCTCTACTCAGACAGCTTGTGCTGTATCCCCAACGCCTGCAGGAAATGAAAGCTTGCTTCGCTCCGTTTTCATAGCCTAGACTGTTAGATGAGCTTGACCTCTGCCTGTACTGCAGCTTTTCCCCAGAATGGGTGTTTCGAATGCGGCTTCATTTGCTCATCAAAAGTACATGGATGAAATCATTCGCAACACAAACTAATTGTGGTCAATCGCCTTCATCGCTTAATGCCACGCTAATTACAACCTACTACATCCATGGTATTGTCTAACACTACTTAGCTATTTTTTTGGCGTACTATCTCACAATGAAATGAAATTATTCATAAAATCGGTGTAACATTTCATCTAGTTGTCAGTTATATTTTCCTAAGTTATGTAAACCTGCCGCCATAGGAACAGTGGTTACATAACCTTGAAACGAGCCACAACTTAACCGTGTGCGTGCACACATGCGCATATATCATAGGTGTGCTCCGGTACAAATAGCACTACACCTCTGATTTCAGCAATCCATATGTATGTGTGCACGCATCCTGCGACTGCATGTGCCCACACACGTGTGGCTTCATCTAATTACTCCAACTAAGACAAACCAAGAAAACCAGCTGTTTATCTAGTTAAATAATGTTTTTATGTAGATACACACCCGACAGTCCCCTAATAGTCTAAACGGGGAAACTGAAAACATTGCATTATGTGTAGTTCATTCCTTGTAAGAAGTCGTTAAAAACACAGGCTTGTACCTTTGTTTTCTTTCCTTTTTCAGATTTTTTGTAGCTTGAATTCCTTTAATGTCATGATTCATTAGGAAGTTGGTTGGACTGGCTCAAGCCCTACAACGCTTAAAATAAATTGAAAAAAACAAATCAACTAACACATAAAGCAGATGCCTTACTAATGTTGTATACTTCTCTGCAACTTGAGAGCATTTTTGCATCAACCGAAAGGTTTTTTTTAAATACGCTGACGAGTCCTGCACAACGATATGTGAATATATATATTCATATATAATATATTATAAAAATGTGTGTGTGTGTGTGTGTGTGTGTGTGTGTGAGAGAGAGAGGGAGAGAGAGTGATAGAGAGAGATGTACTGGTATAATTGTATGCTTCTTGCCTTTTTGCTGAATTCAGATCAATGAAGGGTCATCATCAGCGGGTCTGTGCAGAATCAGCACATTCAGCATCTTTGGCGTACTTGTTGCAACTTGTAGTGAGGAACAACTATTAATTATTCAGACATCTGGAAGACACTGGAGCATTAGATCTGGGGGATGAGCTGCACCTTATCTGCCTTCACTTTGTCATGTTGCCCAGGCTGAACTGGCATCTGCATGTGCATCCACACATGTCTTGTACGAATACTGTATTATACATGTCAATAAAGGGCTATAGGTTTACAGGAGCAAGTTATAAATTAAGTTTGTAAATGAAATAACTGAAGGTGTCAACTTAAGTCAAGCCTTCTGAACAGCTTGAGGAGGAGCTTTATATCAGTGCGATAAACACATTCGGAAAGCTGAAACCTGATGGTACCAGGACATCTAGAAAGGGCCTGTTTCACAAAGCAAGATTAGTATGTTAGGAGACCATTACCCCAGCTTTTTGTTTCAGAGTTAGCCTGGAGATAATTGCAGTCCCTGCAGCTTCCCCAGGTTTACAGCGAGTCTTTGAAAGAAAAAAATTTGAAAAAAAAAAAAAAATCAAATTGATCCAAAATCAAATTGATCCAAACCTCACAAGTGAGGATGTCCATATCTCATCTGAGGTGTGGATAAGGTATGGACATCTGGATGATATAATAGGCTACATAGGTTGTATAATACATGTTAAAAATCTTATGGACAACATGGACCGAAAGTTTTTTTTTTTTTTTGCAGTGTGGACCACATCAGGGATTATGTGATTACTCTTTCACAATGTAGTCAAGTGTGTTTCAACAACACAACAAAGTTCTGTATTTCGATAAACAGTTGCTTTTGGAAAGTGAGGTCACGTGTTGAATGCAGTGACAATAATTTGAAAACTTTGAAACCATGATGATGACTCAGGTTAAGGTATTTTAATTAATCATTTTCACTGCTTTTACCTGTAGGAATTTGAATTGAAATTATGTGTAGCCAGTCCCTTTAAAGTATAGTATTTGCATTTTCTTTCTGAGATGAATATTTTATTTATTATATATGGACATTAATGCTGAAAAGGGTTTGAATAATCCTTTATCTAACAGTATGCTACCTGGATAGATTAAAAAAAATCCCTCTCACTTAGCCCACTTGACGGAGATGATGATAATCATCCCCATTCTGCATATAGCATGATGGAAAAATCTAACCAGACAAATATAATGGGCATTTTCTATGGATGAAAGATGCTTGACAGACCTTTCAAATCGCCAACATTATCATTGTCAGTCTACTACTTTACCCAGTAAGCTATCATAACCTGATGGCGACATCTGTCATAATTTGCATCCTATAACAGAGAGGAGTGCCTGAATGGATTAAAAAAGATAAACGAAAATTCAACTACGCAAATGACAATACAGCTATCACAAAAAACAATAATAGACTAATATTATTATCTTATAATTATTTATAATTATATTATAATCCTAGTTTCATTGATTGAATGCCTGGAAAAATAGACATGACAAAATCAATTTACAGACAGTTATAATGGTTTTGAAAGGGGATATACATGTTTGAAATAAAATGTGGAATGTGCTATGGAAAAAAGAAGAGAGATGAATAACATATATAGGTGAAGAGTGCAAAAATTAGATGACACGTGCAACCAACAATTAAGTTGAAAAAACCAGCTGGATGACATATGTGAAAATGAAAAGTGCAATGATTAAATGAGGGATGTGCGACCAGTAAGTCATTAATATAACAGCAGAGATGGAATGTAATGTACAGTGTAGTCCAGTTCGTTAACAGTACAGTTCATCTATATAGCAGAAAAAAACACTTCTGGAAAGAAGCTGTTCCTGTGTCTGCTCGTGGAGGTTTTTATGAGTCTCAGTCCTTGCTGTTTGGCCCTTGTGGAGTGCTCAATGGTGATCAATGGGGGGCAGTTTGCAGCCCATCTTCTCGGCTGAGCGAATGATGCGCTGCAGCCTCTGAATGTCCTGTTTGTTTGCTGCACTGTACCAGACAGTGATGGATGATGTGAGGATGGACTCGATGACAGCAGTGTAGAACTGGATCAACACTGCCTGTGGCAGGTTGATTTTCTTCAGCTGCTTGAGGAAGCAAATCCTCATTTGGGCCTCCTTGGTTATGTAGCTTATGTTGATGTCCCATTTACTATCCCTGGAGATGGTGGTGCCAAGGTACTTAAATGATTTCATGGCTGCAACTGTGGTGCTGTTGATGGTGAGCGTGAAAAATAGTGTAGGTGGTACAGGTCCCGAACGTGGTCCCCAATGAACAGATTATCAGTATCATCATCATTTTCAGCAACAGTTTGCTTTACAAGTCACAATGGCACCCGAATCATGGCTTGGTGGTCCCAAATTGGTTTTTGTTATCCTTTTAAGACAAACAGAAAAAAAACTTATTTGAATATGGATTTTTTATTTAAATCTTAAAATCCCTTTGTTTTTGGGAGCTTCACATAGGCTACTGATACAGTAGGCTAGGTTATCAGGCGCCTGTGTTTGAAACTAAATACTTGCTGCGGACATGCTGCAACAACGGATTAATGCTTAATATATAAGTAATTTATTGCAATTAAACACTCTCCAACCGAAATCAGCACAGAAAAATAACATTTAATGGGTTTTAAAGCAGGAAAATCAGTAAATCAGGATTCATTGATCGATGACTGAATATGGATGATCCTTCAAGTATCTGCTGTCCACAGTTGCTTTATACTGTATGCTGAGGAGTTTCTCCTTCGGTTGATTAAATCCCTGCAGCATCTGAAGGCAGCAGGACTGATATGTTGCTATTATGTCCTCTGAGAAGTGCTGCGCCAGAGCGCAGTGCCACTATGTACGGCTGTCTACTGTGTTTACCTTCATTAAATTGCCTGAATACGACACAAGGCTGTGGTATAACCATACAGACCTCTACACACACAAGACTGGTTGGTTGTAACTCAATATTCTGCCTTTTTATTAAAGAGACGTCCACTTATGAAGGCTCATCAGAGGCTGTTTTCCAACTTTCTATTTAGCAAAGTAACGTCTCATGTTTTACCCTTCAAACACATTGCAGACCAAACACTGTTGTGTAACATTAATTACTCCACCCAGTGATCATGTACGAGGTGAGTTATTGCTAAAATAGTAGTTTATATAAAGAATACAAGTATATAAAAAAATGAAAATAAAGCTACATAAATGACGAAAACAGATAAAACAACAAGAATGAATCATACCAGGCTTTTAGAGAGTTTAGATGAAGCCTAACCATTAACATATAATAGAACTGTACTGTATATTCAAGGCAAAAGTGTCGTCAACTGTCAGGAGATGAAGATCAGGCACAGTAATGTGTAACTGCAAAAAAAGTACACAATCATAGACCCCCTCTGACACTGATTAAAAACACTACATACATGCCCTGATAAAAGATGTAATATGACAATGATGTGATTGTGTTTCCCACAGTTTCCTAACTAGGGTTGATCAATAATATATCACGCGCCCACTGATACACACACAACCATCAGGCTCTTTCCCCTAACAAAAAAGTCCTGTGCTACATTAGGCTTGTTTTCCCTCTCAGCCTCGTTTTATTTTTGTCCGTCTCTACACCTTAGTTTCAACATTTATATTACATTCAATGACCAGAAATGAAGTGGCTGTAATGGCAGGGTATTTTGAGTCAACAATCGCCTTTTCCCCTCAATTATGATATCAACTGATTAAAGGAAAAATACTTTACATGCTGTCATTGAGGGAAATTAATTATTCTCTCTTCATCATGCTTTTCCCACCTTCTGTGATCCCTCCATCCATTCTTTTTATGTTCTTTTGTTTGATTTTGACACAGTTTGACAGATAAATTAAATACTTGACTGTTTTATTAATTTATTTCAAAACTGGCTACCAGCAGTTCCCTAAGGCTGTGTCGACCCACACAGGTTTTTTTCCGGTCCTGCTGTTTGGACCTGTAGTCAGGTTGGAGGTGGGTGAAGCTACACAAACCGACCTGAGAGTATATGCCTAGTCCCGCTACAAAGTGGCACAATGAAAAACCGTCACATTCCTGCAAAATAGGTGACACTCTGTCATGTTCTCTTCATACTGTTTAAACCATAATTAAAAGCAGCCAAGTGGGGAAAAACATTCAACTTTTAACTTTTAACTTTTAATTCAGAGTGGATATCTCCCACTTGGCGACATGCCAACAATTGGATTTAGCTACTTACATTTAGCTAGCAGGGGCACAGTTTGCATTTGGCTGCCCTTGTTAACAGACTGCTACAAATACATAACACAACAAAAGCAGCTAATTGATGCTGTTCATCTGTTGTGGCTGCAAGGTTGGCACTAGGGCTAACTACCTTGGAAGAATGTATGAACACTCCCATGTTGGAATACGTTGGTGTTGTTCTTGTTCTTCCCAGTCTACCGACATTGCGTGAATGCGGCATTAGAGGCTTGGTGACATGGGGGCTACTTACAGAGTTAGTGAACTACTGTAGCTGGTGAGCTAACAGATAAAATGCCAGCAAGCAGGGAACATGATCGCACTAGTCAGTAGCACTAGTTTTCTCTTTACAGGGCTGTACAGAGAAAACGTCTAGTCTGTTGACTCCTGTCCCATAACTCTCTCAAACCATTCGCACAAAAAAAATCTGCAGAATTACTTAGCGCCCACAAGAAAATCCACTGAGCAGCAATTCCTCTAAAATACGCTGCAATATTCTGTAGTTTAAATGCTGATGCTTTTGTTGAATCAAGGGGTGTGGGGCCTTTATTTCTTTTATTTCTTTTTTATTTTTTCAAAACAGTTCATCTGAATATTTCTTCTTCCAGGTCTGAACAATTATCTGCAGCAATAAAGATGTTAAGCTTCAGGAAGAGCAGCAGCAATAACAGCAGGAATCCACCCATCCTTCATTTAGAGCCTCATGGATCAAACTGTGAAAGATTTTCATTCCCTGACACAAAATCTATTTACTGCATAATATACGGCTACAGTTCTCATAAAATAAATGTTCTTTACATTCTCTTTGAATAGTTGTATTTTTAGGCAAAAAATAACATCTGATGTTATCATATAAGGTTTCATGTATTATAAAATACACATTGTGCTTTTAATTATTAAAGGCTCCGGGAACTGTATCTCTGTCTCAGTCACGAGGGATGGTAAGGATTGGGAAATCAACCTCCACGTAGGGTTGGCAGACGGCACCTGTTGGGATCTGACTACATTTCCCAGCATACTGAGGATTATCCTTAGAAATGCTTGAGGAAGGTGTTAGGCAAAGGGATGTCTGGGCTGATCTGCTTGGACCATTACGACATTCTTGTGGTTAAGAAGAATTTGTTTTTACTGTTTCTTTTTTCTAGGTTTTATTTCAGTATTGAAGATTATTAAAATTGCACTCTAACCAATAGTTTCTTTGGTTAGTATTATTGGTTGAACAGAATAGAACAGTATTATTACCAAATTCATTTGTTCATCCATTACGTCTCCTTATATGCATAGGTGTGTGATGTATGTATTTGAGTATCTTGTTATACAAATGTGTGTTGCTATTAGTGTGTCAGTGTTACAGTAATTGCAGACACACAGAAATAAATGTTTTTTTATCATGATCACTGTAGTTACAAATGTACCGTGATAGATGTGGCAGTGTGTGCTGTCTGCATTTGTGCATTTGTGTATTCATTAGTTCACTCTCTCTCTCTCACACACACACACACACACACACACACACACACACACACACACACACACACACACACACACACACACACACACACACACACTCTGTACACAGCCATTTGTCATTATAATGAACTAGAGAGTCAGAGGGTTTATCTGTCTGTTGCAGTGTTAACATTACTAAACACAAAGATACCCAAAACACACATACATAGCACAAACACCTTTCGCATATACACCTAGTGATGATGTCATCAGAGCCAGGAAGAGATGGAGAAAGAAAAGTAGGAGAGAGAGAAAGAGCTGATTAACTGAAGCACACTGACTAAGGAATCACAAAAGCACGCACACCCAAATTGCACTGTGTGTTCAGTAAGGACTTCAGCATGTATGTTGCTGCTCATGTTTCTGTGCCGTTTCAGATTGACACACCAGCATTTGTACACAACAGCACCAAGTCATTGTATGTCTTTAAATGTAATGTGCTTCCAGTTGTTGATTTCATCAGGTGTTTTAAACAAAGTAAAAGTTTGAAACTCGATTCTAGATGTAAAGTTGATTTTTAGGCAGTATACAGTATGATTCTGTTTCTTTCTGACATTTTGTGCATCATACTGAATTTTCTCACATGCGAAATAAAAGCTAAGATATCAAATCTAAATACCAGGCTACAGTAAATTGTTTGAGATGGTCTTTTTGCAGAGCAGGACAGGTTGAATTGTTTTCTGCGCTGCTTTTAACGCAGGCCAAAGCATGAGTCAGCAAAATTATAAGAGTCTGATTGATTTATACAACTGCATCCTTATAGAGTTATAATCTTCTGCTAGACCCAATAGATCTCTATTCTCCTTTGTTGTAATTGGGGAGTTTGCAACCTTGATTTATGATCAACCAAATATTCCCTGTCTATCGTAAAGTAACACAACACAACACTGCCATGCAAATACAGAGAGAATATGGAAATGCACAGACACATATTGTAAACATCAAACTCAATACATACATCTGCTGCACACATACACTGTCATACTCAAGAATCAGAATTTTGTTCAAAGTTGAGCTCACCTGATGAGTCGCCTAAGCAATTAGTCAATTGACAGGATTGAGCAACAATTATTTTAATAGTCCAGCAATTCTTTCAATATTTTTTTAAGCAGAAAGGCCACATATTTGCTGGTTCTAACTTCTGTTTGGCGAAGATTTGCTTCACAAATTGGATTTATGCGCTCATGTGTTAGTTAATTGAACATCTCTAGGTTCTGAATAGTCAGTCAGACGAAAGACCAAAAAAAGTTTGGGAAATTGTGACTGGCATTTCTACTGTAATTATTTTCTGGCATTTTATACATGAAATGAATCAATAGTTAAAACAATTGCTAGCTGTAGCCTTAGTTCACAGAGAACAAGACAATATAATGATGTCAGAGAGAAGATTTTTGGTAAGAAATCATTATATACTGTATATTCAGAGTTTTGACTTGAAGCTAGAAAATGTGCTCAGTAGAGTGCAGACCTCCGCTAAGGCCAATGTCAAACAACATAAACCAAACATCAGAGGAAAAAAATTCAAATTCATAGTAAATGATCTGTATCCCCAAAATTAAATGGCTTCTTCCATGTCCTGTGCCCCATCCCTCCACCAAGTTTGGTGCAAATCAGTTCAGTAATCTTTTTGTAATCCTGCTGACAAACAAACAAACCAACAAACAAACAGACATGGGTGATCACACAATCTCCTATAAGAAGAGATGTTCATTTATTATTCTGCTGTTATAGCAAACATTAAAAAGAGACAGCTAACGCTAGCTAGACACCCATCTTTCAATAGAGACCTAAAGTGAAACCAGAAATTATGGATTTTGTTCCAGAGATAAGAAAACTTCAAAAATCCCATTTACATTTGTAAGTAGGCCTACAGTAATAACTAAAAATCCAACCCAACAGTCTGTTGTGTTGCTCGCTTCATATGTTTAGATACGGAAAAAAAAGGCCTATCATTTTTTGGCGACCTTGAAAGAACACCTTTTCCCATAAACCGTAGACTTTCATCGGCTAAATGTCACTGCTCAGCCAGTCCATGAAGCAGAAAGGAGAAGACTGAAAACTGTAGATGTTTTTATAAACCAGAGATGACAAAGAGACTTCACAAACACAACACTGAACGTATAGATTCCTCCCAAAATGTTGAATGTGCTAAAGAGACAGGCAGCTTCAATTATTAATGGGACATAACCGTTGCTTGCTGAAATGCGAAAAACACTCAACAACACTCAAACAATCAATCATAGGAAATGCCCATCCAGAAGCTTAAAGTTTAGACACTTTTGCCATGAATGTCCAAAAACCATTTTTTCCTCCTTCGAAAAATGGAAAAGTATTCACAATAGACCCAGTATCGTCACCGTTTGTACTTCCTTTACAAAAAAAGTGAGAATTCATATTTCAGTTCCACTTTAAGGGAAGGAAGAAATTAGACTGGAAAAGTAAGAGGTAAAAGTGATAAAAGAGGTGTAAAACAGCAGCAGTAGGAGAATGAGCAGGGATCGAGGACGAGAGCGATAGTAATCGAAGACGGGAAGAATGATGAGAAAGACTGTAACTGAAGACCTGAGGATTGAATCTGTCAGTCAGTTTCCTAATGCCTCCACTGCAGTGGTTCACTGAGGGAAAAACGGTACGACTGACAGCAATTAGCCAACTCATTTCACAGAACTGATACTTTGCATAAGCATCAGAAGAGGAGGTACAGAGCAATGGAGGAAATGTTCCTCATTACTCAGCTATCCTCAGGGTATATTCCCCTTTGTTGTCACTAACGCTTTAATCAGTTAAACACTCATATTTAATTTGAGATTGGAATACTTCAATGTTTTATCATCTTCTTCTGGTTCAAGAGAAGTTCAGTGTTTTTTTATATGTATGTGTGTTTTGGTCTGGATAAACATGTCTGTGTGTTTGTTTTACTTTTTGCATATGTGTGTGTGCACTATACTATTGGATGTGAATGCCAGAAGGGACTGAAGGGACTTGTAAGTCATCAAAACAACTCATTCAAACAATGATGCCTCACAATGGCACTCTTGTAACCTTCTTACTATATATGTCAAATTATTACCCACCATGCAAAACACAGAAACACATATACACAAAGACACAAATTAAGTTTTATCTCCTCTGTGTGTGTTTTCATCTGGAGTTTGTTTTATCCATGTGTTTAGTTGTTTGAACTTGAATTTAAAATCTTAAAGGACAGAGGCTGCAAATTAGCTTCATCTAGATGCCCCACTACATGTTAGATCTGTTGCATCGCATGTAACAATGTTAAAAACACTAATATTCATGTCATTTAGAACAAAACTTTCAATGTGGTTTCAGTGTAAGATTTCCGATGCAGATAAATTGTGTCAGCCATGAATTAGAAAGCATCCCAAATCTCAGTAAACCTACTACGCTCCTGTAAAGTATGCAAGTCCAGAAGCAGCAAAAGTCACTAATATGTTATCTAGTTAAAAGTACAACTGAATAATTATGTAATATAATATATGAATGGTTAAAAACTACTTTTCTGTCTTTGTTTCCATGGCTTTTAAGAATAGCAAAAGTAAGGAACAACCATGAGACAGGAGTGTTAAAAGCTTCTTTAATCCGTAATTTTCTATTAAGAATTGGTCACACGACTTTTTGTACGTCAGAGGGGTTGCTCGTAGTGATGGACTCACATTATTACTTGACTCTGCCATCTCCCTTAGCTCTACATAAGGTTTCATTGCCTGTCAGAGCTCATTGTTTTTGGTTTTACGGCCCACAACTTTAGTGTTTGGTTCAGTCTCACTGCTCTCATCAAGCAGTTGTTTTCAGAAAAAGCTCCATAATCCATAGTACACTACCCTGCACCATGATTTTTCTCAGGAATTGGTAAAGACCAAAACAGAACTAAAAGGAGAATTAGTGCCCGACTAAAAGTAGCTACATTTGCCAGGTAGCCAGAAACAACTCCAAATGAAAGCCAGTGTTGTTCTGTGTCTGCTGGTTGTGTTTATTTTCTAACAAGTTTGCTGTATCACCTTTAAAGAGTAACCTTACACCAGGCTGAAAAGCAGTGTTTTGCTCTCCTCTCTGGTTGAAAGTTTCACCTCTGACCAAACCTTGTGCACTGATAGGTGTGTTTGGTTGATGTCAGAAGTCTGTACTGTTGAACCTGTAACTACACCCCACCAGTGATGTGAAGTTGTGTCCTGAAGTATGAAGTATACCTGTACATCACTGCAGGAAGGAGAAAAGTTGAAGTAGTGGAGGTCAACAAACATCTGATTTTCATGGGCTGTCAAGCTACTCTTTAAGGTTACAATTTGTCAGTGTTGTGTTTACAGCTTGTCGTGCTGTCCCAAACGGTCTGCAAATTCATTATTGATAAGAGTAGAGCAAAACAAAACTATGCGACACCATCCACATTCAGTGATAACTGAATGTGATATAGAGGTGAAGCCTCTCTCACTTAGAAGATTCCATCAGATAGTACAACATTCATCACATCTTCTGTAAGTGAGATCCCAGCATGAAGTTGCTGACAGTAAAATACAGTGTCTCTCGGAAAAATATAAAAGTGGATTTGTTTACCAAACCATCTTCTAAAGCATACAGTGCTTAGTGCCCAAGAGTACTGAAGTGGGCATGTTACTCTGGAACACAGATTATGAAATGACTTATCCAGGTCTTCCTCCTTTTCCCTCCATTTTAAATACAATTTTAAATACAGAATTTAGAACATCTTCAGAAATAAATGCAAATTAACCAATTCTGTATAATCAGAATATTTAATAAAATGTCCAAAGTTAATCCTTTTGATGAATTTAGATGAGTTCCTGAAACAAAATAAAAAAATTTAAAAAAAAAGACTAACCTTTGCTTTTTTTTAGTGTGCACATGATCTGAATTAACCAATGAATGATGGTCATACTGCATACAAAGGGGCTGATTGTTTCCAGTTACTTTTCCACAATGGCCAAGACAAGAGAGCTGTCTGAGAGCAAAGATATGCTATTATCAAAAAACATAATTCCAAACGCTACAAGGCAATCGACAAAGATCTTGAAATCCCTGTTTCAACAGTTAGTTACGTCATCAAGAAGTTTCACAGTCATAAAACTGTAAAGATGCTTCCAGGACATGATGCTAAGAAGAAACTCAATGAGAGAGGTCTGCGAAGGTTAATGCAGATTTTGGAAAAAACACTGAAAAAAATCAAAGAGCTTCAGGCTGACATGAAGCAATCTGGAGTGGAAGGCCAAGGCCAAGGAGGACAACACTGTTGAAAGAAAGGCGCAAAAAGGCAAGACTAATGTTTGCAAAAACTTTTATAGATACAAGCCACAGTCTTTCTGGGATAATGCTCTCTGGACAGATGAAACCACAGTTGAGCTCTTTGGGAATGCAGTGCATCAGTTTGTTTATAGGCAACAAAATGAAGCCCATAAGGAACAGAACACCCTACCATCAGTAAAATATGGTGGAGGTTCTATCATGCTATGGGGCTGCTTTGCTGTCTGTAGCTCTGGAAGTATCAAAGGAATGATGAAATCAGAAGATTACCAGGGCATTTGGAGCGAAATGTGTTACCCAGTGTAAGAAAACCAGGTTTGAGGCAAGGGTCTTGGGTCTTTCAGCAGGAGAACGGCACAAATCACACATCCAGCAGCACAAAAGAACGGTTGAAAAGGAAAACATGGACTGTTTTAAACTGGCCAGCAATGAGTCCTGACCTAAATCCCATTGAAAACCTTTGGAGAAATCTGAAAATCTGCCATTGCAATAAGGACTACTGCAAACTTAAAAGAGCCTGAACACATAGCAATGGAAGAGTCGCAGAAACTACCAGCAGACAGTTGCAAAAGGTTCTAGATTGCTACAAGAAACATTTAGAGGCTGCCATTGTTGCCAAAGGTTCTGCAACCAAATACTAGTAAAGGGTGCCAATGATTGTGCTTTTTGTTTGTATTATTTTACTGTTATGCAAGTTTGTTGTTATTTTGATTATACAAACTTGGTTAATTTGCATTTATTTCTAAGAATATCCTAAATGCTACGCTTAAAATTCAGGGATACCAATAATTTCAACCAGGACTGTACATGTTTTGAATAAACCTGTGAACTTACTGTACCATTAGTAACAAAGCTCATGTGCTTACTAACTCACAGCAAGCTCACTAGTCAGAAAGCTTTTTCCCCGTTCACTAACTATTTGTTCAGTAAAATGATGTACAGTTCTGAGAACAAAATGCCAGGGGTAGAACAGCCCAGTGAAGAGAAAACTTATCACGGCTAACTAGCGCTAGCATGTTCCCAGACTGTTACCCTCTTAACTGTCAGTTACTGTAGTTTACTAACTAAATCTGGAAGTAGTCTATGTGTCACCAAACCTTTAGCACCACTTAGAGAGTCAAAGTCATTACATCACATCTGGGCTATAGGTTCTGTTTATTCCATAGGCTATTCTAAAACATTCAACATCCACTACAGCTTTTGCCATATTGAAAGCTATGCAATTTATAACAAATTTAAATTATTACTTTTTGAACACAGAAAAAATTATTTCTCAAAAAAAATTGATGAAAGAAAAATTCTTGGTGCGTTAACAACCGAACCATCAAGTTTGCAAACTCACAGTAATCTATGTCACCTAGCTTCTTCGGTAAGACGAGTGGATGAATTTCACAGTGTCACTTTCTGGTGTGACTGTACCTTAATACCTGTACAAAAACAACCAAAAAACAACCTAACAAAGAAATGTGTATCTACAGGCCAAAGCCAGGTTGATTAGGTCAGAATCATTTTTAACATTCTAAAAACAACAAAGTGAACTCTGGCTGCTGAATATGTTCAAGGAAATGTTTCACAGCAGACATTTTGACTTGTCATACTGTAGGAGGAAAAGCACAGTTCTTGCTAATACCAATAGTTAATATGGCTCAGTGCCATATTAACATATTGGAATGTCACGGGGAGCCATTATGCACAATACCAATCATTAATATCTACATGTGTGCCTTTCTGCTATAACTTTATGTGTATGTATATATATATATATATATATATATATATATAAACTGTCTACTGAAATAGCGCTCCTTAACACACAGTTAAGGTTATGCAAGAGTTGGGTTAAATCAAACAATGATGATTCAAATGGGAAACAAACAGCAGTCTCGTGTCAAAGTCCTGTGGATGGATGGGTCCACAAAAAGACCCATCCATCCACCCCAACTTCCTCCCGATGCAGACTTTGTTGCTCTTTATACTGCGTCTACTGACATTCTCCTTTTTTTACACAGGAGGACAGTCTCAATGTTTGATATAAAGTTACATTTCAGTTTTACCTTCCCTTGCGTGAGGGTTTCTGAGTCAGAATATGCCAGGGTCCCTACAGTAAATGTGTATTTTTCCATCTGCAAACAATAGTGTAAGCCAGTTACGTTAACATATACATTTATATACTGAGGAATTCAGTATGGGATTGGAGATCCAAAAAGCATTACCTTGTAGCTTACCAGCCATGAGCATAAAGTGGCCATCTACAAGATTACTCAGTAAATTCAGAGCAATTAGTAATGTCAAGCCACTTGTAAATGCTATAAAGTGTGCTGGCTAGCTTTTGAATCGAAGCAGTGGGTCAATGTACCTTAGGGTTATGAAGTAGTTGGTGTAATTTGTCATATTTTCTAGCTTTTTACACTGTTGCCACTTTTGTGAATGTGAACCATGACAGTTCTTTTGCAGTTGGAATATGTGTCCTTGGTTAAAAAAAATATTTAAAAGCTTGAACAGGATATGAGTTAAACCACTACTGTATGGTACTGTATGAAAGGCTCATTCTGTGTGGCTCTAAATTCAGTGCTATGCACTAAGTTTAAAATCGTCATGAGTGACACATTCTAAACACTCTAAATACACACCCGAAAGTTACCCTCGGAGGGAATCGGTAGTTTTTGGGTTTTTTTCCAAACATTCCACTGCATTTGTACAAAAAAAAAAAAAAATGGGTTTTAAATTTTCATCCCAGAGGCACAGCAACACCAAGCTGTCAGATATTGGCAGTGCCTTTAACACTGTCATGGTTTTATTATCTGTGGTTAAACAATGAACATTTTGATGATGTAAGTGGGTGAGGGTTTCATCGGTCCCAGCTGCTGTACACTGTAATGAAAAATTAACTTTCTAAACACACAAATACACAAAACCTTTTCTTGCCATCCTTATAAGGACAATTCAGTTCCTAGATGCAATGTGATATAAAGGAGAACATACGTCAAGTATCATCCAATGTTCTGCAACCTTTAAGCAGCTTTAATGGGACTCACATCATTAAGTCCAATTTGTTCTAAAGGCAGAGAGAAAAGGGACATTCATACAATAGATGATAAGACTACTCTCTAGGATTTAATAATTAACAACTATGTAGGTGCATTAGGGAGGATAATTTTTAGATGATATCAGATGTTTTTGTGTATCTATAGTGTGTGTGTGTGTGTGTGTGTGTGTGTGTGTGTGTGTGTGTGTGTGTGTGTGTGTGTGTGTGTGTGTGTGTGTGTGTGTGTGTGTGTGTGTGTGTGTGAGATGAAAGAGCACACGCACAACCACAGATTTTCTCTTGCAAATGTATTTTGGCACAATTTGGAGTAAATTATGCAGTCCATAGAGCTGCCTTGTCATTTTAGTAGCTCTCTCAATTAACCATGTCGTTAACGCAGATTACCTTCAGGGTAGTATAACACAAAAGTCACTTTTATGTTTGTTGTATTAAACACACAGCGTCAGTAGCTCTTTGACTGTTAATGGTGGATTCCATCTTGTTAAAGTTCCCATAATCCACTGACACAGGTAATTTCATTTATGTTGCCTAAGTAGACCTCTACTCAAGACTCAGTGGGCATGCACTGAGTGTGCTTGTTAGTTTGCACCTGTTGGTGCAGAACAATTTGTTATCAGTGTTATTGGTTCATACATTTAATCATCAAGTAATTTCCTTCATAACTCCATCTAATTTTAACCTGACTAGAGGTCTAATTAGCTGAAATTGTAGCTGGGCAGTGCCTGTAATTGTCAGTTATTACATGGCTAACTGCACACTTAAGTCTTCCCTTCTACATTGAAAAATATGATATACACTCACTGAGTAATTTATTAGGAACACCATACAAATACTGCATAGAACCTCACTTTGCTCTCAAAATAGTCTCAGTTCTTCGTGACCTGGATTCCACAAGGTGTTGGAAAAATTCCTTTGAGATTCTGGTCCATGTTGACATGATTGCACCACATCATATCTGCAGATTTGTCAGCTGCACATTTGTGCTGCCAATCTCTCGTTCTAACAAATCCCAAAGATGTTTTAATCTGATCCAGATCTGGAGACTGGGGAGGGTGCTGAAGTCCACTGAACTCACTGTCATCTTCAAGAAACCAGTTTGAGTTGTCTTTTGCCATTAGAAGATGGGAAATTGTGGACATAAAGGGATGCACATGGTCAGCAACAATACTCAATACTTGAAGCATCCAAACCCTGATTTATTGGTTCTAAGGGGCCCAGAGTGTGGCAAGAAAACATTCCCTACACCATTATACCACCACCACCAGCCTGGACTGTTAACACAGGGCAGGTTGGGTCCATGGATTCATGCTATTGGCACCAAATTCTGACCCTAACATGTCCTGTAAATGCATGACTTTTTGCAGATGTAGAGGTGTTCCTAATAAAGTGTTCATTGAGTGCATGAGACACTACACTGTACAGCATCTTGGTTATTCTGAATCAAACACCTCAGTGACACTTCATAAGGTACAATATCAATTCTCAACGCTCCAACACTACAAGAGCAACGGAAAACTTTAAATGGTTTGTGAAGCTGGAGCCGGCAGCAAGTTATCTTAGCATACCATAAAGACTGGCAACAAGGGGAAACAGCCAGCCCAACTATGTCCAAAAGTAACAAAATCCACCTACCAACAAAACTAGTCAACATGTTATCTCTTTTGTTTAGGTGGTTTACTAATAGCTGAAACATTATATAGGCCACCACAGACCCATTGTATGAAGCATATCCCATCATACTATACACCTCCAAATGCCCTCAGATCAAAGTCAGATGATCAATCAGCTGGCTCTATCTTGCATGCTCTATCATATCCTGCTAGATGTCTCTCTCATCACTAAAACCACTGTTTGACATGAGGTAAGATGAGAAGGGAGGAGTGGTTGTGGGAAATGAGGTAAGAGGTGACAATGGTGAGTAAAGCAATGATAGACCTCCTTTACACCACACATTAACCTGCACCATAGATGACTGGGGTGTAATTGGTTAGAACAAAAAAGCCATGCAGATATAAATGCACCCAAGCTGCATTGTAGATTCAATAGTACGTTTCCCCAGTCTGATCCCTAAAATTAAAAGTAAACTGCCACCATCAAACATACCGGGCATCAAAATACTTTAATTCCTGCAAAGACTAAGAATCTGTGTCTCAGTTAAGGCAGAGGAGGTGCAATTTCCTGTCATAGCTCTACATTGTGATTTAGGCTGTTATACCAGCTGTGTTTTAACATATAAATCTAGCTTAGTGTAGCTTTAATGTCAATTGTAGATGAGCTCTAGCTCAGTCATATTGTATAAGAGATGCATGTTAGCAGCAGGTGGATAGGAGGCTGGAGAGGAGAGAAAGATGGATGGAGAAACATGATAGATTGATGCAACGGATTCAGGGTAAATGCGAGTGAGTCGAGGAAATGCGAGAGAGGGAGGGAACGAGTGGGAAAGCTGGTGGCTAATGGTGAGAAAACATTTTACTGGCAGGCAGCAGAAAAGTGCAGTCAAGTGTTGGAAGGAAAAGATGGTGAATGAAGAGGACAAGGAGATGTGTGATAAGGGAAGGGAGAATATATGACGATTAAAGATAACAGATATAATTATGGATATTCGACAGATAAGAAGAGACAAAAAAGGGACAGAAGGAAAAAAAGTGAAAGCCAGAAACTGAGTTGAAAAAGATAAGGTGAGAGAAAGAGAGAGATAGAGAGCATGAACAAGAAGAGGGTTGGGCAGAGGAGAAAATGGGAATATCAAGCACTGAAGAAGAAATAGATGAATGAAGAATAAATTTGGAGGAAGAGTGGATGACAGGATGATGCGGTACGAAGGAGGATATAATGGAAGAAAAAAAGAATAAGGAAATATGTGGGGAGATGAGGTGGATTAGACAGTTAAAAAAGTAGAGGTGAAATACTGAGCTGATTTAAAGCTGATGGATCCCATCCATAGCTTCAACACCTACACACTCTTTCACTCGTCTTCCTTCACACACACACACACACACACACACACGTTCTCACGTCACACAAAGGGGACGGAGAAATTAAGTGAAGCAGTTTCTAGCCCACGGAGCCCATTTTATCTTCTATAGAACATCAGTCCACACACAACAGGCCACGGGGAATAAATGTCGGTGAGCAAGTGTGTGTGTGTGTGTGTGTCGTCTTTTTCCATGTCTGCAAGTGTTTATGTAGCACTGTCTGTGCCTAGAGAGAAAGATGACGATAATCCTCCAACTGTATCACCTGTGACACCTGACATAAAATTATGCAGAGTGACAAATAATTGTTAGTTGGAAAGTTGTAAAATGTTTTTAAATCCTTATTTCAATAATGGAGTAAACTAATATTTTAAGTTAGTAAAATGACAGGTATACTGTACAATAAGCCTGGGATTTATATTAGGAGTGTTTCAGTAAATGTACCTTCAGCAATGAAAGTGCAGCCATATATTCACCGGGTGAGTCTCTTTATTCGATGACAGCAGAAAACAGATGTTTGGGTGAATGCTGGCCAGGTGTTAAAATTCCTAAGAACCTGTGTAAAGCTGTGGATAGTGGACTTTACATTTATAAATATACATGGGTAAAGAAAATGTGAAAGAAAATCAGAGTCAGCTCTGTAAAGATGGAAAATCTACTGGCATCACTCTTCATAAAGAGCTCTGATCACCAGCCACATGACTGATGACTCCATATGTGCTGAGAGCCACAGATCAGTGTGTGGGATTGTGAAATTCCAATTCATGGCCAAAGGGGCCAACAGACATGCTAAACGCTCTGTCTTCATTGTGTCGCTGCAGTGCCAAAGGGCCAAAACCTTTCACCCACATAATATATATCTGGACACACAAACACAAGGTAAGCATCTCACCTTTCAAGAGCAACCATTTATTTCAATTACATGTCCAGTTTTTCAATTCATCCTCCCTCTCTCTCACACACACACACACCCGTCAGGTTGCCATATACTGTGGGGCTGGATCTATTGCCCTCTTCCATGTAGTGCTGACTTATATTTAATGGTTCAGTGCTGTGATCTGCTATAGAAAAAAAATGAAACATTTGATTGTGGGCAACATTAATGACTGATAATTAATGATTAAATCTTTATAAAATACAAAGTCTACATTTTTTCTGGAGTTCAGCTTATTACGCATTTGGAATGGGCTATTTTAACATGGCAACCAAAGTAAATTAGGTATTCCCATTGTAAATAAAACAGTACTGTCACTCAAAAGTTGTTTTTTAAAAATTGGCAATAATACTTTTAACCCACAAAACAGTTAAGTTAAATAGTTATAAATTCTTAGAATTAAATCTATTCTTTCTCATTTAAAAAAAACAAAATATTTGAAAAAAAAATAATGCATAAACTTGTCTTTTCAAAAGTTTAATACTTGACCTGCTCCGGGCTCTTCCAGTTGAAAATCTCTGAACTTTTCAGAAAGGCGCTGGTGTCGTCACTGTAGCCGCTTCACAGGCAACCAATCAGATGGGGCAGGAATCGTCACCCAGGTAACCAAGCAAATGGAGAAGCGTGTTCCGCTCTGTCTATCGCGAGCTGTAGAATTTTTGCGGACAGAAACTATCACAACAAAGACAGAAAAGCCCGTTTTTGGGAGCAGATCGGCCAGACACTGAATGTTGCTGGCGAGTGTTGTGCTTTTATCACCGTACTTGATATTAGCTGTGCAGTCAAGCTTCTGTTAATGTTAACATTAAGTTAGCTACCTAGCTAATGTCACACATTGTCAAGATAGTGTCGTCATAGCCCACGCGCAGCACTTTTTTTTTGATGGAGCGCGGGGTTGGCGCGCTCCCCAGCACCCTGCCAGCGCTTTTGCTGCCAGAGAAAAACACTGTAGTCAGTAAAGGCTTAAAAACTTAATCATGTTCGGAGTGTTGAGTGATTGGTTTTTTTTTTGGGGTTTTTTTTTTTTTAGGTTTTTTATTTCTACTTTTAAAATTGATGGAATACAAAAGTAGTAACAGAGTCATTTTTCAAATGTCTATTTGCTGAAGGGTTGTATTTACTTGTTTTTATATTTTAAAAAAAAGGGATGCCCAAACTCTTCCATAAAACTATATCGTTTTACTAATGTCCAGTTGGCATGTTGTACAAAGAGAACAGCAGTGAAAAACACAAGCTGAAAATAAAACACTCAGAGTGGCACAGTACTTGGTGTGCAGAGCTTACATTGCTCACCTCCTTCACTGCGATCTGTCAGTTTGAAGCGATTTTATCCTAAAAAGTCATGTGGTCAAAGGTCAGAAACCTTTGCATCCTGCAGAGACCCAGAGAGAGAGAGGGGGGTGAAGAGAGAGAATAGAGAGGATGGACAGAATGAGGAGAAAAGAAACCTGAGTAACTGAGCAAGTAAGAGAAGAAGAGTTGCAGAGATACTTCCTGTAGAGCTGACCTGCTGATGTTTATCCCTTGGGGATGGTGACTCTGTTTTTCTGTGTTCTCTTTGTACTTCATTCACAAAGACAGAAGGACAGACATGTAGCACTTTGCTGAAAAGATAGTGGCAGCAAAGCATTGTTAAAACACCAGCAATTTTAACCACTGTAATGCAAAAAATGTAAATGTTTCATTTCACAGAAAGCACAAAATGAACAGAGAGCAACATCTCTTAACAACATTAAAACTCACCTCTCATATTGCTTGTCTTCTGGAAAACAATTTTTACAAAAAGCAGCTCTTTTTCTACTCCTTTATTTATGAAAAGACATTCTGTTACAAATTTTTAAACATGCTGAGATTAAAGGATTTATTAACACAGAAGCGTATGGGGATTAAAAATGAACCTTCTAATTATATCAGAGTCCAAAACCTCATTTTCATCACTTCTAACATCCAATCAATTCTTAATTTTTTTAATACAAACTATAGGCACAAAGCTGCAGGATATCCTTGACTTAAGATTAATTAACAAACAAAGGCATTTGTTTATAAAGTTATCTGTGGTTCTTTCATGTGCTTTATTGCGCTGCCAACATTCTAATTAAACAGTCAGTAATAACCCATACAATAATCAATAAACTATAAACAGTACACAATATGTATACTGTAGAACTCAATAGAAATTTTTAGCACATGCTCCATTGATAGTGGTTTTTAATGGTAGTTTTCATTCACATTTTGACTCATAATTGTTTTACCAACCAACCCATTTAAACTTAACTCTTCAAGACTGGGACTGAAGCACTACATCATCTCACTGATTATAAGTTTTAGTCTGACATGTGCACAATAAAAGTCCAAGAAGAGAGTTATTAAATCTATATTATTTTTGGTCAAAAGTGCTGCATGAAATGCAGATGTTATTGTGCATTGTGTTACAGTAAAATAAGTTGTCCAAAAAGCCTTAGAAAAAAAATATTGGACACTAAATATTAATGTGTGTTATAATACAGTTGCTGCCCAGTGTCACTGTGGACTCTTGCGTCTTCATGGTTGATATTTATGCAACATTTCACTAGTCATAATGTGATGTGAATGTAGAATTACTTATTATATTTCTTGGTATCAGGTGGAAATGTTCTCATATTTATGACTAAGTCTTAAACTGTAGTTTGTATGAAAACTAGAAATCAAGTTTTGCCTTTGTAGATCTAATGCATTTTGGTTTCACACAACTCATTACAAATAAAAGAGAGGTAAGGCATTCATTAGACAGAATTGGTGACCAGTCATCTTACATCATCGGCACCAGAGGGACCCACAGGGAAAAAAAAAAATTCAAATTAATCTTGTGACTGGCAAAAACGTTCTACATTTCAATGCACTTGACGGCTTATATTCTTCTTTTAGTAAACCTTCTCATGCAGGAATAGGTCACAGCACAACACCGCTATTTTAACCAATATTCAATTCAATTTGATTCATGCTGTTCATTAAAGGAATACCAATTTTGCTAAGAATGCGACTGACTTGGGTATCACATCCAAACACCACCACCACCAAGCTACACAACCACCCCATGAATGGCAGGTTCTGTACAGGCCTGAACTAGGTCTGTCTCACTGTGTGGATTTGGCACCCAGTATTTCCCACCCATTAAGTGTCAAAGAATATATATAACTTCTGTAATTATTTGAATCTGGTACACCTCTAATGTAACTGGTGGATTAAAATCATGTAAAATTTATGAAGAGAGGGATAATTCAGCAATGCCAACAAATTGGGATTGCAATCCAATGTATGATGGTAATCCATTGTAATGATGAAACACTGGCTTAACAAGCTAATCAGACCAATGATCTGTCAATCCAACAAGTCCCCAAATCAATTAGACTGCTATATAACAACATCACCTGACTTCTTCCTTTGCTCCTGTCAGAATTGCTTGAGTCCCTATAGGACTCTGTCACTTGAACGTATACATGTCGTTTTGGGGCATTTGCTGAAAAGCTTAATTCTGTCTCACACAAGTTTAGACGTTGCTAAACAATCAAACCTAACCGTGGGTCATAATAAACTACGTGAACACATGGCCTATGGGTTCTTTTTTATGGGATGACAGTCTCTGTCAGAGAATCAAAGAATATGCCCAGGATGTAACAGTATTCATATCTGGAGCTTTTTCTGTCTGATGAAACACCCTGCAACAGTTAAAAAGCTGACGTTTGAACCAGGATATAAAGATGATGTCGAAAAAAACAACATGGGAGCAATTAACAGTTATTAATAACATTTCTGGAAGCTGAAGGCAACAGGTTTATAATTTTAAGGATCTTTAGTTCTCTTAAATAAAAATTAACATCCAGCCAGATACAAATACTGTATACAACAGTGATCTCGACGAAATGGAGAAATTAGAAATGTATTGTATACACTAACTAATAAAAAAATAAAAAAGGTACAATAGACTAAAAAGACTAACATAGTAAATACTTTAAGGCACAGTCTGATTAGTGTACTACGCTGTTCATGCCAGGGCCAGAGTTCAAAGGATATAAAAAAAAAAAATAATTGACAGTTTCTGCCTGAGGCAAATACAGCATGTGGGTGGATTTACACTTTTATTGCTCTAACACTGGAAAGAGCAGTAAAGAAAATTTTTTCTACTCTTACATGTTCTTCATTGAAGGTGCTCAGTAGATGACAGGAGGGAAGAGCCAGGACAAATGTAACACTTTTCAGATAAACGACGAATTTCATTTTTAGAACAAAGGGTCTAAGAATGATGCACACTTGGATGATTTTTCAGACCTATGTAGATCAGTCCATTAACACACTGCATTTCCTTAAATTCCTGATTCAAATCACATTGAGTCATTTACAGTTAAATATAATTTATTTAAAGATGAGGTCAACCAATCACATCCAATCTCACCTTTACATTCATGAGCGCTGCATAACCTTCCTCCTTTTCATCACCACCAACCTAACGCTCAGATTTGTCACCCGTCCACAGGTAAGAAGCCTAACTTATTTTAACTTGTAAGTTATTGTAATATCAACATTCATATTACTATAAATGCAAAAAGTGCTGAGAGTAACCAAACAGCGCTCACTAATAAATCATGATAATTATAACTTATTAACTTAAGTTAATCAGCCAAATGATACACAGAGTGTAAAATACATAGGATATGTTTCCATGAGGAAAACATCAGCCTCTAAAGACAATAAAAGGTCAGGAAAAAAATAGTCTTATTATATATTATATTATTGACATGATGGTTAATGTCAAAAACAACTGAACAGATTGAACAGTGGAAGATTAAAGTACACAAGATTAGCCGTGACAAGGCATAGGATTTTATAGCATTAGAACAGCATAACTGTTAAAAAAAAAAAATGTAACAGTATAAAATTGTAAAAATAGCACATTTCATTTGCTGTATTACTAACAAATTATCTTATTTATTGTCATAGTTATGGCAGATAAAGTACTCTGCGCCCTCATTACATTCCTCATGGGACCAGTGATGACAAGAAACACTGCACCCACATTCCCCCATGGCAAAGATGAGCTGAATGTCTCCCTACACATGAGACATTCCTCATCCTGGGAAAATGTAGGTGCAATATTTAATGAGAGTTGAGCCTTTTCTTTGGACCTTTGGATGACTTCTGGTCCCTTTACCCTTGCTCCTCCACTAAAGCCAACCTTTACGGGAGTGTTGGTGAGGATCGCTGTTGATGTACAACATTCATTATGAGAATAATGGTTGCCAACATTTATTTAAATTTACAGGCAGAGTTATCTTGCTTTTGTATGATTACACTTATGTGCACTGAATTCCACATTGTTTTCCACCATTAAAATCAAAAAATGAGAACGAAAAAGACAAGGCAAAAATCATACTCTACTCACTTCTTTTTGCCTCTTCTCTTGATATCCTTTCTAGGGCCAGCCTTTAGAAAGGAACAAACGACTTCCGGACTGAACTCGTGGAAAAAAGAAGTGGAGTTTACGCAGGTTGTGTCCCCCTGGGTGCCTGGAGTGGGTCCACTTGCAGGCTCCCCTGGGACCTTGAGCAGACCTGAACAGAAAGCTGGCTGGGCAGGGATGGCGGACTCTGAAAAGCTGCCCCTGATTGAACCACTGAGGTGCTCTGCATGGAGCCCTCCCTCAGACAGGCTGTAGCTGGGTTGGTGTCCGAAGGACTTTGGTGCGGGACCATCTACACATGGTACCGGTGAGAGAGCGGGATGGTCTCGGACCAATGCAGGTGAGAGTCGGTCTGCCTAACAATATCTGTGTTTAAGGGTCAGATGCCAGCGCACTCGACACCACTGTCTAGCGAGTGGTGGGGTGCAGTGGGGTGGGAAAGATAGGAGGACTGTGCATGTGACTTGGACTCCAGGAGGAGCAGCACCTTCGACACCAGGGTCACATGGGTGTGTCTGATGAAGTGCGGAAGAAAAGCAACAAGGTCTGCTTTCTCCATACACCCTGAGCCACTGGCAGAACCAGCAGATCCGACAGGACCATCCCTCCTGGAACGAAGTATGGGGAAAACAGTTGCTTTGTACATTCCCAATGAACACAATGGTGACTAATGTCCCCCTCTCCCCAGAGGTAACTGCACCGATCTGGCACTGCCCCTTGGTGGTAATTCATTATTTGGGGACTTGTAAAGTCGTGGTACCTGAAAATGAGTAATGAATTTTGATGAGCTTTGATGAATGTGTGTGGATGTGTGTGTAGTTATGCGAGTATATAGTGTATATAGATTTAATCGTTTCATTATCTGTATGTATATCATGAAATGCAAGGTTTGCATTTTGTTGTTTTTAAATTTTGTACACTGGTGATTTTGTCTAATGTATTTTTAAAACCACTGAATTACTGTAGCGTTTTAGTTTTAATGAAATTTCAACTGTCTCATCCATATTGCAAATGTCCTTCACTTTAAACTTGTAGTGGGCAAGGACTGCCTGCAATTTATTAAAAAAGGGGTCAGATTTGTTTGATTGAAGCTGGTGGAATGGGACAGGCTGGTGGCTTGAAGTCAGGAAAATGGACAGGGAAGGAGGTGAGCCTATCCTTTCCTGCCACCTGGGTTGTATCCCGTGAAGTGGGGTACTTGCAGTTAAAACTTGTAGTTTTAGCACATTAGTTTTTAATGTGAGTGAGTGCTGTAAGTGAGCTGCGTGGTAAATTGATGTGTGAGCAGGCTAACTTGTAGGAAGTTCGATTAATTAGCAATGATTTTTAGATATACACTAATGTTCAAAAGTTTTAGAACGGCTTGATTTTTAACAGTTATTTAAATGTACATAATTCAATGTCAGTGTTTCTGAAATTAAACCATAGAACAATTGGAGATTATAAAAACAAAGCTTCAGAACAAGTTTTTCCCAACACTGTTGTAGAAGTTCCCATGAATGTGTTGCACTTGCATGTTGCTTTGCTTTCACCTTCTGTCCAGTTAATCCCAAACCAGCTCCCTGGGTTTTAAATCTGGAGACTGTGCTGTTCTTCCATCGTCTAGTTCTTTTTTTCTAATGGTTTGGGTCATTATCTTACTGTAGGATTAACCCCTGACCAACCAGTCTGTTTTCCTTGTTACTTGCCTTTATCTCACTATTCTGATAGCAATATACAGTACTACTTCCTGCAGTACAATACTGTCCTAATGATGCATCAGGATGTAGTAACAGTTTGTTCCAACACTGCGTTTGTACAGAGAGGGTTTGTAATTAATCAACATAAGTTAGGGCACCTATAGGAATTGTTTGCATAAACCTTCAAGGCTTCATTTACATCCAATGCTGCAAGAAAGCTGTAAATAAACGAAATTCTTAATCCCTGAAAAAGGCCTATTTTCTATTAAATTTACATGATTTCAGTTATGTTGACCTAAATTTTTTTTTTTTTTTTTTCCCTTAAACACCTTGGGCAGTGTACCGCCAACCTTTGTACCATTGGAGGTTATTCACTGGACTTTTAACTGCTGAAATTTCAATTTAAACTGGAAAAACAGGGGTATTCTAAAACTTTTGAAGGGTGGGTGTATGTATTTAAATGTATATATTTGTATTTATATTTTTACATGTATGAATTTATGAAATGTTGTGAATTTCTGATGTCAGCAATGAATTCATGTGGTGGTGTAGTCTAGCCTACATTTTTTTTTGTTCTGTTTTTTTACTACACTGACCTCCTTGGGACTGTTAATGTATGCCTGTATCCTGTTCTCCTGGTCCACCATGAAGACTTTGTTAGGTCCTGTACCCTGTGGTCTAACTTGCAGAATACTCATCTCTGCTGCCCTCCTGCAGTATATCTATATAAAGCCATGTGCCTTTGCTGCACATCTGCGGTTTCTCCAAGAAACATCAAAAACCCTGTCATAGACCTCAAGATCAACACACACAGTGACCGCATTAGCGGTGGGGTGAAAATTGCTTGTTACTGTAGAGGGACAACGACTGCTGACAGTTAATCCAGACTTGCTTCTTTACTGAAAACCTCTGACATGGCAAACTTCAGGGTGTGTTAAAGTACTAAATCTGTCAAACGATAAGGACTAATACAAATGGAACAGCAGTGGAAGCAACCAAGCAGGCAAAGGTGGTGCTCAGGCACAGGGACATCGTGGGCTGGTTGCAGGAAGGAAGAACTGGTCTTGGGGCCACTACACCAGCTTGGAACGAGGCTATTCTGTCTCAGAGACAAAGGCTCATGATGCAGGTGATACGTCGGTGGGAGGAGGCAGCAAAGTTTTAAAAAATAAAAAATTTAAAAAAAACGTGGCCAGTGGTTCTGGATGAAGAGAAAGGATGCCACCTGGGCCCACAATTGAGTAGCTGGCATCTAGGGGGTGAGCCCAGCATGCTGGAATTCACTTTTGAACCCTCTGGAGGGGTCGTGGGCCTATCGGTGAAACACAGGGACAAGAGGGCGCCCACTTGATAACCCAAAGATACCATCACTCAATTGATGGGGCGGGTAGGGCAGCAGGGTAGTCTAGTAATTGGATGGTTCCTAATTTGATCCCCGGCTCCTCCAGAGTCCATGTCGAAATGGACTTGAGCAAAATGCCGAACCCCTAATCGCTACTGAGCGGTTTGGCACCTTGCACCATGGCAGCCTCCACCACCAGTGTATAAAGACAGTGTGAATGTGTTGTAAAGGGCTTTGAGTAGTCAGGGGTCTAGGAAAGCACTATAAATGCAGTCCATGTACTATTCCATTTACTCCACCATGCCATAGCGTCTACGCAGCATGTCTCACTTGTGCAATTAAGGAATATTAACATCTAGTCCTACACAACAGATCTAACTTGTAAGCTACTTTAGCTAGCTGCTCATAATGCACTAACAGGATGGTAATAGCTAGGAAATACAACAATTAGCAAGCAAACAAGATTATGTTATGTTAAAACAAAATGCTGCTATAAAACACTGAATCATATGAGCAAAAGTAGCAATTAGTTGGTTTTTAGGATATGGACCGTAATTATTACCCTTTTTTGTATAGCTTGTGACTTAATCCTTTGCTAATGCCCACCCCTCTGTTGTTAGCAGCTGCTAGTCCGTCAAGCTGTCGGTGCTATTATGGCACCCACACTGTCACTAACTGCACTCCCTGAAGACATACAATTGAAAATCTAATTTCAGAGAGAGGCAGACAGAAGGGTCAACAGTGTGCATTTGAGGGATATATCTAGGATATCAAGATGACTAAACAGCAAAAACATGTTAAGAAGATAAAGATAGAAAGCCTCCAGATTCCAACGTAAAAGTGAACCACCATATCACCTGGCAATCGAGACAGACTATAAAATTAAGGAGCAAGACTGTTCCTATAAAGGCAGGGTAGGTCTTTATTCACCGTTTAAATCATTAAAAAGCAAAAACAGCATGTGTACAAATTCAAAATACCTTCAGTAGCTAGCATAGCATAGACTTGCAAGTTAATGATTGATGTGCCTTACTCTGCTAATGTTAGCTCCACAGGTCTCTACAGAAGCCAATGGAAACAAAGTACATGTGTGACTGTCGTCAAACTCCAACACCCTGGTTTAGGCACATCTCCTGACAGGAGAGTCATTCAGAGCTGGGATGACAGAAGCTATGGTCTTTCAGAAATAAAGTGCCCTGAGCAAAATTGCTTCACAGGTTGTCAATTCTTCTGTAAAAACAGTGGTGGCACCTGCAATCTCAAAAGTAATCATGAGTGCTACTACCACATTATTGGACAGATGGGGATAAGGGATGTAATAGTTTGACTTTTTTGTGAAGTATAACAATGACTTTCACCTTGAGCACATTCATTTGATGCTGAAATGTGGAAAAACAAAAACAAAACTAGACTGGTTCTTTTTTGAGTATTTCCTACTAGCCCTGTGCACTTAGATCACTGTCACAATAAACAAGACAAATCCATTTCAGTGACCATGGCGCCCTCTGTATTGTTATCCTCTGGTGAATCTGTCGCTGTCTTCCCTGTAATTTCTGTGGAAATGCCTTGTAGATCACACCTGACACTTTAAAAGTGACATGGTGTTTTATATCTATTCAATGATGCGTTACACATCTCATGCCCCAGGTGCAATGTTTAACCATGACTAGCATGAAATCCACAAAACCAGCCTGAAAATTATGAAAATCTGAAATGAGAGTCTATGGAGCACAGGCATATAGTTGTCTGACCCTGGTCGAAGCTGGCCGACGCAACACTATGTTGGCTAGTCTGCATTCAAGAGGCAGAACGTAGTGAACAGTCAATTGTCCAATACATAAAGGTACAGAAACTGGTTAACTCAATTTAATGCAGCCATTATATACATTTTTCTGACAGAAATGATTTTAATATGTCATAGCAAGAAAAGAGGTGTAAGTAAGTTTAAAGATGGCTGCATACCAATTAGGTGTCCCAGTTCCCAGGCCTTGCTACTGTGTATGCTTGCTAACTGCTACATCTCTAAGCATTTTTACTAAACTGAACATGCTTGAAGGTCATTTAAGAGAGATCCCCTACAGATCTACACTGATCGCATACATGGCCTCTCTGGAATCCAGTTGATAGAAATCCATTGTAACAACAGAGAACTTTAATCCCTGTGAGCTGCTTTGTTCCTTCACCAAAACAGAGTTTGGAGTTCCCTGGAGGTCTACTTTAAAATCCAATTTCACACCTACAGCCACAGAGGATCAATGTACAAACCAAATGGCCTCAGCACACAGTGTGCTGTGATGCAGAGAAGATCCACCCAAAAATAAAATTCAAAATTACGTCACTTTTTCTTCAAAAAAAGGTGTAGAACTACTCTCTTTGCCAATTGCATCGTCTTGTTTCTTGTCGTCTTAAACTTGTTCTCTGTCAAGACTGTTCTTATGAACCCAGTAGTTAAATGGGACTAGTGGACTCAAGATTGTTATCCAGGTCTTTCTAGCAAAAGAGAGTACTAGTCTCAACTGGACTGGTTAAATCGAGGTCATAGAAAGTAAACCAATATCAGTTCAATTCCACTTTGGGGTGGATTTCTCTTTTCATAGTCTCAGAGGTCCCAAGAGCTCATCTTGAAACCCAGTTCATCAGCCCTGCAGCAATCACAGTGGTGCAACTAGCTCTGCTGAGACCGAAAATGAAGTCAACACACCATTTCTATGGAAAACACTAAGTGGCTCAGAAGGTAAAGCTTTTTTCTTTTAACTTCTAACTGGCTGTCTTGAAGAGCAATTGCTCATAAGCATTTCTGACAGTATTAATTAGACATGGTGTTATAAACTGAAGGGGTAAAGCATTGCACCAGTCAATCACAGGTATTTTACACTTAAAACAGTGGAAATCCGTGTTTAAAAGTGACAGCAAGTCTACATTCTTACATATGGAAAACAAAGGTTTAATAGCTGAGTTTATAACAACAACAATGAACCTCCAAGTCCAAACTATAAGTGAAAATCAGAAGGGATACTGTGAATTCAGTCTTGTGCTAGGATCCAGACTTATCACAACAAACTGTACTACATATACTGTACGTATTTAAGACTGACAGTTGCAGAGAACACACTAATGTTAAGAATAATGAGAACTTGAGTAGTTTGTTACTCAAAAACTAAATGTCTTGTAGTTGAGGTGTTTTATCTTTGTTTTGTGTGTGTTTAAAAAGGGGTATTATTTTAAGCGCTATCAAACCATAGTGAAATGTATGATGAGTTTGTTCATGTCAAAAGCCTATTGTCCTCAAGTTTTTAGCAGTTTGATATAAAAATAGAACTTTTAGTTATCACAATTCAGATTTGGTGCAACAGGCAGAGCAAGCTTAATTAGTGGCCCTTTTTGTAGAATCAGTGTTGAAGTAAAAGGATTACAGTTCAGTAACATGAAAGCAGTCCAAACAGGTAAATAAACCCCACAGGGTAAAGCAGGAAGCAGGCCATAGACTGGCAGCAAGTTCAAAACACAGCTTGCAGGAACCAGGCAGGTTCATGTATCAGGAACTAGAAACTTACAGGAGAAATGGCTGAAAACCTCAGGTCATGAAGCAACAGACAATCTGGTAAACATGAGTGCACCGTAATTGGGTTTTATATACAGGGGTTAAATGAGCCAATGAGGGACAGGTGTGCAGGTGACTAGCAGGGAAGGAAAATTAAAGAGGGGAGATTGGTTCACAGATGAGGAATAGCAAGGTCTGGAAAGTTTCACAATGAATGAAAGAAAGGAAGGGAGACTGAAGCTAAATAGGGAGAATGGGCAGAAAGGCTTTATCTGCATGTGTATATCCATGTGCTGATCACAAGTTCAAAGCAAAGGAGGCAGCTACCTGTTATATTTTAGGTGTCACCACTATTAATTTCCCATGTCTTCTGATGAAAAGACAATGATCTGCAAACTAACATGAAAATGTTATGTTTGTACAGGTGTAAATAAGCTTGCTTTTGGTGTTCAGTGTACGTACACACAAATGTAAATCTCCCCCTTTCTGTATGTGTGTTACCTGCAGGCTGGCTGTTGTGGTTATGATTGCTAATGAACTGCAACAATCAGTACTGACAAGACAAACCCGTAGACTACACAAATACACACACAATAAGGCACTATGTTATTTGAGTTAACAACACACCTTCACATCAGTTAAACAGCCTAACGCATTCCTCCATTAGCTCATCCAGCTGGCACACAGAAATAATCACCTGTCTCCTTAGATCACAGTGTATGTTTTTGTGTGCACTGTGTAATTTTGTTTTCTTTTATTGGGCTAGACCAGTGACGTAATTATCCTCATCATTATTACCCTTGCTGATATCAACTGTCTGGTCATATCTTTATTCAAGTATTGTAGTTTTAGTTAACAGATGTTGCCAAGCACCATCTTTTGCATTTTGCTGCTTTTTCTTCTTATTTGATCTCAGTAAAATTTGGAAACCCTGCAGTGTTCTGTAGTGGTGGAAATGAACTAAATACATTTACTTGAGTACTGCACCTAAATACAATTTCGAGGTACTTGTACTTTACTTGAACACTTCCATTTAATGCTACCTGATACCTCTACTCCACTGCATTAAAGAGGGGAAATATTGTATATATATAGTATATTGTATTGTCAAATAACTACAGTTATTTGACAGCTTCAGTTACTAGTTACTTTTCAGATTAAAAACATATAAGTTTAGAAATACAATGCACCGTTAAGGATGAAACCAGTTGTTCCCAACCTTTTTGGCCCTGTGTAGTTGGGGCCCCTTGTCACATTCCCCCTCTAAACTTCTCAGATGGCTTTATTTAACCAACTGTTTTCGAGGCTAACAGTAATCAGCAAGATGGTGGTGTCCGGAGTTCACTTGTTTAGGAGGGTGTCACTGGAAGGAAGCTGTGAAGTGTTACTATTGGACTTTCAGCCCAAGTGGTTTTTTGGAACAGTTGTTGGCCAGTCACTAGTGATCCACTGTACTTCCTGTCTTGTCCTTGGCTCATAGGAAATACTAAACCTTAACTAACAAGGGAGGAAATATACTAGGATGCACAGAATAGGCATCCAATGTCCACAAGAGCTGGAATGAATTCCCCTTAAAAAACAAGTAGCTGAACATGTTAGAACATACAGCCTTACGTACAACCTTAAGTTTCATGTCCATTCAAGAGCTTTGTGAAAAATGAATAGGACCTCTGAGTACACAACCCTGGCCCTCTGACACATCCCCTCCTAGTTTGCTACTGCAGTGGCAAGGAACAGAAATGCCACCTTATTAGACATTAGCTTTAAGAATACTTCACTTTCCTTACTTCTCTTCCTGTTTTTTTGAGAGTACTGTATTTCTTTTCGCTTCGTCTCTAATGACCAACATCACATAGTTAAGATAGATGGAGTATGTCAGTGTTGGTAGTTCACTCCATCCCTTTTTCTACCCCCAAACCCTCTCCCTCTCTCACACATACACACACTCTCTCTCTCTCTCTCTTTCTTGATGATGAGTGATGGAGTAGACCAGTGCTGGTACTACTCTCCTGCTCTGTCACTCATTAGTATCCCCTCACTACTTTGTGTCTCGATTTCTCTCACGTTATGATAGATGGGTCAGGGCAGGGTGGCTGCTTGCTAATCAATCTGCCTGTCAATAAAACATGGAATTGCTCTTAGCTGTGAGGTGCATACACATACGTATACTGTGTTACAGTGTGTGATGGGAATGGGGATAGAAAGGTGTATTAATGAATAAAATCTAAAAGGTGCATTGCTGCATTTCTTAAATTATGAATACCACAGACCGTTCCCTAAGCCTTCCACCTCTTTGCTCTGCATTAAAAGAGGTAAAAAAAACTTCTAATGTTTAATGTACCACTATTTAAGATGCTTTTACTTTATTTTATTTTATGATCCCTTTTATTCAGCAGTATATAATTTAGTTTGCCTCATTATACTGATTAAATAAAAGGCGATAGAACTGACTAGTTTGGCTTGTATTCAGCTACACACAAACATGCAAAATTTGGGCTACTTTCAGTCCAATCTGGTAACTCTACTAACACTATGCATATGCAGTTAACAGTGATAGCAGTGGCACATTTGCCACTTGAAATTCACACTGTATTTTGAGACAATCGGTCTTCAGTTTTACACACCAGTAAACAAAAGCAGGATCCTTATTTCTAGCCTACAAGCTTGGATTTTGTCAGAAATAATGTCTGTCACTAGCAAATTATATTAGCTAAAGCTAGCTAGTATTGGGTCACTTTGAAATGTGTGTAAGTGATTTGTTTTAAATGAAAATCCTATAAAATGGTCTTAAATATGCATATGGTGACTACTACATGATAAAATGCTAAAATACAATGGCTAAAACTAACCACCCTCACCAGCTCATGATACATGGATATAAAGAAGCACCATTTGAGCTATTTAGTCCTACTATTATAATACAGTAGCCAACAATAAATAAAAATCTAATTAAAATTATTAATTGTAACCTAAGACTGGGTTTGAATACTCAGTATAGAAAAATGTACTAAACACAAAGGTTAGATTTATACTTTAATGTTTGTATTTCCAAAAAGGATGCTACACTTTTACAAAGAAAAGCATTAGAAAAGGATTTGAAGATGAGGACTAATCAATGATTTGCATAAAACATAATGATATCTAATGCAATTTCGGCTAGAGTGGCTGGAGGGTAAAGCTCCCCAAATAAAAAAAAAAGAACAGGTCAGGGTGGATGTTCTAGTCCTGAACAGGTTATTTTTCTGACATAATCTGTAACCCCACAAAATAATGCACTTAGCTAATGGCATGCCCCTTGCCTTCGTAAATAATACAAGGTTACTGTAGGTAGTAAAGTAGTTAGCCAGGCATGCTAACGTTTGCAGATTAAGTTGCAGCAGATAAACACATAAGTTTTATGTTTTTCCTGCAATTCTTATCATGTGTTTTGAGGTTTTTAAGGGCTAAAAATGGACACCAGCCTCCAGAATCTTTAGATACCGAATATAGCTCTTTTTATATAGCCCCATTTGCATTTGGAGAAATCCAAAGCTTGACAGGCCTTCTGTGCCTAGTTATGACTGCTAAGATATGACTGAACAATCATTCACGGGCATGTTTTGAGAGTTTTAACACTCCAGCAGTGGCTCAGATCAAGTTTTGCTTTTCCTTAATAAGAATGTACTTCAGAAGCTAAACATTTGATCAAATTCACCCAATGTACTTTGCAAGTTAGAAAATATCCTCAATACTGGATTGTTTATTCGGAAAAAAATCTGTGTACCCTAGTTTTAAAAACAAGTTGGAGAAATATGCACTATGAGGGCTAGCACTGATTTAGTAAATATCCGTGTACTGATGTTGCTTCATCAAAGCTGATGTTGTTCGGTTGAGGAAGAGCTTTAAGCTTTATAATTGTCTAAAGTTACCTTGAAGAATAAGGTTTTGCATGTAAAATGATAAATGTACCCTGTCCTTAACTCTGAATGTGTTTATGTACCAGCATACAGGATTTGATGTTGCAATACTGTGTACCTTAAACCAAGATAAGAAATCATATAGAAGCCCATTTGGCAGAAGATTGATGAGCTTATCCACAATTTGTGACACAGTACACAAGGCTATACTGACATAAATCTACATGACCTTCAAAACGGCAGCATCATTCCCCCACCACCTAAATGTTACAGAAATATATGAGTAACTGGGATTGTCAAGTGGGGACCTCCCATCACAGATGTTTGGATAAGTGGACGCACAACACCTCCAGGAGGCAGGGACTCCTTTCTGAACTTGCAGAACAAACCATGTATAAGGCAAATCTCCAAAAGTAATCTTTTTTTCTTTGTTTTTTTAGATGTACAATTATGACCTTAGTGTCAGCATTGCTTTCTGTTTTCTACAATCCCCACTGATTTCAACGGTAACAAACCAATGAGAAGGCTGACACTCGCTGGTGGCTTCAAACACCCTCAGCATCCTGTATCAACACTTTCAGGAATTAAAGGTCAGAATCTGCACTGTATCAGCAAGCAAGTGTATTAACCTTCTTAAGACTTAACATTCCACCTGCTGTATGTTCTGCTGACAGTCAGCCAGAGCAGTCCGGCTCCTATTGCAGCAGAAAAATCCAGCTGGTTTCAACTGATTGCATAGCCTGGCCACATTGGTCATGAACTGGTCTTCTAACTCAATATTTGGCAATAGTGATGGAGCCTTTTGGGTTTAAAACTTGATTAAATTACTTCTGATTTTACTGGATTTGTACAGTATTTTTGTGTATGACTAAATACCTGCAAAAATAATGACATCCCCATTGGCTTGCTTGTTCAGTACTTCTTTAACCACTGTGGACACTGTCCTCTGAATAAAACAGCATCAGTCGTTTCAGCAAATGCTCAAAACAGTTATCAGAATTTCTCCAACAGTAACCGAGAAGTAACTTTAACCCTTTCTCACTCTAATAGTCTCATTTTGTGCCTAAATCTAGTAAAACCTTAAACATAGCTGTTTGAGGTCAGAAAACAGTTAATGCAGTGGTGATTTGATGTCAACCTGTCAATACTCAGATCAGCAAATGCCAAAATGTGTCACTATTTTTTTCTTTCAACTTGGAGGTCTTTGAGTTTGGTAGCTGGACAGATGTCAATTTTCGACATATTTTTCTAGAATAGGTTACAACATCATGGGATAATCTTCCAAAGCCTGGTAGTCTAGTTATTGTGTGTGTGACTACAGTTCGGCAGGGTACATTTTTGTGAAAAATGAAAGAAATGTTTTGTTTAGATACTGAACTGTACATAAATTACTGCCATTATTAACAAGGATTAATGTAGTCTCAGTCCTCAGTCTGACAACATTACTTAATGAGAGATATTCTGACTTGTTTCCGTATTGAGATGTGATTTTGCTGCTTGTGTACACCTGTAGGAACATGTGAATCCAGTATTCCTCTCTGCGTCTCTATCTGTCACCTGCTTAAATAAATGACAGCAATTAGCAAACAGATTCAATGCTTTGGAGTACCTATGGAGAGAGAGGGAAACCCTGCATAGTGATTAACAATAGGATGACTGTTGGCAGGATGAGAGGCTGTGGAGGAATAATAGAAGTGTGTGAAGAGTTCCTGGGTGAGGCGTCCTTCCTGGATGAACTTTCAATATAGCTTCATGGCCTCCTTTCCTGTAGATTTATAGAAGAGCTGTCCTCCACTCTTTCAATGTCAGCTTCAATTCGGTGTGATTTATTGTCATGAATAAATCATTTTCAAGAAGTGATAGGAATTCATTTAACAGGAACAGGCAAGAATAAATAGGAGGTAGAAACAAATAATTTACATTTCTTTCTGTTGCACAAAGATTCCAGCTCTGCAGTGTCTTTATAACTTCCTGTCTAAAGAGAGGGTCCATGGTGGGATAAGGCAGAGCCATTCCTTAGCATTTACAGTACCATCTTGGAATCAGTGGAGAGTTACTTAGGGAGTGGTCATGGCCAAACATCTTTCTTATTTCCAATTAGGGACTATATATAAATCATTACGGGGAGGTGGTCTGAAATTTTTGGGAGAGCAAGGGATGGTCTTAGATTTTTCCAGGCCCCAGAGTTTATATTACACACAATACATCTTGGCACAAACTCATGACCTGCAAGGTATTTTGTAAAAATAATGAAATGGAAAATGTGACAGTGCTGCCAAATTCTGGCCACTGTAAATTAAAAAAGAAAAAAGAAACCCAGCATGTGGTCTTTTTAGAAGTTTTGACCCTAAAAGAAGGTATGAATGGTTTAAACCACTAGCTGAGGCAGAGTCAGGGCAGTAAAATTAGGGGATAAATAACAATAGAAAAAGGGCAAAGGGTACTGCACAGAAATTCAATGCTTTGTGAAGTGTCTGAGGCAGATTTCATATGTTTTGTGTATGTGTTATGTACGTAGCATATATGCTGAGGGCCTGAGGGGGATTGCTGAAGTCAGCGTGTTTCATCCAAAAGGTACATATTTCACCTGTTTTCTCATAAGGATTAGGCGGTGTGTGTGTGTGTGTGTGTGTGTGTGTGTGTGTGTGTGTGTGTGTGTGTGTGTGTGTGTGTGTGTACACGCACTAACGCATGTTATGTCCATTACTGTCAGACCAGCTGCTCCTCCAAGTAGCTGTGTGTTTGTGCAATTAACCTCTGGCACTGCTCTGTGTTTCTCTCTCATTCTCTCCTCTCTTTATCTTTCTTATTGTGCATGTTGCACCTGCATCCACACAAAAAAAATACAAGAAGAGGAAAAATAATAGAAACTCAGAATACATGAGTGAACTAGAAATGTAAATAATTTTACAATTTAATGTTTTTTTTCCTCTTCAAATGAGTTGTAAATTGTAGAATTTGTGTAATTTTAATTAAATTCTTTTTCACACTATTATTATCTATATTGATTTGGTTTTATTTCCTTAAAAGCTTCCTGAAGACAAATTAACATTGCATTACAATCATTAAATACAGTCCATGTGGTGTTTTGCTGAACGCTGAAAATTTGAAAAAGAAAATGAAAAATGTTCTTGTCAAATAAAATGTATTCAAACTAACAACACTACACAATACTAGCTAATTACATATTAGCTAACTAAGGAGTAGGGCCAAACATATTGTAGCATATTTTTAATATTTATTTAATTGAGTTATTATGACACTCAACTTTTTGTGTTATAACGACATGTCACTTTATCTTGTAATATTCAATTCAATTTCAATTTTATTTATATAGCGCCAAAGTATAAGAGAGGTTATCCCAGGGCACTTTTCATGTAGAGCAGGTCTAGACCGTACTCTTTATAGTTATATTTACAGAGACCCAACATTCCCCCATGAGCAAGCATTTGGCGACAGCAGCAAGAAAAACTCTCTTTTAACAGGTAGAAACCTTGAACAGAAGCCGGCTCATGGTGGGCGGCCGTCTGCCCCGACTTGCTGGGTTGAGAGAGAAAGAGAGACAGAGAGAGAGAGTGAAAAAGGGGGGGGGGGCATAGCACAGTAGACGTAGTTGGTTTGTTGTTGTAACATGATCCATAGAGACACTGGCCCGGGGCAATATCAGATGACTGATCAATCACATAACAAGACTTATCTAGACATGTGGCAAGATGTGGTTATATGTATATTATGGCTGTGGACTGCTTTTACCTGTTCTGTTCTGCATACATATTGTATGTCAGATTAGATTAGTGATTATTATGAAAAGGTACTTATAAAAAATATATAAATTGGTTTCAAGAAAAATATCTTGGTCTAACATTAAAAGGATCAGTTTCTCATTATAACAGGAAAGAAAGCTAATTTTATTTTTGTCATTGTGGCAGCAATATGAAGCCATAGGAGCCCAGAATTATGTAAATACTGAATTATTCTGCACCACCTTTATATCCAATGCCAGCATTCAGTGCCAGCAAAGCAGTGTGTCCTGTGTACTGTGTGTAGCGAGGCTGAAAGTAAGTGTGTCGAAGTCGTTGTGCTGGATGGGTGTTTAGCATGTCAGACTTTCATGCAGGAGACTTTAGTCCGGTCACCTTTTAGTTCTTTAGAACTTGAAAAGGCTCCTCTGGAGTCACAGGGTACATAATGTACAACTGTTTCCAAAGGGTAAGTACAGAATGTGCCTCCTACAACTTGATTCAGATACTCCATTTACAGAACTCATACAGTATTTGTAAATGGTCGACCATCCGAACCAAGTTGTACTTCCACTGGCTCACTGCAGGGTTGTGTCCATTCTCCTTTATTTTTTATCTTGTATGTAGATGAAAATATAAAATCATCCTATTGTAAAATTTGCTGGCGACAATGTATTTGCAAGAATTTGTGGACTGGTGCAACAGATCTGTTTTAGATTTAAATGTACCTAAAAGCAAAGACTTAATAATCTCAACACGTCATTCGTGACATATGTGTTGAAATAGTCCAGCCCTACCAACACCTGATAACTGTGGTTGATGACAGATATACATTTGGTGAAAAGACAGATGTGATTGTGAAAAAGGCTCAGCAGCATCCGTGCTGCCTACGTAAACTAAACTCTTTGGGAGTAGATCAGAGTATAAAACGTTTTGTTCCTCTTTTATTGAAAGGATTCCAACTTTCTCTTTAATTTTGCTTTACAAAAGGTCAAGAATCGATTGCAAGGTGTTGTTAATCTCACTTCTAAAATAACTGGCAAAACAGAACCAAATTCTCATAACAGCATAAAGATTATCAATGATCCCACACATGTCCTCTGAGAATGCTGTGAGCTAATGCCATCAGGAATGTGTTTTATATTGCCTCTATGTAAAACAAATAGAAAGAAGTTTGGTTTTAATCCAGAAGCCATTGAATTGTACATAGTAAAAAAAATGGTCAGTTTAGCATGTGTGTATAGACTGATAAATGCACTAAAATGCATTCATGAATTGTTTATGTGTACTTTTGCTTGCAAACTCACTTTTGAACTTGTGAAGATCAGTTTCACTTTTTTTAAACTGATCTTCATGTGTTAAATTGGCTGAGTATCTCTTTAACTGTAACCACTTCCAGACTTTAAATAATTTGATATATGTGCGGTTTTCTCCTATTTTTAAATATTTGGTACTGATTTTGTCCATCATGTTTGTTTGATAAGTCATATTTCAGTAGTGACCTTACCTTCTTGAAAGTCAAAGTTTTGTGTGTTGTTTACTTACTTTTTTCCGCCCCCTTTAAGGTCAAATGTGGAAACAGAGAGCATCAGACAATGAAAGAGAGGAAGAATGAGATGAGATAATGTGAAAATTGTGAAAACAAGGAGAGCAGGGGAGGCAAAATAAGGAAAATGAGTGAAAGAGAGAGTAAGCAGGAGAGAGGCATAGAGAGTCAAATTAAAGGGATTAGACAGCTCATTCCCCCTTAATTCCCTTATCGCCTCCTCCCACAGTGGTTTGGTTTGCCACAGCAATGTTTACATGACCTCATATCCTGTTGAAGCCAAAACAGGCATGGCCCACATTATGCTAAATCCCCCCTTTACCTGGCATAATCCCTCCCAGACAAACACTCCGCAGCATGTTACCTGAAAGTCAGGGTCCACAGCCTGACAAGGGTTGTAGGTCCTTTAATGATGGAGAAGTGGACCCCATCTCTTTTTGGAGGAAAGTTAATTTGACAGTTGAGAGTCTAGAGAAAGACAGGAAAAGAGGGTGGAGAGATAAACTGTGGACGTTGCAGTGACGTGCAAATGGGCCTTAACCATTAGGTTGGTGGATACCTGGAACAACGTTTTAAATGCGGCAGCACCATTTAGCTCATACTCTTACACAATGTAAACAAAAATTATGCCATTTTCACGCATGTACCACGAAACCTGGGCGTAAAGGTGGGAAAGATAAACAAAATGGAGACTCAGTCATAGAATAACAGGTCCATAGTAGCAAAAAGGCCAAAAACTCGACAGGGAACCTTTAAAGAATGACTATAAAAGTGAGGCAAGCATTTACCCTACACCTGCCATATTGTTCTTCCTTTTAAAATGATTCCTGAAATTCCACCTTGTCATATGTTATTCTTTTTTTTGTGTGTGAAATCCTTAATATTTCCAGTAACTATGAACAACAACAATATAATAAATATATAATATATAACTGGTTAAATAATGGGAAAGTGGCTGAAGTGCAAACAAAATGAAACCTAAATTGGGGCAGAGGAAACATCGGAGAAATCACACAGTAAGGAGAAGTTAGTAGCACATCAACATGTGCAGACAACGAAGGTGCATGGAAAGTGATTGCAAACAAAATCAGCACCAGCTATTTTCTTGTTGTTTCCACACCTAATGAACACAAAAAAGGGGGAGAAAATCAAATCAAATCCAAATAACAGGCTAAAACTACCCTATTCGGAATCACACATTTACATATTGAACATCAGAACATAATTTGCTAAAGACTTTGGCACAAACAAATCCCAGCAAAATCAGTTACTGACAGGTGGAACCTCCATGTGATGACAATATAGAACATTTTCCTGCTTGAAAAGCTTCATTTTTAGCAGTCTGACAATAATCATACAGGCTCAGGTAATTATGTGATTGTGCAGTGTTGTGTACAGAACCATAGTTGCAGATGTTGGGATAGCAGTGTCCCTTAGGTGCTAAATCCATTTAAAATGTATTATAATTGTGCTTTCATGTGACTGCAGAGTTGTCAAAATATTCCATACACAAATCAAGAATGGTGGAAAATATTAAAAATACAAGAGCCTGAGCACTAGGCAGGAATCTACCCAGTTCTGATCCCCACATCCTGAAACTTTGTATTAAAAAGCCTAAATTGCAAGGTCAGGGAGACCTAAGTTCTAAGCAACAGATGAATGTAACAAGTTCAAGCCCCCGTGTGACAAGAGCTGTTCATTTTGAAGACCATGGATTGTAGGGTGAGGGTGGAAAATGACTCAGTTGACAGGAGACGAATGATGTCTAAATGAGCCTTGTGCCAGCCCGAGAGGCTTTTTCAACTCTGTCGAGTTCCCTGATAGATCTCTCACCTCTGGGTGCCGCCTAAAGGTCAGGACGGAGTCTCAGCATAACTATTTATTTTTCTCCCACTAAATTTTATGAAAAACCTCTGTAAAGAAGACAGAACCCAGGGTTTTAGAAATTGGGAAGTTACAGTAAGCAAAGACCATTTTGAGAGTTGTTTCAGCTAATCCATGCGATTAGACATAGTGGATACATTTACATGAAACATGTACGAGCATATCAATGTCAGGTGTTTTTGGAAAAAATAAACAGAAATTCATTGATGGTATAACCACATTGAAAGATCAAAATCCCTTGTACAAGTTAGATATTTAACTTCATGTTCTACTAGAATATTATACTGTGACAACAGTTAAATTGATGTCCAAACCAACCTTGCATTGTACAATCCTTGAGAAACAGCAGGTGATCACTGTTTGAATTTCCTCATCTTTGAAGTTCTGAATTATGCACCACTCAGGACATAAAATTACACACTAATTGGAGACTAAATATTTCAGTCTGTGGCCAGTGTGCAGGCGAGCCAGAGGTGGATGGGTCTAGTTTTTCTCTGAATTACAATGTCACACTTGCATTTGAATTTGTCACCCAAAAGACCAGTGGCCATATTCAACACTAGAATTTTACATATAAATACAGAGATCATCAAAGTAGTGCTGGCCAAAAATGACCAAATGAATCTTTTCTACTGATACTTTTGGTACAGGTACTTTAGCGAGTTTGATATGTATCAGGTAGGTAGGTACATTGCATTGGTAGGTACTGCCTTCAGTAAACAGCCATATACTGCGGTCTAAAGTTCGACATGATAAATGTTCTCAGCGTCTCCTGCCTGTTTGGCTTTTAAATGTCACCAAACTAACAGGGTGGGAGCTCACGGCTGTCAGTCAATACCTGCATGTGCTCCTGGTCTACTGCTCCTCTTGCACCGAGGCTTCAAGCTAGGATTAGCCGCTGAAAGACGTCGCCATGGCTGATTCACAGGCTAGCAAGCTCTTGATTCCTGTATTAGCAGCGACAACATACACGACGACGATGTAGTTGAAGGGCTGCGCGGAGCGTGATGGAGCAGGGAGAGGAACTTGTGAGAGGAGCGAAGTGGTTTGCTTTCAAGTCTCATGCTACCACAAATTTGAGTCCGAGGCACATTTATACTCATTTCACAAATATCCCCCTTCTTTGAATCTATTTAATAAGTACCTCAGTCTAGCCCCACTAATTCAAAAGTTTCCAAACCTGTCCCCATGTCTTTAGCACACAAGTCTGATTTGCAATCAAATTCAGTCAGCCACAGAACAGAAGAGAGATCTCACTCTTGTACTTGTTAAAAAATATACTCAGCTCAGCACCATAGACACACATTTCATTTTATTAGAGCACCAGATATAGTCCAAAATCTTGTCACAGCCTGTTTCCAAGACCAAGAGATATGCTTCATAGCATGGGACTGGCAGGAAATTGGTTCATGACATGTTACCCAGTTTGCCCTGGCAATCTTTTTAGCAGGTAATCACAATATCAGAAGCTGCTCAGTAGATAGGAAGATGCTATAATGAAAACCTTAAGGAGTAGATTCAGAGTTTAAGGCAAGCTGTGATAAGAGACTTAACAGTTCACAGAGAGGGCAGTTTCCTGAAAAAACATGGCTGTGGCTTCAACAGTTCCGGCTGGGGTAAATATTGACAGTGTATATGTGATAACTCATAACAAATGTATACCAATAAAAGATATTTATTAGTTTTAGCACTGTATGGAAAGCTTTTCCTCAGTTTACATGCTTCTAGCGTAAGAAAAAAAAATGTGTTAACACCAAAAGGCTCTTGAGACACAACATTACGAGCTACAGCACTGATCTGCATAATGTAATTCAGTTACCACAGGTTCAAGGAAGCCGTGATCTTTCAAAAATGAAATAGTGTGATAAACATGGAAATCAGTTGAAGAGTCTTGAAGATGTGTCAGGTGTTTATCAAAGAAGTAGGTAAAGTAGTTAATATAAGGTGCAGAGATTGGAACTCAGTGGGAGGATTGTGGTATATGGATGCATACTGTATTTGACCAAATAACCTCAACCATGCTATCATTAACCTACTCTCAGGTGTGCAAAAGTGCTTTACACTTGAGATTTGGTCTCTAGTTAGATTTAAAGGACAGGTTCATGATTTTTCAAGGTATTTAAAGATCATAAATCAAAACAGAATGCCAAAGGTACAACACATGCAGATAAAAATATTCAGAACTCTTTTATCTGTGTTAGCTTGTAACTTGGTCACTGATATCTGTAATCATCTACATTTCCTTTTCTGCCCCTGCAGTTGCTGACAGGCTTGGACGATTATTGGTGTCATCCATTCTTACCTGAAGCCAAAAAGCATCATGCTGGTGAACCATCAGTTACGCTTGGAATGATCATTCAGCCTCTGGTTTACAGGTAGGTTCAATTTGCATCTTTTGACTTGTTTGCAGTAGTGGGTTTCAGCTGTAGATGATCTAGCATAGGTTTAGTCAATCTTGCGGGTAAGTAACCAGGTGTATCTAGATTTTACTGCGCAGCTTCTGACATTCTGCCCCAGACAAATGTCCAAACCCAGCCTGAGACTTGATTTAAGGTGTGGTCTGATGTGATTCGTTATATTCTCTCTCCAAATGAGGAGCATTGTTGACATACTGAGCCCACCAGCTGACAACCTCCTCTGTGCTGGCAGCTACACCCAAAAGTTCTTCAAGGTGAACCATCACTGGGACAACCTAAAATGGTGGCTTAAAGTATTTTAACCTTAACAGCAACCCTTTTAAATGGTTAAGACATTTAGGAGGAAGTGTCTGACATATATGACATCTACAGTTTGTTCCTGTAGACCTCGAGGGAATACCAACTGACAACTCAGGAGGAGCTGGTACCAGTAAGGATTAAGCTGTCAGCCAGAATGCAGACAGAAACAGTCCGACTGAGGAGACATTGGCCCCTGATAGGTCACCAAATGAGGCGCACCTGTCAAAGTGAAGAAGAGCCTCTGAAAATTCTTCAGCAAGGCCATAAGGACCATCTATGAAAACAAAAAGTAAATGTGAATTTCTCAACTGAGATCAATCAACATAAAATTCACTTGAATTCTTTCATGTGTGTGCATTGGAAATGTACCATGAGTGTTTGATTAATTCAGTAATAACAATAGTAAAATGATAGAACAGTGACTGTTCTTCCAAATGAGCAAGACCAGTATGAGCTCACGTGCCTGCTTGTGCATATCTTTCATTTGGACTTGCTGAACTGGTGTTAAAAGTGCGGCGTTAAACAGAAGCATTTGACTTAATATTAATGACAACTGAATTAAGAACATTTCAAGTTTAAGAGCTTAAGTTAAGCACTGCATTTCCTTTTCCCCCATGTGAAGCATTTAAACATGAATATAAAAACTTATTTAAAACATTACTGTGATTATAAACAACAAAATGGAACACCTGGGTCAGATCTGGTGGGAAATCTGAGAGCTGCTGTTGTTCCAGCATAAATGGAGCTGAAGATTTCTGGCATGAGCTGAAAAGGAAAAGGAAGAAAGATATAGGGAAATGTTTGTTTGTATTTTTAAGTGAAATCAATTTTATAGAAAATGGAGTAATAATACCACTGGCATAAGGCAACACATTACACATAACTTTATTTTCATTAACAACTAATCTGCCTATTATTTTCTTGTTTGGTCTATGTGTGGGGGAAATTGGGAAATTTTCCCATTTTACACAAAAGACCTTGGAACTCAAAAAGGTTTTCTTCTACAGAGTTTGACTGACTTGAATATGATAAATAATGACATTTTGGTATTAAGTTATTCTTTGAAGGTAATTATAAGGCATCAGTGGTACCAAGAAAGTACATGCTAATGCCTGTCAAACATTTGTTGCCAAAGCATCCCTCACTGCACATTTAGTGTAGAATTGTATGCAGTGAATGCGACTACACATGTACATACGGGTGTCTTTCACAAACAGCCAGAGTACATCCTCTTAACCTAGAGATTTCATGTGGCAGGGAAAGATAGACTGAGGTGTGATCAGAATAATGATTATGCTATGTTGTGAGAAGAAAATAGACAGAGAGAGAGAGTGGGAAAGTGAAAGAAGCAAGTGGTGTGATGAGAGTATTAATTGCACAACACTGTGGGTACCCTAAAGTTCATTACTGCTGGAGAGCTGTCATAACACTATTAATGAGAGCATGATGGAGAGGCTGAAAAAAGGAGAAAAACTGCTGGTTGGGTGAGGGAACGGAGGAAAGAAGGGGTCATGTTCTTGATTTGCTGTGGTAATGTGATCTTGAGGCGGGTATCGCAATTAAAACCAGATTTTAAAAAAAGAACCAGACTACCAAAACAGAAAGAGGGAGAGGTAGGAGCGGGTGAGGAACTTAGAGAAGAATACCAATTCTCCTACAGAGGAGAAGACAGTTCAGAAGAGGAGAACACGGTGAGTAAGATTGAATGAAGCTACAGTTGGGAAGAGAAAGCCAAAGAACCAGAGAAACGCACGTAAACCCTCACTCAGATGGAGAAGGGTAATGTATGGCATTTTAATGCTAATTAGAGTGAATGTGTCTGCTGTTTAATGCTAATACGTTTGTGCTGGGAGTTAATGTTTGCTAATTACATCGTGGTGGGGAGATGCTTGGTTCTCAAAGACAGACACAGCAAAGGCAACAGAATAGAGGCTGGTTGAATAATGTTTATTAGTTCTGGAAAATATCCATACTAGTGTTTCTCCAACATCTCAGGGTAACATAGAGTGTGTAGATCTGATAGCAACTTGACTCCTGATTCAGTACTCATTGACCTGCAAATAACTTGTGGCCTATCTGGAATCTAGCAGCATTACGTATATTGACCTCAGGTGTTTCAATTCCACACACATAATGATTTGGGCCGTGTTCAGAGTGAAAATACACCTGCAGCCTCATAATTTGGGAGGATGATGGAGTACATTTATTATTTAGAGTTAAAATACAACTTGACACCTGCATATCATGTTAGTGTGCCCTGCACTCTTATAGCTTGTAAAATGCACAAGACCTAATACTGGAAAACTAGAAATACTTTAAATACTTAATACATTTAGGGATCCGCACCCAGTATATACCCAGGCAAAAAAAAAAAAAAAACATTCAAATATCTGGGCACTAATGGGCTGAAGGCCTCTCAGCTGTTTAAATAACTGCGGCCATCACATAGCCGGAAGAATAATATGTGTTCTATGTGCAGTCTCTTATTTTAGCAATGTGCTGCATGTAATTATGCACTGATTAAACATCCAATTTGTACAAATGTGTAAAATTTAGTGAAAGAAAATCTAACACAATGGCTACACAAATATACAAGACTATGGAAGTATTCAACACTAATTCCAGGTTGATACATTAGTTATTTGAAGTTTAAGAGATGTCCTCGTAAGGGCTGTAACATTTTATTCGCAATCCAAACTTTATTTAAAACGTGGGGAAAATTAAACGTTCACTGCAATGACCTGTTCGATTCAAAATTTTTAGTATATCAGCACAACACCCTGAAGTTGCATCATGCTCTTGGATTAATTTGAATGGATTGTATGTTAATTTGAATTTTTTGAAAAAGTGACAGCCGTAGTCTTCATGATGTGTCCCCAACTCCATCAAAGATCATGCTTCTCTGAAGATTCACGTAAATGTCTCTGCGAACCGAAAAAGAGGAGGGTGTTAAGGGATGGGTTCAAAAGGGAGATGAAAACAAATGTAAACGTGCTACAGTATTAAAAGAAACAACTTCAACAACATATCTGAGCTACACCACGTTCGTTGCCGTAGTTTACTGATAGGTCAATAGGGCATGGAATAGGTCGAGGTGATTGTGAATTTTAAAACTGCTCTCTTCGGGATTACAAGGCAAACTCTTCAAGATGGTCTGCTGCAATTATTGACTGTCAATTTTGAATTTAAACAGGTCGTTACAGTTTGAATATTCAATTTTTTCCCAAAGTTCAAATGAAACTTCGAAATTCAAATTAAAAGTGACAGCCCTAGTCTCCTGTGCCGCTCAGTGAATCTGCAGTCATCCCTGCTTACTGCGGCTGGGGTTCTCTGGGTTGATACCTTTATTCATTGAGCGTTGGAGAGTGAAAGAACAGGACGTGCTGATTCTGCATTCCTCCTAATAATCTATTCTTTTTTTGCTCCGGCCTCTTTTCGACATTTGGCTGCTCTGCTACAGGACTGCGCTTCTGCTGCTGTTCAGAACTATCACCCCGTGTCGCTCACATAACTTTGCTTATACTCAGAATAGGAGAAGCTAAGGAGAACTCTGCTTGTCCGACTCACATTTCATTAGATCTTTGGCCCTTCCTAAGATGTAATTTTGAATGATTGTACATTCTTCATTCTTCATTCTACCTTTGATAGCAGTGAAGTTACATGATGGGATGGGAGCAGAGAAGACAAGAATTTTTCTTTACATGTATTGTTCTATTTGAATGTAAAGCTGTAAAAGTATAATAAAAAATAAATATTTGTTAGGCAGACAAGTCACGCACATTACCACATTTCTCTCTTTTACAGCACACAAGGATGGCAAGAAAAAAAAAACTAGTAAGTAAAACAATGGCCTTATGAATATAAATACTTAATCTGGGAGAGAAAAGAGGGATAAATCTGTCTGGGCACTTCAGTGGAAGGATGAAAACAACACTACCTTTACCACTGGGCCTGGACTATACAGTCGCTTCCAAAGTTTGTCTATTTGTGCCATGACCACCAGTCTCCTGCTTAACAATGCAAAGGACACAGTGGTGACAGACCTTAGCAATGACTCCACTTTTGGCACTCAGAGCTCTGACACTCAAAACTGAAATTATTTCAGTTTAGGCAAGGATTGGGCACTTATCCAAGTCGTCTGTAAAAAAGATGCTAGGTAGGAACAGGGTCTCATTTGAACAGTGATGTATTTTAAAATCCTGCCTCATACGTCATATTTCTTTTGGCTATTATCTGCACCGCTATTAATGCTTTACGTTCTTTTTTGAATATAAAATAGTTTAAAAATGTCTGTCCCGGAGTTAGTTTCCAGTCCAAAATTTAATTTGAAGAAATATAGACATTTTTTAATTAAATACTTGTTTGTATCATATTTAAACTCCAACTTCATTCAGATTAAACCACTATATTCTTGAGGCCTATCAGTGTGTTTTCCAGAGCCCTCTGAAGAAAAGCAGTCTATCTGCTCATGACTCTTACAAATGGTCTGGACCACTCTTGCTTTTTCGTTCATACCTAAGAGAAAATTCTAAGTACAAGAAAATTGGTGAATGCCACGAATTCTCTTAAATCACTCATACATACTACTTAAGAAAGAATCTGTTCTTCCGACTGGTTCCTTGAATTCGACACATTGTGCTATAAGGCACCAGATAATAAATACCACCAAAGTTTCAGAGGCTGGTGCAGGCACGTAGTTTAGATGCTGTTGAAATGTGTTTATTTGTTTTAAGGTTACTGCCCTTAGCAAAATATGCAAATATAAATCTAATGTGTGGGTATGTGTTTTGGCAGGGGGAGCAACTTTGCCTTGCTGGGAAAATGAAAGTGAAAGTTCAGTCTGTGCAGGAGAGTGGATGTACAAGGTGTAGACACAAAGACAGGGTTTTATTTATGAGGGGACACATTTATGCAGTTTGTACAATATGTAAGATGAATATGAATTTGACTTTAACTCAGGTAAAATAACATTCTGTTCAAACAATGTTACCTTTTTTAAGGTGACAATTTATATGCAGAGAAATGAAAGAGCCATGTGAAAGAGCCATGTGAAGAAAGTCTAAAGCTACTGTTCGTTGCTGAAAGGCAAAGTTCTAAGGGGAAAAACAAAAATTTCATGTTGGGGCATTTGGCATTACAACATTTGGTCTTTAGCAACATTAATTGTCTTGTTGTATTTGCATACATTTGTCGGAGGGATGCCCAAGTGATCAAATACTCCAGTGTCTCTGGTCTGTACATTTCTAGTCCTCACACTCTCATAATGATGCTCTCAAATGATCTCCCAAATCTGAATAGCACAGTACAGGGATTCTTAATTGTTTTCATTTCGCAAGCCATCAGAGGCACATTAAACCATGGGCCTCCATGTGATATGATTTAGTCACAGTGACAAATACGGAACAATTTTTTTGTTGATTTACCATTGAATCATACAATTACTTCCCTTAATACCACAGCGGTGAGAACAAAACATTTGATTAGAGCGGCCATTCTTTTGAATTCTCTAAGTGGCATCATTTCTAGTAAATTTCATTACAGTGAAATCAGACCATTTTTCACCTTGCTGTGAAAGGCCCTCAGGTACCTGAACATGATTGGCTGAACCAAAGGCACATTAGTTTTACATTTTACCTGAATGTGTTAAAGGATCTGTCTGGTTTATTTCAGCCTGGAGTATTTCCCATAAATGTGGCTATTATGGCTCGTGCTAACTTGGCACTCACCTCCTACAGCTTTCCAAATAAACATGATACTTACAAGCATCTATTCGAACATTCCTCTCTGGGTCTAACTGAAGGTAACCACACAAAAAGGCGCTACGTGAAATGGCCATGATGGCTAACTGCGTGGGGAAATGCATCCGGGTCAGTTTGCACATCACTTTGCTTAGATGTGCAATGCTGTGGATAGTTTTCCATTTAACATGTGCTCATGCCAGAGAAGCAGCAAATTTGATAAAAGGGTTTGTGTATGCAAGTTTCAGAATTGCAAGACTAAAATGATCCAAAAAACATATTCATTGTGCAGTTTTCATCGACTAACGCTACTGCTGGATGATACAGACTCAAGCTGTGGCTAATTACCCTGCACGCTGACCAAAACACTACTTTGAGATGTCACATTCATTCTATTGTTGGATATTTTTACCTGGGGATAATTGTCGAACAGAACTTGTAACTTTGTCTCTCAGCTACCATTGTAATTTCAGACCATAATGGGTCCAGGAAAAGCTAATGTTTATTGCTAGTGGTTCACAGATATTGTAATCTCTCACATAGCATTTTACAAATCACTTTTTCTGTACATATAAGGAGCTGAGCCTTTGGTGAAGCCAGGCTCTGCCTTTTCTTCCAGCTGATTTTGGGGAGGTCAAACAAAGTCTGCAGGAACACAGAGTTGATAAGCGATGCATATTCATTTTCTTGTAGTTACAAAGCTTGAATAACACTCATATACTTTCCAAGTCTGTCATCAGCATGTCCCAATCTGGGAAGCAAATGTATTCCTCCTTAGTTGGCTGTGGATAGCAGTTAGCCTCACACATGTAAAGGAACCGTTGTGCGTGGATGAGTATGAAAAGAATTGAAAAAGACATACAAAGTTAGACAGACAGACGATGTATGCAATGTCAGATATTCAGCTCAGGGTTAACTGGGGTAGCAGCAGCTCATATTATGGAGAACTTTCTCTGTTCCTCTGTACCAGTCTGTACAGCAGTAGGCATAACTGACAGAGATATTCCACTTACAGTCCTGTCTGTCAGTGAGTGTGTGTGTGTGTGTGTGTGTGTGTGTGTGTGTGTGTGTGTGTGTGTGTGTGTGTGTGTGTGTGTGTGTGTGTGTGTGTGTGTGTGTGTGTGTGTGTTTGTGTTTGTGTGTGTGTGTGTGTGTGTGAACCTGTATTAACTCAGTATAAATGCCAACAGCATCAGTCAAACTGAAGGTCAGGCTTTTACACTGACCTTTAGACCCTTATCAACCTCCATGTCTGTCTCCATAACTCCCTTCCTCTTTGTCTTTATTTCATCCTTATGTAATTCCTCCTATTCACCCTGCTTCTTCTCTTTTTCTCTCATCAATGGTTTTAGAAAAAGAACTTTGCACACTTTGTTAATATACAATAGGATTGAGAGGAATATACTGTGTTGTATTGTTTTAGAAACTATTCAAAACTGCTTTTGGTCTTAAGATGCTAGTCTGTTAGCTTGGTTTTCTACAATATCCAGCACAGTTAAAGAAATAGTTCAACATTTTTGGGAATACGTGTATTTGCTTTCTGCCAAGAGTTAGATAAGAAGATTGATACCACTCTAATGGTTGTGTTGTAAAATATGAAGCTACAGTCAGCTGATTAGCACAGCTTAGCATAAAGACTGGAATCAGGAGGAAACAACTAGCCTGGCTCTTTCTGCAGGTAACAAACACCTACCAGAACCTTTAAAGCTCACTAATTATAATAATTAATTATATCTCATTTGTTTACGGATTAGTACAATAACCAAAATGAAACAATTGACAATTGGCAATTAGTGATTTTGGCTTTGAATGGTGAAATCCTGAGGTCTGCTAACATTGTCTAGCTGGCTAGTTGTTTCCCCATTTCCAGTCTTTATGCTAAGCTAAGCTAACAAACGACTTTAGCTTTAATATTTAGCTGACGGATACGAAAGTGATATCAATCTTCCTCATGTAACTTTTAATAAGTATATTTTTAAAAATGCAGTTGACCTTTCCCATAACATTAATTCCACACATCTTAGTTTTCAAATTGCCATCCAGCTTTGAGTCCTGGTCTCCTTCTGACTCTTCTCTCACTCCTTCTCACTGATTTAGACTGGGTTTGTCTAACAGCTCAAGAAATACGGATGGATGTCCCATATGGACAGGAAGTGGCGATATTCCCTCCAGACAATCTCTATGGTCAGGGTTCCCTGGAAGAAGACGTTACAGAGAGCGAACAGGGTCCTGGCAGTCCCACTTTATACAAACTCCCCATCAGATTAAATTGCAGTTTAGGTTTCTCTTGCATGTCTCTCCCTCTTTCTTTCTCTTACTCACACTCTCCATACTCACTCTTCCTTCTTCAGTTGCATCTCTGTCTCTGCTCTGTCTTGACTGCTCTCTGCTCCAAAGTTAATTCAATTAAATTTAACTTAACCTTTTTAGAAATTGATACATTTTCATATTAATAGTATATTAAAGTACTGAAAACGTGTGAAGAAAGAAAATTGTTTGCACAAGTTTTTTTATTATCTCTCTCTTTCTCTCATAGTACTTAAAATGCACTTAAAAGCGGGATTATGCAAAAAGATGAAAAAGGAAATTATTATGTAATAAACAAAAAGTAATATATCTGCAATCTGTCCTTTCCCCATATAAACAAGCACAAACAAAAATAGAACAGACCTGCTGCAGCTTGGCTGAGTTTTTGTACATCATCAGTAGTGAGTAAAGTATGAGAGACTTACTAAGAGCAAAGGCATTTTTCCTCACCTTTGGGGAATGTAGTAAAAATTGTTACTCACAACGCAAACTGATCACACTCCATTGTTCTTATACTGCTCATGCCACTAGACCGAATGTTCTGAGTTCTCCAACATTAATGAATCCCCATGGCTCATGTCATTAGTTAGGTTTGGGGTGAGCTTGGTATCAGTGACATCTCCCTTTCTCCCTCTCAGCCACTTTCAACTCTATGAATTTTGTCTCTGCCTCTTTTTCTCCTCACTGACCTAATGACCCAACTACTGTTAGTTCACCCTTCAGCTAACACGATCCATGAAAACTATACTGGGTCTAAAAATAGCATAGCCTATACATTAAAGTTTCTACTTTACATGGTGTCAATTTGTTAACTGAGACCATCACTAGGGGGACAGACACTCTCTTTACGCCATTTCAGACAGAAATATAAAGTGTGATATTCGAATGCATTAGCTAATCAAACAACTGGACACAGACAGGACACAGCAGGCTCTGTTGTAATGACTGAGCTGTTTGTTCTGGCAAAGTGGTATTTCTGTCAGGTGATCAGAGGATATTCTGTCACTCGTTTCAGCTTGTTTGGTGGTTTGAGGACTCAGACTAAAGGTGACTGGGTCTAATTGGGAGGTGACGTGAAGTAGCAGTTTAGGCACAAAAGTATCATTGTATATGGAGATTTGTTCTTGCATCATCTGCAACATCAAAATGCGATTAAAAAAAAACAAAACTGAGCAACGTTGGTATTAGGTCAACAAAAAACTGGGACCCGGGACTGAAATCTTCACAATTGCCACTTTAAACGTCACTTTACACCCTTATTTGCATAAATTAATTGAATTGATGCCCACTTTGTGACTCACTGTCTCATCCCTCTCATTCCATTTGTGTCTCTCTTATATGTCTTCAACACAACTATATTATCAGTACCATCGTAATAAATCATTAAAGTTAAATAGTTTCGTTCCATGTCCCTAAGTTAGGACAGATGAATGCTATTGCCAACAATCAGCAGCATTGCTCTATGGATGGCAATGTCTGTAGGTCAGCCGGTCCACAACTTTGGTCCAGACTGAAATAACTCAAAAACGACTGGATGAATTGTTATTAATCCAACTGGATTTAACCCAAAACCACAAATGACAACCTAATGGGGGCACTGAGAACCATCTGGGAACCATGAATGTATCAAATTTGTGCCAATTCATCTAATAGATGCTGAGATACTTTACTGGATAAGCGAAAACGTCAACCTGTTACTGGTGCTAGGAGAAAGGACTTCAGGATTAAACCTCTGGGCACCATGATGTCCGCACAAATATTCATGTTAATCCATTTAATAGCTGTTGAGATATTCAGGTCTGACCAACATAACCAAACCTTAGCCATGTTGCTAGCTACAAATGGCTGCAGGTGGCATAACTGTCAAATTTACAGAAGCTATTACCTTCCTTTCCTGTAGAGGGCACACATCAGCACATCTACAGCTTCAGGTCTAAACTGCTGTTGGTACTTTTCTTGCCAGCAGGGGGTTCTTTGAATACAGTGGGTGAGCATCGCAAGTTCTTGCTTTTTGTGCTTACATATTAATGTACTGTATCTACGTGTTTAATACCAGCTGTACTGTCACAATTTCATACTCACTTGCGAAAACTGATGAAAAGTTCACACCACAGTGTGAACAGCTCTGATATTTCATATTCCTATAGGATTTCATAGGTCACATTGAGCAGTTCTGGCTTTTAATAGTCTTTAAATATTTATCTTACACATTTATAGGATTTACACCAAATTTCTTAGATGAAATATTGTTTTCCCTCTTGCCAAAACTCTAGCCATCCATTGGACACTCATTAAACATGAAGAAGTGGCTATTGTATCTGTCTTTACAGCTTTTGGACACAGCAACAGTTCCAGGTAAGTAGTGTCTAATTTTACAGTGAGTGGGTTGCACCTGCTTAGAGTTTTCATTTGTGCTGGAAGCGGATGTTGATAGAAAACCATATGAAGTTAATGTACTGTAGCTTCAGTGCTGAATTGAATAGTCTGTCTTGTAGTTTGTGAATAGCACCAGCTGTGATAGTTAAAATGTACTTTCCCTGCCAGTAAAATGTGTCACTTAATGGTCTGTTTATTCTGTGAGCTCTCAGGTGAAAATCAAGAACAGGGAGACAGTTTCCATTTGATTTGGGGGGGGGGTGCAGACTTTTAATCATTATTCAAAGACATGTCAGTAGCTTTTGAGTCAGATGCTGATTGGTCCAGGCAGTAAACTGCCCTAATCAAGTGATGTAACAAACAGCAATACACTGGCTTGCCGTGACATCTATGAAATCTTACTGAGTCATTAACTGTGGTGGCTGGTGTACTAAAGGACCCACACATAATAGAGGACATGCAGGAGCTTTCTTCTCTGGAGGTTCAGCATGTGTTTTTAAAGCAGTTTTCTCCCTTTCCTCCTGAACCTTGTTACAGTTCCAGCTCTGCAAGTAGATATCCCTCAAGCTCTGTTGTCTGATCAAAGTAGTCAGTGGGCTCCAACATATAGAGGGTGGCATGGGAGTAAGAGTTCAGTCACATCATGCCCGAACTCCATTTACAGTGTTTCTCCTTGTTCCCTCCAGGTCTTGTGACATTTTGCTCTCAATCCTGCCTTTATCCTTTTATTTTTCATCCTACTACTGATCATAGTGGGAGTCTTGAGAATTTATGACTGGTGTACTGGCTTGGTCACATATTATTGGCAACATTTGTTAAACTGGTAATTTTGCAGCTTCCTCACTGGATCATATTTTTAACCAAATTGCTATAAAGCATATTTTCAAGTTTTCTTTTTCTTCCATATGTAATTGTTTTTCATGTTTTTTTTAAGATTGCTATTCAAGTAATAAAAAAAAAAAATAACCCTCTTGTATCAGAAAATTATTTCATCCCAATGTCAGTGTTTTTCCCCCAGCATTTCACATCCTTACAACACATTCAACATGTCCCTGGGCCCAAAACTTAAAGCTTCCATAATCAATATTTTTAAATTAACAGTGGATCACATGCCTACTTGTATGTGAAAGAACCCACAAAGAATTATCACAGTTCCCCTCAGCTCTACGGAGCTTTTAAGAATCTTTCAGCTCATTGTTTTGTTTTTTTGGCAACTTTACTGTTTAGGTTCACTGCTCTCATCAGTGACAATTTTGCTCACAGAAGTAAGCATTTTTCAATAAGACATACTGTAAACTACCTGCCCAACTCCAAATGGCAGTCAGAAAAAAGTTAGCAACTAGATGGGGACCATAGTGGAGAATTTGGCAGCTAAAGAGCCAAAGCAGAGTTAAAGGAGAGTGAATGTTGTGTCCTTTCATTTCTCAGGTGGCCAGAAACATGATTGCAAATCTATCTCTGTGTCTGCTGGATAGACAATTCTTTACTAGTACATTTGCTATGTACTGTTTAGTCCAGACATAAACATAAATCTAAAAGCAACAATTTGTGGTCCTCCGAGAAGTTATGTAGTGTAGCGTCTGAGGCGAACAGAAGCCAGGCAAAGTGATTTATTGATCCTTTGTCATCACAAATAGGTTGTAAGGCTTAGTATTATCTTGCCTATACAAAGATTTATATCCAAACCTGCGCCTAACAATCATATTTGCCGACCCATGCTATAGCAGGAGCATTTGCATGGATTTAATCTGTTGATGGTTAATGGGTGTTTGTCAAAAAATTGTTACAGTATACAGCTCCCCAAAATGTGTACACATTGTGTGTACACAGCAATTATCTTGTGTACACACAAGTGAGACACAACAACAAATGAGACACAATAGATAGAGCCCTGACAAGCCCTTGTTTTCAGTCTTTAAGCTAGTTAGGCTGACCATGTCCTGACGCCAGATCCAAACTTAAGACATAAATGTGAGAGTGGTGTTGATCTTCTCACTTCACTGTTGGAAAAAGTAAAAAATACAATTTCCCAAAACACTGTTCTATTTCTCATCCAATTTATGTGTAGCATCCACACTCTTTATGTGGATGTATTAGTTCAGTTCAATGCGGACTTTTTGCATTTACCAGAATACAAATGGTCAAGAAACAGCAGATGACCTGTAAGATTTTTGTACAATCACAGCATATTGATTACATATACTTTAGCTTGAGCTTGGTTTATCTTGCCAGACTCTTAAACAGCCTCCATCACAGGACCAGCCAGATGAAAGAAATCAAGGGCTCCTTGTGTCTTTTCAAGCATTCAGAATTACTTAGTCACTGCTGTGTGTGTCTGTGTGTATAAAGGTATTGTAATTCTGTCCCTCCTCTCCAATCTCATCTCATGAATACACAGCTGGCATAGAAAGGACACACTGATAATGCCCTCCATCCATTATGCATGTGTTTGTGAGGCTGCTTCCACGACTTTGTGTTTTTATGTGTGTGTTTAGTATACATATTTAAACACATACAGATCAGTGGTGTATTTTTCATGGTAATGGCTCTATTCCCTGCCTGTCAGACATTTAATGTCTTAACAGACAGATTTCCTCTGAGAAATAAGTTACTTTACTAGGCCTTTTTTTTGTTGTTGTTGGTTTCCATAATCTGGCAGCACGTTCCACAGATCTGCTGTGTGGACATTGCTTGGAACTTGTAATTATATAGGAGTAGGATATTTTTATATTTTTGGTGGTTTTATTGAGTGCTTATTTGTAACTGACACCCACCCCTTAGATCTAAAGCAGCCACATCTGCTGAGAATCTCGGAAAGAAAAAGTCGCCTGCTTAATCTTATGCATAATTGTGGCTTGACAGTGAGCAATATCACTCTTGTTAGTGACTGCAGATGGAACAGATCTGAAGGCAGCAGGTGTAGTAATATTAGTAATACACAGGGATACAAGGAATAAAGAGTCTACGCTACTAACTGTGGTGGATCAAAGAGCTGTTAAGAATCACACATTAATCTTTATCCAAAAACTGAGTGAAAGTGGTGTTCCGCACCCTGCACCAACACAAAAATAGAGTCTGAAGTCTCATATTTCAATGATGGTTGTATTTTCTGTTTTTAATGCAAATAATTTTAGTGGCTCATTCTTTGAATAATTCAACCTGAATATATTCGGGAAATCGAGACACCTTGAGTAAGTTGTAGGTATCTAGAATTCCTTAAACTGGATTACTGACACTTGACTTTCACTGATATTCCTGTGGTTGACTTGCATGATGAAATTCGGCTACAAAAAGTGTACTCATATTTTCTTTTGACAGTTTGAAAGTTTTGTTGACATGACATATTTTGCCTATACCATTGAATATAGTTGCTATAGTCCCTCAATCTTTTCTTATTTCATTCTTTGGTTGGTTTTCCTCTTGATTTATGACAATTAGCCATGGTCATATGCTCATGTTGTCTGGAGCCGGAGAGAAAGGATAGTATTTCATCTGAGGGCTTGGAGGTTATACACACACAAACACACACACACACACACACTGTGCTCATACACATCATGCCGCTACAAATACACACATAAATTAGTAGATACGTGCTGTTACGTCTAATAACTTGTATAGCAATTAGCTTCTGTTTCTTCCTGGCTGATACTTACTCGTTTTCACGCTTTCACACTCAGAAGAATGTACATAATTATTGCGATAAAACACCAACACAAACACGTAATAATACACAGAAATAAATCACGAATGCTTACACACACACACAATCTTTTTATTATATATGACTTGGTGCCATTAGTCACTGCACCAGGTAATCAATCCAATTCCAGAAGTAAGTAAACAAACCGAGCACATAAAATAACAAACATATTGTATACTGTACATGCATACAATTCCCAGCTCCTACTAACACAAGTACTCATCGGCATACGATCACATATTGACATGCTCATGCTAACATAATGTATATACCTTACATGCACAAACTCAAATTGAAAGATAATTAGACAAGGTCATTTTCCTGAAGCCTTGAAAATATCATCAAGCCTCTGCTAAAAAATGGTACTCTGGCTACATCTGTAATAACAAAATATAGAGCAGTATCGAACCTTCCTTTTGCAAGTAAATTTAATTTACAAAATTGTCTACCAGCAACTATGTCACTTTTTAACCATAAATGTTTACTTTGATAAGCTACTGAGACAGCTCTAATTAACGGTCAGAATGATATTCATTTAGAAACTGATTTGGGCATGATTTCAGTTCAAATCTTATTATATCTACAGCAAGTGCTCCTTTTGACACAGTTGACCATACAATACTACTGGACAGACAACCTAGTTGGGCTCTCAGGCACAGCGCTAAAGTAGTTCAAGCCCTATCTTCAGGACAGGAACTATTCTGTTTCAGTTGGTATTTATGAATCAGAACAGACGAACATGATGTGTGGAGTTACCCAAGGTTTAATCCTTGGTCCTTTTCTATTTAACATTTACATGCCTCCATTATGCCACAATTATACAAATCTATAACATCAACTTTGATAATTATGCAGATGACCCCCAAATTTACCTTGCTCTGTCACCCAGACATTACAGTCCAATAGATTCTCTCTGCAAGGGAATTCAACAAATAAATGACTGAATGTGGCTGAACTTGCACACAAGACTACAACTTAAACCTCTAACACTCAAAGTCTGAGTATTTGTGTCCAGGCAGGACAGAGTAACTAATCCATACTGTCATTTTCTACAGGTTAGATTACTATAATGGTCTCTTCTCTATTATTCCCAAAAAATCTCTCGGAAGACCTAATTCAGAAAGTCACTGCTAAAGTCTTAACAAAGAAAAGTCACTGGCTTCCAGTGTGTCAGAGATTACTGCTGCATATCTGCTTGCTGCTTGTCTGTGTATCTCTCTGTGGCTTAGGTCCAAAATACATCTCCGACTGCCTTTTTCCAGTATAAACCTTCTTGGCCTCTCAGGTCATGAAGTAGTTGCTAACTGTTCCCAGAGTGCAAACCAAACATAGAGAAGCAGCATTTAGTTACTGTGCACCACAGCACTGGAACCAACTTCCACTGGATATTAGAGCTGCACCAACTTTGACCACTTTTAAATCCAGGTTAAAAACTTTTATGTTCTGCACTGCCTTTGACTGAGCCTTAAATACTCAAATACTCATTATGAATGACCTTACCCTCTTTTCCTTTGTTTATATCCATGTTTCTTTTCATTTTCATTTTATTGTTTTTATGCTGTTTTTGTCTTTTCTTTTTATGTTTTGAGTGTATTATGGAAAGCATGTGAATGGCATTTGCATATGAGATGTGCTATACAAATAAGCTTGCATTAACACACCCTATCCTGTGCTTTCCCACCCTCTGTATATTTCTTTTTAACACATATACTTTTCTTACCAGCTAATTAATTCCACTCAGTTTTAATTTTTATCGCTGATTCCCTCTGATTTGTATTCCACCTTACCTTACACTTTTGCACCCAGTATGCTGTGCTTATATGAATGAAAATAACAGGTACATCCTTATTTATCTTGTATGTATGATCTATTGTAGATTGCAACCAATGATTCTTCCTCCTTCTCTGTTTCTCACACTTTCACTTATTTTCTTTTTTTCTTCAAGAATGTTGATATTTTTTCACAGAAATGAATATGTAAATACGGGTAATATCCAAACTATGAAGATGTCAGAGTTTTATGACAAGTGCCATCATTATTATGCAGGCATTTGTGCAGGGAGATGTGTTGGCAACCTGGGAGAGCAGTTTGACTGAATTGACAGTTGAATGGCTGATTTAAAAAAAAATATAAAAAACTTCTCTAAAAATAGGGATATGCTGGGGCATGATCTGTGAACCCCCCAACCAGAATGTGTCCCCTCTGCACTGTGTGAGTGAAGTTCAGTTGTACGCTTTACAAATTACATCGAATTTTAAGCTTCCTGCTGTAATGCATGTGGGTTGTAATTCAGGAAAATGTCAACAACATTTGAAAAAGCATGACAAGCCCAACCCCTTTAAGCACCCCAGTATACAGCAAATTTATAATTTATACCCTACTGAAAATAATATCAGTGTGCTCCCAAATGCTTTTGTTTTCAGTACATGTCTGCTGATTAGTATGACAGAACGCCACACCTCCTACGGTGATTTGCCCCTGCAACCTTTCAGGTGACATGTTTCCTTTTCAGTGACACAAGGGTTCTCAGACAAACAGCTCAGTTACAAAGGCATGACTCGAAACGTAACAGAAAAATGAATAAATCTGTGCAAACAAAAGCCCCAAAAATTGCCAAAAAGATATAAAGATGCTACTGTGATTGGACTGCAGCAAGAGACTTGATTCATACAGGAAGGAGGAAAACGAATAGCGCACATTGACTGCAGCCATGAAAAAATGAGAGACTCCTAAATACATTTAGAACATCCATCCATTATAATTGGTTATGATGCTTTCCATAATGATGTCAGTATACCTAAAAAAGCCACATAAATTGCAGAATAACAGTGTGCTAACCCAATAATCACCTATAAATTCCCTAATAGAGATCTGATAACTTTTTTGATAATTATTGTTATTATGTTATATAAAAAATGTTTGACAAAAAATTTCCATTGTCAACAAGAAACCTAAGTAAGCAATCTTTTATTTCTTTCTTTACTATAAATGGCACAGTTTTTTACTGCATGTTCTTTGATTGATGATGAGTTCTAGCATTATCTCCAAATAAAAGAAAGCGAAATTATTGTTTTTACCTGAAAATGCGGGTGAGTTGGGGGATTTTTTTCATCCCTGACTATTGTCTGCAATCTTCCTCACAAGCTGCATACAGCCCCAACAGCCCCTCCAAGCTTTTATGTTGGATGAAAGGCAAAATCCAGGGCAAAAAAAGTTAATTCTCTCTACTGTGGGTGCATGGTAATAAAAGAAGGTGACACAGAACATGATGCACCCCCCACCCCCATCTCCTGGGAAAAATTACACCCGTGTGTATAATTTCAGTCACTAATGATGAAATTAACATTAATATGAAAATAAGACTTCCAGTTAGGGGTTCTAAACCTAAAACTAATACCACAAAGGTTAGTCTGATTTATTTATATTTAATTGTATTGGCACAAAAGATGGGTCAGATTAATACTGAATGTGATAATATTAATGAAAATATCACTATTGGACTAATTCTCTGCCCACAGAGAGCAGTTAAGTAGCAGGTTTCAGCTACAAGTGAGTCAAACTGGATTTTAGTTACATCAGCTTGACTTCATAACAGTCAGACAGAGATAATTGGATGCTGATGATGCATTCATCAAATTAAAGAGGGATTACCTGAAAGACTGAATTGAATTCTTAACAAAACAGTGTTAATTGTGTGGTTGACAAACAGCTTGTTAAACACGGGGCACAGCTGACAGCTTTCTGAGGGTGGAATCATGTCACATGGGAGCAACTCTCAGAGCAACTTGACAGCTCAAAGCAACAACAGAGTCAAAGTATTCAGTATGAAGCTGTCATGATGCTTTTTGGTGATAATTTTAGCTTGTTCCCACACATACATCATGGTGAGTGATATATTAGTGATATACAAATCAAGATCATCAAGATTTGGATGAAAACAATCGTGTCTGATAAAACTGGTTTTGGGAGGGGTAGCTATTTAACACCCCCTTGTAGTAGGAAATACAATGCAAAACCGACATAAATAATATTGTCTCTTTGTGTTTACTACTCGAAGGCAGATGTTAGCAGTCTTGCAGCAGGAAACTGGTATCTACAATGGCCTTCCTCGAAAAATGACACCATGCACAATTTGCTATTTACGCAACCTTGCGTTGAAAAAAGGACGGGTAAGTGCTTCTGGCTTGGCATAAGGATTATCTGTGGAAAATTGGTGTTTAAGTGACTGATCAGACAGTGTGAAGGACATTGCTCGAGGTCAGCCTTTACAGACAGTGTCCAAGGAAAAAAACATTGCTCACAAAATGGCATAAAACTGCAAAATTAAACTTTGCTACAGAACATCAACAGAAGCATGTTTGGCGTTAACCTGGCCAGGACTACCTCAGTGACCGCACAGTGCCAACCCTGTAACATGGAGGTGGAAGTGTGCTGATGTGGGGCTGCATAAGAACAAAAGGTGTTGGGGAGATGACATTTCTACGTCACACTGTGAATGCAAATTTCTATACCCAAATAATGAATGAAATGATGTCTCCCAGTCTCAAGAAGTCCCAAACACACTGCCAAAATTCCACCAGAGTTTTATAAAGAAGAAAAAAGTGAAAACTATGACCTGTGCAAGCGTGTTCCCTGACTTGAATCCGATAGAATACCTCTGGAGTATTTTAAAGCAGAAGGTAGAGCAACAAAAGCCGTCCAACAAAGAGCAGCTATAAAGAATCATCTGTGAAGAATGGCAGAACATCTCTCCAAAGATTTGTGCAAGACTAGTATCATCCATGCCCAGGAGGATCGAAAAAAGGGCAGACATACAAAACATTACAAAAATAAAAGAATGGAATCTCTCAAAGAAGGTCGTACCTTTGTATTAGTATGTATTGGTTCTTTAATATGGATCTTTCATTCAAGGTTAAGTAGTTAAAACATTTCTGTTTTTCGAATGAAACAAATAAAATAGTTTTTAATGGAAAGGATTTGTAATAACTTAACATTTTAGTTATGATGACCAAAGCTTTACTCAGTGTTATTGTATACTATATAACATTATTGCAACATGGCTGAACATGCCAAAGCAAATTCAACTGATTATTCATTAAACCAAACAGCCATTGTCCAGTCATTGCTTAGCAACTGTAACTAGGCACAACATGTTTGTCAAGCTTTGGATTTCTCCACATGTTGAATCAGTGTGTGTGGTCCAGTAGCAAGTGTGATAGTTGGTTTCTTAAGAATTTGGAGGATGGTCTTTGTAATCATCTTTCAAAAACCCAAAACACAAGCGCAAAGTGTAAGGAATGATTAAACTGTGTATTTATATGCTCTAGTGTAAGCTGCAAACGTTGACATGCCCAGCTAGCCAGCTAACTAACTAAAGTCGTAACTGACAATTACTTCCAAACCCATTAGACAATCCTTAGCTAACTATCCTGTTGCAAAACTTTTTGCCTTTAGTTACAGTCTTTTAGCATTATACCATGTGCTGTATGTAACCATCAGGTGTATATTTAAGACCCGTTTATATGGTACTCATTTTAAAATGAGTCCACTGGAAATCAAGGACTCATTCACTAGCATCAGTGACTGGAGACCATCTCGCAATGGGATCACACCAGCCGCGACACCCATCAACATGTTGGCGTTCCGACCCATGAGTACTGGTGATTACTACTTCATCACATGAGTACTCAGTACCCATGAGTCGGACCACGCCAATCCTCGAACCTGGCCTTCATTTTAAGTTTCGTGACTATATCTTGCACTGTAGTGAAGCTGTCGTGGTGACAAAATCTGTCCACAGACAGACAGACAGACATATAAACACCTGCCAAAGTACTCAAAACCGCCTCTGTTGTGCTTCCTGCTACAGTAGGTGTCTCCAGGACCAAAATTTGCCGTGATGACACACACACACACACACACACACACACACACAAGCAGACTCACAAGGTGAAAACAATACCAGCGACGCTGTCGCTGCTGGTAACTAAGGGGAGCCTGTCTTAGCAAAGGTTCAGTTTCTTTCTTTTTGATGGATTACAAAAAAAGCCTCAGTAATTGTCATAAAGTCATTTCGGTAAAGGAACACACAAATTGTATTCATGAGTTTGCAGCCACAGCAAGTGAGCTGTGTGAACTGGAACATGACATGTTGACAGGAAACATCTTCAGCATTAACAGAAGTGACAATCAAAAGACTTTGAAAAGACATATGTAACAAAGGATAACAATGCAGAGACCTCTGCATGACATGAGGATACATTGGCAGTGAAATGATGTCCTGCTCTGTCTCAGTAGAGCGGCAGCTGTAGCTGCTACCATGTAAAAGACTGTGGAGGTGGAAAAGCCAAACACATTGGAAACACACACGTTTCTACACAAACGTCGTCTAAGGATGCATAACAAACTTTAAGTGTGCAGCCATAAATCAATTTGAGTTGTGAAATCAATAAGCGGTTAATAAAGCAAAGAGAGGCTGTGGAGAGAAAAACTCCGGGAGTGCATGTGTGTGTGTGTCTTCAGCTGTCTCAATCCTGCCTCTGTAATGCATGAGTGCAGAATATTGGCTTGTAATAAAGTGTAGTTTTCCCTGTTTTAATCAAAAAAGGCTTTTTCTTTGTCAAATTGTTAATCAGACATTTTATTAAAATTATTTTTGCTCCCAGCAAACTTCCCCAGCAAATTAACTTGGACTTCTGTGTGTGGCGCCCAGTTTACACATTTCAAACAAAAACACTCCTACATATACACCACTCTGTGGACGTGCTAATATGATTCTCAATGTGTCTGTTTGCACACACTCGTAGCCTGATTTTCTGATAACAGCACCTCATTATTACTAGTACGTTAACTGCTGCTGTGAAGCACAATTATCTTCTAAATGAGAAGGAAATTAATGTTTTTTAAATAGCTAACCACCAACCGAAGAGAGAGAATTTGTGTGTGTGTGTGTGTGTGTGTGTGTGTGTGTGTGTGTGTGTGTGTGTGTGTGTGTGTGTGTGTGTGTGTGTGTGTGTGTGCAAACAGAATATGGCTAGCACAAAACTATACATTGTTCAATATTTATTCATAGTCATTCAGCAGTGATGGCTCATAGCAGCAACAATTCTGCTTCCACTGACAGAGGATATGGCAAATTAACAAATCACCATAATTTATCCAGATATCCTTCAAAACAAAAATAGTGTTTATTATTCAAATGAAAGACAGAAATGTGTTTCATCCTCGCGGTTTATACTACATCCAAAACACAGACCAATGTAATGACATGACGTCTCACTAAAGAACCCTTTCAGGCACAGGAAGCGATTAAAAGTTTGTTCCATCACTGGAAAGACCTTGTGCCTTGAGGTTGTACTCAGCTTATAAGATATTAGATGTCACGTTTATCAAAATTTTTGTGACTACGTTGGAGCAAGTTCATGACCTAAAAATGTCAACCCATCCTACTTATGTATTGGTTTTCTAGAACAAGCTGTTGTCTGCTACAGTTGTGCAGGAATCCCTAATACAGTATATGTATATGTTACATGCTCAGAATTAAACATTGCGTCTAGACTGTTACAAACACATTTAATTACAGGAGTTACCTTTGCTAAACATATTTATGATAACAGTCAGTAACATTATTCATATCATTGTTTGGTGTTACCTCAAGACCTATCAGCTCTGCAGTGGCTTGCGTGAACAGGGCTCTAATCACCTGACCAACAGATCTGCTTTAAACTTTACATAAAACTTCGCTGTAACCACTGACTAACCAAAACTGCCACTGTTGCCGTCACAATCTCTTATAAAGTCTTTACTGTATGTGTCAAACCATCATTTGGTATTGTGACCCTCTGTATCGGCTTTGTTTGGTATGTTTTACGGTACAAAAAATATTTACATGTAACCTGTTTACACGCTAAATGCATAGCCTGTCCTGTAGCCTGCATAATAAATGTTGGCCTTGGAGTCCATTTTCAGCCAAATAGTTAACCTATATTATTTGTAGTATTAATCACTCATGCTAATCACTAATGGTAAAAGCTGATACACCGTTTGGCCTGCAAATTTCTCACGCTAATTGCTGCTGCTTCCAACACGAGCACACATTTAAATTCAAATTCACAATGTTATCTGCATCAGAGCCTGTAATATACCATTACAGTACTCTTACTTATATTAAACAAGTTGTACTACATGCTGTATATTTTAAATCCTGCTACATTTGCCAATGCTTGACTCCTATGTTAAATAGTCTGATGTTTCCTGAGAGTACAGACTTTCCCTGAATACATGTGTCTGAAATACAAATCTTAAAATCTCATTATCCCTCAAAAATGATCATTGGGAACTGTGACATTTTAAATTGCAGACACAAAATTCTCACTCACAGTCCTGTGCAAGAGGAGGGAGTTAAGTAAATGCTTCTCTTTGCTTTATTCCAGTTGTCACCTTGACGTTTGGTCACCTACAAAGGGTTACTGCCATCTTCCCGTTGTGGACCTAAACAATACATCAAGATACACAGAGAAAACACTGACAGGTGTTTGGTAGAATGAATATTAAACACCTACACGCTCAAAACTGCACACTTAAAAAAGAATACATGTAAATTCCCGTACAAAATGTACATCTGAGGAGAAAACAGTCATCTCCGAAGCCACCTATCATCCCCATGTCTTAGATAGACAGATACCCACTCTGTCTCAGACACACACTCTCATCTCTAACACACAGAAGCACCGTGTACTTTCCCGTGTTCATGGTCCGATAGTGTATAAGATTTGACACCTCTTTTGATTAAAGGAGATTTCCTGCAGAGCCAATACCGCAGGTGCCTGCTTCCCTGCCGTGTCAAACCCCACTGCACTGCATGCCCTCTGTGTGTGTCTTTGTGTGTTGACAGTACGTATTTGTGTGTGTAAGAAAAGGGTGAAATAGTTATTTTCTATTTTTCCAGCTGAATGTTTCAATCAGTTCAACTCCAGCTGGAAGCGCTGCTGTTACTGACAATCTAAAGGCAGCAAAACAGCTGGATCTACCTGCTTGTTTGTGGTGCAGAGAGCATGCTGGCGCATGTCAAACCCAAGTCCAATCCTACCTGTGTGCGTGTGTCTGTGAGTGTAGGAAGACCTAGACTTCTTCTCTTCACACAAATGAAACAGTAAATGAAGGTGAACATTGTGTACATAAAGGCTATCGTGACTGATGTAACGGTTAGCTCGTCAGCTACGGCACTATTCACAATGTCTTCCGAACCCACCTGTTTCACATGGACGAGTGAATTTCACATTATGAGGACAGATGATCCCCAGATGTCTTTTTAGTGTAGGAGAATTTTACTGAACTCTTTAAAAGAAGGTGCAAGGGGACTCAAGGCCTTCATTTGGAATGGATCAAAGCATAGATTTAAAAAAAAAGTTCAGCATGTATGTTCCTGCACTGTGTGAGTGCTGAAACTTCCTCTGAACATTCAACTGGTTAAAACACTGAAATGACTAATTAATAATTTCACCCTGCTTCCTATGGGAAGGAAACAGAAGATAATGAGTAAAAACTTTACAAATGAAATGCGTGGAAGTTGAAGCATGAAATATTCTGCACAAGTATTTTCCCCACAAACTATCTTATCAGTATTATCCTATAACATGTAGTGCAATTTATGGGGCGGTCCATCCCTGTCCTAGAGTTTTCTCCCCCTTTGGAGAGCTCTTCCTGGACATAAATATTCAAGTGCCTCGCAGGCTCGGATGAGACCAACTCTGGAGATGGAAGATGATATGAAACCAGAATAATGCACAAACAGTTTGTCGTTACACACACACATAAACAGCTAAAGTTTAACATTTAACCTAGTCTTAATCTAATCAGAGTCAGAATTTTAACCCTTAGCACACCTCACACCTCAACTACAGCAGAGTTTTAAAGAAGCGAGGAGCTATAAAATCTGCTTCCTCTGGGTGTTTTCCTCATATCTTTATATTTTTGTTACCACATTTGGTCTTCACGCATAAATTTGAATGTATAGAATGTTACACAAGAGTGGCCACACTGAGTTGCGTTATGCTCTATCCTACGGGTGTTCATGACGTGTACAAGCACTCCTGCAGGAAACGAGCTTATATAGAACTCCTGCAGCGGCCAGAGGAAGACGTTCTTCATCAGCCGTAACAGCAGCTTCACGGGATATAAAATGATATCAGGGCTTCTAGTGCGTTCAGTGACATACACTGAGAAGGTGGTGGAAGTCATGTGTGTTTCAGATGTACTGACCAACATCACCATCTCTTTCCACACATCAACAAGTTACAATTTTAAAGGGATTTCCCTTAGAGATTTTCCATTACAGTGTAGCAACAGAATACCCCTGATAGTTTTAGAAATAAATGAGACTCAGCTACAATAACAACAGAGGCTAGTTTCATTATCTTGCTATTATCTAGTCATTGTGTGGCTGTAAAATAGTATCTGATTCTCCCAGGGTGATGCCTACACAGTGGAGAGTTTGATCTGAAGATAATCACTATACACTCTGACAGCCTGGCTTCTTGTTTACAGTTAGGCACATAAGTATTTGGTCTCTTGATTGTAGACTTTGACAATGATATGTCAACCTCCTCCACAGTGTTCATGACCTGGCTAAATGTTGTGAGGGGTCTGTCTTCGCCAAGGAAAGAATTCTGTGATCATCCACTTTAGTTGACTTTTGGTGTTACTGAACTCGCTACTAAATTCCTTTTTTTTTTAAGAATGCACCACAGTGTTAATTTGGCCACTGCTAAATTTTCTGCTATCTGTCTGATTGGTTTGTATTGTTTTTTCAGCCTTATGATGGCCTCCTTCATTTGCATCAACACCTCTTTGGACCGCATATTGAAAGTTCCCATGAACAGCTACCAAATGCTCTTGGAATCAACTCCAGACCTTTTATCTGCTTAATTTGTCATGAAATATTGAGGGAACAGGCCACACTTTGACATTAAACTGATCTTCAGTCAATTGTCCAATTACTTTAGAGCCTCTGAAAATGAGACAATTTGTATAAAAATGGATCTAACTCCTTTCCATCCAAATATTTTTAATCACATTTTCAATGTGGTGGAAAAGGTGGTGTATCGGTAAAAGCATGAGGCATGTGATCTAAATGCTCACTGAAGCCTCTGCTCCGCTGTAGGGACTGAAAATAGCAGCAGATGAAAACATCAGATCTGTGTGGGGAAATAAGAAGACTGTTACGTTCCTTAAATTAATAAATGAAACAAGCAAAAATGCCATATCTACATCCTGTTTTCCATATTGCTTTTCACCATTTGAGGTTTGACTGGCGCTCTTTTAATTGCATCATCTTGTTGCACCCTCTTCTTCTGCAACGGTTTAATGGCACCTGACAAGAGAATTAGCCCTACCAGCTGTTTGTCTCAACAAACCAACTCCTAATATTTGCATAACAGCAGCGGATGGAAGCGTTCATTAATTTGCATTTTCTTTTGCCGAAGTTGATGAAATGCAGATAAATTTGTGCTACACTGGGATGGAAACCCACCTAGTGATGGTGTTGGGGAGATAACAAGTTACTTAGACATTCAGATAGCATGATACTGCTGTTTTTCATTAAATTACCTTTTTTCGTCATGGAAAAAAGTTTTGTTGTAACTGAAACCTGACGTTTAATATTTTAGGCCGAAACTAATTTTTATTATTAATTAATTTATCATTTGCTGTAGATGGAACTGAGCCATTGTTAACCAAATTGGTGATCTCTGTTCACAGTTGAACCTCCACATTACATGAATTCCCCTGTAAAGCAGCCACCATACCTTTTCGCTGCTGTAAGTAAATCTGCTGATCAGACTTGATTGCTGCCCCTCTCAAACTGCATAAATAAATTCAAAGCATAAATGGTAAATGGTAAATGGACTGCACTTATATAGCACTTTTCTTAGTCTTATCGACCACTCACAGCACTTTACACTACAGGCTACATTCACCTATTCATACATGCCATTCACACACACACTCCCCCCTACTGATGGCACAGCCATCAGCCTTTTCACTCAGTCATTAATAACTAATTTAATGCGGTATGTACAAAGCCAGAGACAGTTGATTCCTCGTATCGACACACATGGAAAGAAAACTAAAGACAGCGTCAGAGAGAAACCTCGTTCCTCAAACAGACTCAGACAAACTTTTACCAAACTCCCCAACTTCTTGACGTAAAACTAGTTTTGCTTTTTAAAACATTTTTCATGCTCCATTAAGAATTTTTTGCCATTTCTCTAATTTCGATATATTTATCATTCAACTAAAATTAACATTTAGTGTTCGGGGGAATCAAATCCTAAAAGATCGACACTTAATCTGAGCCATCTGATTAGTTGAAAACAGCTGATGACTGATGCTATGATTCCCATCATGCATGGCAACACTACTGGTTGCCAGGGTAACCCCAACATTCCCCAAGAAGGTTTAGTGGTGGATGCTAATTATTTTTTTTACTCGAGCAATTCGACAATTTTGGAGAAAAACTTACCAATACCGTAATACTCTTGAGGTTGCTGTGGGTTGCTGCCTCCATAGATTCAGGTAATGTTATAAAATAAGGCAGCATGATGAAGATGAGTTACAAGAGACTTTTATTTTGAAATGCCTGTAAACAAGGATTTAAATATGTTGTGTTTTTATCGCAGCTTTGATCGTTTGTTTGGCGGAAGTTATGAATTAAAATAAAAAGCTAAATAAAATGACTCTTACTTTGAAATGTCAACAAGGATGAGTTTAGGATCCTCTATCGGAATCACACCTGTTACACCTGGTACGAGGACGCATTGACATGATATAAGTGATTACAACCCATTATAATGAGTTGCAGGTAAAGGTGCGTCAGGTGTAAACACAAGTGAGGTGGATCATTCAATCAGAAATAAAAGAAAACTCAAGTTCTGAGACGATGCATTCAAGGTCATCAAGTCTATTCCTCTGTCAACTCTGTCTTTTAATGTGATGATGAGGTGGACTGCTATTCACACGCATACAAACACACACATACACAAACACGCACACTGTGTGTGAGCGTTCAGGGTTCGACCAAGGACACATGATGTATCTGGTCCCTCTGGTGGTGGGCAGGCCATCGTGGTAGAGGGTCAGCCGGTGCATGAAGAACCAGCCCTTCCTGGTAGACTCCACCTTACACCTTAATCAACTGTCAAAATACACATGGAGAGGAAAGAAACACAATAGTTTTCATCATTGATCTGTCATGAATTTAGACTGTCAGGGTTTAACATCTGTGCAGATTTTATTTTAAGAATGTTCACATCTCATTTACCGAAAGGCAAACTCCGACTAATAAAAGTTAAATCTGTCCAATTAAACAAAGAATAAAACGTTACTTTAAAAAGTCATTTTGTTGATCCAACATCTAATCCAATAAGCTGTTGGATAAGGTGAAAGCCAGCTGTTTCTCATTGTGGCCAATTCTATTTCCTGAAGCCCAAGGTGATGTCATCACATTGCCTGTTTTTCCGACCAAAACTCTAATGATATTTAGATTACTCTCACATAAACAAGGTAAAGCAGCAGATAGTCATAACTGAGAAATTGGAACTAGAGAATGTTTGGCATACCCTATCATCAACGCCACCCACTATGTCCTAAAGGTGTTCTTTTTAATACATTTAAGTTGAATATAATTTAACACTATTAATTAAATAAAGATACCCCCTTTTATTTAATCAATTAATTGTTCAAATGTATTTTTCATTCAAGACATAGTGATCCTGGAATTGTCAATGCTTGGTCCCCGGTTTTCTTACTTTCAGTAGTTCAGTCAGGTTTACATTAACCATTTGGAGTGGCAGAAGCTTGATGTTACTCTTAGCAATTCAGCATGCTAAATAGTTTTATTAAATTCTCAGTCACAGCGCATGATGCTAATGGCTTACAGCTGGCTCAGGTTGATGGGAAGTTTCCAATTTCTAATCCTATTTCTGTTTATGTCCCTCATGCAGACACATATGTGGATATTTTTGTATATATTTTCCGAGTCCCTTTTTCAAATTACTTGATCGACTCCACAATCCTTTCACATCCCCCTCTAGCAACTGCAGAGGTACCCCCTGCAGTACAAGTACCCCTGATAATAGATTAATCATCAGTCATTCTTGGAAAAATACAATTACTGTAGGTGTTTTCTTATAATTGCTGTTAAAATATCTTAACTAGTGCAGCTTTGAGTAGATTCAATACCATGACACAGTGATTGGTGACAATATGACAGGCTGATTTGACCTCTCTGTGGGTTGAAGGTGGGTGGAGCTGCTGGGAGTAGCCTTTTTTAACAGCAGACATATTGACTCGACGAAGCAAGAAAAGCACAATTTAAACGCATTTTGTTAACCACCAGCTGTCCCAGGATGCTTTCCTCGCTCCTCCGTCCTCCAGCCCGTGACCTGGACATTGATTGAGCTCTCGTCAACAATGTTCCAATCCTTTGAATGAATCTCGAAGGAAACAAAGAGTGAGAAGAGCGGAGGGTACCAGAGGAGCTCAGAGCGAGGAATCACAGGTGTATCCTATGCAAAAGGTTTTTTACTTGAATGGCAACACATGTCCAATCGCATTCTGTTTATGATTGGTCACTTGATCTGATAGGAGTTTAAATAGACCAGTTGTGTAAACAGCTTTACTGTAACTTTAATAAGACTGGTTGATTGTAATACTGTAGATTAGACAAACTACCTGTGGTAGAATGACGGAGGTTCTATAGTTATTCATAGTTAGTCATATAATAAAAAATGTTGCCTGTACAGTATGTATGTGTATATGTATGTGTTTGTCCAGCCACTGAGAGACGTGGACAAGAAATGCTACCAAAGCGGAGCAATCCCAGTTGTTGCAGTCTGCATTGCTGCAACATTTGGTTACATTCTTAGGGAGGTGCACGTCGGGTTACAGTGTAGGCTACGTCGTAAGGGTACACAGCTACACCGTACCTACAGCGTCGACTCAGCGCAGCGGTACTGACCGGGATTTAGGGCTCAGGTTAGGCACCAGTCCAATCAAGAGGAAAGACAGTAGGGGAGCGGTTAAAACTAGATAATTAGGCTGAAATATGTGATAAAGCTGAATGGTCTCAGTATTTTTTCTAAAAACATTTTATCTTTGAGGGACATGGAAAAGTCTTGTATGATATTCACCATAAAGGTTAAAACATTGCAATTGTCCCACATGAGGAAGTTGTGAGGTAAGAAATCATGTTTACAGAGATAAGAAAAGGTTAATAATTAGAAAACTAACATTGTAATTGTATAATAAGACATTTCAGACCACCATTCAGATACATATGGGTTGTATTTATATTTTAAAAAGTGAGAGAATTTTCGCTGTCCACGATAAAAAACTTTAATTATAATTTTTCAGTCAAAAATGAGGTCAAATATTTGGGAATAGCTATTAGTACATCAAAAAAATCTTCAAAAAAGAATCTTATTAACAAAGATGGAAGGGATTTCGAGATTAATTTACCCAGCATATTCTTTAGCTTTACCTGACAGGTTTTTATAAAATATGAACAATGTTTACTGTTTAGTTTCTTGTCTTACCTTTTTCAAATGGTATGAGGAATTCATTTTCAGTGTCATTTTGACCCCTTAAAACTTTTACATGATCTGATTATCATATGCAGGTATTACTGTATTGGAAAATATTTCACTCCACACAGTGCTACAATCTGGGCTAACAGGTATTTTTTACATGAGAGGAAATATTTATTTTAAAAAGATGAGCATGGAGAAATGAGTTTGGGCTTTAGTACATTTGATGGGTGACTATCGTAATGTTTTAAGTTATACTGATTTTAAAATATAATTTTGTTTGGATAGTTCGTAAGAACCATATTCTTTGGTCGTCAAAGCTATTTCTGTGGTTTTGACAAATCCGATTAAAATGAATATTACAATATTCTTCTGTAATACCTAAATCTGCTATTCTGTTTATTGACAATTATAATCTCTTAGATAGTAAATGAAATAACACAAATTTGAGGTCACTAATTACAGAAGAATGTTTTCCTCTTCCTGTTAAAAGAAACATTTATTTCACAGATTTTCAAGAGTGGACTTGATATCCGTCATTTCCTTTATTACCTGAAATGAAAGTTCATTTCAAAACAATTAATAATATTTATCCATGCACTGAATTCTTAAGAATAAGGTTTAGTTTGGATAGTAATGTATGTACATTTTGTCAAAGAGATATTGAATCTCAGGAAACATCCATTCTACTCCTGTAAAATTGCTTAGCTACGTAAAGCAAATAGAATTAATAGGAAAATCGAATTCAATCAAAATTGGTATGCCAATAAAACAATTTTTGTTACTGACCTGATGGATGATGGTGGCTATTTCTTACAATTGATTTACAGTGTTCTTATAGGAAATTCAGCCAAATATGTAAAGCAATACCATTCCCCACTTGATACAAAACCCGCTCTCTCACTCGAATGGATAGATAGTCATGGCAGATTCACATATAGGCCAAATGCTTCTCAGTGATAGGGAGTGTAATAATAAAACGATCGGAACACTCTCAAATGTAAATTCTTTCATGATTATACAAGAAACACAAGCATCGGAATAAGTGACAATAATTTAACAATCTTGGATGAATACTCAAAATATTTAAAATTGCCAATATCTCCAAATGCCGAAGAATTACAGTTAAAAATTATTAATAGATATCATCCCACAGCAGAAATTCTAGGAAAAAGATTTGAGGTTTGAGATTTGAGGTAGATCCCCGTTGTTTTTGTCTTGAAGAACCTGAAACTATCGAACATCTCTTCTATTAATTTCCAGTCACGATATAATTTAGACAGAACCTTAATAATTGGCTAGGTATTAAAACGGAAAGTATCCCACCATTTGACGCACATCAAATTCTAATGTACAATGTCAACCTCTTTAAAGAAAAATCTAATATGGTCAATATCATCATAATTATGGGTAAATAACACATTCATTCATGTAAATGGAAAAATCAGAAACCTTTTACTTGGTTTCTAAATTAATTGAATAATTATTTTTCCTCCCTACAATTATTAGCTGATACTCACCAGCCAATACAAAAAATTTGTCATATTATTTCACAGTTTCTGGTGTTTTAACCGCGACGGATTATTTTCAATATTTTCACAGTTTATGTGACATCATTATTTATGGCGCTCATCTGTGTTCATTTATATATTTACATATATGTAACAGATAGTACTAGATAATGGAACAATTAATGCAGAGACATTGGATAATAACATGTATAATTAATATTTGTTGGCCTTGTTATTTGTTTTACTTTTTCACATATTTTTATTAATTTTATTCAGATTTCTTTGTTCTTTGTAGAGTCAACAATTTACTTAACCTGCATGTCTTTGGACTGTGGAAAGAAACAGGAGCACCCGGAGGAAACCTATGCAAACACAGGGAGAACATGCAAACTCCAAACAGAAGCCCCCCCCCACCACCACTGAATGCACTGTGTCACCCCAGTGCATTCAGAAAGTAGACTGGGATTGATTTTCAAAGCTACCCATAGATTGTTGTTTTCCTGTTTCATGTTGAAGTAATTTTGGTAAAGCCCATTAGAGGGCTACACATATACTCATAGAACTGGAGTTACGTCCTGTAATTACTATTTTTTAGTGTGTGGATACTGTTCATGGTTGCCTGTGCGATCTGGCAAGACTCAAACTTACTTTCTGCGACTCAGATGAGAAGACTGAAACCACTTTCATGTCTACGCATTAAGTATGAAGCCGGGAGACAATTAGTCTAGCTTAGTTTAGACTAGAGGCAGGGGTAAACAGTAATTTAAGTTCGAGTGCACGCAGAGTCACTACCACACAGGTTGAGAAGCACCTCTCAGCTTCTGCTGTGGTCATGGATGTGGTGATGAGAATCTTTAGGAGAATGACAGTCTCTGAAAAGACAGTAACAGTCTCTGAAAAGACAGCACCACGACAGGCTTTGAACTCTTCCTTGCTGTAGATGAGACTAAGCTCTGTCTTCAGCTCGCTTCCACTGAGCACTGGGCAGGCCTTCAAGGTGTTTCTCAGTGCATCTTCAGGAAACGCCATCTTCTACTGTTGAAACCTGCCCCCCTGCAGCAAGGTGGCACGGACAAGGTGGTTTGTGAAGGAGCGTTCCCTTGTGTGTCCCAGTATGGTATCACAGACCTACAGAGAGAAAAGTAAAAAAAGAAAAATAATATGCAGAGATGACAAAATGCCCATTTCACCTACATCTCATAAGGTACCGACAGGCAACAGTTCCATTTCCAACATTTCTCACTAAAACACATACCTCTGCCAAAATGCCCCATCTCTTAAGGAAAGTGATAAGAGAATTCCTGTATCTGCCGTTTCACCAATAATCAATGGGTTCTTCCATGGCCCATACCCCATCCCTCCACTGAGTTTGGTGCAAATCAGTTCAGCAATTTTGGCATAATCTTGCTGAAAAACTAACTAACTAGCTAAGAAATCAACACAGATCAAAACATAACCTCCTTGGTGGAGGTAATTAACCATGGGATGCAACAAGCTCTTTGATTGCTATCACCTGGCGTGGATGTGGGAAGGAGGCCTTCTGGGTGGGTGCCAGAGTTAAGGGTCTCTCCACCAGTGCAACATTATCTGAGGATTGGCGCTCGATTTCACTGGCAATGTCCCTTAAAATTCTTGATATATCAGTGTTGGATGTTTTAAGAGAGTGAAAGCCAAGGCAAAATGCCCTGCATGGAAATGGAAGGGCAGCATGGAAATTGAAATGCAAATCGGAAAGGAAACTGCCCTTTTAAATGCCTGATTAAAATCTGTATTCTTAATTCAGTTTGTGAATCCAGTTATTAATTTTTCTCTTTAGAGTACATTTCCAAAGTTTTTTAAATTCCATCATTTAATTAATAATTCATTGCATGTATTTTTAAATTATGTCTTTATTGACTGTTTTATATTGTTTCTGTAAACCTCGTTTTAATTTGAACTATTCATTGATGGGTTCATATTTCATTTTCAAATTCTTTCTGTAATTCCACTTTTTATTTCCCCTTAAAATATTTAATAATGAATTACTTTGCAATTCAGTCTATGTATTTATTGATTAATAAAAACAAATTTATAAGTGCATGTTTTCATTGTACAATTAGTTGTTAATTAAAGATATGCTTTATAACTATTTCTGTGACACCTATGGTCGCAGTTACATAATATCCTATACAGTTCATCCTGTAGCTGCCGCTGGAGCAGCAGGTACCAGCACTGGCCCCCTTTCACTCCTAAGCACTGAACCACTTTGAAGCAATAGTGTTGGGTCAACTTTGATATAGCATGAAAGGATTCACTGCAAGACATCATATGCCTCTTTGTGATTTTGAAGAAAAGTTAACAAAAAATGTGCATGCGTATCCAAAAATGTATGGTAACTATTGATTAGTAATGTTAATAAAAACTTCTTAGTCCTGATCAATGAGCAACAGTAAGCACTGTTTTAAGGGCTGTTAATGGCGGTGGTTTATATAATTAACAAAATGTTTGAGCGATATGTGTAATTAGGAAAATTGTGATGATTTAATAAAAAAAATTCTATTAGTGTGGTCTTTATCCTCCACCACAGAAAGCAGCTGGACATCCAGAACAATCACATTAACCAAGGCCTCATCCAGTTCAGTTTGCCATCCTTAAGAACAAATGGGAAAAAAATTACAAAAGGGAAAGGTCTGGTGAGCTGGTTACACACACTGGGCTGATGAGATAATAAGAGGCAGGTGGGGATGATTAGGGAATGTGAACCGGTGAGCAGGTGAATGTGAGAGTCAGGTAACCAGGATCGGTGGTTCCTCAAAAATGCATGAGCCTTGGGGAAGTGTGAAGTAGCTGGAGACAGGGACAGAGGGGCAGACTGAGCAAGAGGAAATCAAATGAGGCAGCCGTCATTAGATGGTAATAGTTAGTTGTCAAGTTGCCCCAGCAGCAGCAGGAGCAGCAGTTGGGTGTAATGTCAGGGTGCTTTGAGCGCAGGTGTCTCAACACTGAAGACTTATTGTTACTGAAGGCCAGCTCTTCAAGTGCAGTTCAGACGCCTTACTTTTTTTTTGACTCATCAAGTCAAAGTGCTTCCACACATATACTATGATCTCGCTCTTTTAGGTGGCACAGCTTCCACTCTCCCTTCGCTCACCCTTTCCTCGCTGGTTCCAACGCTCACTGACACACATACACTCAGCCTTTCAGTCACTTCAGTTTCTCTCACATAGAATCCATCTATCAATAAGTCACTCAAACAATTCTCCCTCACCCAGTATTATCTCATCTGTTTACCAAATCTATCTGTTGATCTGTGTCAATCAGTGTGTATGTATCTATCTGTTCTACACGATGTACATGGATCTTATCTAACCTACTGTAAATCAAATATGACTTTCAATAAAAATGTAGCATATGCAAAAGTATCCTCCAAAGACATCAGTGGATTGTCCCACAGTGGGTCCCTGGTCACCAACAAGTAACCCCCCTCTACTCCTGCTTAAAGGGAGCAAGACACCCACACTGAAAGATACACAATATGACCACAAACAACTTAACGTGCCATCTGTGGTTGTTTTGTATCTCTTTGTGGCTTTTTTTCCATTTTTGCTGCTTTTTTTGTGTCTCTTTTTAGATGTTTTACCTTTCTTTATAGTATTTTACATCTCTTGTGTGATTTTGTGTCTCTTTGAAGTTGTTCAGCATTTCTTCCTGGTCCATTTTGTGTGTCTTTGTAGTCATATCTGTCCCTTTATAATCATTATGCATCTCTCTGTGTCTCTTAGCAGGTATTTTGTGTCTCATTTTGGTCTTTTTGTGTCTCCTGGTGGTTGTTTTGCATCTCTTTGTGGTGGTCTTGTGCCTCATTTTGGTCATTTTATGTCTTTTTCTGGGATATTTTGCAGGTGAAGACCATTGGCCCCCTGTCTCTTCAGGCCCCTGGACCTGTGCCTGGTAGGCCTGTACAGTAATCCATCCATGCCAGGGGTTTAACATGCCCACCCCATATTGAAAAAAAACTTGTACCACACAATACTGTTGATTAGTCTGCTTTGAGCATAACACCTCCTCCTTTCAGTAAAGATAACTCAAAAGAAACAGAAATTAAAACAACATAAATGAAGACAAATTTAAGTCACTGTACAGAGGTTAATTAAATGTGCACACTACAAATAGAAACTAATGTACTGACAAAAATATTAAGTAAAATAAATACTAATGCAAAATAAATAAGGAGTTTGATGTTCAAAATTATGCATAATCATTTATCTGTTTGTTGATGTATGAAAAATGTGAATCTAATGTGCATAACGTCAGAAGGTCAACATACAAAATGAGGAATAAATGAGGAGAAAATGAACTACTGCGTTTAGATTAAAGTACGAAGTAAACTGTGGTGTATGAGTGCAGGAAGGTTACAGACGAACCTCAGTAGTGTGGCAGCAGCTTCATCCAGAAGTTGTTTTCAATATTAAGCAATTACACCTGTGCTTTTCTTTCTGTGATGAGACAAAATGTCTGCTGTGAAACAGGCCAAGAAGTGACAAGAAGAATCGGACCCGTCCTGAAAGGTGCAACAAAGCAGGAGAGTCACAGAGATGTCAATAAAACGGAGTCTGTATTCAGCCCAAAGAGCAGATCGGATTAGGTAGATTAAAAACTGTGTGGATGGACTATGAATTTTCTGGACCTTTAACCAAGACTGTAATTCAGAGTGCAAGATGGGCCAAAGTCCCTTTGATTAGGAAGAGTTTCCTCATATCTCCATCACTGCAATTACACTTGACCATTATACATAACATGTATGAAAGTGGTGAGTCTCACTTACAATATCATCCACCCATTTTCCATTGCTTAACCGGGTCTAAGAAGGTGTAATAGCAGGCGAAGTTCTCCCTTAGCTCTTCCTGAGGGTTTCCAAGGGGTTCCCAGATGCGATATATAATCCCTCCAGCGTGTTCTGGGTCTGCTCCAGTCTGTTCTCTCAGTTGGATGTTCCTATAATATCTCTGCCGGGCAGCATCCACCTCCTGCACGTGCTCCTTTCAACACAAAGGAACAAAAGTTTTAGTCCAAGTTCCTTCCGGATGCCTGAGCTCAGTAACTCGACAATACTTCTGCTACTGCCCTTATCAATGTTTGGATCCAGCACCTACAGTATTGCATGTTCAGCGGTAGGTCAAAAATACTCATTTGCCTGCTATTTGTTACGTTTGTGTCCGATATTTACGCGTATTGAGTTAAACCACTTTGTTATGTGAAGAATAAATGTTGCTATTTAGTCACACCTTTCAGACGTGTTGGTGATGATGTACCACAATAACAAACACAACCCAACATATCAGTCCCAGCTGGCTGCAGAGCACACAATACCAGATAACACAGTCTCTCAGAAAGTATATGTTTGGTGCTGTTTTAATATAGCCTGTCTAGTAACTGTCTGCTTGGGCTTCTTTAGTGCAGACTGTTGTGACACCCTCTTTGATGAGAAGATGAGCAGACTGATGTGTTGTGCACCAAATTGATGCAAGTTACTTCGGGCACCTGGAGAGAGATCAAACAAGAAACGTGTTCGAAGAAAGCAGAACTCGAACATTAAAGACGTGATTATAGGAAGATGGCATGTTGTGACAGAGATACATTCGAAAGTCTAGAATTTCAAGTCCTTTCAACTTTCTTCAGTTAATGTTCTATGGCTACAGCAACACATTTATTTATATTTACTTTAATTAAAACTGTACAGAACTTGCATTACAATGCATTACCTACTAGTCCCATTTAATCCCAATTAATTTCCTGAATGGTTTGTGCATTCTGTCTCTCGGCACTTATTTCACATATATAGGTCTAAATATCATATTTTCTTTAAAATTAAAAAAAGGCAAGCATATAATTCAATTACTTGATTATTGTTATGATTATTACGTTGATGGTCAACGTTTTCTGTTGCATTACTGGTTAATGTTTATCATATAATTGTTATGTTGTAGTAGTGTTACTCTGAAATTCTTCCTATGAAGCTAAATCAGTTACAGCACAGCACGAGCAGCAGCTAAAGGGTAGTTTAGGAGCCCCAGCTGGCAGATAGGCTCCTTGACGATTAAGCTCACACAACTGCAGTATGAAATTCAGATTTTACTTCTCTGGAGCACCTTTATGTAGTTTATGGTCTCTTATGCTTTGGTTAATTTGTTAGTATTCCACACTTTATTTCGGGCATATTAGTGCTCATAGAGAAGATCTGAGACATTAATGTAATTTAGCTTTATTGCAGATGATTCCCTGCTGCAAATGATGTACTATGTTACGACTCCTGACTCTGTCTTTCATAATCTGTATTTGCTATGTTTCTTTGCTCTTTTACCTTGACTAATCAAGAGCCGGTCTGTTGAGCCCAGATGTACTTCTGCAGGAATGGCGTTGCTTTACAGACACGCAGGTACATATGCAAGCGTGGGGCTCTCGTAAATCAAATGTGTATCTTTTTTTATGTCATCTTTATTGTTTATCAGAAATTTCTTTGACATGCACTCATTCAATCATTTAAAAAAGTGAAAAACTATTTAAAACAAAGACTTCAACTAAATATGGTATTCATCCAAGAGACATTAAAAATAAAAATTCAGGATCGATGTTTACTGTTGCAGAGATGTGACCTTTAAGGTTTTCTTATCAACTTAAATTCATAAAACTTGAGCTATTTTGTAAATACTGGAGTACATGTTTGATTGCAAGAAACATTGATAAAATAAAATGAAATTCACTATTGCACAACAGTAGTCTGGTCCCTTAGGAAAAAAGCATCCGCAAAGTGAATGAATTGTTACAAAAAAATATCATCATACAACCATCACTGGACTGATTAGCAGCATCTCTTCAAACTAGGTTTTTTTTGTGATCTTGAGTAAACAGGTTGTCAGTAACAATAGTAGTAATTGAAATGAAATTACTCGGAAATGTAATTAGCATGTTGGATTATGTGACAGTAGCACGATTTGTAGTCTGGAAATATTTAAGTCTAGTCAGTTAAAACATTTTTCAAGGTTTCGGTTAAGGGTAGCAAAAACTTTTGAGATGTCAAATAAAAACACAGTGTAAGTGATTTACAGAGACAAAGATATTGCTCGGTTTATTTTTGTGCGTAAGGCATATTTGCATTTTAGGACACATTTTTGTAGTACTTACATAATTTAGTCTGGTGGGTTGGCCTGAAAAACTTTGCATTTTTGATGTGCTTAGATAGTGAATTTGCCATTTCCAGCCATGCCCCTGTTGAACAGGTCTGATTTCCTATAGGCATCGGCTCAGTGCATCCTCCCAGAACATCCCACACTGAATTCAGTGACTCACACATCGTACCTACAAGCTGATGCTAGCGTCACGATGCAGAATGTCTTTCTGTCTAGATGTGCCCCTATGTAGCTGCCACCCAGGGGCCCGGAGCTGGGGCTATGGAACCCTTCAACATACCAATAATTCTGTCCTGACCCACGTTATTTAATGACTATGCTGCTTCCTTGCGTTACAAAGCATGGAAATACAAGCTCCCTGTTGGGTCTACACATGCAAAATAAACACACCTTTCCAGATATGCTGGCAATCTACTAGTAGTTGTTATAAGTGTCCTGTGTGGTGGGGGTCGTTTTAAATCCAGAGCAAAACATCATAAAGGAGAGAGAGAGAGAGAGAGAGAGAGAGAGAGAGAGAGAGAGAGAGAGATCTCATCATTGCATGCATGTGGGTGTGTGTCCCTCATGTAATTAGAGCACTGATAGCTCTCTGATCCCGCAATTTCCTCCTGCATCACAACACAAACCCTCACAAGCACTACACATGATTCATTGACCGTAACAATGCAAGACTGATTCTTTCCTTAGAGATAATCACACATTCATTCTCTACAGACATCAGGATTACAGAAAGAGTGGAGGAAAAGAGAGAAAGGGAAGATAAGAAAACAGCACCATGGTACATACCAAGGATAAGCCCCATCTGCTTGGAATGAAATACAAAGTATCACTAACATTCAGACATGTAATCCTTTGTTAAAACTTTTTTAGTTAGTCACTTTCCTAAATGGATGTTCTTTCACATTGTAGCGCTTATCTCTACCTTGTTACCGCCGTCAAGGTGCCGTTTAGTAAGGCCCTGTGTCCCCTGTTGCTCTAGTAGAGCTGCTGCGTCTTCTACAAATCAAACGCAACTACCATGTGTGAATGTGTCCTGTGTGAGTGTGGAGCAGAGCAATTCTGCAAAACAGTATCCATGATCAATGAACTACCCCTGGATAAACAGAGGTTAAAAGAAGTGATTCTGTTTGGACACACACAAAATAAAGGAATCAGTCTCTGTGCTAAGATTTGTGCACATGCACAGAACCTTCCAAGGCTGATAAGTGAGACCACTCTTCTCTGCTACTCATTTTGTACGTGTGCTTTTAATGTTCCAATACATTTTCTGAAATACTTTAAAGATGGAAAATAAACCAGACTAAAATACATATTATGATCATATAAAAATATAAAATAAAAAAGAGTGAATTGCAGAGTTACCATATGGAAATACAGGCAGGGACCCAGAGAAAAGCCCGACTAAGTCAACAAGTCGTCCCTTAACAACCATGTACAGCAGATCGTTTGTCCCTACCCACTGATACAACCTATAGGAGCATCACTTGAAAGAGCGGCCCTATAGCGGCAGGAGTACTGGACCTTCATCATCACAGTCATGGAAACAAACAGCAGTCTCCTGAGTTTCGTCGACCCATCCATCCACCTCAACCTCCTTGTAACGCGGACTTTGCTGCTGTATATGCTACGTCACCTAACTTCCTCCTTTGCTCCCATCTTAAGTACTAGAGGTTGCCTGACAATAAAACGTAACAAAGTTATTACAAATCCTCCCGAGGGAGGACATGAATGTCTGTACTAAATTTGCCAAGATATCCCACTGAAACCCACAAATGTCAACATGCCATAAAAGTCTGCATAAAATGTCATGTTAATTATGATATTCAGCCGGACCAAAGTGGAGGACCAACACTGCCATACCTAGATCCAAGGCAATACAATATTAGCATTTTAGCATACAGTATTGATCACATGGACTAAGTATACAACATGGTTTACATATCAGAGGATGTGTTACATCGTGTAAGTTAACTTTAATTACCATTTTCGCAGTATGACAGAGGTCCATGTTGACCTAATAGTAAGGCAGTGAGCTGATTTGTGTACATTTCAGTTGTCTACAACAGGAGGATTATAAGAGTTGTCAGTTTTCAGCAAAGGTGTGACAATTCACGCCCACCCTGCATTTATATCCCGGGGAAATTGCAGTTGTGTTAGTTATGTTCATTTAGTTCCACTTGTCAGAGCAGAGTTGTGCTCTTCTCAGTTTCGGCGTAACTGGAATCAGATTTTTAAAAGATCTAAGTGGTGTTATTGCCGGCAGAAATCTGCAGCTGTGTGGTGACTGTGTGTGTGTGTGTGTGTGTGTGTGTGTGTGTGTGTGTGTGTGTGTGTGTGTGTGTGTGTGTGTGTGTGTGTGTGTGTGTGTGTGTGTCCATTGATTTTATAAGTTGGTCACACAAAAAAAAAAAAAAAAAAAAAAACACAAGACTAAGCTCCTGCTAGCCTTTAGCCTTGGTAATGAGAGAAGTCTGGGTTGTGAGATAACCAAGTCTTGGTCCATACACAAGCACAAAACAAAAAATGGCCACACACACTACTTGTGTATTACTTGGAGAGGGAGAAAAAAAAGCCCTTACGTAAATAATAAGTCAAACAACAACCAATCAACTCTAATGACCTAGCAGACTAAGACATACACATACAGACGGAGTGATTAAGGGAATAACTTTAACAGATTTCTTCATCTTGTGAAATTAAGATGAATCCAAGTACAAGCCAGGTTCCGAATCCCAAAATATCAAAAGAGGCCATTTATATAGTCTCTATAATCAGATACTAAACATAAAATACTTGAGTGCTATAGTATATCCTAGTGAAACATAATAGGACACTTAACCTTTCAGAATAGACGGGTCGTTATTAGAAAATATCTACACTCCCACGGAATTTTTTCCTGCCTTTCGTTGCAATGTGCTGTTTTTATTCCTGCAACACTAATGCATTTGCACAAACTTATGGAGCTGAACCATATGCTTCCCATTTAAGGAAAATGGCTGAAATGTAAGCTCTGTGAGAGCACATAAGAGCTCTCACAGTCAATTTACTGTGTATACAAAAAAATCGCTAATAGTTAACTAGTTATTTTTTCCCCATTTTTCATAATTATAAGCAGCACCAGCATAGTCGTTATCATTTAGGAAATACCATTTTTCTGCCTCTTTCCTTGGAAAATATTACAAAAAAGGGTAAAGGTTACTTGCCGGGACTCTGAAAAGGCTGAGCGATTTAGAAAAACGGGTGCATGCTAAAGGTTACTAAGTGCTGGGCAAATTAGTTTATTAATGTCAGAGTCAGAGAGAGAGAGGATAGAATTCATTAAGGTAGAGGGAATGGCATTTACAACTTTGTGTGTCTTTGTGTGGGTCAAATGAATTACTTCACCACATTGATTTACTTAAGTGCAATATGTCATGCAGCAAAATCTATCATTGACACGATGGGTGATCCTATACGCACCATATTTAACATCATACACATGTTGGCTCAGTGTGCGGCACTGACTCTGACAGGGTCCTGTGGAGTTAAGTAGTGTTGACTAAGTGTTTACTTGTTGACACAGTGGGGTGTTTTCAAGTTTGTGAGGCTGGCATTCACAATAGTTTCATTGCCTAATGGCGGCTGTTACAGAAAGCGGTGAGCTGTTATATAAGCTTTGTCTGGCTTTTTTACAGCTGCCTCCCACGCGCACATTCACAAACCTACACACCTCTCTCACAAACACACATCGAGACACATGGATGGATTATGAGATAATGAGAAGAGACATGTAAAAGGCCCTCCACCCCTCCTACATAGGAGCAAGACACCCACTCCTCTTGGTCATTTTGTGTCTCCTTAGGGATGATTTGTGATTTGTTTAGTTGTTAGTTGTGTCTGTTTTCGGCCATTTTGTCTCCTTGTGGTTGTTTTGCATCTCTTTGAGGTCATGTTTAGGGATGGGAACTGATAAGATTTGGCATTGGTATTGATGTCAGTACCAAAAAGTAGGCCTACACACGTTCAAGGTAAGTGAATTATGATTAAAAACATTTTTGAAAAGCGACTTTTAAGTGGATGAAGTTATAACCTGGAAGGTTTGAAAAGGAGGCTCAATGCTTACCAAGCCATTCACAGAGTCCAAATGGCCTTAAAACTTTGAGCAAGGACACTACAACTAAGAAGATAACTTGTCGGATTCACCAAACTCTCTTACAGTAACTGCACAAAACTGTCATAAATCGTTCATTTCAACCTGGTGAGTGCCACCTTTTCGTGATTAGATGTATGCTTGTGAGATATGCTCATTAGCATAATTGCAGCGCCCAATTTGCTACTTGTTCCTTTCCATTTTTCGGTCAGGTTTCTTTCAGAAAATTAAGTCCCGCTGTCAGCAGTGACTACATGGAAACAACAAATTTAACAATGTCAGTTTTGGGGACACAAACAGGCGACAGCCGAGTCAACATCACATCAACCTGGCACTTCCTATTTCTTCTTCCACTGTTGTTCGTCAAAGTTATGACTCTCAAATCACACTGCAAGATTTAGAAACATCTCCGTTGTCAACTAACTGCAGCTGTCCTGTGTGCTCCAATGTCGACTTTGCATACTGAGCAGAGAAAATGATGGAGCTCCCCCACAGAGAATCCTGGCATGCCTTGCATCATTCAACTTCTGATTTCACTGACTAAAATGTCTGTGTCGAGCTGTTGCTAGTATTCCTGGCGATGATTTGCTTTATTGACTCACTGACCGGCCAATACACTCAGACAGCCAGAGAATCAGCCACCCCTGGGGGATGTTTTCAGGAAGCACTTTACAACAAGAAAGGTCCATTTGGTGCAAGGTTTGTATTACTTCTCACTTTATTATATGATGCACAGACACTGAGTCAGCTTAAACAACAGGGGATGCCAGGGGAAACTTTCATTAGCTCCTGTCACTTTTAAAGTAATAGTCTCTTATGATGTATGTGATTTTGACTTGTATAATTTTCATATCCATTTTCTTGTCTGTGGTTATAAGACACTGAGTCAGCTAAAGCACTGGCAATGCCAGAGGGGGCTTTTCAGAGAGGTTATTATAAAAAGTAGGTGTAGTCAGCGTGACATCCAGTTCACTGACAATGTTTATATCATTATCATATCTGTTTACAGTGAAAATGGTTTGCGAGGCACTGAGTCAGCTAAAGCATCAGAGACACCAGGGGATGCATTGTAGGAAAGAGTGGTCTGTGTAAATTATTTAAAAAAAAGTGATGAAGATGGGGACCATTGCACCACCTGCTAGATGGATGTTGAAAAGGTGAGCATCAGCCCTTCTGTAGACAGAGCTGCATTCATCCTCAGATTGAATATTTATGTTTTAAACACCACAGCTAAAGCTGTAGGGTTTATGTGATCATCTGCATTCACAGCATTATACAGTATTCTGTTAACGATGAATTGTTGTAGGTGGTGAGCCCATTTAAAAGTTATTTGAAGTGGCAGTCAAATAAATGCAAGATGATTGACACTGATTTAAAAACATGAAAAGAGATGGATATTTCCAGGAAGGAAATCATATCACTTCAGGGAGCCAATAAAATATTTAACTTGCCAGGAATTACTTTGGTATTCAGTAAGCAGATAAAGACTGTGGAAGAGACATTGTCTGTTGAACAATGGAGGTAAAAAGTAAAAAAAAATATGAGGAAAGTTTCTTTCCATGCAGCCAGAAGGGATTTAAGCCTGCATTCATGGACCACAAGTAATACTTTCTCCCAAAAGTAGAGCTGTGCTCTCAGTAATGTTCTCAGTAACCGCAATTAGCAAGAGGGGAATTTTAGTCCATGGAGAGACATGACCTGGGGATTTAAAGCGGAGATGAAAACATTTCCACTTGAGGTAAAAATTTGTTTATGTTTTGTAACTTCACGTCATAAATGTACATACACGAGAAATGTGGGTTTCTAATCGCCCTTTTATAAGCACACGTGCATGACAAAGACTTTACATGAAATAAAACATCCTCGTATTTAAAATAATTTCAACCAAAATCCGGCTAAAACTGAAACTAACACAAAGCAGCCTCAAGAAATCTAAATAAGTCTGCTTAACATTTGACTATTGACTATACACAGACATACACACATCAACAAAAAAGAGGAAAAGGAAAGTCAGGAATCAGCAGCGGCATCTTCTATCACTACTACAGTTTATGTAAATAATTAAGCCATGCTTCCAAAAAAAGGAAGGGGTTAGAGGAGAGATCTGATTACTGAACTGTATTTACACGAAGGTTACTTGCATAGCCTGGTTTCTCTGAGTAGCCCGGTCACATGGTGCATGTAAACAAGGAAGAGGAATAAGGAGAGAGAGTGTGTCTTGCTTGCTACAGCTGACGTCTGTACAATGGCTGTTTAGAGGAGAACAAACAGGGACGGCACAAACAGTAAACTGGTCAAATTGGCACGAAATTGAAGTTTCAGTTACTGCAGTAGAAAATAAACATCAGTGAAGAAAAACAATTGTAGAAAATCATGATTTCACTGAGCAGCAGAATCACAGAAAGAATCTCTGTTTCTCTAACAACAGCACTGATTGCCTCTCCTCACTGAGACATTATCCTGCAATCAAAGCATCACCACACTATGATCTCTCCAATCAGCTTTTATCCATTTCTGAATTATGCAAATTTCCCTTTTCTTATTAAGTGGCTGATATAAACAAATTACAGTCTGTTAACCATTCAGCTGCTGTAGGTGCAAGGATGTTACTTGAAGCAATATTCTGCACCGCTGATCCAATGTAGACTTCAAAGGGGGCTTTAAAAGGTTTGTAATTTGCTCCATCATGGACATGGTTTCACTGCAGTTACAATGGATTCCAATAGTGACCCACTTTGACAGCAAAAGTGTATTAAAACATCCAAACTGCTACTTCTCTACCGCTTGTATGCCCTGTGTTTTTCAAGCACTTGTATTTTTCCCAAGATGGTAAAAAAATGCATCAGTTTCAAATCCTGAAACCGAGGCACTCTGTCCTAAATCACTCCTCAGCTTGCCTCATGCCCTGTTTTGTTTACCAGAAGTGCAGTGTCAGAATAGCCAGTAAGTGAGCTATGACAGTATTCCCATCATCATATCTCTGTAATTTTTTTCCTTATTGTGGGTGTAAAGTAGAACAGACTTTGAGTGACTAAAGTTAGCTGTAGCAGAACTGTCACACCTTAGTTCGATGTATTTATCATTCAGTTTTTATGTGTTGATGGCTGCATGTGCATGAGGGGAGGGCCCAGCGGGTCTCTACCCACAAAGCCTCATGTTCTTGGCCCACACTTGCAATATACAACCTGGAAGCACAAGAACCCTCCTTGGATCAAGTTTTGGGAGTGACACTGCCATTACCCAGCTCTTACTGATTATGGGAGGATATCTTGCACAAAGAGGGAGCTCATTAAGGATCACCGCAAGCTCCCCGCTGCCATGTTTGAGCATCACAAGGTGATACGGAAGTCCTGTGAGGTCTACAACTGCGATGAGTTTAATTGTGATGAAATTCATTGTTCTCTGAGGATGTAAACAATCTTGAAATCGGGCCAAGGCGGCTTGCTAGTAAACATGGATGTAAACAATACAGGATTCGACAATTTAATAAAAATCAGCTCTGAAAATGTTTTATGAGGAAGGAAATGCATTCATTACCTTTTTTAAACCTCAAGGACACACACAATGACTTTTGGTGAGTAACACTGAGGGCTCTATTTTCACGCTTGTGTATGTCGTGCAGCTCAGTGGTGCATCAGAGAACTTGTATTTTCTTCTGTTTTCATTTCTTTCTTGAGTCCTGATTCTAAACAGAACTTTTTTTTACAAGAAAACTACACAGGGCACCTTTAACAATGGTTGGAGACACTTAGTTAAAGTGTAACTTCACATATTGCCTGAAAAACAACATTTTGTTGCCCTCTTTGATTCAAAGTTTTAAGCCAATTTCACCTCTGACCTTGCCAAGTAGCACTGATAGGTGTGGTTGGGTCTGGTCAGAAGTATGCTCTGTTGCGCCTGTAACCACACCCAACAGTGATGTCACCTAATTGTGTCTGTCTGCTGTTTGGTGCTCACCAGGTGGTGCACAGTGGGTTTATGGAGCTTTTTTTGTGAAAAAAAAACTGCTGCTTGGGTAGCCAAAAACAGCACTATGAGAGTGGTGAAAGTGAACCAAAAGTTGTGGGCCAGACAGCTAAACGATGAGCTGAAACTCACTATAAAGCTGCAGATATATGATATTTCTCAGAAGGTTCATCACTACAACTGACCCCTCTCACACTGTCACGTCCAGTATCTAGAACACGTGATTGCAACTGAACCATTCCAATGACAACTGCATAAAATACATCTCCCGATGAAGAACATGAGATGCTGTTGAAAGCCCCAAAAATTCCAGTATGTGGGCCTTGATTTAATTTTTTTTTTTGTCAAATGCAATAGTTGTTAAGTTATTTCATTGTGGATCAAAGTGTTACATTGATAAACCAACAGACGGGCTGGACAACGATTATTGTCATCCATTGCAGTATAACAAAAAACACACTGTTCTGTAGGTTCTGTTACCATAACAACCACAAGGCCAGGGAGAGGGTTTTCAGTCTTACAAGCTCAAATCTTCGGAGATCACTTCAACTTCACAGTTTTAAATACAAGATACTTGGGGGGGCTTGATCAGCATGAACTTTATCAAAGAAGGTACACTACTAGAATACACACAAAAAGAATGCAACGATGACTCACTGACCACTTGCGCTGTATGAGGAAAGCTATTTTTGAGCAGACCTTTATATGTTTATACTGTCTTTGGTCTATTTGTTTTCTAAGGCAATATTCACAGGAAAGCAACAGGGTGGACAGAAGACACAGAGGCAGGGGATGGAACGGCATTTTTAGTACAGGACGCGCTCCTTTGTCCACCATGATTAACAATTAACCTTTCATGCTGAAGCAAGGTCAAAAATAAAAATATCATGTAATTCTGTGAGCCAGGCTTGTTGCCAGACAGCTCCTTAAAACACCCAGGTTCCATTTAATCTCAGAGCCAGGTTAAGGCAGAGAGGTCACGGCACACACACAGACACGTAGCCGGGTAAGCGCACTATCGCACATTGTCACACATACAGCCATAGTGTGACTTTGCTTGAGGAGCAAGAGGGTAATATTTGTCCCCTGCTTTTCGAAAACTGTGGATCTAAAAAGTCAGCTCTATGTATTATGCTGCTGTGTGTCTATGAGAAAGAAACCAAAACTGTATCTACTATATCTATCTCAGTTGTTGCATCTTGACTAAATAATACCATGTCTTCACAGCTACTGGCTGTGATTTTGGTACTGTGTTTCCGTGTTAATCTGCCAACTAGAGCTCTCCTCCAATCCTCCAAGGGTCGGGTTAACTGCTGGCAAACACACTGGTCATGATGTGATTTTATCATTTTTCATTACCAGATGGAGACACATCTGGCTCCTGGACACAAAAACCTTATAAAAAACAATTTATTTGTGTTGCTTGACAAATTATGAAACACCTCATGAGCTGAAATGCCAGTGCCAGGGTTGTAGTGTCAAGGATACATGGAACACATTCTGGCACACCTTCATCTGCATAGAGAGAGTTGTTTCATGCCACAGCACACTTTGTCCAGACATATACTGGTGACATTAAACTGCCACCAATAATATTTTTAATAATTGTTTCTAACGTCACTACTAGTACACGCAACAGCACACACTGCAGGAAAGTGGACAGCCAAGCGCTCTCAACGTGGCCTGAAAAAGTAACCTCATTATTACATGGCACCACAAATTGTTATAAATGTCACATAAATATAAATGGCGCTTATGCCCTTTTCTCAACTGCAGATACAGCAAAAAACTGTCTTAGATGAATGCAGACTTGGTTTCTGGCTGCTATCAGGACCGTTTAGGTTGACACTGGACTAATTTGCTTCTATGCAAGGATTACAGCACCAGTCGCTGACATTAAAAAGCCACTACTGCCATGTACTGGCATGCATTGCGCTACTTTAGGCAACATCGAGTGAGTTTTCCACGGTTTTATAAATTACACAAAGCACTTTAAATAATTGTTATCTTTAAAAAATGATAAAATAATAATAATAATAATAAAATAATGGTGACTCAAGTATCTACAATACAGATTTGTCTCTTCCTCAGTGGTTAAAACATTGTCAAATGGGACTTACCTTTTATCATTACTGACTAAACTGCAACTTTCATTAAAAATACATTTTGTATGAAACATAATTGTGACTGGTTTACATTTTATTTTTTACATTTTACATTATTAACATGATGAGGATATGTTGTTAATTTACGTGCTTGGCAACTTATCAGTAAAATGTTCATAGACAACATATTTGTTGACTGCCAAAATATTCAGTCTTGCAGGACAACATTCACTTGTAGTGACTACATCATTATTACACTTTTATGGTTATGTTTAGTATTTCACAGTACTTGGTTTAGGTTAGGGAAAGATGGTGGACTGGTTTAATACAAAAGATGTTCATAATCACTTTAGCCACAATGTGTTTATCTACATTTAACTACAACCACCATCTTTCCCTAACCTTAACCAAAGTGCTTTTGCTGCCTAAACCTAACCACAGACAGGACCCTGGTTGCAAAGTCTGGTCTCTGGTGTGACAGTTTTGCACTTTGTACACCACCATCCACCACAGCCACCTCCTGGCACCTCCATTAATTAATAAATGCAGCATTTCATTTGTTCAAAAACCTTTTCTACACAAAACTAGGCAAGTTGACTTTTCAAAAAAAAAAAAAAGAGAGAACTCTGCAAGGACCTTAACATGCAACTGCATTGGTGCAAAACATGTTTTGTTTGATACTGTGTAGAACACGAATACAGGCCTGCAGTTTTAACCGTACTGGTTGTACATCGCTAACTGTTGTAGCTGTTGAAGTGAAGAAGGAGAAATGTAATAACTGTGATGGAGGTGAGCTGGCTTGCAGCTCTTAAATGACATCGGTGCTGTCTGTGACAGGGCTGCAGCCTGTCTCCTACCAGGTTGTTACTTGGGGTTAATTACATTCACCAGGCAACACCGGTGTGAGGCAGTCCTAGATTAAATCGCCACGCTGATGAACTGGCCTAGAGCTTATTCGCGTGGGATTGTGCCGGACTGTAACTCTTTGCGAGTTCAGTGTGCAAAAAGCATGCTGGCGAATGTACTAGCGCTGAACTACTCATGCGGGACGTGCCACAGAACAGTGGCTTAATGGCAATAGTGTAATGGCTTTTACAGCTGATGGAAATTTGCAAAAGCCCTCACAAATATCACCTCCAGCGCTAAACAACGCATCACCTTCAGACTTTTATATTAGCCTTAAAGCCACATTAGAGAGATGCAACTGAAATATAATTAGGTGATGGTGAACTACATTTCTAATTAATGTAGTCGAGTCATTGGTGAATTCTGTTTTCTCTCAGCTAGTTATTTACTCACTGCTAATTAGGAAACACCTTTGTATTTCACACTCAATATGGATCTCATCACTTCCTAATTTCCCAGTAGTGAATGTCCTTAATTTAAAATGTTTAAATCTACAGCACTTTGTGATTTACTGCAGGCTGAGGAGATGGTTTAATAAGTTTTCACGTAAGTGTCATTAAAGGATGAGAGTCTTTTTCAGACTCAAAATATAAACATCTTTCCAATCTGTCTTTCTATGTCTGTACTGGTCTTCCCAGGCCAGCCTAAAGAAGTTTCACTTTTTCTACAGGTATTCTCTAGGTAGAAAAATCTCAATCGGTTTTAGCTTTTATCATCCATCATTCCTTTCATGTGTCCTCTCTTCTCCATCTCTTTCTAACGTCCTTTCTTGTGCTTGCTTTCCCTTTGTCTGACCAATGAACACTCTGAAGTGACACTGACATTTCAGTTCAGTGAGATAGGCAGTTTATAATGCACACACACACACACACACACACACACACACACACACACACACACACACACACACGCATATTCACGTTCTCCAGAGCACTGACTCAGGTTTGGTTTTGACCGAGAGGTGTGACTGGAAAAATCCCTAGAGGGGCCACTAGAAGTGACTGAGGCACAGCGAAAGAGATAGGGGGGGTCAGGAGTGGGTGGGTGGAAGGCGGAGAGGGGGAGAGAAAAAAGCACTTTCTATTCTTTGGTGGCAATTACGTCAATATCCCTCCTAATTACAAGCAGATTTATATTATTCACGTGTTGTAAACTTAAAAGCTGGCTTGGAGGCATTTGTAACGTCTTGCACATTCTAACTCTCCAGCGGTGAGAGGTAAAGAGATAAAGCTGGAAGTACAGAACGAGATGGCATACTGTATTTGTTGAAACTCTCATGGAAGCCCGTTGTCTCTTTAGTTCTAGTCATATTTAGTGACCTTTTCATCCATTTTGTTTTAATCAATTTTTGCTCAAGTTAAATACTGAATATTTTAGTCTGATCTCAATCGAAGCAAACCATGAACATTTTAGTCTAGTTGTAGTCGATAAAGACACTAGACATTTTAGTCATCAAAGGGTTAGTTAACAAAGACAGAGAACATTAATGACAACAGACAATCACCTCTCGTACTGTGAGTGTTGATTTAATTCTGCCCTTTTTTAGGCCTTAGCGGTAGTGTTGTACTATATTCATGTGTTTATAATAGTCTTTACACCATCATTTACACACATGTGGAGAGAAAATATTTGCAATGTTTTTGGATACCACACAAGCTAAGTCCTAGACAGCTTTTTTATTATTTCATTCAAGCCCAAAACCAATGTTGCATTAATAACCAGATGTTGCAAATACATTACCTTTAGGTGGCAAGGAGCCCTTCAAAATTGACAAGACCTAACTATCATATGTTTGTAAAAATTATATCATGAATGCTTTAGTTTAGTTAGCTTGTATAAGAATCCAAATTAAACGAGCATCAGGTTATCCAATTTAACTGCCCAGACTACTGACTTTTGCATGTGGTAAAATTCCCATATGGAAGCAATGTCCTGTTGTTGTGAGATGCTAATGCAGTAATACTTAATGTTGCATCACTGCCTTTTGTAACTTAGTTGGTTTACATTCCTAAGTTAAAAATATAACACAAACATTTATTGTTAAAGTTACCTCCAACCCCCATGGTACTCCTTGAGGTGTCTGTTCAGGTTTCTGGTATTCTTTCCAGCTATTTTTTAGACACAGGGCGTCTCTACTGTGGCTAACATTACTACACGCTCACTTTTTCTCTCCGTGATATTATATTTAAAGTGGTTCGAATTTTCAAAAGATTCACCATTGCCATCAAGTACTTTTCCCATCACCATCTAACATTGGATGAGCTTCTGCAGCCGTAGGGTACAGATAGCGCCAGGCTTTAGCACTGTTGACGGTGCAGCTCTGCAGCTGTGCAAAGTCACCGGGAAGACAAATGTGCAGCCATCCCAAGGAAAAGGGGGAGATTTAAATTACATGATTGTTTAGGGAAAAAAAGTGTAATTTTGTCTCTTCTTTTGTCATCAACAAAAATAAAGAGAGATTTTGTTTTTATTTTTTTTAATTCCATTAAATTAATCGCCTGCTTTCTGTCACTGATCTTGTCTGGAGTCACAGTTACTGTTGACTGAAGTCAGTTTCATCTCATCAACGTCTTGTCTTCGTCATGGAAGAAAAGGTTGTTGACAATTATATTTTGTCACCATTTTTGTTAACAAAATTAACAACAGACTGCACCAGTTCTTACCAGGATGGCCTCGTTTTTCCCAATAACTTTCCAACGTCCAAAGATGGCATACAAAAATTCAACACAAAGGGGCATTCAAATCCATATGGATAAGGCCAGGTGCACTCCTGTTCAGTGGCAATCTGGCTACCAACAACAAATATGCTTGATGCACTGTTGAATACATCAACAGCTGCTGGCTTCACACTCACGTGTATTAAGGACCCCAGATACTATTGACACCGACACTGCTGACAGAGCACATAAACAGGAAACCAGAAAAATGTGTGCAACTTGCAAATTAACCTACAGTTATTGTGCCAAGGCTGGAAACACAATGACAACACAACTCCACACAAGTGACCAAATAAGTAATGTTTTCCTTTAGCAGCCTGTAGTTTCATGGGGTGCAGTGAGCTAGAAAACAGCTTTTTTTTCTAGTCAAACAGAAAAAAAGCCAATGACTTTCACATTTCTTTCACGAAATTCAACTAATTCAAACCTGCTCCACAGCTACATTTGTGGATTTATGTTACTCTGTTCACTCAGTTGGCAAAAACTCTTCTGGTGAATGATGATGGGCCTATTTTAGATTTTGGACAGTTTTCAGTAGGTTCTGGCATTAAAATTGTGCGTGCATGTAGGTGTGTGTGTGTGTGTGTGTGTGTGTGTGTGTGTGTGTGTGTGTGTGTGTGCGTGCGTGTGTGTGTGTGTGTGTGTGTGTGTGTGTGTGTGTGTGTGTGTGTGTGTGTCAGAGCTCAGCAATGATCCAGTTTATCAACCACGCTAAATTAGACTGGACGTTCAATCACTGAACACTCACACCATAATATAGTGTTGAAAGACCAGCTGTTTTCTTCTCGCACTGACAGACTTGTCAGTGTGAGGTGACTCACACTTACACACACAATGAAAGTCTGACTTATGACATATTAATGTAGGTCAATGACTGACTAACTAACCGGCTCACTCACTGCTGCCAAAGTGTGTGTGTGTGTGTGTGTGTGTGTGTGTGTGTGTGTGTGTGTGTGTGTGTGTGTGTGTGTGTGTGTGTGTGTGTGTGTGTGTGTGAGAGACAGAGAGAGAGAGAGGTAGAGACAGAGAGAGAGAAAGAGAGAGATATCCTTGTTTTACTGAATTCATGGGAACCTCTTATTGAAATAATAATTCCCTAGCCTCTTACCCTAACCTCAACCATCACAACTAAATGCCTGACCCCAAACCCTTACCCTAACCCTAAAACCAAGTCTTCACCCTCAAACAGCCATTTAAACTTGTGGGGTCCAGCATTTTGGTCCCCACAAAGCTCGTGGATCCCAAAAGTATAGTGGGCTCCTGGTTTTCGAACCTCATGAATATAGTAAAACAAGCCCCCCCACACACACAGTAGGGTATGAAAAGACCATCTGTTACCTTTTCCCAAAGGCGCAGATTTGAAGATGTGGGATGACACCAACACATACACGTACACACACAATGGACTGACTGATTTGAAAAGGAACTAATACATGATTTCCTAGTTTAGAAAGATTCATAATCTATTGTGTGAATCCATTTACTTATTTTTTCCCTTGCAAACTGAATATGTTTTGTGTCAGTGTATGCTAATGCACTGTTTGTCAGTGGATGCCTATAGAGACTGTACAGATGTTAAAGACTTCAGGAGCTCCCACAACATCTCAAACACAACTTCCTTTACACTATCCTTGATCAAACCCTTCAGTGAATAAGCAGTAAGACCATGCCCAGCACACGTACACTCACTCATACCATTGTACATCCACACTAAACCTGGCTACATTTCGAAAGATCTCACGAAAATGTGTAAACCAAAAGCTGTCAAACTGTAGAGGGTGAGACGTGAGGCAAAGATACTGCTTGAAGGAGGGACAGGTGCATGCTGGTGTACTGAAAACAACGGGAAGCTAGTTGTTGTAGTTTGGCCCACTGATACAGCCGACTGATTGCTGCTATTTGCATAAAAACTTTTCTTCTTTCTCCAAGTCATAACTCATGTCAAAACTGAACACACAGAAATGATACACATATTTAGTTTATTTAGCGTGACTAACACTTCAAGGGGATATCATTATCTCTATATCCATCGTGAATAATTGTCCATAAATCCACTTAGAAGTCATGTGTACTGGGCTTACTGTTGTGTTTAATCAATTGAGTTCCATCAGATGTTTGACTGGGAGACACTTGGGTGTCATTACACAGAGTACTTTTCAGCAGGACACTGACAGAGGTCTCAAACTGAACCATCATGTCAACAAAATGCGGACACACACTCCATCTCCGCAGCAAACATCTGGAGCAAAGTTATAAGGCTGAAAGTGGTGATCCTCGGTTCTGATGGGAAGGATGAGAGAGAAAGGAGCATTGAGGGAGCAAGGAAGGGAGAAAAAGGAAAGTAAGAATCTTAATTCAAAGTAAGGAACGATGGTTGACAGAGAGAAATAGCAAGCTTAACATATATAGAGTAGCTCTTGTCATCTCACTTCATAGACCTCGTCTGCTGCAACACTACACTAACTTTATGATACTTTCCATTTTCACACTCTGTCAAACACTTTCTACAGTCTCTGTATTTATAACTGCACTCAGCCACAGAGACGCAGAAAAAAATCACTGTACAATCCATTAATCAAGAGCTGAGATGTAAAACCTTCAAATGAAAAAATGAAAAAATCTTATTTGTTTCCAAAGCAAATCCACCATTTGTTTTGAGATTTTTCTTGAGCTTACCATAATTTTTTCATGCTAGTACAGTGATATTATTTTTTGTCACCTTGTCAGGAAGATGAGTTATTTCCCCTCTCCTCCTCATCTTCTTCTCTTCTTTTCCCATTTTCCATTTCTGTTCTCCAAAAAGGTAGTTAATCAGTGTGCAAAAAAGGACCAAAAAAGGTAAATTGAAATGTCATTTTATATTCATCAGCACAGAGGGTTGTGATGTATGTGTCTGCACACATGCTGCATCTACATACATACACATACTTGTTTACGTACGTGTATGTTATTTATGCACATTTGCAGTGTGTGTGTTCTCTTTTTCAGGACAAATGATTGTTGACAGTATAAGCTCCTATATGAGGCCTTTAGAGGCTTTTCTTGTTTTCTGACACAGATTTGGTTGTAGAAAAAAATCAATTTTCAGGAAATGACAAAGTAGGAAAAACATTTTCTCCCATGTCTCAGTCAAATATAATTGCACAATGAGGGATAAACTTCTGCCTTATCTATTATTTTTCCTGTGTAAGGCCACCTCATGCTGCATAATTAACTTAACCAACACAATGCTTTTGTATTCAATTAGTAACAATAAAATTGTAAAAATGGGCCGTAATAATGGTCGTAATGAAACTTTAAAGGTGTCAATCTGTGAATCATCAGTTAGTCTTGGGACAGGTCTGGGACAGGTGCATTGCTTACAGGCATACTGTATGGCATGATGCAAAGAAACAAAAAAAGGGCCCACACCTTTTATATTGGCAATGTATAAAAATCAGGTTCCTTCACACCAAAACACACCAGCTGCAGGCAATGGACATTAAGGGCACTGCCTGTCACTCCACAACAACAAAGAAAACATTTGACTCATTGATTAGAATCACTAATATTTTGCCAAATATAAATCCGGTTTCATTTTCATCTCTTACCACAGCCATATATTTCCAGTACATTGTGCCTTTCTACTGTGCAGAAGATGTGTCAGTAGTGGTCTTATTGTGCCAGGGTTGTAAATTTGCCCCTGAAACTGATTTCTTTGGGCAGCCTGAACAGGCGGAAGTAAGTTACCAGCAAATAAATACGACTGCAGCAACTGATGCCTCCTTGCTAACGTACTGCACAGATTTTTTGAATTATGCAACTTCCTCACACACTGTTTGAAATAAGTATGTTTACTCTCAAAGCGCAGCATCGATTGCCAGATAAGTGGACCAAATTGGAGGATAAGTTCAGGATAATTAACCAAGTGATAGTGTTTTGGCTTCAGTGGTTAATTTGGGAATTGGACGGTTGTTATTCAAATTTGGTGTGAATTGTAAGTGCACATATCAGCTCCACAACTTCCATACTTCATCTTCAACAGGATTATGCATACGATTTCCAATAAGTAGAGAGAAGAGACACAACAGGCTTCAGTTCTGTGCTGTATGTCCAACTAGGCTTTCCATTTCCATTAGATTTAGCCTCATATGGTTTATTGTTCTTGTCAATTCTGAAATACTGGAATTGGGCAATGCTTCTATTGAATTGCAGATAACTGAAATGCTTTTTCACAGAGACAAGATGGCGAATGTATAAAGTGAGGTCAGAGGAAACAATTCCCTCAAAAAGATCATGTCCTAGGTATTGTGATAGCCCTGGCTGGCAAACATGAAAGTTTTTCAAAGTATTGAACACTGAATCCCATTTGATTCGTTTCCTTATCTCTTGCTGTAAGGATACCTCTTCAATTCCAGTCTCCTCAAGTCCTCCTCCCTGTAAAGCAGTACCAATGGCATGAGGTCAATGGCAGATCTCAGCTGATGTCATGTAGATAGCCAGTATTTTGGGGGGGGTTTCAGCAAAAACCAAGAGGATTTGCGACCTCAAATGAATCTTTGTATAGGATTGCAGACATTGAGGAGGGTTATTTTTTGAAAAGGTTGTTTTGTTTGTGGTGCATCCCATTTTCTAACCTCTTCCAACACATCTGTGCTCCCTCCGAAAGTAGAGTGGTTCGTAAGAGCGTGTAAAATTTCTTCAACAGGAATGTACTGGCAAAAGTGCTCCTTATCTCCTGGAATTCTTCTATGATTGTTTGGGTTTTTGTAGCTGGTAAAAGCATTTTAGTCTGCATCCTTAAATAGAAAAAGGCCAAGTTGTTCATATATGCCTCTTTCCCTAATGCATCACCACCATGGTCACCACCTATCACATTATCTGCAGGAGTCTGATTGACATTGATCTCCCTTTCATTATGTTCACCACCTGGTGTCAGAAAAGTCAGAAAAATTGGGTGACAAGTAAATCCCTCAGTTATGCAGATCAAGTTGAGACATCCCCTTTGTCTACCTAGAGCCGAACATGTAGGGGAGACCAGGGAAACTTTCTCCAATTTTCCCAATAAATCAAAAACTACTGAAACAATGTATTTGAGTGGTTCCATGAAATATGTACAGGAATAAGCGGTTTAAATACTGTCACTCCACTGTTACTCCAGTGTACAGGGACGGTTTTTAACATGTCTAAAATATACATAATTAAGCAAACACTCAAAATGAAAAAGGTTATTTATCATTCACGTTATTGTGACTATTCATTTCTGCTTCTAAATAATGAAGAGGAGAAGCCATCAAATTATAATGCAATGGAATCATTCCAAGTCACAGTTGTGGCAAGTGTAAAGATCACTTCCATCTGTCCAGTCCTTGTGTGCCCAGGACCGGCACTGGAGCCAGACTTCCCTTGACCTGGAGTAGTTCTCCAGGCACATAATGCAGAATTCATCTTCATCAGACGAGTCCTGAATTTTCTGCTTCTTGTGGTCTTTTTTTTTTTTTTTTGCTGAAATTTTTTTTCAGTTAAAATTCTCTTATATTTATTATACTCTTATTCATTTTTCTCCATTCCCCTAAATTATTTTCCTTGTTTTATTACATCTAAAGCCCTCCTGAGCATAGGAAGTGGGACTGTGTTGTCTTCTTTCTGATATTTGGCATGCTGTAAGCCAACACATGTATTTCCGCTGACTATTAGCAGGCAACTGTTATTATGAACTTAGCATGTAATCTAGTTTATGTAGGCTTATAGGTTTTTAAAATATAAATGAAACTAAACTGAAATGTACTTGGTTCAGCGACGGTTGTAACATAGCATTACAACTGTCCCAGTATCTACAGCCATGTCTTCACCTCGTGAACTAGCATGACTGCTAGTTTGACATATAAGCCATTTCTGTTGTTAGCTTACAGAACAGTGATTCTAATACGTCAGATGGAAAAGTCACATTTTCACCTAAAAAAAAAACACTTTTGCTTGTTACTTTCTCTGGGAGTTTCAAATGTGTCTCCTTTTTTTGCAAACTGGAAGACAATCTATCTGAGCATGTGCAGAGTGAGTGACATCACTCTGCTTGTTTCTGAGGAAAGGAAAAAGAAGATTGATACAATACCTACAATAATACCAGTAAAATTTTCCTTTAAAACATTACCATCTCTCTCTTTCTCTCTCCCATGCATACACATGCAAACATTTGCATGCATCAGTACACACATACTTACACACACATGCACGACTGGTGAGGACGACTCTCAGCAGAGGCCATGTGTTGCCTCAGGGAGGTTTGACGGTCTGCCACTTTTACTGAGACGGAGGCTTTAAATCTCACCAGAGAGGAAATGAGCTGTGCTAAGACGAGGTTTCATGGTCAGGTGTGAAATCACACACTGAAGACCAACTCAACAAAACTACAAAGAAAAGGAGAAGAACGGAGCACAAAGGGAAAAAAAAGAGAAAGAAAGCTTTTATGTGCCGTGGCAGCCTTCAGTCGGCAGGGTGACTGCCAGATCTCATTAAAAAAGTATAAAACATGAGGAAGTTCTTTGGACATATGAAGTGCAGTTTAGTCTTTAGATGCTTTGCGTTCAGTTTTCAAACTGTTAAAACTAATTTCCACTTGAATTTTATGTTCCCAGACATCAAAAGGTTATTGTTGTTGTTGTACAAGATGTATTAGCTAATATACAAATGATTAAAAGAAACTGATTCAGTAGCTTACCACATATGATGACTTCTTAGCTAAAAAGCTCATTAATTTCCAATTACTACAGCTAATTTTCAGCATCTCTTCAAACCCCATGCAGCCAAAGCACTGAAACACTGCTGAGTTTAACACCGATCACTCTTTGAACACCCCAATATCCTGTACACATGCACACATACACACTCTCTTTACCACTCATTTCCTCTCTCACAGCCATTCAAATTTACATTATCCAGACAAATGTGACATAATCTGCACACGCGCACACACACACACACACACACACACACACACACACACACACACACAAACACTCACACTCACAAACACACAAACACACACCATGAGATAGTGCCTTTCTGATTCACACCTTATAGGTCAGCAGGTGAGTTTAAGGCCTGAGAGGATAATGAGAAATCAACACTGAAACAAATCATTGCTGCTCCCACCCTGCTAGCCTCATTATGAATGTTTGTGTGTTTGTGTGTGTCTGAAGTGTGTGAGAGGCACAGTAATGATATGGCAACCTTGAGTTGTTCAGCAAGACGTGACACTAGATAGCAGTCAGATGGAAGCCAATCTGTAGCTGCACAAGTTCCCCCCGTAGCTGCCTCTCAACATTGATATCTATAAAAAACATAGATTCATGAATAAAGCGTTAGTTTATTTAAATAGTGTAGCATGAGATACAATACATTGCTCTTGCCAAAAGGTATTTCACAGCAAAGATCTAGGGTCCGACCCCACATTTTAACTAAGATGCAGAGAGACTAAACTAAGACCATAATTTATTTGACAAGTTTTTCTCCCATTGCTATTTACTGCATAATCTCTTTGTCATTTCCAGAACATCTGCAGTTGGGGAGAGTTAAATTATCTCGCATTAAATTAGTGCTCATTTCAACAGCTGAGGGTCATCTGCAAAACAGAGGTGTAAAATTTTACTAATAGAGTTAACAAATACAGATTTGTAGTGTTATACCGCTGTGGTGTAATATAACGGACATATAACATCCAAATAGTAAACTTAAGTGTGACATTTAGACAACAAAGAACACCAAAAAAAAAATTTACAGATTTAAAACATCAGTGCATGTATTAAAACATGACGCTCACACAGACACAAACACACAGACTCACACACATACACACACACACACACACACAGAGTGTCTCGCCGCACTCGGTTATGCAGTCAGTGACCTTGTTACAGGCTCGTTAATAGAAATAATAATTGCTCCCTGGTTCAATCCCAGCATTCCACTGGGATTACTGTTTTTTTATAGCATGGCTTTCCAATCTTTGCTTTCTAAGTGGGAGATTGTGTGAAATAATGAGATATAGTATAAGCCATTATATCTTAATTATTTAAATCTCATATGGGTCAACAGTCTGAGGCTATGATAATATATACAATGACTTTTTTTAATTAGACAAAAGAATCCATAGCGACAACCACCAAAATGTTTTAATTAGTCCTGTCTCTAAAGGGATTAGACATATCAACTGCAGTGTATCGTAGACTGTATTAACATGTTGTCATGATGTAATGATTATCCACAGCAATGGTAGTCAAACCATTTTAAATTATTACCATTTGGTGTCCTGACTGTTCGCAGGATAGGAAACAAATCCTACAAACGTACAATAAGAAGATGTAAAGGCTATTTTTGGATTGTAACATAAAAGTAATACAAGGCAACTATGGGGACTTTTCTGGACCATTGTTGTTGAGCCTTACTTCAAAAATGAAATTAAAATTAAAAATCACTTGGTGGTGGGCAAAAATGGCTCCCTGGAATTCTGAGTTTGTATAAAATGCTAGATTGAATGTATAGAGTAACTGTGTTATTTAAACAGAGAAAAGTCTTTTCAACCCACCTGTGATCTGTCCCCGTCTGTCTCTTTTCAATACAAATTTCCCTTCCTCATAAAGAAACATGTTTTGACATATTATTAACTGGATACGTTGTTTCTAATCAAAATTTTAAATAATAATAATCTTACGTCATTTTATTAAGTTTTCACAGTATCTGTATTTAATCAAGAGACACTAAAATCCATCCTGTGACACCATATTGATGAGGATTCAGTTCTTCCTCACAGCTGAAGTTCATTTTTCTTACATGCTTACTGACTACCGTGGCACTGCCAGTGGGAATAATGAAGATAAGTATATTGTACTTAAGTTATACTTTAACGCGACTTGTTTTAGTTTGGGATTGTAACAAAAAGTTTGCTTAACAAAATAGGGCTGTAGAGTTTGAAAGACATGGGCATTTATCAGGCAGGGATGGCTGTATTATGTGTGTATCCAATGTGGAATAAATCTCAGCATATCTCAGTTTTGAGTATTGTTTTTTAATCTGTTTCTCACAAGCAAATGTGTTTTGCATGGTGCATGTGATAGAATTGTTGATGGTAAAGATACTGAGTCGTCTCTGACGAGTTTTACACAGTTTTGTCTTTGCTCTCATAGAAAAGTAACTGCGACGCACATTTGTGTTTCACATTTCATCTGTCATGTTCGGGAACAACTCACACAGGATGAGATATCTGTGAATGCTGACAAATTTATGAGCAATATAATAACAACATTACAGTAAATTACAGGTAGCCATGAGCATCATCTGTTGAGACCGTCCTCCCAAGAAAAACAATAGAATCACTAGTTTCAGCAACTGCTCCACAACATTTGCTTGAGTTGAAGCGACAAAGCCTGCTAGTGGCTGGAGTAATTATGCTTCCAAGTCCGTGGGTGCAAGGGAAGTTGTTAGTTGCAATAAAACAGTGCGACAGAAAATTAGACTTTAATACAGGAGGCCGCTGATCATTTCCTGTTTCCAATATGACCATGTTCATTCCCAAACCTTACGTTTGGGAGGGTTTATTACTGTAACCTTGTCAACAGAGTTCCTGAAATCCAACCAAACTGGATTGCAGGAACCAAACTTTAAGATAAAACCAAACTTTAAGATAAAATAAGATAAGATAAGATAGGATAATCCTATATTAGGCCCACAGTGGGGAAATTTGTAGTGTTACAGCAGCAAATGGGATTGCGTAGTAACTAAAGTAAGTACACAGAAGAAACGAACAAATTAAGTAAACTAAGTTAAAAAAAAAAAAATGAAATAAATGAGTAGCCAGACCTACTTATCAAATCCTAAAACAGATTAATTTTTGCAAAAGTGTAATGCAAGGGTTTTGAAAGGCACGGACAAATAATGTGGTCCTGTCCATACTAGGGTCAGATCAGAAAATGCTTCTATGCATCGTTCTAAAGGGCAGTTACAAAAAGCATATTATGTCATTTCATTGGTTGGACCGGTTGTGTGTGTTGGCTATAGGCTGACACATTGCCCCGCTTGCAAGAGATATTAATTTGTGCAGAACTAATAAACCTGATGTTATTGTGGCCAAAATCAAAAAGATACTGCAGTAACAAACACAATACCCCACCTCCCCAGGTAAAACAAACTCTGTCCAAATAAGGACAAAGACTAATATACCATGCGGCTTGGTAGTTCTATTAAATAAAAGGAAGGGTAATACTATGTAACGGCTACCATGGTACTGATAAAGCAGGATAGACTGAAGGTGGAGGACTTCTAACAGTAACTGAACTCACCCTGCAGTGTTACTTACATTGCAAACTCCATTCCCCCTGAATCATTTTCAATATTAACCTCTTCCCTCTGTATCAAAGCCGACAACGGCAGTTTAATTAGTCCCAGAGCTAGCCAACTCTCCCTATCACCATGAGTCTGTATCCTTTCCACTCTATATCTCTCTCAGGCTCCATGTTTCTGTCTCTTTCTTCCCATATCTTTGTTTTTCCCATCTATCCTGTTACAATACAATAGGCCTGTGAACTTGGCAGTCAGTTCCACTTTTATGCTGATTTCATCATGTAGTTGCTCATTCTGTTGGCACATATCTTCTCAGAGAAGGAGATTGCAGCTGCAGATAGACCAATGGCAATCGCAACCTATTCTACCACATATTAACTGCCGTTGTTGACTTTGATAACGAGGTGAAGGGGATATGATGTTGAAACAGATTTAGAGAAAATGGAGCTTGAGGTCTAAAGACCTGTAAGAGGAGTAGGAGAGTGAAGAGAGGGAGGCCAGTACATTTTATTTTCCTCTATTAAAGATGATTAATAGATGATTAATAGGGTATTCCTATATGTTTTAAGACTATCATGCCAGGCTAAGCAGGATTCTTCCAGTTTGGTAGAATTCCATAACCTTTCAAGTTTTTGTAATATTTGCTTCAATATGCAGGTTTGGGAGTTAAAACATGGAGCTAACCTCCTTTGTCTTATTATCTCCTTTTTTTAAGGAGGCAATAGAGTTGAGTGTCATTCACAGTGAGTCTGCAGCACTATCGACAAGATGATCAATTTGGGAGGGACTAAAGTTAGCATTGGAGTCCTCTGTTATATTGTAATATGGCGGTGAATTAAGAGCTGTTGGATTCACTTCCTGAAATTTACAGCACTATCAGATAGACATCTAAAAAAGACATGTTTGCCAAATGGTGTGTAGTCCAGTAATAGGACTTCAAAATGTATTAAGTAATGGTCCAATAAAAGAGGATTATGTGGAAAGACTTAAATTTTCAATTTCGATGCCGTAGGTCAGAACAAGGTTGAGGGTGTGGTTAAAGGGTGTGGTTATTTATGTCAAATGGCAACAGAACAATGGCCACAGAAATGGCTACAAGTATGGATGAGGCTGACAGGAGTGTACAGGTTGTAGAGAGTTAACTTACTGAAATAATAGCTCCTAAACTCTAAAAGTTTGTGTGTTTCAAAAAAAAAAAAAAAAAATCAGCTAACAAGATGCTGAGTGAATAAAGTGAAACAAAATGGCAACTCAGCCTGAAAACCGGCCAAGTCTGGCAACTGGGGACTGATGGGGGGCAAACAGGCAGGCTCTTAGATGACACGGAAAGCTAGTGACTGGCAAACTGACAAGAGGAAAAAATTATGACTCTTGGTAAAAATATTAAAAACTGGGAGGCGCTATAACAGATGAATAGCCCAGTAATTCATTCCATGAGGTAGACATTGCCTCGTACCTGGATAAAAGTAGTACTGGCACTGCCCAGCAGACAGAAACTAGTCTTTGTAAAGTTTCTGTCTAGAAACTAGAAAGGAAATTTGGTATTCAGTGGCTGTTTTTGTGGTTGAGCAGACTGATGGTGAAGGGCGAATATTATTGAATAACCTTCAGCAAATTGTTTCTGTAAACGTGGAAAAGACATACAGCTTAGCCGCCTTTATGCTTCTGGTTTCTTATCCACCTTCTGAGAAAAAAAAAAAAAACATGCCACACCAAGTCACCTCTAAGCCTCCGCATCATCCATCAGACCTGATGGACAATTCTATTAGCACTGACAAAGCAACAGTTGGATCATATTGCTGTGGCCAGAAGAAATGGAGCTCTGATATAATGTCCATTAGCGGTAGAGGTTTTCACATGTGTTTTATGGAGCTGATACGAAATCTGTTGCTAATGGTGGAAGCAAAGATAAATCAGGCTTCATAGCACAGTGTAGGTTAGATGGATGTGTCTAAATTCCATTAGGAAAAACATACACAGATAAAACTATAAAACGACCTTGAGTCAGTGATTCGTCACTGCCAAAAACTCTGTACTTTTAGTCCAGTTCAATTCACCGGTTCAATACCTGGTTAAAAAGCCTGTGATCAGTACTCACTGACTAAAGAGGAATTCAAATCCAGTCTGTTAGTCAATAAGTGTCTATTTTCTCAGAGCCCTTACAACTATTTTTCTCATGTTAAGTGATCAATGATCACTATAAATATCACACAATGAACTCTGTACCTTAGCTGTGTTTTGAATTGATAGCAAAATATGTCTGTGTGTGTGTGTGTGTGTGTGTGTGTGTGTGTGTGTGTGTGTGTGTGTGTGTGTGTGTGTGTGTGCGTGTGTTTGTGCGTGTTTTTCTTTTTTAAGATAAGTAACAACGGGCAGGGTTGGAAAGTGGCTGACTTTAAGCCTGCAAGTGTGTGAACGTGAGCGTGCAACCTCACTTTTTCAATTCGATGCCTGTAAATGATACCGTCATTTATGTGATGCAGCCCAACAGCAAAACAGCGCGCTAGTGATATGATGAAATGTACTTTAATTTAAGCGTGACATCCTGTGCAATCCTGACATTTAGAATTTTAGAAACATTGCTCTTCACCCCATACTTTGCACTTACACTGATCACCATCGCCTGTACAGAGCAATTCATCCTCCCTTGCTTCGGAGTCAGAAGATGATGTCGGTGAGTGGTGATCTCCATCGTGTAACATGGTGTTTCTGAGATGGCGCCACCATGTTAATTCAAAATAAATGCAGTCCTGTGAATAAGCCTTTCATCTGAAAGGCTGTCTGCATGCTCGAGCCCTATGCATTTGTTATTATGAACAATTTATGAACATTTCAAGAATCAGATCCAATTTCTGTTATCATACATAACCTATCTTTGGATAGAGCCTGGTGGGGAACTACAGAGGTATTGCAGCTGCACAGATGAGGGTTTGGTGTATAAGGGACTTCCTTCTCTATGACTCTGACTTGGTAGATGTAGGTTGCGATAATCATATGGAGATGGTATGGAAATGAAAAATTACCCCTATTATTACTAGAGCACCTCAGAATGCAACCCCAGCACTTTTACTATATGGAAATGAGCAAAGTGTTTCCTAACTGCATATATCAGAGAGTAGATTGAGTATAAAAATACCCTCTCTCTGACCTTAATTTAACAAAGTATTTTCTATTGACCTTGATGTAGTTGCCGCTCTGTTGCTTTTGCCCGCAGCCACTGAGGGTGAGATGTGATTACAGTAAATTTGATCCCATAATTGATGCAGTCATTTTTATGGAAACTCGACACTAGGTTGACTGATTAGGTCAAATTTAGGTTGAATAAGTTTACAGTGAGTATTATTTGCTTCCATTGCTTCCATTAAATATTTAAGCGATGTATATATATCACCACTGATGTGTATGAAGTGTAATAGCTGGATTACAAGGACAATTTTTTTGCAGGATATTTTCTTCTCACATTTTGTACAGTGTGACAGTTTAGGGTTTAAACAGCCAAAAGCTTTTGTTTGAGGGTTTTCTTGGCCTAAATGTTAAAATTTGCGGTATGAGGCGTACCACTTTTTTATTACAGCATTCCCTGATTCACACTTTAGCTTTTGTTTAGCCTACTGTTTGGCCCAAAGATGGACTGCCTCATCAGGGGTTGACATTTGTATGTCTATGTAATTAGTTTGATTTACTTTGGTGATTCAAATTTTGCATTTGTTCTTTTGTGTTAGATTGCCATTATTATTTGAAGTTATTTGAAGAAAACTAAGAATACAGTGGTTTTGAACCACCTGTAATGCAGTATTTTATGTGACATGTTGTGTTGTGATTAAAGACAAAAAAAAAAAAAAAGGTTGCTATAAACTTGTGTGAGATTCTGGATCAATTTTCATCCCCGCGATATCATCCTCCTTGCTTCTGTTCTCCCCGTGATCAGTGTGGCAGCTGTCCTCAAATCTGGAAACCATGCAGATTATTAGGTGACAAACAATTAGTCTCTTGTGGACTGAATCACAGCGAGAACCTGCTACTTGTCACTGACACCGAAGCAAGGTAAGATCAGGGGTGTATAACTGTGCAGTGCCTTAAAAATCCACCCCACACTCTTCAAATAATAGGCAGCAGACATAGCATGGCAGATACAGTGGTTTTCCTATCACGTCCAGATGCCTATATGGATTAATCAGCTGAAAGAGAAAGCCTGTATACTCTTGACTATCAATTCTGGAAGACAGATATTCTTAATAATCACTTTTCAATTTAACTCAGTACAGACTGTCATTCAAATCAGATTAAAATGACACTGTTGTTATGTTAGTGTCTACCGGCTGAAAAATTCACGGCACAGCAGAACAAACAAATCGAATATAGACATAATTAAGTCTAGTCAATTTTATTTATATAGCCTAAAATCACATTTATGCCTCAAATGGCAGCACGATCTGTACAGCATACAACACTGTCTGTCCTTAGATCCTTGATTTGGATAAGGAAAAAACCTTTAACAGGAAACAAATGAGTATGCCTCAGAAAGAGCGGCAGAGGAGGCAGGTACAGTACCTGTCATATGTACACAGTGGACAGGAATAAAAACAGTAAAATTACACTGCGTAAGAACAGCATAACAAAATTAGGTAGGGAGAAGAGATACAGGCACAATTCACACAGAGCAAGAAGATATAACGACACCATTCATACAGAGGAAGAAGAGACAAGAAGTTTCCTGGTGAACAAACATCCCAATCCAAGATGTCTGGAATGAGGCACCAACAGCCGAGGGAAACTCAACAGGTCCCTGGATGCTTAGTTGTCCAGCACAGAAAAAGTGTCAATACTGAAGTGAGGACAAGGGAGGAGAGGGCTGAGAGAGAGGGAGAAAGAGAGAGATGGGCACACAGCTCATACACTCGTGTGAGGGACGCTTTGTTTTTCAGTAAGTTTACAACATTCTCGTTGGTGGGACAGACATGAGCTTTAATAACATACAGTGTTATTAAAGATCACTTTCCCAAGGGGAAAGTGATCTCTGTAGATATAAATGTAATGCCAGGGGGGAAAAAAATAATCTTTTGCTAAAATTGGATTTTTTACCCCTGTCAAAGGTTACTGCCCTTGATTTAGACAAAAAAGAGACATCATTTTTATAGCTCAAGACAGGCAAATTGGAAAAAAAACATATGTATTTTTAGACACCACTTTTTTGTCATTATTCAAAGACTGGGTGTCTTTTAGGGAAGTTGGGGGGGAAAATTTCATTACATATTGAGTTTATTTCACTATATCCTCTTTCTCTCCTAACCACAGTAGACCAGGAAAGTCACAGTGACTCAGATAAGGAGCAATGTTAGAGCTGCATCCTGTACTAGAAAACTGGGACCAGTGAATCCATTCCTTAGCATGAAAAAAATGTACATCTCTCCTTGACGGACTTAACTTAATCCATTTATTCTGTTGGCCTCACTGCTACCCTCTTATTTTATCAAGGGACAACAGAGGAAGACATTCTCACTTGTCTTGTTAAAGTTAAACACAGAACTTCCAGCACACCGTTAATTAATCACTTCATAGAGGCAATCTGTAGGAGAAACTAAGAACTAATGTTATGTAGGTAACCTGACCAGACATTAACAGCCTGTCTGATCTACCAGTGGATAGTTGGTGGTTTCCACAGGGATAATTGGCCTGTTCAATTCCGAGGCAAAGTAGATAAAGACGGAGAGAACGACAGAGATTTAAAAAAAAAAAAAAAAAAAAAAAACATAGACGTGTGAAGCATTATAGTGATATTTTGTGGTCTAATGATGTCTTCTACATTTTAACTTCAGTTTGTAATTTCTTGCAAGTCCAAGAATACAGTTTTTCAAAATTCTGTGGCTGCATTGCATTATGGTATAATGAGACTCCGGCACAGGCAGTTCTTGGTAAGAACTTGTTATCTCTACCACTTCTACAATGGAATTTCCATTGTTGAGCATCAGCGCAAAAAAACAGCTTGTTTAGGAAGAGACTCTGTGCCAAAATAACATGTTCAAAGAATCGCAGTCGTCAGTGATAATATAGATGAGTTTTTATTCAGGACATTTCCTCAGAATTTTTAATCACCCCATGAGGTCCATTTAGAAGCTGTTCACGAGCTTACATGTAAACAGTATGATTTACAGAATATTATGCATATTTACAAAGACATAACCACACACATATTTGTGTGTATATATATATATACACCCAGCATCACTGATGGGTGTGTCTGGGTGTGGTCTGAAGTGGGCTTTGTTGCACCTGTAACTACACCTAACATGCAGAATATGCGCAGAATTTTTACAGATACTAACTTTGCTGCTGGCTGACATGTCAAGTTGTTACACCAACTGCAGGCAAGTCAGTCTGAGGTAAGAGAGCCGGAAAATCTGCACTGAAGACTGATGTGACAGTGATTTCACATGTGAAGCACAACCAGCCTGCTGAAAAAAAAGACCACTTTACATGCCAACACAGTCTCAATCCCCCAAAGTCAACAAGCTGGAAAACTTGTAAGTGGGATTTTCAGGTGACTGCTCTGAAATTTGGTGATTTCTTCCTCTAATGAAAGTACCTCTGTCATCTTTCTCTGTTGTTTGGTGAGAGTAAAAAAGACATCGACAGGATAAAGATTAGTAAGGTGACAGAAACATAGACGGAGAGACAGGCAACTAATAAAAGCTGCTTTCCCCCATTTGAAGGATCTGATACACGGAGAGAAAACATGGGGAAATAAAGAAGACACTTGCTTATCTCATTATTTTTGAGAAAAAAGGGAGGGAAAAAAATAGATGCATTCTTTCACCCATTACAAACTCCTGCTGGGTTTTAAATGAAATCATGTGGTGAGAGAAGTTCTTTAATTCACATTTCCAAAACCTCATCATGTACCTGTGATTCATAACGGCCTCCTTATTATGAGAACAAAACCACTCCAGCCGCCTTCAGTCTGAGTCATTCAGAGTGATTCTCACTCCTGAATAATTTACATCTTTCTCCTCAATTCCTCTTACAGATGTCTCTGTTTCACACACACACACACACACACACACACACACACACACATGCACACATATTGCATTCATTTTCATTACTTAGAGAGCCCTTCAGTGCGTGGGGAGAGAAAAATCTTTAAACAGCTATGGCTTTTCAAGTGTCAGTCACCAGAAATAAGGAGGACAAGGAGAGATGTAAAGAAAACAGGGAGGACGTAGGAAATCTACCTGTGTAAATCAGCAGAAATGAAGGAGAATGAGAAGAAGAGGGCAAGGAGAAAAGACAACATGATGAGGCAACAAGAGAGAGCTTCAGGTATCAATCACCACAAGATGAAAAAGGGAAAAGTGGAAGTGGAAGAAAACGAGAGCAGGAAGACGTGTTTAACATTCTCCGTCCGTCATTTGAAAGTGTGCTAGATGAATACCTTCCTGCTGTTTAAGTGTTCGGATGAGAGGAGGAGGGGAGGGGGCAGGGAGGGATGAGGAGAAAAATGGCGGCATTAGAGGGAAAATGGGATTTGCAACCACTAGAGAACCTCGTGGCAGTATTACCTTGTTGAATTGGAAACATGACAGATGGACGTGGCAAAGGACTTACACACACACAAGAACACACATTTCATCCCAAACTTACACACGCTGCTGCCCACATATTTACTGGAGAAGTTACTAATTCAGTTGAGCATTCTGTAGTATAATCATGTCTGTGCTTCTTTATATTTATGTGAACCAGTCACAGTGAGCATGTTTCATTCATATACTATAGTTCAGTGCTGAGTAGCAAAGAATACAATGAAAAACATGCTGCCTATTGACTATTTTGTAACTGTGCAGTAAGCACAGGCAATTTTCTTGAAATAAGAAACTACGTTAAGTTTAAGTACCTCCTCCTCAGCTAAGATAAATCTTACTCGAGATGTGCCAGAAATGTACTGGAATTTTCAAATAACAGGCGCGTGTCTGTGTGAGCTGGATTACGTATTCTGGGGAAATTCCTAGATCTTTTATTCTTAACAGTGTCATCTGTAAAGTTTAGAGTTACTTGGAAAAAAATGTCCTTCAGTTGAGAAGAAAATAACAAGACTAAGAGCCAACAGCCATGCTAGCTGCTCTGTGAGGCTGTACTTATGCCGCATCCACATCATATGAGATGGTTGGTAGAGATGAGAAAGATTCCCACGTTAAACATGCTCAACTCAAGACAATTGTGTGATTACAGAGGTGGTCGTGTGAGAATTAAAAATACTGTATGATGACAATAACACACACATGTCCATTAAATGTGGGTTTAATTACATTGGAAAACAGTCTTTGGCTAGTATAAGGCATCCAAATTTTATTTGGTTTTCAGATACGTCTGTATGAGCAAGTGCCAAGTCAGCTTTTTTTCCCCAGATTTTACAAATTGGATGTTGACCTGAACACAATTTACAATTTATTATATCACAGTATTGGGCACAACATTGCTTCAAGCTAAATGCTAACAAAACAAAGCAAGCGCAAAATGACCATGTTAACATGCTGTTGTTTAGCAGGTATAGTGCTTACTATGTTAACCATCTTAGTTTTCTGTGATAGCATGCTAACATTGTTTAGCACTAAACACAATTAGCACTAAATATAAAGTACAGCTTTGAGCTAAACACTGACATCAGCATACTAAAACGTGCTTTCAATGACAATGCTAACATGTTGAGATTAAGCAGGTCTAATGTTTTCCATGGTCACATTTTAGTTTAGTTTGCGAGCAATGCTAACATATGCTACTTAGCACTAAACACACTTACCACAAAACACAAAGTAGCTTAATGTCATTACTTTTGCAGGTATTTGGTCATAAACCATCCTGAGAGGAACATGAACGAAAGTCTGTACCAAACTTCATGGCAAACCATTGTTGAGATTACTTCTATCTGAACCAAAGTGGTGGACTGACAGACCTACAGCACCATTTACAGAGCCACACCATTAGCTGCTCTAAGCAAGCTTCACTCCAGATGCATCAGTAGATGAAACATTTTGTTCTGTTTGTTGTACTGATTGTTCTTTCAGGTGCTCTATACTCAAACCAAGGTCTGATAGAAATGACATCCAAGTATCCTTATGAGTTATACTGACTGATCTGGTGACACATCATTAAAGCTATAAAAGTTGAAAGGCCTGAACTACGTACCAGTCTGATTTTGCTACTGGACTCAATACATCTAGTTACTGATTGGCTTGGTACAGTAAGTACATTCTCCATTTGCGGGGCATGTCATTGTTCGCCTACATACTTTCTTCTTTTAGCACTTACAAGAGGTTGCATGTGATGGTTTGATAATGATGCACATACACTGGAAATACTGACACCCTCCAGTCAGATATGAAGCATCAGGCAGAACACTGAAGTCGGACCACCAGCTGATCAGCCCACCATCTGACAACTCATCAGCTGATCAATCACCTAACCTTTCATAGTAGATCATCAATCATACTCAAGCAACTCAGTGACAGCTCACACTCTGCCCACTCTACTGAACGTTCATTCTACTGCTGCAGACAGGCTCCTTTCCACCTGTACACAGGATGGTGCTTTAGCTATTTCTGATTTTCTTGTTTATGTCATGCCTCTGCTTCTGCCCCCCTCTCCCTCCTAGTCAGAAGCTCCCTCTTCCTTTCTCTCTCTCTTTCTTTCTCTCTCTGTCTCCCTGGCTGTCTGTCTGTGTGTGTGTGTGTGTGTGTGTGTGTGTGTGTGTGTGTGTGTGTGTGTGTGTGTGTGTGTGTGTGTGTGTGTGTGTGTGTGTGTGTGTGTGTGTGTGTGTGTGAGTGGGATCGGGTGCACAGGTGTCGGGCTGCAAGCTGAAAATCATCTCCAATCACCTCTGCTTTAAATACTGGGCTTCAACTCCACCATGCCACCAGATTTTAGATTAAGCTACCCTGTTAGTCACAGTCCAGCTGTTGAGTCTCACTGCTTCCTCATTCCCTCTGCTGTTCTGCCTGAAACCTGCTCTGGATCGAATCGACTCCAGCCCCACATTCTGGCTGGAATCTGCTCTGGGTCACCTCAGTCCTACCACATTCTCTGGCTCTGCTCTGCTTCCCTCTGCCAGTTCCCCAGCCCTGCTAATCTGCCCTGCTCCCATCTCAGCCTCAGACTCCAGCTGCCAGCCTCAACCTTCCCCCTGGTTCCTCCTCTCCCGGCCTGTCGCTCTCCCTGACCACAAAGACACTGCTGCCACCAAAACCAGTTTGCTAATAAATGATTCCTTGTTCTAATTCCCTGCCTCCGCCTCTGTGTTCTGTAATTGGGTTTTCTGTCCTATCCGTGAAACAGTCTTGAATGATATGCCTCTGTTCATATATGCTGCTTGAATAATTTGGGGAACATCTTTTCTACCGCATTCAACAGTGAATCCATGCAATAAATGGTCCAAAGGTCTTTCGATTTTCACTGACTGGGGTGAAATTAATTTTCAAAGCTAAGACTCCACTACAATGTGGTGTAAATTCACCTATTTAACATTAATATTCAACATCTTACTGCCAGTGAAATACACAGTAAGTCATCGGCATGTACAATTACACTGCAGAGGTCAATGAGAGAAGTAATCAATTCTAAGGAACTTATGGAAATTAACCTATGAGGAGTCTATATTTTGTCCCCTTAGCTTATGGAATAGCAGCGGACTGGTTAAAGTTGGTAATGAAGTTGAATTCTCTGGAGGAAATCTCTGTTCAGGAAGAAAATGAGTAATGCTCTCCCTCTTGAAGCAGCTGCTTATGGGGTGGTCTATCGCAAGGAAATTAACCTCTGACTTCCCCCGGGAGTAATTCCTGTACTAGATGTAAGTGTATTTAACTCTCCCCTCGCCATGTGATGGCTGCCTGCAGGCCTCTGAGAACTGACTGCTCAGTGCTCTGAGTCAGTGAATAGTTCAAGGGTTAAAACGTGATGCACAAATGGGAATGTGCTTAAATTTTCAATTTCAACTCTACAGTATTGCCTTTGTATTAATATACTAATGACATTTAACATGTCTTTAGCTGTCGAGGTCAATAAGGACATTTTTATAGGAATGTATATCTTAAAGTGGCAGTCTGGAAGATTTCAGTCCTGGTTGATATAGCAACAACTGTAGTTACTGGTGCTAACAGCAAACCTGGTTTAATACTACAGGTCACAGAATTCTAGGGACAGCAAAACAATTTTTTTTCATTATTCTATGAGCAACCGTGATCTGATTTAATGTTGCACACAGCATCAGTCTGCGAACAGCAGGGCACAGTGAAAAAGTTAGTTCCTCATCTAACAGCTCACTGTAGCTGCTCCTCCTTCTTCCATCACTCCCTGCAATATTTCAAACTGATCCGCTGACCAAAAAATGCTAAAAATAACCATTATCTTGTTTTGTAGATGCATTTTTGATAAACAATGGCACTAAGTGCTAAGCTCACTGACAAACACATTGCCTTTCCTGTGACTACTTCATAATAAAAGTCAACTCCTGTTTCACCGATTTAATGCTGTTATTGTGAAGCTTGCAGCAGGAGGAAAAGTTTCAGTTTGCATTAGCAGCAGGAACTTAATACAGCATTTTTTCCAGGAATGTCACCACAGACACCCAGTTCATAATACTGAAAATATATAAATACTGCAACACTTTCATCAGTGGGCCATAGGCCACCATTGTTTTACCTCATTCGGCCCTGACTTAACAGACATTGAAATGAAAATCTTCGGGAATGCCACTTTAGGCCCTGTCTAGACATGGAATATGTAACTTTACAGGCTTCATCCATCTGTGAATAGCTTTATTCAGACATAGATGTTTCTTGTGTAAACATTCATCATGGCTTAATTTAGACATAGCAGAAAGAGCCACAATGCTTGTGTAATAATTAGCAGAAGGGAACAGACTAGCTGCTGGAAAACAATGAGTCAAAAAATAATTTTCAGTGATAGATTTCTAAACTTTTTTTTGCCATTGAAGCCTCAATTTATGTCTATTGTGAATCCACTGGTAAATTTCATCGTGTAAATTATGAAATTTATCGGAATTCTTTTAGAGAATTGGGATTGTCTTTTACTGTATTTCCTGTTTGCTTTCATACAGTGTGGATTATTATAATTTCATCAGTGTAGTTGGATGAAAACTACAGGGGGGAGACTGTGGGTCTGATCATAATTGAAGTTGTGTGACGGTTTCTTTTATTTTAATTTTCTCTTTTATTTTTCTCCTCGCCCTGCCCAGCAAAGTGTACCTTGAAGTTTGTAGAGAGGTAGCCTTTACATTATTGATATTATTATATCAATTATTATTGATATTATTATTGTGATTGGTTCCTAACCAAAAGTGACTCAGGAACTTATTCAGACAATAGACTGCCATGTAAAATTGACAGAATATTTACATAGTTAGGTGAACGTCTGAGAGGGGTGTTTCAATAATTCATAATAATAATTTCCAATAATTTCCTATATGAGAAACATTAATTACACTTCAGTTTTCCATTAGTGTTTTGAGAGTTCTAGCCCCATACTGGCTATAGCCTTATCTAGTGTATGCAGATTTTTCATTTAATTGCTAAATCTTTAAATATAGCATTGTGTCCCTAATGTCCCTAGTAATTATTATATACAGTATGTTCCGTTCAAATTTTAGTTTAATTGCACTGCATTTTGTCTGAGGCTGGAAATCATTAACAAAGGTATAATTCAATTGTCTTAACATTGGCTTAACAGTTAAGTAAAACTTCTTTTTTTCATATATTAGGTAAGAAACATTCGGCTGTTTCTCAAATGAATTCAGATTTGTTACTGCAAAAAGTTTTTGGGGCTGGGATCACTGACTGCAGGCCTATAGTATCTTAACTCTGCAGGGACTTCAGGAGGATTTGGCAACATAAGCAATTCAGCGCTTTCACGCCAAATGAAACTTTCACTGTCACTCTCAAAACCATCTCCAGAATAATTCTACAGCCCAGTTTAATTTTCTCACCACCCAACTCTAGGTCCTGCCCCAAACTGTGAGAGAATAATCTACAGTGTCACTGTATAATTAACTAGAAAGGTCAAGGGATCCATCTGGTTTTCAATTAGATTGTTATCTCCTTAGGATGGATCTAGTATCTGACTTCTTTCTATAGAATGAAAGTCACAGAGGTCAGCGAAATTAATGTCTCCTATGTCTGAACCAATCCCCCGAGTATTTCTCCTCAGTCTAAGCTGGATATGACGTTGCTCATGTTGAATTTTCTCCGTTATTAAAGTGTTGTTTTTTTGTTTGTTTGTCTTTTTTTGTTTATTTTTTGCCTTTGTTTTGTTCTGAAAATTCATCTCTTAATTTAAAGTACACTGAGCAGGGAAAATGCAGTGTTTCCTTTATAACTTCCACTGACCAACGTATACTCTATACCACCTGATAAGGGAAAAAAAGGACATAAAGAGGACAGATGGACAATGACAGATGGACAAGAATAACTATGTCGAATTATAATGTATTATGTATTATAATGTCACACATAAATAATTGACTGTATATTTTAAAAAGGTGATTTATGACATGACATCTATCTCAGAATGGCTCTGTTAGCTCTCAGATAAGTTAATAATATTTTGACACCTGTTGCAATAGGCAGCATGAGATGTGATCCTGGAGCACAGGAGATTTAAGGATAGTAAAAAGCCAAAACATGAGGAAGCCAAAACACAATGAAGCCTGGCGTTTGTACCACACAGGTAGACTGAACGATCTGGGGGTTTCAATAACGCATGCCGATGAGATACTGAAGAGCAGGTGAGCTGGCTGACATAATCAGGAGGAGGAGGAGAGTGGAGCAGGTGAGATGCAGAGAGGATCGCCACGCCCAGACACCCACAACCAAGCACAGACAAAAAGGGAGTAGAGAGAGACAACACGGGAAAAGAAAGAACAAGAGAGAGAGCATTAAAAAACTGGAAAAAACCTGGAGCCTTGGCCAGGACCATGACAATTTCTGCAATGGTTTAATGGCTCGCGACTGGAAGATCAGCACCAACAGCTGTTTATCTTGGCAAACCAACACCTATTATTCAACTAATGGCAGTGGATAAAAACAAGCATTAATTCACATTGTGTTTAGCTGCCGAAACTAGGAGGGAGCTTAGACAAAAAAGATGGGTTTTAGGCCTAAATTTAAAAATCTCGACAGAGTTTGCAGTAGAAGCTTGTGCCAAAAGAGGGAGGCTTGATGAGCAAAGAATTTAAGGAGAAATCTTGGAACAAAAATAATCAACCTCAAGGGGGTGTAATAGATGCGATGTAGTATGTGGAGTAATAAGACCGGAGGTACTTTTTCAGTTACTACAAACACTGTCTCATCCTGTACACGCACAAACACACCACTTAGTGTTAGAAAGAGGTTTTGCAGGGAAGGGATCTGTGTATTAGTGTGTGTTTCTATTTCTCTGCCGTTTTGTAAAAATTACTGTCACGCAGCTTATTTTATTTTACTTTTAACAAACAAATCTATATTTGTTGTTTTTGTAACTCCATCAGAAAAGTCAATTATGTCCAGCCTCATTCAATAGCATGCAATGCTGGCCCCTTTGCCAGAAAAGGTCTTAATAGAAAATTCAGGATAATTTCTTTAGTTGTTTACTTTTGGGGAAAATAAGTACTTAATTTATTTGAGCAAGTGTTGAAAAGCAGTTAGTCTGAAGCAAATCCTTTGGTCAAATATGATTACTGCGCTAAAATTGGTGTCCAAAGTCCACATTGGATTAATTATTTCAATACAAGCATGTTTACTTGGCAATTCATTGTCCCAAATGGATCAAATTTAAGCAGTGAGTACAAAAGTGGCATTTAAAGGGGATGGATTGGAGGCAAAATCAATGTCATGTGTCTGTCTGTCCTGCTGGCTCAAGTGTTTTATAATTAACTGCCAACCCATTGGCTAGTTGGATGCTTATATCAATTCTGATTGGGTTTTATCCCCATGGGTTTGCTCTAATAGCTCTCTCTGTATGTCTCTTCCTCTCTGTCTTTGTCATTCAATTGGCCTGTCTCGCCTCTATGCTGCAGGATGATTGGTCATTTTGGCAGACAGCTGACTTTGATGTTAAAAATGGTCTTTGTGACCACGGGTGATTGTGTGTGTGTGTTTGTGTATTAGTGTGTGTGTGTGTAATATTACAAACTGAAACCAGGCCCAACAACAATAATTGCCCTCATCCCTCATACATCATCATACATACACGAATGCATCATTCAGTTTAACTCCAGGCCAATGACAGGCTGTGGCAGATGACAGCAAACTACACACACAATCTCACTCACTCACACACACAGCCAGAGACACAAAGCCTCGTCTACAATCATTTCTGAGCTCAGTTTCACTGCACACATAGGTTGACAAATGTGTCACCCAGGCCTCTAGATAACACACACACAGACACACACACACAGTTAAACGGTAATGGTAAATGGACTGCACTTATATATCACTTATCGACAACTCAGATCGCTTTACACTACTGCCACGATCACCCATTCACACACACATTCATACAGCTCTCTTTTATATACATACGGCCCTTTCTAAACACACACACACTCACACACTGATGATACATCGGGGGGCAATGTGGGGTTCAGTATCTTGCCCAAGGACACTTCGATATGCGGACTGTAGGAGCCGGGGATCGAACCACCCACCTTCCATTTAGGGGACAACCAGCTCTACCTCCTGAACCAGAGCCGCACCAGGTCCACTTCCATTCTTCATATCAGTGTCTGAGACATCCCCAAGCTTCCCTAACATGGTAGAGTTAGCCAGACATAGCTCAACTGTCTCTGATGATTTCATTAAGCACACCAATACAATGATGCATTGTATATGAGCATACACACAGTACTTGTTCATTTTAACCTGCTGTTTCTGGGAAGTTTCAGCCATTAAGCCATTTAGGTGCAATAAGTGAGCAGGTTAAACTGGTATTTTGTTTTGGAAAATAAAGCATTAACTGCAAGGACTTCCTGCTGCTAATTGGAGCCCCTCAAATGTGAAGTTGCCAAGTGCATCAGCTCATTGGTTTGGTTTTACAGCCCAGAACCTTACTGTTTTGGTAAATAGTTTTCAGTGAAAAAGCTCTGAAAAACCCATTATACACTACCTGACTAACACCAAACAGGAGACACACAAAGTTAACAACTAGCTGGTGAATATAAAGGAGCATTTAGCAGCTAAAGAGCCAGATATTTTTCTAAGGAGTTGATGAAGATAGAGAGAAACCAGAGCCAAAGGAAGAAGTGATTGTTGGCATTACATTCATCAGGTGGACACAAACACACCTCCTAATGAATGTTAATGTTACTGGTTATTACTGTTATTTACTGGATGTGTAAATAAGCAACTGTTTGTGGTAGACTCGTGACTAACAACAGTTGGTGTAATCTCAGAGACACACTGCCCTCTTCCTGACTAGGGATTTTGTCAAGGCAAACCTTAAAAATATTCTTCCAAACTTCTATCAACACATTACTCGTCCCACCAGATGGGTAAGACTCTAGACAATTGTTATTGTCTGTTCAAGGAGGGTTACCCACAGTGTTACCCATACAGTGTACGGTCATTTCGGGACCAGAAACCACGGGATGACTGATCCCTCTGCGCTGCTTTGGACAGGCTTGCTGCTGCTGCTTGTGGCTCAGGAACAGAAGGCAGCATCCTTCAGGCTGAAATGTGCAGTCAAAGTGGCTACGCAATCTCTGTTCTAATTATTAGAATTATTATCACCTATTTCTACAGTCTTTATCATTTTTAAGTTTGCTGTCAAAAACACAATATCAAGTTTTAAAGGCTCTATGGAGTATAGTAAATTGTGAATAGTTAAAAATTTATATGTAATAATAATGTAATAAAATGAACTTAAGGTTTTAATTTTTGTCCTCAGGCAGCATAGGAGGTACACCCTGATCTCTCCTGATTTTATCCACCCCTGGCCAGGCTCCAAGGTAACATGCCCAGAAGCCTCCTCTATGGTCTGTATAAGGTTCTCTCGCACATATGAATTCTTCTCTCATACCTTCCACTACAGGGCAGACAAATCACCTATTCAGTATTTAGTTGAAGCAGCTGCACAGTGCAGCAGTCCTGGGGAAAGTGATGTTGCCTGAAATAACAATGTACCATGACTGGCCTGCTCCTTCTGCTGTTGTTGAAATATATTAACCGGAGGATCCTGTGACATGGCAGTAGAAGAATTCATGGTGAGTCATGACAGAACATTTTAACATTCCTTCCATGCTTGCCACAGGTCCCCTCTCATTTGGTGAGTTTAAGTCCTGCCTCCACATAGGAAATGAGTCGCTCAACACTATGTTATTCCTGTCATAGATAACTAATTGGCTCTTCTTGTTATTTGTTCTGACAGGGTTAGCTCTCCTAAAGGCCCCATAGGAGCAGTAAAGAAACATATGTAATAGATCTGGATAGGATCTAATCTAACCTCTCATTGGGGGTGTGGCTGGATTAAAGTTAAAGTATTCTCCTCTAAAGATAATGATTCCATTGATTAAAGGGGCACTCCACAGACTTTACATCAGAAAAACATGAAAATGAGAGCAGCTTTATCGGGAATTTGACTGTATTAAATTACCGTATATGTGAGCACAGATTATAGGAGAGAAGCAAACAGATAAAGGCCTGAAACCAGCTGACACTAGGTAGAATGCAAATACAACATGATGATGTTATCATTATGCTAATTAGCGTATTACACCATCGACCGACATTTAGCGACTTTTTGAGCAGGCTTTAGCTACTTTCCATTGAAAGCAGCTGTTTACATGGGTTCCACAACCGTTTTCAACTACGTTCTCAATTTCACACATTGACCATATGTGCTCCAGCTTTATACTAGGTGTTGACCTACTCTTGTTATTTATCTCTTGTGAGTCACCCAACTTTCTGGAAGTGCATTGCTAAATCACTGGTGTACCCCTTTGATATAAAGATACGGTCAATCTCTAAAACACATAATACACAATCAAATCAAACCAGCATGTTTTTAACAAAATACACTAAACATTTTTTGTAAGATTACTATGCCTTCGTATTGTGTTGTACCTGGAAAGAAAAGAATCCCCAATAAAGTGAGTACAAGTGATAGACAGTATGCAAGAGTCTTTGTTTTCTTTCCAAGTCAAGAGTTTCTGTTCCCACGCACCTATCACTAAGACTTTATGAAGTGCAAGATCTTTTTTGAAATTGTGATCTAAATAGTATGAAGAGGCTGCCGCCTTTTCAGTGTTTTTCAGTGTTAGCAGCCTGAGGTCGATGTTAGCGTATAATATTTTTGGATTGAAGTTTGGCTGACTTTACTATAAAATATCAAATTTATTGAATCCATACCGTCCACTCCTTACTACATACCAGACAAGAACACATTCCACCACCAGCAGCCATGAGCCTTTGATCTCTCACTCCACACTCTATTAGAGCAGACCAGAGTTCGAGTAACTAGTAGTAAATTGGTTTCTTCACTGAAGATTTCTTCACTGTCATCAAGAGGCTCAAATTTAGGTGTTCATTTACCCAGATTTCGTTTTCGTAACTCAGTGCACAACATGGTCAACTAAAGGAGCTGACTGCGTTAAGATGTTCTCCATCAACATTCTGATCTGAACTCAACCGTGGCTCTTTTTTTTTCAGGCTGAGGTTCTGTCTGTCTGGCATACGGATAATTTTGCCTATTAGTGTTTGCACCTTGAGAATTGTGTGTTAATTGAGTTCAGTTAGTGGTCCTGTGAGTTAATTACATTGAATGCCAGTGTTTTCTAAATGAGTACATGGTGCAACTTGTAACCTGAGTATTGCACAAAAGGTTCAACAAATGTGCAGCATTTGTGAAAATAGGTTAAAGTGTTTCTAGCTTTGGGGAATTATTCTTTCTTTATGTAGTTAATGTAATATTTGGGGTTGTTTTGCTTCTAGTTTTAGTGTGTAGTGATGGTTGTATGGATGGATGGATAGTGTAATGTTGACAGTGAAGTGGAGACTGTGTCATTAATTAAAAAACAAAGTAAAGGTGGAGAAGAAAGATGTGAAAGAGAGGAGCCAGAGAAGAAAAGCAAGATGAATATCAGCATGCCACATACTGCACGATACTAATATAACCAATATGTGGCATCCATACATGAATATGTGCGTGTGTGTATGTGTTTGTGTGTAGGTGCATATTACAAAAATAGACACTTGTCACATTACGCACAATCAGTAAAGTTGAGTGTTGTGTGACTGTGTGTCTAGTGTGTACAAAAGAGAAAGAAAGAGAGGCCCATAGCAAGAGCAAGTGAGAGAGAGAAGTGCGTGTGTTTGTGTGTACGCTTGTGTGTGTGTGTGTGTGTGTGTGTGTGTGTGTGTGTGTGTGTGTGTGTGTGTGTGTGTGTGTGTGTGAGCTTTCAGAGCTCAAAATGTCAACAGCATGGCATGAGGGCACAGACACTGAAAGCTGTTTCTCTAATGCCAGTGAGATGATGCCAAGCCACAGGCTAAATGTGTGTGTGTGTGTGTGTGTGTGTGTGTGTGTGTGTGTGTGTGTGTGTGTGTGTGTGTGTGTGTGTGTGTGTGTGTGTGTGTGTGTGCATGTGTCTGAGTTGTGGGCGTGTGGTCGTGCATGCGTGCATGGAAGAGGTAAGGCAGCTGTTAAAAAGGTCAGGGTATCCACAGAGGGACTGGCTACGAAGAGGGAGGCAAATGAATGATGGGAGGAGGGATGGAGTAGGGCAGCTAAAGAGAGACAGAGGACAGAGGGATGCTTAGATCAGTCAGCACAAGAGAAGATGAAAAAAACAAAATGATAAGTAACTGATGAATTTGAATTTATCGATAAAAAACAAGCCTCAGAATTTTGCTGTTTTTTTTGTAAATAGCTGCCATTGTTCTGCCAATCCAGAATCGTGAGTTTGGTGTGTGCTGTACTTCCTCCATTGCCTTCTTTGCCGGCCTCCAAGAGAAGGGAACGTACTGTATTGTACTATAGAAAGTTGTGCTAAAGCTATGTGGAAAGTCATTGGTATCTGGTAAAAACCCTCTGGATTCTGTGTTGTGTCTGTGCCTGATTTAGATTTAAGCCTGATACCAAACATTTATGCCCTTTACCAACTAGAGTGCAGACATCCATATGTTGCCTGGAAACCTATTGCATTTATCCTTTTAATATGGCAAAACACACTGCTTTGATCCAATGAATCTGCATTAAATCCTAATTGGTGTAACACCTGAATTTATTATCTGTACAGTTTGATTACTGACAACTGCCTATCATCTGTATGCTACATATGAGGCTACAGCTATCAGCCACTTAGCTTAAGAAGACTGGAAATGGGGAAACAGCTAGCTTTGCTCTGTCCAACATGCTGTAGAAGGTCTGGGAGATTTTGTTACCTTTGGACAGAACCAGGACAGCTGTCTCCCCTTGTTTCCAGTCTTTATGCTAAGCTAAGCTACCCGGCTGCTGGGGGGAGCTTCATATTTAGCGTACTCTATTGATGAGAGTGATGTCAGTCTTCTCATTTAGCTCTTGGCAACAAAGCAAATAAACATATTTCCCAGACTAAACAATTTCTTTCATCTAAACAGGGTGACTTCATTGTCAACCACCTCTCAGCCAGTTATAAGAGGCAATACACACACACACATACACAGTTTACTATAATTTAGCTTTGGTCTCAAAATAAAACACCCCATATGCTTGGCTTTCGGTCTTGGCCTCAACAATACTGGACCTGATTTTATACTTGGCATAGATTAGATCAAGGTGGTTTAGACGGCAGAAATTTTTAAGCATAAAAATGAAACCCCGCCAGAAGCAAAGAAACTGAGCATTTGGGTGATAGGACAGAACTTCCTTCCCAGGATTGCAAGTAGCTTTGTAACCCCCTGGGCTTCTTGCTAAACCACTTGAGTTTCCTCAGTCACACCTAATTCTCAGGCTGCCAACACTCCACACCACCTCAGGTGCTGTCTGCCCTTTCTTAATCCTTAATCCAGGAGGGTAGATTGCCACTTGGGACTAAGATGTACAACACACAGCCAAACCCCAAATGTGCCCAAATGTTTGAAGTCTTTGAAACTTCCGGGATGCCAGCATTAGTGTTTGCTTATTATGTGCAGCATGTCGTGGTCGTGAAGTGTGTGTCTGTTGTTTTTGAGCATGTACCATCTTTGTTTAGAAGTGTGCGTGCTTTGTATATGCTTTTATAATTCTGTAGAACAGTTTGCTTGATCCTATTTCCTACTATATCCTACTATATCCTATTTTCTTGAAGCACTGAGTATAGCAGTGATGTACTTTCAGTATGACGGTAGTCAACTTCTGTGGTTATATCTTGGAAGTGAAATGTAGATTGCTTATTCTTGGTACCTCTTTTTTTTTTTTTTAAACTGAGGCTGGGGAGTAAAACTAGAACCTCTCTTCGGTAAACTTGGCAATTTTCAGGTGTGAATCTGTGTCTAGGGATGTGCTGAGTAGACGCATTTTATTCAGCTACCAAGGGTAAAGTAAGGTGAGACAATGTAATTCCTGCCTGACCTCCACAGCTGAGCTAAACTCCTGGCAAATGACAGCCTCAGTCCAGCAGAGCAGTTTGTCTGTTTGCACACTTGCGGAGTTTGTGTGTTTTCCTGTGTGTGCCGCTTAACTCTAATCCCTAATGTCCTCTTGCGGGCTTTACACTAACAGCAGGTGCTCTTAATTATATTTTCCATGATTACTGGCCCATTTGTAAACCTCTGTATTGCTCTAACGTATTAGAAAAATGACCTCATAAACAATTAATGAGTAATGAGATTACATGGGCAGCTCTACTGTGGTCTCCATGCCATGATAAACATGGTACAGTACAGAGATCGTCCACATTTGGTAGCAGAGGCTGGTAAATATATCATACCTGTGCTTTTCCTACCATAACATGTCAAAATGTCTTTGATGAAAAAGGACTATAACAGCTTTATGTACAAACCCTATTCTTAACCGTAAAGGCCTTGCACACCCTTGGTAAATCCCCTCAGGTGATTCGAATTATTTCTGCCTGATCCTCCCTCTTCTAAAGCTGTGGTCACACCTAATCCACCCATTCATTAATGTGAGCAATAGGGTGAGATGTATTCACCTCCTGTCACTAACTGACCCTTTGCTTTGCCATCTTTGCTTTGTGCCGATTTCAGTCTGATTTAAAGTAATTTTTTTTTAGGCTTGTCAGTGCCCAGTCAGTGTGAAAGAGGGCATGGGGGTTGACCTTTCATTCAGGAAATATGCATTGTGTTTATATTGGTTAATCGGTGGGGTTTCTGGGTAAGACCTGGTCGGATTAGGAGAGACAGCATTCATCCCACTTTGGAAGGTGCGGATCTCATATTTAGAAATCTGATGGATCTTATTAGAAAACCAAAGCCGTGACATCCCAGAGTTGAGACCAGGAATTGCAGTCCTACACGGCTCTCCACAGTTTTGTGAGAGCTGTCACCCTCCCAAAACTCCCCAAACCCCCGCTTAGTGTCTGCACCCCGACCACCTTAATGAAATAAATCAAAAATCAACAAAAGAGGAGTAATTCATAAAAACACTAATAAAGTTTAAGTTTAATTAATTCAACTACTATAACAGAACCAAAAAACAGGACCATTAAATGTGAACTATCAAATATCAGATCGCTGTCATCTAAATCCCTATTCCTCAATGATTTGAAAATTGATCATGGCATTGATCTATTTTGTCTTACTGAAACCTGGTTGCAGCGGGAGGAATAAGTTAGTATATATGAATCAACACTCCCTACTCATATTAATTCTCGCATTCCCCAAAGAGGAGGAAGGGTTGCAGCAATTTTCCCATCCAACTTATTACTCAACTCTAGACCTAGACTTAGCTCTAACACATCTGAAAGTCTTCTTCTTGGTGATTCAAATCCAAGCTGAAAAACACAAAAAGTGGTTCTACTAGTTGCTGTGTCTCGTCTATCTTCCCCTTACTGGGAATTTTTATCTGCATTCTCTGACCATTTATCTGAGTTAGTGTTTAAAGTGGTTGATTTAAACATTCATGTAGGTGTTGACAGTGGCAGCCTTAGTTCTCCATTTAACTCAGCTGGCTTTTCTCGAAACGTAAATGAGCCCGCTCACTGTTTTAATCACACCCTTGATCTTTTTCTGACATATGGCATGGAAATTTAACATTTAATAGTATTTCCCCAAAACCCTTTTTTTCTGACCATTTAGTAAGGTTTGAGTTTACAATAATGGACTACACAGCATTTATATGCTTCCTCTAGGCAATATTATTGGGAGGCACCACATGCCTTTCCATTGCTATGCAGATTAGCTGTGTTTATCTATGTAGCCAAATGAAACTAATCAGGTGGTCAAACCTCAGGCATGTCTTAAATACATAAAATAAAATGCCTGGGTGACCTGTATTTTTTACTTCTAAATTCAGACAAAACTGAAGTTATTGTACTTGGCCCTAAACTCTTCAGAAAAACATGTAACCATAAAGTTATTTTAGATAGCATTACCTTGGCCTTCAGTGCTATGGAGGTCAAGGTAAATTACCTTGGGGTCATTTTTGACCCCAAATAATATTAATATGAATGTATTATTATTAATATTAATAGTATTATTATCGTTAATAATAATAATAATAATAGTAATAATTGGTGCTGCTAATAGTATTAATAATGCTATTGCACCTATAAGTATCACTATTGTTATTATCATTATAACAACCAGACTGTAAGCGCTTGAATACAACAATATATACAGCCGTTCCTGGTCTCTCTCCCCCTCTCCCCCCTCTTTCTCTCCTTTGAACCCAATCGGTCGAGGCAGACGGCCGCCCACCCTAAGTCCGGTTCCGTCTGACATTTCGTCCTGTTGAAAGGGAGTCTTTCCTCTCCACCGTCGCCAAGGTGCTTGCTCATAGGGGGAACTGCTGGGTTTCTCTCTGTAATATCCTAAGGTCTTAACCCTACTCTGTAAAGTGCGTTGAGATACTGTATGTTATGATATGGTGTTATATAAATAAAATTGAATTGGACTTGACGTAATTCAACTTTCAAATTACACCTCTATCATCCTTATTAGTCCAGTGACTTCATGTAATTCCAGTGTAGATCTGCCCAGCTTCAACCTGAGCAGAAGGTGACCTGTGTGGCTGTACACACACCAGTCTTTAACCTGAGCCCATTACTAATCCTTGGGCTAAAAACATAATAATCTTTATATGCATTCAATATGTTCACAACCAAACTGAAAACAGGGAGCAATAGCTAGCTTGGCTCTTGCCAAATTCAAAAAATACACCTACCAACACCCCTAAAGCACTAATTAACATCTTGTGTTTCCTTTTGATTAATCTCCACACAAGCCGAGACCTGAAAATATCAAGCTGTTGTTATAAAGGGAGTTACCTGCTGCAGCTCCTTCTTAGCACAGCGAACCGATGCAGTGACTTCTAGAAGTTTGTTGTCAAGCAACAAGAGCGGACTCAACTGTACTCCAGATTGTTTCTTAATTATTAAACAAACAAAATATGTTTATTAGTGAGCTTTATTGGTGCTGGTAGCCAGAGAATTAAGCTTTGGAAGCAGCCAGGTTAGCCGCTTCCCCTGCTTCCAGTTTTTTTGCTAAGCTAACCCAATTGCCCTTGGCCCCATAGCTTCTCATCTAACTCTCAGCAAAGCCTAAAATCTCAAACAATTTGTTTAAGATATGAGCGAATGCATATTTTCAAGAAGCATTCACAAGTATTAAGGGTGATAAAATAAAAACGCTGGTGAGTGGAGAACAAATACAACTTGAAGGCACACAACTATGACAAGTACAGTGTGTAATGTAGAAAAATTACAAAATAAACTCCAAATGTCAAAGAATAGCTTTAAGGGAATATTATTTTACGATCGGGTCTCATTAATCATATAGCATGGGGCTATCAGCACCCATCAATTTCAGTGACGAAAGCTAAGCAATAAAACAGTGTAGGAACTTTTTTTGTCCCAACACAATGTGACAAATGCCCAGTGGAGAAATCTGGCAGAGTGAAATGCAAAATGTCAATTGTCCCTCTCAGGAAAAAGCGGCCCTGATCTCATTTGATGAACCTATGACTCAAGTAGTGGCATTCCGGGAGTTGTACAGTTTCATGTATATCCTTTTTGGCATTTACAGTCAAACTGACATTTAGAATTATAGTTTTTCAAAAACTCTCTGCAAGTATGTGTGGCCTCTTTTGTTAAACTGCTGAATTTCTTGATGTTAACTTGAGCACTATTAAAAATCACTAACTTTCAACCTCTGCTGTTACCCTGTCATGCTGAAATACCTAAACAATAAATGAAGAAGTTAAGAAGTTAAGATGTCAAGGTCATAGGCAAAATTAGAAGTTCATACTAAATGAAACATACAAAAATACATAAAACGAGGATAGAAAACAGTCTAGTTAAGTTGGGTTCATTAAAGCCTTGTTCACTGGCATCACTTCAAGCACAAGCTAATACAAATAGACTAGAGACCGATTTATGGTGGAATAAATGCATCTTATAAACATTCGTCTCCCACACAAAGGTTATTCAGAGCGAGTCAGACTACTTCCTGCTATTCTACATCCTTCACATAAGCAGTACTGAGACGGTATTGATGTTGTAAATAATTACCTGAAGTACATCATTATTAACTATAATGATACTGTGTTGGTAAGAGGACGACCACGTCTCTTCTTTTTATTTTATAGATGTGAACTTTCATCTCATTCCTACATTACTCCAGACCTTCCTAGAAATCAGCAAAGAGCTCACAGTCTCGGTACATCATTGTTGGCATCCTGTATTGAGCGGCTGAAAACTGCAAATAACGACATTGTCAACTGCCATGCCACCTAAATAAATAGCTATTGATAAGTCATGGTAAAGGACGCTTTGATAATCTTTCATGGTTCCAGGTGTTAATTAGAAAGTTTCTCGTTCTCCCAACTGGTTTCCCAGCGGGCCTCCGAAACAAACTGACTGAAAGGTGCAGTGTAGATTCACGAGATAAAATATTAACATGCTGACCACCGTGCTTTTCGTTAAGACGGTTTACTATCAACAGTCTTGGCCTTTCAGCACCACAGCCACCTGTTTCATTGCAGAGCAGTCGGTTATTGGGACTGATGTGTAGTCAGTTCGGCTATGTTTGTTTGAGTCTCATCAAGAAACACTGGTGGTGTTGCCATGCTGGTTTCTCTGGATGGGACTCAGGAATGGGACCAAACTACATGATGACAAACGGTCTGTATAAAGTCATGCTATCATTCAGACAACTCATTATTGTTAATGTTTGTCTATTTTAATTCTAATTTTTATCTCTTTAAACCTGTCTTAATACAGTTTTTAGTCACTTTTTTTGGCCGCAACAACACAAACACACCTTAAAAAGTTGTTACACATCCAGCATCAAAGGGGACATATTGTTAATCATTTGAAGTCATGTTTCTAGCCACCTGCAAAATGTAAGACCAATATTCACTGTCCTTTTAGTGCTACTTTGTTCTCCACCAACCCTCTAGAGGACACTTTTTACTGCTTAATGCTCCACTATGTTCAGCTTGCTGCTAACTCCATCTGTCTGCTGTTGGGTGCTGAGCAGGTAATGTACTGTAGGTTTTGAGAGCTATTGCCTGCTGCAGCCAAAAACGATGTTGAGAGCAATTAGAGTGAGCCAAAATAGTAAAGATGCAGGCCAGACAGCCAAACCATGAGCTGTAACTCGCTAAAGCCGAGGGGAGCTGCACATTCAGGTGATAATTCTCGATCCATTTCACATTAAGGGTTTGTTGTTTCCATCCACCTGTTTTTATGTGCATTTTCAAGTCACACAATGTACAAAAAAAAATGTGCAATGGAAACGGACGTAGTGAATAAACCATGCCGTACATGAAGTGTGCGACTTAAAGGTCCACTGAAGCTTCTGTTCCACTAAAGAGGCAAAAATAGCAGCAGATGTGAAACAATGAGGAGACTGTATCTTTCCTCAATTTCATACATGAGACAAACATAAAGTCCATATTTCCATGACATTTTCCACATTGTTTTCATTTTTTTGAAAACAAGCTCTTCGATTGGCACTCTTTTAACTACTTATCTCACTGTGCTCTCTTCTTCTGCAGTGATTTAATGGCATCCAACTGGAGAGTTCGCAGCACCAGCTGTTCACCCTGATGTGCCCCATTCCTAGTATTCGCATATAAGTAGTGGATGGAAACACACATTTATTTGCATTTTTTCTGGCACAGATATATTGGAAATTTGTTCAATATTTGTGCCAAATCGTGATGTAAACCTGGCTATATTCACAATACATACAATATATGCCATTTGATCAATTTTTATTATAATATTATCAATTATATCTGCTTTAAAGAAGAGCTACACCCGGGCTTTTGCTTGCACTGCCATCTAGTGGTTGCTACATGCTTTGTCCACACTCAGTACAGTACAGCACCTCACAATATACTGTTGCATAGTGCCATGTCACAGGTGGGTATGATCAACATTCCAACACACTTGAACTTTTCAACCTTCCCTCTTTGTTGTTGCCCATTTCCTCTTTCCATCCTTAATACAGCCTCCATTACATTTTCTTGTTTGCAGTACTGAACAGGCAAGACATATTGAAAAAAATGTTTCCTTTCAGCCCTTCACTCCCTGAATCACCTGCCAGCACCACAAACTGTGCCCCCTCCTGTTTGCTCCAAAACAATCCTGCTTTGCGCTGTAAAGCATCCAAGCAGCCATCCCACTATTACCAGTCTGGTGACAAAACTGTGAGACACCAATTACTCCAAAGTCCCTTCAGTCTGACGTGAAAATACTACATGTTGAACCTTTGAGTAGCCCAGCGTTGCAGAAGCTGAAAACACATCGCCTCTGATCCACGGATCACAGCAAGCGAGTGTGAATAATCCTTTATACCAAGGACTGCTGGGCCGTGCAGCGTGCTTTCCCATCACTTCGGAGATCTCTGAATGCTCAGATGACATCAGAATGACAAGTGTTACCAGGGTGTTTGACATTTGACTCAATGTTTCATTTCAGATTTGAGAAAGTGGTTCAAAGGTGCTGCATCAAAATGCAGCAGTCACTTCTTGTGGAAAATCTTTTGCCATTTATAGTGTCCGTAAATGCCAGTGAAATGCCACCAAACACGGGATGTTACACATGTTTATTTGTGCGTTTGTGTGTGTGTGTGTGTGTGTGTGTGTGTGTGTGTGTTTGTGTGTGTGTTTGGCTGTATGTGTGTTTAAGTGAGGTTTACGTACTGTTTAATGAATCATTTGTGGATTGCCTGTTTCTAATCTCTGTGTTGATTTGTTTCTCGATTGATTCATCAATAAAGTTTCACTAATTGCAATGTTAATCCACATCTTACAAACACACACACACACACACACACACACACACACACACACCCACACATACACAGGTTCTTCTCTAGATTGATCTTACTGATAAAAAAAACAAACACCTGACCTAAAAACCTGATTAAAGTCTTAGCACACAACCATCTGCATCACGGTGACATACAGAGACAATAGGTGTCTCCTGGTTGCTATGGAAACAGGCAGGTGATAATTCATATATGAAGGTTATCGTCTTTTCTCCTTCCCTCTTCCCATTAATTTTTATTCTGTTTCATTCCTCCTTTCCCTTTCTTTTTATCATCTCATTTCTTCCTCCTACCTCCTTTTCTCACCTTTCTTCTTTCTGTTTTGTCATATTCTGCGCACCCCCCCCCCGCGTGCGCCCCGCCGCCACACCTCTTCTCTTTTGTTGCCATCAATTTCTCTTCTTCACCTCCTTTTTTCCTCCCTTGTGTTATTGTATTCACTGCTCTCCTCTTTACCTTTTAATCCTGTCATTTTAACTCCTTACTTGTGGCTTTTGCCCACCTCCTCGCTTTCTTTCTCTGTCTTCATCCCTGCTTCCTCATTCTTTCTTCTCCTCCTTTACCACCCCCCCATTTTGCTAACTGCTTTACATTCACCTCTCCACCTGTTTTCTGTCCTCCTTCCTCCCTCCCATAATTATCATTTTCATCCCCCCTCTCCTATTCCTATTATTTCCTTCCTCCTGTCCTCCTCTCCTCCTTTCAGGATATCAGCGATAACTCAATTAGTCGTGTTTTCCCATTCCATGTACTGTCCCCTTGCATCACCTCAGAGTTTCTACTGGTTGGCCCTGTGGGTTTTTTATGTGCACTTGTCTCTATATGTGTCTGCTCTTTCCTCCTGCTGCCACATGCTCAAATAGCATTGAAGGGCTCAGGCATTAATATTCAGGCCCTCCAGGCATTTAGTGCTCAAGATATTCTGTAGAATATCTGTAGAATTGTTTTTTACATTTATTTCTTTCGGTATATATTTATTCTTTAGGAGATGGGATTGAACAGAAACTCATTCAGCAGTTATATTTACACCCCCAAGCATTTTTAAGAGTTGTTTTCAGATATTGGTAGAATATTGTGGTCTTTTTTCTTTCTTTGGGACGGTGCTCATTTGGCATCCTACCTTCTGGTCCTTGTATAATCAAATAACAGTTGTGATAGTAAATATAGGCTGTCTTGTAGGCAGTCGCTGCTGCTTCACATCCGAAAAGCATTTTTGGACTTGTGTTTACGTACACTTAATATTATACTCACCGAGTGTTTGTATTGTTTCTTTTTCACTGGTGTTTAAATGTAGTTTTGTGTGGTCCGTCAGGTTGATACTGGACATTTTTCAGACACTCAGTTTCATTAAACCCCATTTTTAAAAAAGGTTCCTAATGAATATATCGGATGTCTGAGAATGCAGATGATCCAGTGCAGATTGGGAGTGAATGAGAAACTCTGGAAAACTCGCTACGAAAGCTGACTCAGGCTGTGATCACAAAGGAAAGTATTTTTAGTGGTGTGACTTTTACTAATTATTTTTACTGAGTTTGAAATGTTTTATGTGCTATTTTTCCTCCAGGCGCCTTATGCTTATGTATGTGGTGCGTCACTTTAGCCTTGTCGTCTCAGTTTTCAGAGGCATCCACCCTGACTGAGTTTATGTAACCTTATCACCTGTACAGTAACCTCTGGTTAATAAAGCCTAATTTTAAAAAATCTGTATAGTTACTACCTGAAGGTGGAACCTTGCACTTTGCCTTGGATTTAATTCACTTGTGTAGGAGCTGGACTGTGCAGTTTTGTTTGCATGGAAGGTTCTGGTTTATTATTTGTCCCCGTCAGGAATGTTTGTTGTATATGAGTTTATAATCTGTGCCAAACATTTCATTATTTATTGTATTATTTGTGTTGCTTCTCATTTAGCATACTGGCACTCATTTTTAACAGCTAAATGCTTCTTGCTTAAAGTTAAACTGAGCAAATAATCATGTTTTGCTTTTTACGAGCTGGAGTGCATCATTTTATTTACACAAAGGTTGTGTTTTATTTTTTTTTCTGATACAGTATGTTTTGTTATGCAAGACTTTACATTTTGTGTTGAATATTTTATCACAAGCTCCCTTTCCCTTTTTACTATTCTCCTGAGGGAGAGTGTCATTTTTTAAAATACTTTCGTCTTCATCATAATCCATCCTGTTGTTTCTCATGGATACTCTATATGGACTTTAGCGTAATGGCACTTACAGGCTTGCTTTTAACAGCCAAGCACTGCTAGCTTAAAGTTCTGGTAAACTAAGCTGACACTTTTATTTATTTCATCTGTGAAAGAGCTGGAATGTGTGGATTTATATATGTGAAGGTTCTGCTTTATTATTTGTCCCTGTCACGTATGTATTGTTGTATAGGTCTGTGAGTTTTATTCTGTGTCGAAGTCCCTTTGTGCGATTCTGCTGTGGGAGGTTTGGGTTTTTTTTAATCATTTATCATCGTAATCCATTCTGTTGTTTTTAGTGTTCTGTTTCATCATTTGTCCCTTTACTATCTGTCAGAATAAGCTGAGATCAACTCAAAAAACAGATCCCAAGGTCATGCCATCTTCATAACTAACCAACACTATGCAAAAGCTACCAGTTACATTTGCGTTTTGAGCGGGCTAGATTTGGGGGGATGAAACGGTCACTTTGATGGATAATGAACGTGACCAGTCCAAAGATATCAATATCAGCCCTCTGCTGATGCAGGTCAACCTCAAGTCACCAAATCTAAACCCGAATCCATCAAATGAATCCTGAAGAAGCTGAAAAGCAGCTCTCTTAATTTTGCACTGGTGCAGCCCGGGCAGGTTCAAAGTCACAAAAGAAAGTTGACCTGTACAACACTTTTCAGCCAGAACAAGGAGCAAATGAGGCTGTTACACTTATGACCACACTCAGCATCACTGATGGCTTCAGTCTGGTATGGAGATTAGTGTGCTCTGTTGCACCTGTAACCACGCCCAACAGTAATGTCAACATCTACTGGTGTACCCTGGAGTACACTCCTAAATCATTCCAGCTAGGTAAGAAATTGGACTGGAGGCAAGCAAAAAGAGAAAACAAGATTTTCTGCTGTTATTTGCTCTTTAAGTCGTATTTGCAACTTCTCTTGCAACAAACCAGTTGTTTCTTCAGTTCTGCTGGGTGACTTACGGTATGTCTATATTTTAATCCTAAAACTCGAGACCAGACACATCTGTTTTGTTAAGCACTAAACCTTAAGAATCAAAACACGGCCAAAAAAACACTTTTTTTTTTTTTGCAACTGTCACATATTTGTTTTGGCTGACGTTTGGCTGTCGAAGCAATGAAAATGAATCTACTGTTGTTTCCAGAGAAGCAACATGGTTACTAATAAAAACCAGAAACTGTCATTTTTGATAGTGTTTCATCAATGTTTAGCTTTTTCAACATCCAATTATCTAACTAATTATCTAACTTATCTAACTTTGGTTTGTATGATTGTGCGTGTGTGTGTGTGTGTGTGTGTGTGTGTGTGTGTGTGTGTTCATCTTATCACTCCTCAAGATTATGGTCTTTGCAAATGTGCTTTGGCATCTTTGAAGTTTTATCCTAATAATGGGCTTTGTGAAGTGGAGAAATTAATATTTTTATAAGTGACAACATGCATGGACAGGATGGTTATGTTTGTTTGTTTGTTTGTTTTTTTACGAGGAAATTATGACATTTCAGAACCAAGTTTATTTGGTGTCTGGCCTCAAATGTTGTAGAAGGAAAGATGGAAGAATGATGTTACTGTGTATCTGTGAGAGAGGATGAAAAACAAATGAAGCAAAAACTATTTGCAACTCCGTCTTTCCCTCAGCGAACATTCAACTTTTCCCACTTCAGCAAATTTGATCAAAATCAATCATTTACTGCCATCTCCCCATTCCACAACAGAGAGCAACCCAATCCCCATTCTGGATTATTCATCTGCCTGAGGAAGTCGACATGGGGATCCCATGATTGCCTCTCCAGTACTTCGAGCTCACTGTCACGTTCTCTCAGTGGTGGATGTGGGCCGGATGTTATCTCAGAAGCTGCTAAGAAAAGTCACTGAGGACAAACCCGACATTAAACTTTCAACGGAGGGGAGAAAATACTTCAACAATGATTCAATTTAACGTTCTATTCAGTTACTCCCTGAGTCATATTTCAGTTAAATCATTCTGTAATAATGTGATACACACACACACACACACACGCACACACACACACAGAGAAAGAGACTGATTCATTGATTATATCATGTCTCCTGCAGTCACGTTTCCGTCAAATGTTCACTCTTTAATAGTGTAGCTGGCCTACTTATGGCCTGATTGAAACCTAATGAAATCTTTTAATGAGCAGTCTCTCTGTGTAACAGCCTCTGGAGGGCGAGGCTGAACTCAAACACCACTATGTGTGTCTGTGTGTAACTATCAGTGTGCTTGTTTGAGCATGCGGCAAGAACTCAAGTTATTTGTGCAGCTGATAGTGCGTGGATGTGAGCACGTGTGTGCATATGTGTGCCCCTGAGTGCGTGTATGAGTTTGTGTGTGTGTGTGTGTGTGTGTGTGTGTGTGTGTGTGTTTGTCGGGTTATATGAGCATCCAGTTTCCTTAAAAAGCCTTTTTTTTCTGTCACCAAAGCCTGGAAGGGATTCTGGGCAGTGCCAAGAGAACACAACAAACCCAAGACAGGATTAGCTCAACTTGAAGTGAACAATCTCAGAATAATTAAAACATTTTTTTTTAATTTTAATCTGCTTCTTGCTATCAACCCCCGTCTCTTCCTACTCCTCTGCTTTGCATTCAACTCTTGTCTATGCTTCCTATGTTCATAATGTTTCCTCTCTCCCTCCTCTCCCCTCCCTTCCACACTTTCGTCCTGCTTCCCCGCATGTAATTTTAGTTTTTTAAAATGTTTTCTCTGTTTCCTCTTCCCCTTGGAGAACAGGAGCACATAAGTAAAGAAGCTCTTATCCTCGCGCCAACGAGTAGATAAGAATAGGAATTACAGAGGCATTCACTGGAGAGCAAGATGGAAGGGGGGACTAGAAAGAGAGGGATTGAGTGATCTAGGCAGAGGAGAGGAGGGAGGGTGAGGGAAGGTGAGATAGAAAAAAGGAGGAGAGGATGGGGGGGGGGGTGACAGGAGAAAACACAGAGCTGCACACAAATAAAGGGACATGCAAGCTGTGTTGTGACGCTCTGGGCTCACTTGTGAATTCACTGAACTTCTAGGTTTCGTTTTTGTTGTTTGTTTTTTTTTCTTGCAGCTAGAAGTTTACAGAAGCGTGACAGATAACAGAGAACTTCATAAGCGGTTCATCCGAGGACAGGGCCAATCCTTTCTCTCTCAAGGCCCATCTAAGCACAGATTATACAGGATCTGATGAAACTCTCTCTTGTGCAATAACAAGAAAATGTCGTAGAAAGAAATAAAAACAAAGCCAATCATCTCCGAGGTCCCTGTAGCCTCTAACGATATAACTGGGTAATGTAACAACTTCAACATCATAAAATGTTGCTGTAAATGGATAGAAAATGTAAATTAACTCAATTCACTTCAATTTCAATACATTTACTGTCCCAAAAGGGAATTTTGCTTTTGGCAGATAAGTAGGGATTCGGTTGCACTTGAGATTCCAAATCTGATGGCAGCTCTTACACGAGCAGCGCGACCCAACACCTTGTGAGGTTTATTGCAGGTATTTTCTCATTTCTGGCCCTTCCACTCCGATGTTGTGGTGCAAAAATTAAAACTATGCATACAATTATTAGTTGGACTACAATTAAGTAAATAGAGACTATTAGAGCGTATTAAATGTGCTGTGCTGTATGTGTGACCGCAGTGGGGATCAAACCACAAACCCTGATATTAATATCTCCATGCATTCCATCCTTTATCTCAAGGCACCAGGGAAGCCAGATAACACACACAAGTGAACCTATGTTTTTCGTGGGTTCAATACTCCAGCAGATTTGTAGATTAGACCAATTTCACAATCTCCAAGCTACTCCAGTTGCTTGGAGATCCTGTGTAGATTACGGAAAAAATAATTCCTGAGGCTATCAGAGTGGATCTGCTGTTTTACCTCTGGACAAGACAGTCCCAGGTCACAGCCATAGGGCAGACATGGTAACCGATGCTGTGCTCAACAGATTAAATCTATCGTGACCCGAGGCAGCCTGTATTCAAGATAAGGACATCTGTCAATGTCTGTGGAAAACAATGACCTGAACACAGCCGATCTGGTGTCTGCTGGTCCGGGAGGAGAGTTTTTACAAGACTTTATGGATGTGGTAGAGACAGAGATAGCAAGAGGCAGCAGACAGAGGACATGGATGTTCGTGCCTGTTTTCTGTCCTTGCAGTCCTTTCTAACACTCTGTTTGCTCAGTCTCCACAACACTGGTAGGAAAACTTTGAGCTTGTGTCTATGTGTGTGTGTGTGTGTGTGTGTGTGTGTGTGTGTGTGTGTGTGTGTGTGTGTGTGTGTGTGTGTGTGTGTGTGTGTGTGTGTGTGTGTGTGTGTGTGTGTGTGTGTGTGTGTGTGTGTGTGTGTGTGTGTGTGTGTGTGTGTGTGCGGGTACGACTCGTGCTGGCTTTGGTGTTATTCTTCACAGCAATAAAAATAAAGTAGTGTTCTTTACCAAGTGCCTCAATATTATATCATGTATGTTATCATCTCTCTCCATTTCGCTGCTCATCTCACCACTGTCCCACTGCTGATATTGATGTTGCTGAGGCTGAGGACGACATTAGAGGCAATCTCAACACTTCTCTAAAGACAAGACTCTGAAGACAAATCTCTAGGTAGAACCTATAAGCACTCTACAACAAATGTACTCTGAAATTGATCGTGCACATAAAAAATACGCTCCGCTGAATAAGGCAACAATATGTTGTGTTCATAAAGCATGTCAGCTTCTGGTATGTGTTGTATTTTGCCTGTCAAGAGACGACAGTAAATCAGTTAAGTGTCCTACCCACCATCCCACGTTGCAAAACATCATGTTTGTATGCTGTGTGTGTTGTAGTTTGTGCCATTTAGTCAATGCTTTCAGTGATGGCTCCATGCACTGGGAATCAAACCTGGGATTAATGATGTCATGTTGTTACCACTGAGCCTGAGAGTTGTGTGTTTAAGCGTGTGTGTGTGTGTGTGTGTGTGTGTGTGTGTGTGTGTGTGTGTGTGTGTGTGTGTGTGTGTATTCATGTAGTACTTATGGCGCTTGCCGTGTGTATTAATGGATAAAAATACACACAAAATCTCACAGTACCTTTTATAATGTGGGTTAATTGCATTTCCTGCCCTCCAGGTTCCTGTTTGCGAAAACATTAAATGGCCGTAATGAAGCGATTTGATAGCCCAAGGAAAATAGATGTCCTACACAAACACATGCCCAAACAAACACATTTAGATCCACATTCAACTACGTATGTACCTGAATAGGCACATATTAAACCCAGTGCACACATCAGATGTTGGTTAGTATAATCATGTTTGCATGTCTGCATGAAAAATAACTGTGAGTCACTGGGTGCTTGGGTGCAGGTACTGTACTGTATACTGTGCAGTGTTTAGAAGGGGCTGTTTTTCGCCCTGTCCCTTCCTTTATAATGACTGACTGAGACTAAAAAGCTTTTCAAAGATACAATTTCACACATACAGTATACAGTACAACATAAATCAAAGGTCACATTATGGTGAATATTGTTGGCAATAACATTCTTTTCCATCTTGATGCTGGGATTAGGACTAATTTTAAGGATGGGGTCCTACATCCTTTTAGCAAATCCTTCTGAGTCCCTTATCAATCATCTTGGGGAGTTTATTTGGTAGGGAATGAAGACATCTTAGTTGGAAGAAATCTGTAATGTTTTTATTTCCCACAGTATGACACTTAAACCACAGACATTCTACTGTCCGTAAAGTCTGTAGGGCTTTTACCCAGTATCACTGCTGTGTCATTCATTAAAGTGAACCAACACAGTAAACCAACAAAGTAAAACCAACACAGTGGAAATAATCAGTTATTTAATCAATGAAGGAATAAGGAAACAAATCCAAAGTGAGAGTAAGAGAGACGAGCAGACAAACACGCAAAGAGACAGGAGAGAACCCCTTCCCCGCAGATCATCATGCAAGGCCACGGCCCTTTTCACTTCATGGTTGTAGAAAAAGTGACGCCCCGCTGGGTTATTATAAAGATCAGCTCCACATATCATTAGAAAAGAGCAGAGGAGCAGAGTGTTTTTTTATCTTCTGACTGTTTCTTACGTAGTCATAAATATTAAATGTTACAATGAAATACAGTACTCAAGATTTGAAGAAGTTTCAAACTGTTCACACTGTTGTTATCATTATTAATACTATAGCGTCATGATACACTTTGTCATCATAGCGTACTGATACAAAAGCGAAGAGCGGCACCTGTTTCCACAACCGGTGTCAGTCAACACTAATGGGATCTTCTTCAGGAAACTCTCCAAAGGACGACTGAGCCACATCACTATCGTCCTCCCACCACACATGAAGAAGATGTCCAAAAAAAAATGAAGGAACTATTTTGCCCTGCCATTTTAACTTCTATTTGCCATCATGCAAAACTGCATTGTGCATCTACTGTATGTGTGAGCGCAGTTACGTGTACACGCATGTGTGCAGTGTGGTCTACGCAAAGCATTCTGCCATTCCTAATGGTTACATTCATATCTGTTGTGTGGTGAGATGACATAGTTGTGCCCTCCAGTATAATCAATGTCACAGCAAGTCATTATTGAAGCTCAAATAATCCCAACCCAAGTGTTAAATCATTGAAACCAAAAGAAGCGGAAGGTTTTACATTTGCATGTAGTGAGAGAAGAGATCAACTTGTCGGATTACATGATGGGTAATGTGTATATATTATTTATAGAGGTCAGATTTTAGTTTACCCATGCACACGTTAGGTTGCATTTACGTGTTTACTGCATATGTGCCTATGTTTATACTCAAAGACTTTCTGGTCTCTTGAATACAATATGAGTTTTTACTTGCATGTGAATGTGCCTCTTCGTGTGTGTTTATGCTTTTAAATACCATTAAACTGGCCATGAAACTGAATCTTCCATAAGGTTAATGTACATTAGTGATGCAGAATCCATAAAAAGCTCCTGGAGATTTGAATTATAAACCACTTAAACAAATGGAAGAGTCATGACATAGTAAGGAAGGGAAACATTTGCACACTTGTATAAATTGCCAATTTAACACCGTGTTGTCACACCGCACAATGCTGGACAACTCAGCAGCCACTCATTAACAGAAAATTTTCATTTATTCAAGATTTCCACCAAGTGGTGGGGTTTATGCAACAAAACACCAGAGAATGTGAGTAGTTCCAACTTATCAAAGAGAAATTTGGGGAATTTTACGCGGTGTACTCCAGAAGAGAAAAAGAAAGAAAAATTAACGGATATATAAATTATTCATGGTAAAGGAATACAGTACAGGAATAAAGGAATATAGTACAATGTATAATGCATTAAACAACTTCAGCTTCCCCGGACTGTTAAAAATTGAGTTACTGCTGAACCTCAGGTATGATTTAGGTATCAAAGGTGTGGCATTTAAACAGATTTTGTACTAAATGTGTTAAGTTTTCTGAAATTCTACTGCTAGCACATAGTACTGCACTGAAACTGTATTTCAACTCTATTATTTTTTTGTGTATCTGTACTTTATTTCATTTCATTTCATTTTTTATTTTTTAATTGTATTTAATTTCCTCCTAAATAGGTTTTTAAAGTTCAAATGCATTTCTTTGCCTTATGTAAAGCACCTGAATTGGCTCTTTGTTTGAAGGATGCAAATAAACTCATCTCACCTAGAATTGCCCAAATTTGTAGATGCTGTCGTTGTAATGGGAAAGAAAGATCGAAGAAAAGTTGAAAAAAACATTCTGAAGCCATTTCCGAAGCTAATTTTACATCTGAGATGATAAATTAGTATCTACTTGTAATCATCTTTTACATTCCTTTGGTGGAGAATTTAATGTTGTCAGGAGCCTGGGTTGTGGCCCTGTGATGAAAATCAGTATGGTATACTTGGTCGGGGTGTTTAATGCTGTCACTTGGAAGATGAAGAACCAGTAGAGTAGAGAGAGGTAGAGGAGACACACACATTGCAGAGAAGCCTGAGGCAAGGTTTGAGTTTTGTGTCTCCCGGGTCTGTTTCCTTTCTCTCAGCTGCCCACTTCCTGTCTGTCCATCACGGTGGAGCTGGGATTGGGTATGACACATGGCCTCCATGTAGACATCTAGGGTCACATTCACTGATACTTTTGCACTTTGTTTTAGACACATTCTGCGCCTGGAGGCATACGTGTTATTTATCAAACTGGAGACGCGGCCTGGAACAGCACTTGCTTGTCATCTGCGCGTGCCTTGGATGCCATGAGTGAATTGTGCCCTCCTCTTTTTTACAAATGAATTAAAAGGACAATTGCATCAATAATGCAGCAGTAATTTTATGTTCAATTCACTATGTAGAATGTGTTGGTTCACACAGTTAAAGCAGGTCAGTTTTTGTGTATAATTAATCTACCCCTTAAGATGCCGATGCAGTAGAGACTCAGTGTGACCTTTAATGGTGATCGCTGTAATAATTCTAAAAAACCTAGCCAGTAAGACACTGACACTCATTAGAAAGGGGAGGTTCAATGAAACTACTTACCAGTTTTAGGCTACAACAACACCCAGTTACCTTTAGATACCAAGGAAGCATCTGTATCAGCTGTATCAGACCAGACTCCACCCTTCACCCCCTCTGCTACAAGCATCTGCTGGACCAGATGCTCCGTCTTGCATGCTCCTCCTGCTGCTGTGATGTGGTGGCCTGGGTTAATTCATTTCCTCAGTGATTGGTTAATGACTCCTACTGTGTTCATTTTAGGAGAAATAACCTCCCAAATAATTGTTCACATCTGGAGCAATTAGTCATTAGTCACTTCTTCTGGAGCTTTCCAGCGTATCACATGGGCTTCATCAGCAAACAAAGTTTGTTCAGTTATCGTGGAACTGGAGATGGTCACGCTTTCTGAGCACTTTTAGGCATTCTCGTCCAAGCTGGCTTCAAAATTGTGCTTGACTCTTAATTCTTGGCCTTGAATGACAGGAAAGATGATATATTTTTTGTTTAAGAGTTGATCAGTTGAAGTCATTATTCATCTCATTGTGACTTTAAAGGATCAGTTTGACATTTTGGGAAATGCGCTTGTTCGCTTTTTTTGCCAAGAGGGACATGATAAGATTGATACCACTCATAACAGGCAGTTATTCTTGGGTTTTGTTGCCACTGTGATGTTGCCAGGCAGCCATCAGAGACTCCAGGCCAAAAGGGTAGTCTTGCACATAACCTCCCATAAAATCACAAAGTGTAATTTTTAAATATCAGTTTTAGTATGAGTTAAACAAACAAGTTAATTAGTGAACTTTAGAGGTGATGGTAAGAGGATTATGTTACCTTTGGACAGAGCCAGGCTAGCTGTTTCTATCTGTTTCCCGTCTTTGTGCTAAGCTAAGCAAACTTGCTACTAGTGATGTAATCAGATTTGGAGTAAAGACATGGTATTGATCTTTTCATCTAAATCTAAATAAATAGGTAATTTCTGCTTTTGTCTTAATCAAATATTGTCAATAGTTGCCTTATTGTACACATTTGTAAATGTAGCTACTGTGTCAATTAAGTCCCAGAGTTGAGTCACTTGAGTGAATTTATGTTAAAGTTGTGTTACTGTTTGATCCCTGCCTTTTACTGACCACACCTATGGAACACCAAACAGCCATGGGAGGACAAATCATCATCTTGAGCTTTAAAGGCTTGTTTTATTATTTAAAGAAAGGGTCTGCTATTTCAGAGCTGGTGCTCAGAAGCATAGAAGCTTTGCGCTTTAATGGACTTGGACTACGGAGCTAAAGTGCTTTTGACTAAGTGCTCAATCTGTCTCACTGTATCTAACATATGTATAACTGTGTTTCCCAAAATAGAGCAATAGAACAAACTGACAATGACAAAAGCTCCTAAACCCTCATCTTTCCCTTAGTATACGGAAACTTCTGTATCTAGCAATGAATACAACTGTTTACAAATGTGCTCTAACATCAGATCAACCTTATCTACAGTATACAGAAATATTCATCCACACAGAAATATTGGTGAATTATTACAGAGAAGTGGAATATTAACAAGTGGTTTTTGGAGGCACAATTCTGCCTGGAGGTCTGATTTATTACTGACATAAGAGGGGAAATGCACTACATTCAAGAAAGCTGGTTTAAAAACTATATTTGAAGGGAAATGTGTGGGAAAACACTCATTTGAGACTCAGCTTGTCAGCCCTTAAAGGTGCTCTTGTGTGCTCTCAAGTCCTTATGTCATCACGGAGCCAACAGATAATGTTAAGTGAGACAATGAGCTACCGTGAGGTACAGTGCAATTTGTAAATGCTGAATTTTGCGAAGGTAAGAACTCTCTGTTTTCCTCTTCCTTTAGTCACCGGACAGACGTTATCAACACACTGGGTGAAAGACTTTACTGGTGTTCAAGGCATTCACATTTCAGTGTGTGAGTGTGGAGGAGCATGAGAGAGAGTGTGTGTGTGTGCGCTCGAGAGAAAGGAAAAGAGAAGCAGAGTGTGTTTTTGTGTGTGAGAGGGAGAGCGAGAGTGGTAGAGAGTGTGAAATCATTAATTCCTGGCACTGAGGAAGGGAAGCTCGGCCAGAGTGAAGAGAAAGAGCGAGAGAGACACACATACCCTAATGGTTTTGTGTAGATCAACAGCACCCCCTATGTCCAAAATATATAACTATCTTCATTGTCAAAACAATATCCCCACTGTACCTTTATATAACTATCTATATATCCTATCAAGTTCTTCTCTTGTTGATATTCCTTCTGCCTGATAATAAAGCTGTTGAAGCAGCCCTAAGAGACACGCACAAATGGGGAAGAGAAAGAATAAAAGTAGACACACTGAGGGACAAGTTTCATCACCAAACTGATGAAGACATCAGTCCGTCCTCTGAGGGGAGTTTGATACTGCATTTGAGCCCCAACAGCAGCAGCCAAGAGACAGTCAGAGTTGAGGGGAATACACAGTCTATGAGGGGAACAGGGAGTGGTTTTCACTCAGTTCACATTGTTAAAATGCTACATGCAGTATCTACAGCTCTGGAAAAAATTAAGAGACCACTGCACAATCATCAGTTTCTCTCATTTTACTATTTATACGTATGTGTTTGAGTAAAATGAACATTTTTGTTTTATTCTATACACTGCTGACAACATTTCTCCCAAATAAACATATTGTTCTTTAGAGCATTTATTTGCAGAAAATGAAAAGTGATTGACCTAGCTGTGTGGCATGGAGCATTGTCCTGCTGGAAAAACCAATCCTCAGTGTTTGGGAACATTGTCAGAGCAGAAGCAAGCAAGTTTTCTTCCAGGATAACCTTGTACGTGGTTTGATTCATGCGTCCTTCACAAAGACGCATCTGCCCGATACCAGCCTTGATGAAGCACCCCCAAATTATTACCGATCCTCCACCAAATTTCACAGTGGGTGCAAGACACTGTGGATTGTAGGCCTCTCCAGGTCTCCGTCTAACTATTAGACGACCAAGTGCTGGGCAAAGCTGAAAAATGGACTCAGAGAAGATGACCTACTACAGTCCTCTATGCTCCAATCCTTATGGTCTTTTGCAAATCTCAGCCTGGCTCTTCTTTGCTTCTCATTGATGAAGGGCTTTTTTCTAACATGCTGCCCCTAGGAGCCTGTTTTGAACCACTCTCGCCTTGCACTTCACCCCAGCTGCCATTTACCATTCTTTTTGTAGGTCACTTGATGTCATCCTACGGTTGCTGAGTGACATTTGAATGAGTTGACGGTCATCCCGGTCAGCGGAGAGTCGTTTTCGGCCTCTGCCGGTCTGTAGCTTTGTTGTCCCCAATGTCTGCTGCTTGACCTTGTTCTTATGAACCACCATCTTAGAAATTTTAAGGATGGAAGCAACTTGACGCTCGCTGTATCCCTCCGCCAGTAAAGCCAGAATTGAACCCTTCTTTTCCTCACTCAAAACTTTTCTTTTGGCATGGTCAATAGTTATTTTTTTGATTCCAATTAATTTTGAGATACTACTAGCACTGTTTTTGCCATCCAGCTGGTCCAATTGAGTAATTGAGAGAATAGTAATGACCACAGCAGTGGTTTTTATACTTTTCCTCGTTAAATAAGATTTGGTTAAGGTGATCGCCTAATCAGTACTTCATTAAGTAGAATGAGGTGTGCTTGTGTTGGAATTCAACAGACACTGGAATGGAATGGCTGTCATACATGTAGAGATGCTGATTTCAGATAAAATTGCAGTGATCTCTTAATTTTTTCCAGAGATGTATATATTGACAAATCTTTACCGTACTCTTTCAGCCCATCATCTGATTGTCTTAAACTAGTAAGAACATGCTGACAAACAATAGGAACATGCAATGAATTTTGCACCATCAGACACTTTTTGTGGGAAATTGCTTCGCAGCGCAAACCAGAAAGCATTATCATGCGTTGTAGGTGATCCGCATCATAGGTGACAGAATTTTCACCAAGACAAGGCACCCAGGTTTTGGGTTATGATCGCCAACATAATACGAAGAGATAGTTTCCACAAATCAAGTTTCACCCAAGCCTCTGCCTGGGTCAGTGCTGGATTATACCAAATGGCTGTTCCATGATATGATGGGTTTTCAAACTGCACTTTGTCTGGCCCTTCCCCTGGCACCAATTTGCCATGCCCTACTAGCAAATGGAGACACAAGCCTTCCACCACAATAAGGTGTTTACTGTAGATGGGGTGCCAGTTACCAGGTGCACTGCATGGTACAATTAATCAGTGAACAGCCAGTCATGCTCTGTGGTCTGTATGAAAATGCTGAACAGGCCCAGTTGATTCTGATTTTGTATCAAGATGGCAAGAGGAAAAGATCTAAGTAACTCTGAAAGAGGATTCATTGTTGGGTCACGGATGGCAGGAGCTTCAGTCACAAAAACTGCTCAATTGGCTGGTGTTTCAATAGGAACTGGGACTAGAGTGACATCTGCATTTAGATCTAGAGTTCAGTGGTGCAAAAACCATAGGTAGTGGTCTACAGAGATGTGGGAAAAGGTGATATGGTCAGGTCAGTTATTCTTCACCGTATTCTCGACAGGTGGGCGAGTACATGTGTGGCGTAGACCAAGAGAATGGCACGAGCCTAAATTCTGGACCCATACAATGAGGGGCTCCAGTCACTCTTTTATGCTGTGGGGGGCATTTTGCTGGCATGGTTTGGGTCCACTTGTCCCCTTAGAGGGATGGGTCACTACAAATCAATACAAAGTTGTTCTATGATGAAAAATTTCTATCCTGATAGGAGTGGTTCCTTCCAGGATGATGCCTATATATATATATATATATATATATATATATATATATATATATATATGAGAATGAGTCACTCAGAGGCATGGAGGCTGTCTTTCAGAGAAATGGCACCATTAAATATTCACATGATTGGCCTCACTCCTCTGATGGATTTAAATTTAATAGTACATTGACCTCTTTGTGTGTGTGAGACACTAAAGTGAATTCAGTTTATTTAGCAGTTAATCCATGACTGAGTTCAGTACTGTAAATCTCCATTCTGTGTAACTTTTCGCTTTCTCTCTCTCTGTGTCTCTCTCTCTATCTCTATCTGTCTATCTCACACACACACACACACACACACACACACAGAGCTTCACTCCATTCTAAATTTGTCCTAATCCCCAAACCTATGGCTTTGTTCAGTGCAAAAGTAAGTCTATAGTGGGTACATTTCTATGGATGACTGCCTCTGAGTCACCCTTCAATCAGTGCGTTCAGCGTGTGTGTGTGTGTGTGTGTGTGTGTGTGTGTGTGTGTGTGTGTGTGTGTGTGTGTGTGTGTGTGTGTGTGTGTGTGTGTGTCTCTTACAAACACACCCAGTGATTTCTTAATGAGAGACTGTTGAGCAGAGGCAGAAACTGTTGTGACCTTTACAAGTATGAAAGTGGGAGCAGGAGGTAAAGGAGAGACCAATTAATACACAAGTTTTCATGAAATGAAATAAATCCCTTGGAATTAGAGTGCAGTGAACCAGACTCTGTCGGCTGAAAGAAGTTTTACAATTGCTGACCATAACACATTCAAATGATATATCTTTAAATTCTTGGCCAATAAAATGTATGCATTCTTTGGATTTAACCAAATACAGATGCGTCATTCTGATATAGACAAATAAAACTCTCCATTAAGCTTAATGACTGCCGCTGTACATCTTTCATTTAAAAAAAACATCCCCGAAATTAATTTAAGTTTTAATTTTTTCCTTGTCCACTTACCACAGACAAATGAGTACAGTGATATTAAGATAGCAAACTTTACACAAAAAACACCATATGTAACTGTTGAGTGTAGTTAAGTGGATTATCTTTTCGTATCATCCCGAGCTATGTGTTACATTGTTGAACCACTGAAGTACTATGAGGAGTCAATGCCATGCAACTCTGTAACTAGAATAAATGGAAGGTAACAACAGATCATTGGAGCTGGAGCGGCTCTGTTTTTGCTTGTGTGCATCTCCACGTTTATTATTTTTCATTATTATGAAAGGGTTTTAATTTAGTATATTCCGCTTCTTTTATGAACGGTAAAAAAAAACTAGCATACTTTCTATGTTAACTTTCATTTAAGTCAGAAACATTTTCATCAAGGAAATGACCATTTAGAGTTAATCGATAACAACAAGATTGGCCAGCAAAGGTTCTCAACTGTTCTCATTCTATAAATTGTGTTCTAGTACCTAATACTAGACACATATATAAAACTAATTAAAGTCAACAATGGCGAAAGCTTATCACATAAGGAGGAGGAGGCTGGGATTGTGTAAGGAGATATGGCAGGAATTGTAGTCACTATATACATCTCTATAAATATTATAGAGTGTTATTTATCAGATGGTATGGTCAATGAGCCAGTGATTGCGTAGCTTGAATGAAGCAGCTGATGGGCAAAACACACAGTTTCTGTATTATGCCTGAACTAACTCAGTGCTTCATTTCATTTCTGCATAGTAACCTCTGTATTAAAAAGAAGCAGTGAAGATGAATGTTAGGCTGATTTCTTATCACTTTTTGCTACAACGTTAAGGTTTTATGTATTTAAATATGTTATAATTAGTCATTTCTTAAGCTCCTGCTCAATATGATTGAGTGTAGTTTGCTGTATGCATCTGTATAGTTTTGTAATTTCTGCTCTATTACAGAATAAAAATGTCTTTGTCACTGATGTCACACTTAGGTTAATTTAGTTGTGCCTGATGTTTCCTGGTCCTTCAGTTCTGCAGGAGATTAATGGATATCTGGGAATCTGTTCATCGTGTTATTTTGTAGAACAAACCACAAATTACTCATTTTATGATGTATCTCACATTAAAGTACTTTGGTCAGACATTTTGGGATCAGACCACACAAACTCAGCCCAATTTTGACATTATGTTCTCGTGGCCAACAAATTTCCGGCATCTGGCCCAAATATTAACGTCCGGAACGGCGATTGGGCCTTTTAGAGTGATGTAATCGAAGAACAGCAATGTGGCGTCTGGGACACCCCATGATACCGCAACAAAAATTCTATTTTTCTAATTTCTAATTTCTAATTTCTTGTATTTTCCTGCCCAATGTGACATTTCCTCTGAAGTGTTCCTTCACGTCGTAAGAGATGTCACAGAGTGCTCTCTTAGGATGATAGAACGTTCTCTTAGGGTTATAATGCCACCTGTTGGTTTGGCCTACCTCTTGACAGCGTGTTTGATATTTCTTGACCCTCCTCATGTAAGGACATGAACGATAATTGGTTGGGGTCAAACTTGTATTGTTGCCAGTGTCCCAAGACAAGTGCAAGAATTTGTGGCACTATGATTGCCTAATCTGACATGGCATCAAGAATCATCATCACCATCATGAAAGTCGATATATTGTGTAGTCTGAGCCGCATTAATGACATAATGACTGGAGTGATTAAGTAATAAAAAGTTCTTCTTGCTTCTTGATCTTTGCAGCAAAACAAAGAGGACAGATTGTGCAACATCTAATAGATTTTTTAAATACTTTTTTTATGTGCTTAATTGACACAAGTCAATAAGGCATAGAAAGAGCTATTATAGAACATATAACAAACGTACATACATAGAACATACCAAGGTTTTCCTCAGGCAGCATCACAAGCTTGAAAAAGGTTAGTTTTCATGCATGTTGTACATAAGTGTACCACTGCGTATCATTTATATGCGCCCTATTCATTTGGACCCACCAAGCAATTAATCAGTTTTCACCCCTTGCAATGAAGTGACCTCCAACCTTTTCTTTTTATTTTTTCCACACTGTTTTCACGTCAATAGTCTAATTCATTACCAGAACAGTAACATGTTCAGGCAGTTTCTTTGTCCCTAAACATCACACATCAGCAACCTGAAAGAAGCATGTGGGGTTCTCTTGTGGGCAAGGATATTATTTTACTGTTGCACTTACTTTGAGGCACTATGAATAACAAAGTCACATAAATGCCAACATGCTATGAAAATGGATGTTAACAGTTTGAGCTTTACAGTTCCACTAAATTTCAGTCCATAACCACACAACACTTTTATATACAGTAGTAGGCCATTAAAAATATGTAGATACAAGAGCAAGAGTCTGCAGCCGTAAACCAAAGAACTGTCCAAACTGAAATTTGACCAAAAGATGATGAAAACAATGCTATTACAATTTCTCTTAAAAGTGGACAAGCGTGTTTGTGCCAAATTCCACGGCAATCCATCCAATAGTTGTTGAGACTTGTGACTCCGAACCGCAAAGGTCAACCCGCAGTGGCAGTAGAGGAAAAGTCAGGGAATCACCAAGTCAGTAAGATTCACCCACTGGGGACCATGGATATCTGCACAAAATTTCCACAATGCATGCAACATTGGTTTAGATAGTTCAGCCTGGATCAAATTGGTAGACCAACCAACCAAAGAATAGACTGACCGACCAGCAATGTCATCCATGGGGATAAATTTAGTCAACATAACATATACACAATTTATCACCTTTTACTACCTTTTCTTAAAAATACGTTTTTTTTTCACCTAACCTTTATTTTTTATTGTCAACAACTACCTGGGTATGTTCCAAAGATACCCTTGTAAAAGAAAGAGTGAAGAGAAAAGCAGATTAAATTTGTATAAATCAGAGCAGACATCCTCCCGTTGGATGCTTTCTCTTGCTTTCAGTTGTAAAGGTCACTTCCTCTCCAACATCAAACCACTTTTCCTTGTTGTTGACCATTTTTCAAACAACCCCCATATGTCCTCTCCATACCCACTTCCACTCCGTTTGCGTGTTCACAAGAGTGTCCGCCACATTAAGTGCCATCCCAAACCAAATAGCAGGGAGTGGAATTACTGACCATGTGCAACCCTTGTCGTGTTCGGCAGGGAAGCTGCTCTGTATAAATGTAAGTTTCATGCTACTCCCCTCAAAACATCTATTCATAAACTGCTCAAACTAAGATAGACATTTGAAGGTCCCATATCTGACACTTTTTCAGTATTTTATTTGAAGTTTTAATTTGTGGTTTAAAGTACCAAAAACCATCTCAGCGTAGTTTTACATCTCCTCTCTTACCTTTCTCTGTTGAGCTCTACCAAGAACAGCGCATTTTGTGTCGGTCAGCTAATCAGCCCCAGACTTTTCCTTATGTAGTCTATTATTAGCGCTGTGTATAATATCCTGATACGAAACCATGGTAACAAAAAGTTATCACAGTTCTTGTTTCCGCCGGAGAAAGGCAAGTTCGTCCCGAAGCTTGCCGCTGTATTGATACCGTACACCTTAATGTAGGGTGATTAATTCAGCTGTTTGTGTGACTACACCCAGAGTTTTTATTGACCAACTCTCTGAGACTGGAGGAAAGTTAATGATTGAACTTGGTGGAAAGTTACAGTGTCACCACAGGAGGCACTTAATTGGGTCAGTACTGATATGTTTTCATTCCAGGTCTCTGTAGCTACATATTGCTACAAAATTACAGTAGATTTTTCCTCTTAACCAGCAGTTGCGTACGGCTCTTTATTCTTCAAAAAATAGATGAAATAATATGTGACTGGCAGGTTTAATGTATATAGCCATAAGATAAATTTTGTTTTCCAATCAAAGATAATGCCTCACAGTCATGACTGATTGGAGCCCAATAATCATATCGTAAGTTTTTGTTTTTATTTCCCCCTTTCTGTAATTTCAGTGACCAGCTCAAAAGCGGTAAAATGGGATGCGTACCTACACAGGATGTTACATTATTATAGTCTAAAATCTGATTATGTCACTCCTCTAAAACAGAGGAAAGGCCCGGTGGTAACCAAGTAATAGAACACACACTTACCCTGGTTTGCATTAAATTACAGCTCTAGCATAATTGGAACTGTGGCAGATCCACGCTGAATTATTTGATTTCTGTATCCTTTAATGTTTTGTCAGAGATGATGAAAGAAAAAGGGGGAAGAAATATGATATAAGGGAAAAGTAATGAAAGGCGTAATGGAAGGTGCTTGAAAAGCAATCTTCAAATCACAGAGATGTATTTGAACATGTTCATCACAGTAGTATTGCAGGATCTTGTTATCCAAACTACCACCCGCATGATAAGCTGCAGACTAAATCATATTATAGTTATATTCTAGGAGTGCTCAAGCCATGGACTACCAAGGTCTTGACAATTTTCTTCTGTGTACCACCAGAAATAGCAAAAAATATTCTATAAAGACTTGGCTGCTGCTTTTGAAAATGATGATCAATTTTCGCCATCTACAAGGTTGAGATTCTGAATCTACTCTGGAATATAAATCCTGTCTCAAAACAATGACTTTCTCTAAATTTAAATAATTCTGTTTGCTTTGTTTGCATGTTCTGTACCTTAAAGGTAAGTGATTCCAGCAGCTTGAGTAGGCCACATATACCTGTATTGTGTCACACACATGAACTGTAATATGTTTTGTAATGTTCTTCAGTTAAATTACACTGAAGTACTTTTCTTCTAGCTATCCAACTCCAGCAACTGGATCCAGAACAGACCTGATAGTATTCCAGTCAATAGTAAACCTTTGGGAAAACATTTTGACCTCTGCTTTACCCAAGAAGTGATGAAAGGCATTTTGTCCACCTTTCTCCAACTGAGAAATATCACAAGAAACAAATGCTGATCTTTAAAAAAAAACTGATTTATTGCCTCATATTACCTTACAACCACTGTTCCACATAGGATTAAACATATATAACAAAATTAAAAAACATGGACATATCCAGAAAAATTATTGTGTGTCTCTTTGTTTGGATGTGTGTGTATGTATGTGTGTGTTTGTGTTCCTCTGGGAGAAGGGGAGCAGAGAGCAGTTGCAGCTATTTCTAATAGGTTTCTACCGTTTGTCTCTGGAGAACAGGAACACACACACCGTCATTATTGCTCTCCTACCATTCTCCAGGTATTTTGCAACCTTTGCTCCACCTTGGCCCTCGCACAACAAGGAAAATGACAGGACAAAAAGACAAAAGAAAGAAAGAGAGACAGACAGAGGGAGGGGGGCTGGCGGAGAAAAGAAAAGGACAAAAACAGATCTCTAGGGAGGGAGCCCTGACTCTGTGGGCTTCCAGCTGAAACACTTCACTGGGAGTTGTCAGCTGCTGGGAAACCTAGTTCTACAATTTTCAGTGGAATATCTGTGATGGACTGAAGGATAGGGTGATGGAAGGACAGGGGGTTATATATGTTACTTCGTCATCACAAGATGCAGTAGTGTGATTTCATTTATATAAGTATACTGTTCATTTTATGGCTATAGTGGCCCCTAAGGGCAAAACAAATACAAGATAGAAAGCACAAACATTAAGGGAAACACATTTCAAATCCTGAAATGCAACAAAAAAAAAAAACACATACAAATAGAGAAAACACATGCAACGAGAAATGCTACACCAGAAGACCTCTGTGAGTTGTGAGGACCCCTCAGCCAGACGATATTAGCAATCCTCTCACCAGCTCACAGTCACAGTCCAATTCACAAAATGACCGGCCCGGTAAATGTGCGCCGTCATCCCGAGGAGACCAGTCTTATCTCGGCAAGCCCCTTTAGTAATTCAATGCTGCTCTGTTGTCCATAGTGTTTTGAAATATAACTCCTTTTGGAAGATAAAATTTGGTCTCAGAGTTGAAATATAATCTTTGTTGCTGCCAGTTGTCTGAAGGTGAAGCTGAATACATAATAAATACATGTTTTATTGGACAGTTTAACAACAACGCTGCCTCTGTGGACTTTGGGGCTCTTATATGTACAGATGCTGTATATCACCACATTTCAATAAAAATAAATATGCAGTCACCGAGTACTTTATTGGGAAGACCATATTAATACTGGGCAGGGCCTCGCTTTGCTCTCAAACTGTCTCATTTCTTCATGGCCTGGATTCCACAAGATGTTGGAAACATTCCTTTCAGATTCTGGTCCACGTTGACATGATTGCATCACATCATTTCTGCAGATTTGTCAGCTGCACATTCGTGCTGCCGATCTCCCGTTCTACCACCTGCGGAGGCCATGTCATGTTCATGAAACCAGTTTGAGATAACTTTTGCTTTATCACATTGTGCATTATCATGCTGGAAGTCCACTGTGCCAATGTCCAACAGTATGCACTAGCTCAGGGGTTGTGTGTTAGGAATTTTTGAACCTTCCTCCCCCTGAAGAAAATCTTAAACTATCTCTCAAGCTCTCAATGGTTTTGGGTTTTTACTCGCAGGTTTCCCATTCACAAACAATCAATGATTCACATGCAGCATACGTTGCCAGAGTTTCATGATGGTTTATAAATTGACATTTTCAGTTTTTAGAAATGAAGCAAATTGCCTGGAACTGGTAAGTGTACTTTTAGAGGTATATTAGTATGTGCCACTCATCATCCCCGCTATGGCTCGTGTTAGCGCTAGCTAGCTAACATGCCTGTTAGAATTTCAGTTAGAAAAGGTTACTACCAGCAGTGGTAACATTAACAGAGGCCATGTCAAAAAAAGTTGGCTCTTGCAGTTTGCTTAGTGGGAAATTAAGTGAGTGGGTCCCAGACCATCAACTAGCAGCACAGGCTAAGAGTACCTCATGGTACTCATGGTGATTTCCATATATATATATATATATATATATGTGTGTGTTTTGTTGTATATCCAGTGACAGTACAGACAGACCCTGACAAGTGCAAGATAATTACTGAATAAAGCTTTTTTTGCCAAATCATAACGTTTCCTTGTGGCAGGGCAGCAAATGTTACGTGTCGCACTACTGGTTAGAATCCTATGCACTGGTTCATAAACAGAGAAACATAGAGGGCTGTATTGAAATGTGGGGACTTGGATATAGAGATAGACACTGACCTAAATGGTGTGAAACAATGAGAGTCATGTAGGCTCGCTCTCCCACATCTCATTAGTTCCACTAAGACTATTTTTGGCAGATTCAACAAGGTGGCTGTCTGAGTGCATGTGAATCCATGTAACGATTTACGGATATAGAAAATTTAAACCCAGTTGCAAATGGACAAGAATTATTTCATTGTTATAGGACAGTCATCATGGAAAACAACACTGAGCCCAATATCTCTTTGCTACATACCTGGAGATAACCTGGCATGTAACATAATAATGAATTATTATTAGTTAGCAAAACTTTCAACAGCTTTCAAACCACTGTAGCACTGTGACACTGTAACTGTAACACTTCTGAACTGAATAAGGAAGAAGTATTAGAAAGCAATAACACAAATAAAGTCATATAATTCATTTGTTAAACACACAGAAAATTAGGTCATTAGAAAATAAATACTAATGAATCAGGTTGGTGTTTTTCTCCTGCAGTCTACAAAAGTCTATTTCCTGGTTCATTGCAATGTGCTTAGGGGAAATAACACTGATCCAGTTCACTGTGTCATAGTGAATTTAAAGTAAATTTTTGAATCTAAGGATAAGCAGAATTTGTTCATCTGCCATCAGATCAATGTGGAATGATGTGATTTTTGTTTTCTTTGTTTGTTTTGGTTTTCCAGTATGCAATGTATTTTATATAAGTTTCATATAACATAAGTATACCCTTGACTAAGAAATGGCTACACACATATTCTTATTGTCTAATTTATTATCAATTTATCATGTAAACAAGTTCCAGCATATATTATGTGATTAAGTGTTGTCATATACTCGCTCATATACACGTTCCCTCACTCAGGTATGCATTTCCTTGATTATTCTTTTCAGAATGACTTGCCACCTTTCAACCTTTAAAAAAAATAATATCATTCATATATCATTTTTCATTAATTTATTTTGTATACTCCTATTCTCTTATAAGTGCTTTTTAAAAACTATGGTAAATAGAGAAAAAAACAGCACTCCTCTGTAGTTAGATGGGGTTATTGCCTCAATTACATCAAAACCAGCTGTGAAAATGAACACTAAACTGAAAATTCCACTATTTAATTAAAAATTTAAACAAGAGAAACCAAACATAGTAGATGGGGCACCCTCATTTTACAAAAGACAATTTTAAAAACCAAGGATGGCAGCAATGGACAATCAACACTGTTTTTCATACAAGAATGGGACAACAGAAACTATTGCTGGAGTTCTTCTCCAGATATTTCATCAAGAGCATTTGCAAAGAGTAACTTAAATTTTTATGCAAAGGAGTATGTACATTTCCCAATGGTCAGATAGTTAATACCAGTACATTGCAAAGACTTGGATCCTGACCATATTCACCTACTTCCATATAGGAATAGAGCAGGTAACACACTACAACTTTCTCCCATCTTGTAATCTAGCACAATACACGTAATAGATTGGTTGCCGTAGCTGTACAGCTGACAAGCCTAAAAAATCCTCCTCTGCACTGTTTGTTCATTCAAATGCAAGAAGGCAAAGAGGGAAATTCAGAGGCTGATGTTGTGAGCAACAACAGCTAGCTATTTACGGCCAATCAAGCGGAATCCTTAACAGAGAAAAGAATGAATGGAGCTCACACAGTAACAGTTATTATCTTGCTTGTGGCTACGTCCTATTCTTGGTCTTTGAGGCCACTCGCCTGGTGGAGAAATCTCCATCTCTGTCTCCTCTTGTATGATGGCTGTACAACTATGCAAATGGAGCATTTGATTCTAAGGAACTGAGAGCAAAACCTGATGTTTACAGTGATGTTTTTTTATTGCAGAAGCATTTTCTCCTATGAAACTTTATCATAGCTGTACAAAAAATATTTAAATGTGACAGCAGTTCATCTACTTTCTGACAATAACTCAACATCCACAGACTATTTGACAAGCTAGCTACATTTATATAACCATATAGCAAGTGAATGTCTGTTGTTGAGAAGAATTCTGGGAAAAAAAACTGTGGAGAGAGAAAAGGTAGTTTGTAAGAAGGTAGGGACAAGTGTGTGCAACATAATTCATTTGAATATCACAGATTGGTCAGATTAGAGTACAGATCTCTTCAGTCCATGGGATTGTTCCTTTAACTTCCTGTTCTGTAAAGCAGGATGGGATATTTTGTCTAGGTACACGTCAAACGTAAATAAACTTGAAAGCTGACACTAAAGCCTTATTGATTTGTGTCATGGTGATACCTTCGGCAGCAGCATCTCTCGTCTCAGCTCTCTTGAAGAAAAAGTATCTCCTGGAACCGAGGCTTCACGCTGCACTGCAGATACAGTACAAAGGCCTGACAGGCATTTTGTTGTTTGAGTCTGACATCGTTTCTGTTTGTCTTCTGGCTTTCTGTCTTCTAACTTCTCTCGTCCTTCTCCCCTTCACTTTTTTCACCATCAGAAATTATTTTCTCGATCACCTCCATTTTTCTCTTCCTCCTTAATCCTGAATCTCTAATTCCTCATCTTTATGTTTTAATCTCATCCCCGAAATGATCACTGCATCATCCCATCATCTCCTCATTTGTTCTCTCTCTTTCTGACTTAAAGACCCAAGTTTCACTTCACCTGTCCGGTCCTGCCTTTACAGCACACACACACACACACACACACACACACACACACACACACACACACACACACGCACAGACACGCACACATACACGCACACACACACATACACACACGCACACATACACACGCACACACACGCACACACACACGTACACACACACACACACACACAAACACACACATACATGCACACACACACACGTACACGCACACACACACACACGCACATGCACACATACACATACACACACACACGTACATGCACACACACACACGCACACACACACACACACACATGCACACACACACACACACATGCACACACACACACACACACACACACACATACATGCACAAACAGTACAGTGACGTTAGGACCACACACACTGCATCTGTCTCACAGAGTCATAAAGCCAAGCAATCAAAACTGTTATGCCAATCAACAGTGTTCTGTGTACGTCAGTGTATGTGTGTGTGGCTAACTTTATATCGGCGGATGACAGCATCAAAGCTTAGTTTATTTGTTCTCTCTCAAATCAAAGGTTCAAAGGTGATTCAAAGGTTCTTGGCAGTTTCCAGAGACTTATTTAAAACTGTGATGTACCCCAAGTTTCTTCGTAATAGGTACATTCATTAGATTTTTGCTTACTGACAATTAGATTAGTTTGTCATACTGAAATTATTTTGGAGTTGTCCAAAGTAGAACAGCTTTATTAAGTCTAGTAGAAAAAAATTTTAACCATGAATAGCAGGAGATAAATGAAACTCTGATGATCTTTTCAGTAAAAAAAAAAAAAGAAAGGAAGAAAGAAATTAAATTAAACTGTGGAGCAAGCCCTCTCCTTTAATATAATTCATACCTGATGCAAAATAATGAACATATCTTCAACCTGTGTTTGACCATTCAGACCATTGCTTTTTCACACAAGTCGTCAGCTGTAGCCTACAAAAAGATGTGAACAGAACTGCATGCATACATCTAATACTTTCTATAAATGCATGTACATGGAATACCAGCAGCATAGAAAACTTTAAATCATTGTCTGTGCTAAACCTTATAAGAAGTCAATACAACAACATGCACTTTAATTTGGTGCAATAATATTGTGGAACAGCTGCAACAAATATTACCAATAAGTTATCTCAGAGGAATCCCATTGTTGGATTGCCTTAAAAATCCTTTTTATGTAGTTGACAAAATAATCTCACCGCAAGGTCCATTTACTGTAGTGGATGTTGAGTTGCTATGTTGGAGCTTGGGTGGTGAGATTGGCTTGTCACCCACTGTTTCCAAGATCAACAATGAATTTACAATCTGAACCTTTAAGCAGAAATGGACAGGAAGTCTTTAAAGTTCTCTGAAAATATGAAAATTTGAACATCCAAGCTCCATGACAGCTTCTAAATGGACTTTGTGTTGAGATTGTTTTAAGAGCTATTGCAAGGTCAAGAAAGAGGTTTAACTTTTTGTAATTTACAGTATAGCAATGTTTTTGGAATATAAAACATTTGTAGAATGTGCATGACGCATGCTCTGGCAGATGTGGAACATGACCCAATGTGGCATACATTACACTTTATTTGCAAACCTGGAAATATTCCCATTTTAAAATGCTCAGACACTATCTCTCTACACAATTTAACAGCCTTTAGCCTCCATCTTTCCAGGTTCTTCAAAGCGTGTTGCAGTCCTTGCAGAAGCAACGCAAAATTTGTGTTCATGTGGAACAGCAGTTCTACCTAGTAGATTTTTCTTCCAATTTTTCTTCACTTTGATTCCTTCCCCTAAGCCTGCCTGTGATGTCAATCCATGACCATGTTTGGAACCAGGAGAAGGTCGAGGTCTAAGTTGGACAGTCTCTGCCAACACTTTGGGCCTTAGGGCGAAATAAAGTCCTGTCTCTGTTATCATCCATCCGCAAAGATCATCTCAGACAGGGCTTTTGCTGACACTCACTCTGCCTGCTGAAAATCATCACAAATCCTATATCTGAGGTAGTGGGAATATATACAACCTTAAAGAGGTTAAAAAATTGCACCCGAAACACCCTGTCTGGATGAATTGGACGTGCTCTCCACTGAAAACCAGCTGATTCAGCATCTACGTGACTTCTGACGGTGAAGATTCTGAAAACTTTTTTTTGCGTTTTGTCCCTCTGCGGCCCTTAGTGGATCATTTGTTGTGTGCCTAGTTGTGTTGGTTTGTGACAACTGAACTAACAGCCAGTGAAATTGAAAGTACATGATTCATTGTGTCAATTTCTTTTATACATGTACTGTATTTGTGTTTGTTTGCTGTCTACCAACACTCTCAGATATTTATAGCATCATTATACTGACTTTGGATTTCTCAGTGGTCACATATAATATCAAAAGTACAACATGTTTACATGGTCACTAGTATGAGGATCACATTTGTCAGTGCTCTCCAAATGACCAATACAAAAAGGATCTGTATGAAACCTTTCTGATCTGCCACCACTGTTGTAAATATTTGATTGGGTTAGTGAACTTAAAGTAGTTGTTTCAAGTTAGGGAAAGATCAAGGTCATGCTATAATGAATAAGGGTGACTGTTGGTAGGAAACAGGAGGTGAATAGTGATCCCTGTTTCAAAGTTACTGATCTGATAATCTGACGAACCAACAGCAGATTTAGCCCCCCTGCCATTTCTCATATAGATTGATTTTATTATGCTATAAATTTGACTGTTGCCTATACTGTATAACATTCGGGAGAATTGTGTAATAAAACTCCTCTTGAAAAAAACACAGTCAAAAGGCTTTTCAAAAATAAATAAAATATGTCAAAGTTTACTTGTCTTGTGTATGTGTGTTTGGTATATGTTGTTTAGTTCGGAGTTTGTCGATGTGATAAGTGGCACAATGATCACAAATCTAACTCATCCTATACTACACACGTAGTGCCTTATAAGGAGAGCAAGCATACAGGTATCATTAGTATAATGCTGCATGGCTCCTAATAGAGATGTCAAGGGAGCTTCCATGGTTCCCTTTATCTCTGTGTATCTCTGTATGTTCATTGGTGAAGAAGCTGTCAACAGAAAAACAACCCTCCTGGGGAACAAGTCCAAACACCATTAAGCTACAACAGAATGCATCCAGAAGGGGGGAAATAATAGCAAGCAATGAGTGGGTGTTAATGATTTTCAATAATTTGATCCAGTCTGCACTAAAACATGTGGGAACATAAATTACTATGCCTCCTTTAATTTATTTTTTTTTACCAAACCTCGTTTTACGGTGCACAAGGGTAAACGAGCGCTGCATGTATGAAAGCAGGTGATAAAGGAAGAATTCTGGAAATATGCTTATTTGCCTTCTTGCCGAGAGTTAGATGAGGAGACTGGCACCACTCTCACGTCAGTACACTAAATATAAATCTAGAGCCAGCAAGCAATTAGCTTAACTTAGCCTAATGACTTGAAGCAAGGGACACAGTTAACTAGTTATGGGCTAGAGCTATTTCTTAGGTGCAGCTACTTACTAAAGTGTAGGAGTCACAATTATGTAACCCCTCATCAAACCACAATTTGTCATTTATACATTTCTATACAAGTGACAAATGTCATGTGAACTAGTGAGGTTTAGAGGTTCTTGTAGTCGAGGTTTGACTTCGGACAAAGAAACAAATGATGAGTCCTGGTGACTACTTAAAATTGTTCATTCAAGTTTCATTTTTGAAATGTCTGATGCATCCTTTGTCTCTGAATAACAACTGATGTAGAACGGGGAAAAAAACAACAGAACAGAGGTCGTTTGTGTGATTCCAGACACATGTAAGAGCAAGTAAAGTCAACAACAAAAGGGCAATATTACACAAAGAATGCCTTTGTCTGCTGGAACTACATGTCTTAAAGACCTGATTTGCATGACAAACAGGGTTTTTTTCATAAAGCTTTTTGCCAATGTCATTTTTTCCTGCTTGTTTGTTTTTAAAGTGTCTGTTACAGTTTAATTGAATTCAACTGCTTGAAGAAGGTATTCCAGTTTCCTTTGGAGAAACCTGTACAGACTGTCAGTTACAGACAGTATTGGGAATTGGTTGCACTGACTGATGCTGGAGAGGCTCTGAAGTATAGCAGGGGATTGTCTAACATGGCATTCACAGCTGGCTTGACCAGTGAGTCTTTGACAGCTGTAAAGGTTCACAGGGCTGTCCTCAAATCTGCACATGTACATAAACAGAACTCACTGCAATCTCAAAGCCAACTTAAATGACAAGAATTTTGGTCGGACTGCTGAATAATAGAGGTCAAAAGCTGTTTTTCTGGCAGACATTCCCAGCAAATTTACTACAATTGGTCTTGAGAACAGAAAAATGCATTCAATGATCAATTCGCTGGGCTACAGCTAAGTACCAATGGAGCATATTCCACCTATTACTGTGGTAACAACTTCCCTTTGGTAGCACAGCTGGAAAACATAGCATGGGAAGGCTCAGGTGGTTCTAAACCATCCAAGATCATTAGGCTCTGAAACACTACCTTAGCTGAAATTAGCCGGTTGTTACGTTATCGCCACAGTTTAACCAGCTGTCATTACAGGCACCAGGCACTTTTGCTCTGATGTCCGTTTTTTTTATCTGACTGACAGTTGAGAAGAGTGATATAACTCTACAGTTTGTCATGTAGGTTGACAGGGGTCTGCAGGACACAATTAATCATGGGAAATACGTCACATGGGTCAGACATCCAGTGCTTCAACTAGTGATGAAAAGTCTGTCTCCTTTGAACTGCCAAATAAATTGCTGTACAAACACTGTATGTACTGTAAAGCGTGTGCTGTAACCAAACATAATATCCCCGCTTCACCCTTGTGCTTCCCTTTGCTACCAGGTTGGACTTCTCTGTCGGAAATCTGCTGTAGGGCTTTAGGGCACAGAGAATTACTGCTTTATGGCAGACAACAGGAAAAGCCACTTATTACAGCTGAACCCAAGCACTACGTTTTTGCAGTGAAGCAAAATGGGAAACAAAAAACAACGAGGAAGAGAGAGCACAATTAGTATCTTCCTCTTTACAACAAAATTTAAGCAAAATATCTTGTTAACTTTGAGAAAGTTTAACACTAACAATACAAATGCTGTGAGATCAGGGCAGGCAGTTGTCTCCACTATAGACTTGTGTTTACAATTATTATTCTAAGGTAACTTGACAATGATATACTGATGCTTAAAAGTGCTATGTATCGTCTTTAACATTGAAATTCGTTTTGTACAGGCATAGCCTCAGTATTTTTGTGGCATATTTATTAAATCTTTTTAAAAAACTTTCTTTCTTCCCCCCATCCCTCCTTCTCCTTTCTTTATTTCAGGTTATTATTGCCTGGATTAATGGATTCAGTCTCCTGGCACATATACAGTACACTGTAGTAGAGACCAGACTATTGGCATGATGAATGGACGAGATCCAGGACATCTATGCACTCCACTCTGCTTGATCTTTCAAGAGTGAGAAAGAGAGAGACTCACAGATTCCTGGCACAGCGAACACTCAGCCCACTAGTTTTCGAGAAAATGAGATGTGCTTTTCTTTAGCAAGGTAGTACAACACACATACACACACACACTCACAGTGTAAGCTACAGTATGAGAGATCTAATTTTTTGCTGATGAATGAGCCATAGACAAGCACGAGAGGATTTTGTAGAAGTGATTTATTAAACAATACTTTAGCAAAAAGTCCTGTGCTTGGAACACAGTGGGAGTAAATTATAGCGGACAAATGAGACTTTGAATGTGCTACACATGTACTGTAGTTTGAGAGATTTCCTCTGAGGTTTTTTTATGGATATTTTGGAATTTTAATGCTTTTGCAAACATGTCTCAGTTTAACTTCAATGTAAAAGAGAATATCATTTTCGGAAGATCCTTTTATTTGTGAAGAACGTGAGCACAATAACTTTTATCCATGCTAGCAGCATGGCTCTAGGGATGGCAGTGTCGGTTGGTTGATCCACCACTTCGGTCCGGACTGAAATATCTCTACAACTATTGGATGGATTGCCACGAGCATTTGTACAGACCTTCATTCTTCGAGCGCCGTCAACAGCTCAAAGATTTCACTTATCCAGTGAAATATTTCAATGTCTACCAGATGGATTGGCACAAAAGTTTGCACAGAGATTCATGGTTCACAGAGGATGAATCACCGGGACCCTGGTGATCACCTGACTTTTCCTTTAAGGAGTACCATGAGTGAAATGTATGGACAGCTGTTTGAAAGATTGCAACAATACACGTTCACCTCCCCCCTCAGGATGAATTGTAATCAGTCTAGTTTGGACAAAATACTAGCAAGATGACAATAATGACCTTCCCATCAGCTTCAACTGTACTTTGTGTTTAGTGCCAAATATGAAATGTTAGTATGCCAGCATGCTAAACTAAGACAATGAGTGCAATAAACATTATACCTGGTAAACGTCAGCATGTTAACATTGCCATTGTGAGCTTGTTAGCGTGCTGATCGTAGCATTTAGCTCAAAGCACCGAAATACAGCCTCACAAAGCCGTAGGCGGGGAGGTATGTAACATCATTTTAGTTAAAGTAGCCCATCCCTTAAGCCATTTTTCAAATATGTATGTTTTTTGAATAATTTTATGGATATTAATGATGTCATATATGAATATGATATGTTTACTTTTACTGCAGAGAGGCTAAAATTGTAAGAAAAAAAAACGAATTTATATTTTTTTCAATATAATTTTTTTGCATTCTGAAAATTATGAATATGTTACCGAAGAGCTGTGGGGCGCCCATCACACAGTTTTGCCAGTAACAGCACATTCAAGCTAATCCTCTCTGATGAGATGCTGAAATAAATCCTGGTACATCTACATGAAAGATGGATCCCACAGCCTGCTGCCATACACACACACACTCACAGTGTAAGCTACAGTATGAGAGATCTAATTTTTTGCTGATGAATGAGCCATAGACAAGCACGAGAGGATTTTGTAGAAGTGATTTATTAAACAATACTTTAGCAAAAAGTCCTGTGCTTGGAACACAGTGGGAGTAAATTATAGCGGACAAATGAGACTTTGAATGTGCTACACATGTACTGTAGTTTGAGAGATTTCCTCTGAGGTTTTTTTATGGATATTTTGGAATTTTAATGCTTTTGCAAACATGTCTCAGTTTAACTTCAATGTAAAAGAGAATATCATTTTCGGAAGATCCTTTTATTTGTGAAGAACGTGAGCACAATAACTTTTATCCATGCTAGCAGCATGGCTCTAGGGATGGCAGTGTCGGTTGGTTGATCCACCACTTCGGTCCGGACTGAAATATCTCTACAACTATTGGATGGATTGCCACGAGCATTTGTACAGACCTTCATTCTTCGAGCGCCGTCAACAGCTCAAAGATTTCACTTATCCAGTGAAATATTTCAATGTCTACCAGATGGATTGGCACAAAAGTTTGCACAAAGATTAATGGTTCACAGAGGATGAATCACCGGGACCCTGGTGATCACCTGACTTTTCCTTTAAGGAGTACCATGAGTGAAATGTATGGACAGCTGTTTGAAAGATTGCAACAATACACGTTCACCTCCCCCCTCAGGATGAATTGTAATCAGTCTAGTTTGGACAAAATACTAGCAAGATGACAATAATGACCTTCCCATCAGCTTCAACTGTACTTTGTGTTTAGTGCCAAATATGAAATGTTAGTATGCCAGCATGCTAAACTAAGACAATGAGTGCAATAAACATTATACCTGGTAAACGTCAGCATGTTAACATTACCATTGTGAGCTTGTTAGCGTGCTGATCGTAGCATTTAGCTCAAAGCACCGAAATACAGCCTCACAAAGCCGTAGGCGGGGAGGTATGTAACATCATTTTAGTTAAAGTAGCCCATCCCTTAAGCCATTTTTCAAATATGTATGTTTTTTGAATAATTTTATGGATATTAATGATGTCATATATGAATATGATATGTTTATTTTTACTGCAGAGAGGCTAAAATTGTAAGAAAAAAAAACGAATTTATATTTTTTTCAATATAATTTTTTTGCATTCTGAAAATTATGAATATGTTACCGAAGAGCTGTGGGGCGCCCATCACACAGTTTTGCCAGTAACAGCACATTCAAGCTAATCCTCTCTGATGAGATGCTGAAATAAATCCTGGTACATCTACATGAAAGATGGATCCCACAGCCTGCTGCCATACACACACACAAACACACACACACACACACACACACACACACACACACACACACACACACACACACACACACACACACACAAACTCACACCCTCTCTCTCTCTCCTGTTTATTGACCCAGGAAATTTACATCCCCTATAAACCCCCTATAAGCCCCCCTATAAAAGGTCAATATCATATTTGATAATGAGAGGCTATAGAGCATACGTGTCACATAAATGTTTGGTATTCTATATATGTGCTTCTGAATATATTAGATGCTACCTTTCACATTTTATACCCTTCAACACTATTGAAATTTGCTGCTTCTTTGTTACTATTTCATGTCTTTCTCACCCTCTCCTGCTTGCTCTGTCAATTAGATTTCTTATCCATCACAGTGAGATATGCTGTGATATTACTTTTAATTTCTCATAAATAATCACTCTCATATTCCCATCGCTCTGCCCTCCTCTCTGTTTTAGAGGCAGCCTAAATACTTATTAAAGGGCTCCACCTGCCAGAGATTACTGGAGCATGAGTGAGGCTCAACACTTAGGCCTTATGAAACAAGTTCGCATGGGCTCAATGCACTACACCGGCCAATCAGCCACAGGATAGATAGATAGATAGATAGATAGATAGATAGATAGATAGATAGATAGATAGATAGATAGATAGATAGATAGATAGATAGATAGATAGATAGATAGATAGATTTCCCCAGAATGCAGCCAAATGGTGGCAATGTTCTTTCAGAAGCTTCTTCTGCTGTTGCTTTGCTGACAGTGAGCGGGGAAGCTGTGTGTTCTCATGAAATACATTAGTTTGAGATTTTACATCCAAGTGTGCTTTGTTGCATAGCAGCACAAACGTTTCTGAGACAACCAACGTGTCCATCTGTCCTTCTCCCAATACAAGGCCTGGCTACGCAACAGAGGACTTGTATTCACAAAGCTAGGCTGAAGTTAAGCCAAGCAAACTTTTTCCTTCAGATTCACTAATGATGTCTGGTTTCTTTTTTGGTTTCATAGGGCTGATGCTAATGAACAGAGAAAAGAGTCCACACATCTAATTCTGGCTTAACCTACTTCTACACGTTCAAAAAATAGCATATAGTGTTCTCTGTCTGTACTTTCCACTTTTCTATATTTTCCAGTCCAGCAGTGTGTATTCTCATTCTCTCTCTCTCCTTTGACCGTTTTCACTCTCTTATTATCATCTGTATTGTGTTGCTATGGTGAGTTTTTATTGTGCCAACATCACACACACTGAATAAGGACATCTTCAATTCAGGTGCCAGATGATTTTAATATAAACTTCAAATACAGCAGAGGAACAGTTTTGGATGAATATAATGGCTTTGTTGCCGTCTGTTATCGTGACTGCAGTAACTTGCTTCTGGACTTGTACATAAACACTGATGCAGTTGATGTTGGTGTTCAGCAGGTATAATGTTTGCCATGTTCACCGTCTTAGTTCAGCATTTTAGCACTAAATACAAAGCACAGCTGAGGCTGAGAAGAACGTCAGCTTTGCAGATATTTGGTCATAAACCACATCAAAATGTTGACCTTATGATGGCACTAGATGAAAAATGAAGGGATTACCAAAGTTATTACAATTCATCCTAAGGGGGACTTGAATATTTTTACTATATTTCGTGGCAATCCATCCCATAGCTGTCACCAAAGTCGATATGATTCATCCTCATCATGAAAGTCTGTACAAAATTTCATGACAATCCATCCAGTAGTTGCTGAGACACTTCAGTCTGGACCAAAGCGGTGGACCACAAGCCTAAAAACTATTTTCTGTGCAAAACATACCTATTTTCAAAACCTCCATATTTCAGCAGCATGAATAGGAACCAGCGAATCTGTCGTGAAAACCCTCTATTCTGTTCTTACCCTGTTCTATTCCATTACCACCGGCAACAGTGAAGCAACATGAAACAAATTTCCTAACGTTTTCCTCTCTGTTGGTAACATTTCGAAAATCTACTTTGGTTTCACAACTAACTGAACATATGCGATTGACTACAGAGTGTTGTCATTTCCACTAGCGAGCAGCTATAGTCGTGTCCTTTAGTGAAGAGGCTCTTCAGAAAACTTCACGAATAAATAAGGTGTTCCGGTTTTGTCTAGAATGCTTGGCTGACGGATAACGTTCCTTCCTGTAGAGCATACTTTATTCAGGCAGAGCACATCCTAACCACAGCATCTTAGTCACTACATCTTATGCCACCCACACACATACACATCCGTTTAACACATTACTCGGTTACGGGGAAGTAAATCCCCACATGTACTGCAAATCATAACACTAAAACAATTCTATGCCACCATGAGTGGTTGAAGCAATTTGCAAATCACTCATTGTGGGTAATATCCTGAATATAGATAGGCTCCAGTTGCACTCACGGTATTTATCAGTATCATGGTAGCATAATGGACACTGTGTTGTGAAGCCATATTCTTATTTTAAAGCTATATCTCCACTTAAATAAAATGAAGGTACCAGCCATCTTGTAGTTGTGACATACAGCACGTAATTGAAATATGTATGTGATTATTATCTGATCTGTCTTAAACTTGGCCTGGACACCTGAATGTGGGTTGGGCTCTCCTACAAAGTAGGATGATATATAGGATAAAATGACTCACACTTATTTTTGTTGCTGACGCTCCGCATCTGTTGAATCAGGTCCTCATCAGGCTGATGTGTGGCAGTCAGGAGAGGCCGCAAGAAGACTGACACATCATGTAACTGAAATGCGAAAATGTTAAGCTATGCAAACAACTAGCGTAGTAAAGCTGGATTTAGTTAGCAGGAATTTAATGGCATACTGGCTATGTTTAAAGCCACTTTGCACCTAGATTTGATTGGTTTACCAGCTTACACATCTTCATTCCAGGCCAGTTTCACAGTCTGTTTATACACAGATCTTAAATTGTCGTAAGTCTGACAGGGCTCCCTCATCATGCATCGATCAGATGTACGGCATTTTGATTAGTGAAACATCAAAATAAGTAAATTATCTCATGCCGCAGATTTAATGAAAAGCATCCCAGAGCTAAATCATAAACACAGAACATCTTTGAAAATAATGAAATAGTGAAAATGCTGAACCCTAACAGACAACAGCTGATCAACTGACACAAACAAGCACTGAACCAAAGTAGAAATCCAGGTGAGACGGCAGATCGTGGCAGTGAATGAGTTCAAATTCAGCAGAAGGGCAACAAAATCATGTTTTCAGAATTATTTCACCATAAGATGACAGGAGATGTCATATGAAGATGCTGCCTCCACAAATATGCAATGTTATCTCCAAACAAGATCTGCTGTCCTTTCTATACACGCCTCATATGGAAGGAATGTATCCCTTACAAATTGTTTTGGCATTAATGCCTGAAACATTTTCTCATCCCGTGCACCAATCCAGTGGTACTGATACAGTTTTTTTTCCCCGCTCTACATGTTACTGACTCCAGCAATATTTCAGTCTTTCCCAGGAAAGATACCTTACTAAGGATCAGTTAGCTGTGCTGCATGTGTACTATACATGGACACAGCTGTCTTGCTTCATCACAGCAGCTGACGAAGATGTACTCATTCCTTCCGGTGTGCTTCCTTCCAGGTTTTAAAAACTATAAATTGATTTGGGCTTTATCCTCAGACATCAAGTTTGGGGTTTTACTGTATATTGGCCAAACAAAATACTTAACATTGATTATAAAAAAAACATTAAACATCTGTGGGAGGGATGTGTACGTGTTATATACCAGTCTAGACGCTAGCACTGTATTTTGGATGGTTATCCTTGCTTAGACAGCTGCCTGTCAAGCCTCTCCACTTCATGCTCCGTCCGTCACTACTTCAGGCAGGCAGCCCGACGAAGGAGGTGCCAGTGAACCACTTTCTTCTTGAGAAAGAGCGTTTTCCTCTCCACAGTCCTCACAGCCTCTTTTAGGCGCTCCCCGGTGTCCGTCCGAGTCTTCATTTCCATCTCTCCAACCTCTCCTCCTTTTTTCCTCCCGACCTTCCTGAGCCGCAGCTGCTCACTCTGTCAGTCATCTGCATCCACGCCAGCCTCACTGACTTACATGCTCCTCTTGATTTGAGATATTGACCTTTTTGTCCTGTAAATGACCCCTCAGTAAGAGGACTTTATGAATAGTAGACTATGTACCTTTTAAAAGACGAAATAACGTTTTATGCTTCCTACATCTGAAAAGTTGACTTCATAAGTAATAAAACAGTTTAATCAGTTTAATATGCGCAGAGGTTTTTTACCGCTACGGCTTTAGTTTGTCTAACCAGTAGCTTACTGTAAATCGGCTAATGTTAGCAGACTTTGCTGTGTAACTGACATTACTGGGTCAGTTTGCTGACTTTATGACTCTTCTTGTGTTACACTATGTTACACATTTACCATTCTCTAAGTCAGTGTCACTTGTGGCCACAGTGGCCACTGTTCATCAACAGTTACATAGTCTCGCTTTAATGTAAGCCTTTTAAAATCATAACCTGGGTACTACTGAAATTTGCAAAGCTACAAAATATAGGCAATGTCTCTATGTTCAGATGTAACTGTTACAGTTACATCTGAACAATCAACCTTCCGTTTTGTTTTTATTTGTGATATGAATTTTTTTTTTCTAGTCTCTCAAATTGAATTGTAAGTTATTTGCCTTTTTTTAAACATATATTGACGGATCTTAACATATCTAACCAGCAGTACATATTCATCGTGTAAGAACATTTATTTTGGAATGACTTGGGGGTTGAAATACATACTGCTCTATCTATCTTACTCCACTCTCTTATCTTGTCTATGATTAGGATGAACTGTTGACATACATCCTATGGCATGCTCTTGAATTGAACTGCATTATGCTGACAGGTGTTTACATTATTTTGTCCACCCCATTTATATCAGTGAGAGAAGGCTAAATGATTGAAACACTTCTCTGTATGATGCAATACAGTTCAACAGCACCACAAACTACATCCTCCAGAATGATCATATAGTTGAATCAACACCTCTGTAAAACAGTTTCAGCGAAAGCTGAACATTATAACTTTCATGAAGAGAGGATTTACTTCGCTAGACTGTAGTGTTAGACTGCATTGGTTATAGCAAAGTGTACCTAATAAACTGACAACTGAGTGTACACTACTGCGTTTTTCATATCAGTAGCCTACATAACAGTGCAGATATAGATTCACTGGTTTGTTGTTCCTAATATACACCTATGCAATTCTATATATTTAGAATTAGAGTATGGTTCTAGTTTTTAGTGTTACTTTGGTTTCAGTTCAGTTCAGACTTAATTTATTTTTGTTTTTATTTATTTCGTTTCAGTATTTTTTTTTTTCAACTATTTCTAATCTGCATATCTACACCTCTTCTCTTCTCTTGAGTTTTTTTTTTCCTCACTGTGGCAGCTGTAACGGCGAGTAAGCAGCAGCCAGTCATGGAGCTCTACCACCACCTAGTGCTATGTAGTGGACCTTTCTATTTGAAAACTGGTGATTATGAAAAGTAGCTCAACATACACATATGAACAGAATGTTTTTATATAAGAGTGAGCATAAAAAAATCAAAAGGCGTTTGTTTCCTACTCATTTCATTGTCTTTTGTATTGTCAGGATGCTGACATAGCGGCATCACGCTGTAAAAACAGTGCCGGTGACAGTGTAGTGCAGGGGGATGCAGATAAACAAATATCTGTGCGGTGAAAGCTCAGAAGCTAATGAGTATTCATAGGAAGACACCAACACATCTGCAAGTAATCAGAGCGCTGAGAAAGAGTTAGTGAGGATGTCATTGATAAGCATGCTGCAACAAAGGAGGCAGACTGGTAAAGGCTCACATTAATGGGAACCACAACTGAAATGCATACACTGGCAAGCATAATAAATAGTTTTCTTTGTGTTGTTGTCTCTGCAGTCACTCAATTTCCACCTCAAACGCTTGGCTGCAATCAACATTTCTTTGTTCTCGTTTTTACAGACCCGAACTCATCATCAGGGGAAGCACTTATCTGTACCACAGAGAACTGTGTGATGCTTCATTAAGGCATCGACATGAGGGCCGTAGCAGCTGCCATCAGACTCTGCAGGTGGAAATAAAACAGATTATCTCACAATTGGGTAGCGGAGATTGATAGTTTTGGCATGTCCCTCCTGCGCATTGGTATTCGCCAACCTTCGATTTTATTTGGTATAAGTACTTGTGTAATTTACGAAGAGTGAAAGTGTGTTTTTCCCTCTGGTTATGGTGAAGGGTCAGGCAGCAAGTACGTTGCTCAAGGACACTTCAGCAAGCCAGGGGTTCTGCTAAAAAAGGTGATCTCACTAACCACTAGGACACTTTGAAGCCTGATTTGGGATGGAAGCTAGCAAACACGCATAACAGTGGCTCTTTACTTTGATATTGCGTAATAATCCAAGCTCACAACCTAGTCTAGCTAGTTAAGTGGCTAGGTAGGTAGCATGAACAGTCCTACATAAAAGAGTGTTAGTTACTGTGTCTGTGTACTGCGGCTATTCACAGCAGTAGAATTCTGAATTAATTTTGCATCATTGTTGCTGTAGCTATGATTAACTAACTGACATAAAGGCTAAAATGTGACAAGAAATAAAAGTGCTGTAATAAAATAAAAATAGACTTTTGCAATGGGGCATATCAAACATTGTTTTTTTTTTGTTTTTTTTATCTAATTTTATGCCATTTATTAAAATATATTTTTTTTATTTCTAATGTATTTTTTATTCAATATTGAACATATTGAGGCTTCTAAAATAAATCACCCAAAAGCCAAGTATACAAATGGATGAGATATGCGATCATAACTTAATATCAAACAACTCATTGTCTCAAAACAACCCCCTACAGATCAGTTGTAGACAAGTTAGGCACCACTGTTATATGAGCAAAAATTAGCATTTCAAAATGCATATGCTTCACAAATAAACTACAGTAGGTACTGATGTGTGATGCAAGTTTTATTTGTGTTTTCTTCCTAAGCAGCAGATGGCAGCATGGCCATAAAATATGTCTGATTCAATAGATGGACATCAGGGTTGCATGTTTCTCTGCATGACATTGTGTAAATGGTCACCTTGAACACATGAATCCCATCTGACTGAATATAAGGACTGCTGTCATATGAAGGCCCTCAAGACAGGCCTGCAGCTCAGTATGGTCAGTCAATTGCTTTAAAAAAAAAACCAAAAAAAAACAGGCTGGACTTTCTTTTTCCAAGAAGAGCATAACAGACTCCAGTTTACCTATAGCTAATTCAAGTTATCGTGTTAAGTGGGATTTGTGGTCCAGTATGAATGCAATGTTCTCTGCAATGATGACTATAACTGCTTAAGGTAAAACAAGGATATGAGCTCTTGAGACTATGCTAATTGCACATGAGAAATTCATTTAAAGCTCCCTTACTTTTATCCTACAACTTCTAAAAACAAATAATGCAGTCTAATGCATTTATCCATAAAACACATTCATAGATCATGCATCTCTTATCTTTGAGCTCGCCCCTACTGTCCCTGTGAGGTGAAAAACAAAACTTTTTGTAGGGCAGAAAAAAACACCCAAATAAGCACCCGAAATTCATGGGTGTAAAGAGGGTTATATCTAGGTAAAACAATTACTAATGAGGGAATTAAACTGGATTTTCACTCTGTGGGACTATACGGTTTAAATTTAATGTCTTGACTAATGATAAATGGTACATTTTACTGGTACTTTTTTTGAAACAGTAATAATGTATTTAGTAACCTTTTTCCTAGTTGTTTTTCGTCTTTCAGGTAACCAGAGTCCCTTCACTTCCCTGTGCCCTAGTTTTGTCAAAGTTAGACTTATAAATGAGTGGCGCTTTATAATCTTTTGTGGTATTCTTTTTATTTTGTCAATTTCTTTGACTGTTCTTTTTTTGCTGATGCTATGTGTGTATTTATCTTGTGTCCTTGCTACTGTATGCTTGGTATGATTGGATTTCTTGTCATAATTGTCCTTATTTTGTAGTCTAATTCTACTTAGGTCATTCTTGAATATTAGTTAATATATGCATATAATTTGTATTGAATCTATCTTTATTTGTATATGTTGAATACTCTAAATTGTAAACTTATGTAATTTTAATATTTATTGCTAAATTGTATGCATTTAATGTTATCCCTGTAGTCCCACACAAATTATTTGTGTCTTCTACTGTATATCATACCTGTGATTTACTTTCTAATTGATGAGAGAGCCTATTGGAGCCCACATAAAACACATTATTGTCTCTTCTTTGTTATTTTTTTAAGTGGTCCTAGACTTCAACTTTGATGTGCAGTAAGCCTCTTTCATTTTAGTATATCTACCATATAAAGGTTGTTATGCTCTAACCGTGCATTTTCACTGTCAATTTAAAGGGAATGAATCTTATGTTACAGAAAAGAACCAGGGGTAACTTTAACAAATCCATCCAATTAAAAGGCTTGCCAGCTCTGACACAATCACAGAAGATGGACTTCTACATTAGACATATTAGTACATGTATTATCGATCACTTGAGCTGAGATTCTATTTAAAAAGAATCTTTTTTTACCAGAACGCCCTTTTAAGTGGTTTACTACGTAGATTTAAATGGAGAATCTTCTTCTCTTTTTCTCTTCACACCTCATCTCCTCCAAGTAATTCCCTGTCAGGAAGTCAGGAAGAATGGACACAATTGAGGCACTGCAGTGATAAAATGTTTTCAGGTGGATTCATTTGTGCTGCTGTGCTGAGTCACTGTGGTGATACGTGGACGGTACTGCTCTTAGAAACCACAGTGATTGCTACCCCATCTCAAATTTATAAGTCTGAAAATCACAAATAGTGGAGACAGAAAGTTGACCTGCATGGCTAGGTAGACTGAATAGTAACTGCAGTGTCTCAGGTTTGATCCATACAGCAGCTTATGTTGTGTTTTGATTAATAATATGTGAGGAACACATATAATGTTGACTAAAGAAATATAATGTTAAGGTGAAAATGTGATGTTCATGCTTTAAAAGGTTACCTCCACGTACACTCACCTGACTAACGGTGATGGCCATTTGACAGCTCCACTGGAGCAGCTGACAGCTCAGTGTGTTGTTTACTTTGTCACCCGTCTGTATATATTCAGGCTCATTAGATTGATTTATCAACAAAAAATGATTAAAAAAAAAAAAAAAAATGTTTTCTCTGAATCCATTTTGGTACTCTTGTACACTTGTGCATGAATATTTGAGTCATATTGTAGTTATTCATAATTTGAAAATTAAGCTGATTCTAAGGGGCTGCTATTGCAAAATGAATCCAATAAATGGTATCGTAAAGACTTTCAATAAAAATCATTGCTGGTGATATCAAATTTGATTAGTTACCTGGGCACAATGTCAAAACATTGATCAAATAATAATATTTTGTCAATTTAAAATTATTGTTGTGAATTAAATAGTTAAATACAGCACAGTCAAGGGTGATGTTTTATTGTTGACAATTTTGTTTTATTGTAATTTCCTTATTTCATACAGAAATTAAAGGTAAAAAAAAAAAAAAAAAAAAAAGATGATTTCATTGTAGTGCACATGTTCTTGCACAGTTAGTGAGACAGACAAAATAACAGCATTGCTTGACGATGATTTTTCTAGTACAACAGCCATGCAATAAATACTACTACACTTGTGAGGCATATCATTGGGGGTGTGTCTGGGTTGGAGCTCCAACTCCAAAATAAAAATCACGTGTTGGCTCGAGCTTTTAAAATGTCGAGAGACACCGCCCTCCCGCGGAGCACGGCAGTATGGCAAAAATAACAGCACCTCAGGACTAAACCATTCACTTGACAATGCAGAGATGCAATAACAGATTATCAATAATCTGGCGAAAATATCACTAAAGCCTTAATATGGTTGAATAAATAAAACCGCAATTTTACCAAACACAAATACTGATATATATCCCGTGACAGACATTTTTTAAATACTTATGAGGCGTTTTTTGTTCCCCGTGAAAGAGAGTGGTGCGGTCCGATAGTACTGAAGGCAAAGCTGAAAAACGGGTTGTTTTCTGCGAAGGGAGGAAGCGTTGCTGATATTATCCGCTGCAGCACCGATTTTTAAAAACGGTTGTACCATTTCTTTTATACCTGGTTGGTTTTCAGACAGCACCTTTCATAGCTCGCCATGGCTCTGTGCGGGGGTGTCGGAGCCATGGCTTTGCCGAGCGAGCTTATCGTCCATATATTCTCCTTTCTGTCCGACCGAGACAAGCTCCGGGCCTCGGCTGTGTGTTCACGATGGAGGGAGTGTCTCTTCTACCCCGCGCTGTGGACCGAGCTCAAACTGCGGATAGGTGGGGGGTGTAACGGCGGCGGCTCCAGCTCCAGCTCCAGCTCCAGCTCCGAGGAGACCCCAAGGCTGGAGTTCCTCATGCGGAAGTTCGGTTCTTTCGTGCGGGAGCTGCAGCTGGAACTCGCACCGGTAGAAGGCTACCTTAGCCCTCTTAACAACGACCCGCCGTCCACCAGGATGGACCAGCCTCCCGGTCCTGATAGTGATCCGCAGCTCTCCGAGCGATGGAGAGACGCCATGGCCACCTACTTAGACCAGGTGTTGTGCGTGTTCTCCAGCATCCGCAATAACAGGTAAGGTTACATTCGCCCAGAGACGTCTCTCTGAGTGTTTGTTTTTATTCAATTTCAGGAATTCGCATGACACATTCTCCTTTTGTTGAAATGTCACAGTATTTGGTGCGTCGCAGTAAGCTAGCAGCTAGCTAGCTTAGTTAGCTATAAACAAACCCTGACATTAGGAGTTACGTAATTGGGTCGTGTCTTTGCAGTGGATCTAGCAGCCAATGTTATCTTTATCTATCTGAAGACATTGTTAAAATAATAGTATGCTATGGCCAAGTTCTACATTTTCAGTTCTCAGATAATGCATGATGTATGCTTCAGTTTCAATGTCAAGTCAAATGCTCGTCTGCGTTTCTTTTGTTGCCACTGCTATTTTCCATGTTACATTGGTCTCTCCATACCAGCAGATACAATGCAGAACTGGTGGTGGCTAGAGAAGGCTTTGTTGGCTGTGACTTGCTGATATCAGCACTGACACACACATATACAGTGTAACTCTGGTTTTTTGTCGTTGCAGATTATAGGATGTAATCACCTATGATCTGCATAGTTAAAATCTGGTCACTTGGATCATTTCTGCTATGGAAGTTGCTATTCTGTAAAACTTTCCTCAGAATGTCAAGATTCCTGATTTTAGTGCAGAATTTGATCTTTGATCCTTTCTCCCACGTTCTCAATTGTTCTCTACAGTGCTTTGTAGTATTGAAATAGCAGCTATCGAAAGCTGTGCAGTTCATGTCTTAGTTCTGCTGAGGGGGCTGAAACCTTTTCTGTTGTCTGAATCCTTATTGAGCAGTTTCCATTCAAAAAATCTAACCTAACCTGTCTCCCAGTTCTGTGGTGCACACTAATACTAACATTGTTCTGAAATGTGACAAAATTTGGTACATCCAATTGTCAGTATGCATATTGAAGTTGCTTAATTTTTCAATGTGGTGTTCATGGACAATGTTGTTCCACCAGAAATAAAGTATCAAGTTGGGGAAAAGTTTTTATTTCTCTTTAGGAAACTACCACCAACTCAGAATCTGGAAATTTAGTTGTATCGATCGGTGCATGAAATATGTAATTTCCTGTCAATACAAAACAATAAAGTATGTTGATTTTTTACATAATAAAGATGCCATGAGGATTAGTGTTTAGTGCATATTGTGGAGTATTACGTTACAGAATGGAACTGGGACTTAGATCTAGTCTTTATTGAAACTTAAAAAGGAATTGCTGCAGGCTGTGTTCAGTTTCTTAGTTTCAGACTGTAATAAGCAAACCAGCAATTTAAATAATGACTGGGCAAGTCAGTAGTTTTAGTAGTATGTTATAATGAAATATGCCATACCCAGCTAAGTATGTTATTTGGTATTTCATTGCTACTCGGTAATAGTTCAAACCAGTTGAGCACTGCTCAAGACAAGTCACTTGACGGCTGCCATATCTAACTTCAGCTCTCATGTTACGAAGTAGTGTGTGTTTCTTTCGACAGATACATTGGTTCAACTCCGGTGGTACTGGTACATGTTCGAAATAATGAGAATAGATAAATCACTGTTCCTTTTATTAGCGGTTTTGCACCCTAAATAGCTGCACTCGACACTGCTGTTGGTTTCACTTCATTTTGTGAAGCTTAACTCTCAGCTGATTTACAGGAAGTGAGCTGCATCAACCATAATGTACATGGTACCTAGTGTAGACCTATGTCATATATGGCTGCAAAGCACAAATATGGTTGATAATCCTTTCCCACAACTTACATTGGTTATCTTCCAAACTTTGTCAAACAGATTTAGACTACTGTTTGTAAGAAGGTAATTTGGTGCATATACTTACCTTGACTGCTTTTCAAAGGTTCAACTTTTGGCATATAGACTGCTGCTTGATTGTTGCCAATCTGTTTTGGGTATGGGGATATAAAGTGCTCTAGACAGCAGTGCAGCAAAGTGCAGGGCAGCAATAATTCTGTGCAGACAACTCAGCAATATACAGATCCAGGGCTAGATTATGTTAAACAAAATGGCTACACTTTGCCTTATGAAGTTTATTGGATTGGAAATGCTTACATACAACCCATAGTTGAGCTGCTGTTGCTTCTTTGAAAATTACAAGGCATCCACTTTGTGCAAAATGTGATAAAACCAGATAGACAGCTTGCACCAATTATGACTTAAACAAATGTGGACAGAACTAACAGAGGATAATGAAACCATTATATTCAGATAATCGTCGTGTTTTAAGGGATGGTATATGACATATATGATATGTTTGGTTGTCTGTCAAGTCCATCGGTTAAGAATACAGACAATAATTTAATGGGCTGTTAATGATTCCGATTTTTCTTAAACGACTCCAGATCACACTGATGTTTTTCCATCGACAAGATGTCTTGTTACATGTCACTTGAGTGTTAAATGTTTTTGTTGTCTTTCTTTGTGTCTGACATTGTCTCTCTCTCATTCTCTAGAAACCTGCAGAAGCTGAGTCTGTATGGAGACACCTGTATTCTCCAGCAGGAGGGACTATTAGACAGCTCTAACCTGCACCAAATTCACCAGGGGGACAAAAAGATCAATGAGTAAGCACGTTCAACATAAAAGCACATTTCTGTAGAATGTCATAAATGGTTAGATTCATTAGATTTTTCTATCCATAGGATGGTTACTTGCTTTGCCAATAAATAACGACTGCAATGTGGTGTTATTTTGGTAATTGATTGATCGCAGAGGATGATTCGACAAAACACTTGTTATTGTCTTCAGTCATTGATATTTAGTGCTGTTTATGTGGGAGTATTACTTACAAAATGGCACTGTTGGAATGCTTGTTTGGTTGGAAGCAGTGTCTGGTTTGGTTTCTGGAATAGTAATTCATTTACAAAATGGCTAGATGTTCATAAGACAGTTTGACAGCATCTCCAGCATTAGCACACAGTGTCCTCATCAAACACACTCAGTGTGTGTGGCCAGCACTCTGTCAGCAGACTGCTGGTATAATGTAGCCTAGACTGCTAAGGTGTAGAGTCTGTGGATCACAGCCTCTGAAGAGGGAGGGATTGTTTAGAGACCAGGAGCTGCAAGTGACGACGTCATGTTTTTGAAATAATTCAGGGCACCATACTAACATGCTAATTGGCAGATATTGGCCCTGATAGAACATTCTTCAGAATCTGTTGTAAAATCTTTTATTTCACGCTCCAGGTCTGAGAAAATAACCCTGCTGATGTCATCAGGGTTATCTCGGCATTGACTTGGAGACATTAGGCTGTGTTTAGTGTACTTCCGTGATGTTGCTCTTCATTCATGTACAGTATATACGTATGTGTTAGGAAACACAATTTCATGACACTTTTCAACATTCACAGATTGTTGGCTGTCCACAGACGTTTGCCACTTTTGATGGCCTTTGCTTACATTCATAGCAACCACTGCGGGTTTGTTTTGCAACTCAGTGGTAGTGAGGTCTGGAGGATTTGGAGCTATTTAAATGACGTCAAACTGTTTTTATGAATCTCAGATTGTCTAAATATTACCATATCAAATGTGCTTTAACATAATAGGGCACACGACTACTACTATATTACTAAGTATAGTCTGTGTGTAGAGTAAATGTTTGAATTGAATTGTATAAGTCCAGGGCCACAATCTTCTGTTTGATTTCATAGGTCTTATATTCTCATAAAAAAGCATAAAAATATTAAATTTTCTCAGTTTCTCAGTTGCTCTTTGCAAAAATCTATATCTCGACCTCGATCCTGTTTTTCTCTCTTCATCCCCAAGGTTTATTTTCAAGAGGATATTTACCTTAGATTTCATTTGGATTGTCAGGAACATGTCTCAGGGTGTGTTAAATGAACCTTGTAGGAAGCTGTGGTCATGCTGGTAAAGTGAATTTAAACTAATTTTCCTCCTGCCTCTGTTCATTACCCTTCCACTCTGTTCTCTGCAGAATCCAGCAGTTGTTCATGGAGTTGTTGTCTAACAGCAGGCAGCTGAGGTGGTTGTCCTGTAGCTTTATGCTGGGTCTGGTGACTCCCTGCTCCTTAGCCTGCCTGTCAAATCCCTCAGCTGAGACCCTGCAGCACCTTAGTTTACTGGACCACCAGCTGGGTATGTATTTGTCTGGTATAGCACAAGCTTGGTGCATACTGCATTGCTGAGTAGTCCCTTCAAAGTTCAAAAACTGTAACAAGAGCAGCACTTTACAGTATTTTTGTACAACATGTCAACTTTCTTGGATTGTCCGCAGGCCCCCTCATCTCACCATCAGAATTAGATCGGCTATCTAATCTTACTTCTCTGGCTCTGGATTTCTCTGACTTGACATCTGAACTTTGTGGTCTGCTGGCATCTCCACGCCGAACTCCACTGCATCGCCTCTCCCTGCTTCTCAATGGCGCTGCCCTGGAGTTCAAACCATTAGAAGGGACTGCTACAGAAGACGACTGGAAGGCACTGGTAATGCTTCAACTGTGATTCTCTGGGTTGCAGGGGTTCTATTTGATGACAAGATGCGAATGTTTCTTAAAATGCACTAATAAACCTTGAATACATCAGTCAAGTTTACCTGATCCTCCCCAGGTTCGTGTGAGTGCCAACCTGCGAGTGTACATCATGGCCCTGGAGGTTGACAGCTCAGAGCTCCTCAGGGTCCTAAAACCTAGCCTTCCCCTGGAGCGCCTCCACCTCGACAGTTACAGCACGCTGGTGACTGATGCCACATTGGAGCTAATTTCTCAGCAGTACAACAAAACGCTGACTCACTTTTTGCTCCTGAGGGATGATCCCGACTTTCCAGACCTCAGCATCAATCGCAACGAAGACCCGTTGGTCCTTTTAGCATGGAGATGTACTCAGTTGGCTGTACTGGTAGTACATGGTGAGTCCATGTTGTTGTTTCTTGGATATACAGTAAGTTGACTTGAGGTGCAACCTCCTGGTCTGTGCTGGACTACTTATTATGGAATACAATAGTGATTGTAGTGGTTACATATAATGTATAAATTGGTTCAGGCTTGCTTTGATTTGTCTGAGGAAATTGGAACTTCCCAGAACTGATGTGCTAATTTTAAGTGGCATCATTAATAGTATGTGTGGTAACTCAAGATAATGAGGCCTACAGTAGTTCTTTTCCAAAACCAGATACAACCATGGCTGACCAAGGACAGCCATTTTCTCTTAACATTTAAACTACCTTAATTGGTTTGTTGGCTACTTAGGGGCAGTAGAAAAAGCTGTAAACACAACACTAAAATATTATTAGACTATGAAGTTGTTATGTCTAGCTAACAGTTTTACACATCCGGCAGATACAGAGCAACATTAGCATTCATATTGATTAATTTCTCTGGCTACCTGATGAATTTATGCCCAATATTCACTCTCCTTTTAGCTTTTCTTTTTTTTTTTGACCACCCAGTCCTGAGACAAATATCTGGCTCATTTGCTGTTAATGCTCCACTATGTTCACCAACTAGTCACTAACTTTGTCCGCTGTTTGGTGCCGAGCAGGTCATTTACAGGGGCTTGTGAGAGCTATTTCCATGAAAACAGCTGTCTGCTATGTTTGGAGTTAACGCTAATGAGAAGAGTGAGACTTGAACCAAACAATAAAGTTGCAGTTATCAATAAACCAAACCAGTGACCTGGAAGAAGCTAAAACGCTTTGTAGCACTGAGGAGAACAACAGAATTGGACGGTTATAATCTGTGGGCTTGATTACACTATGAGCGACACATAGCCATTTCATCCATTGTCTATGTAAAAGTTTTGATTAGAGGACATTTAAAGCTGGCTTAGTGACTTTGGGATTGCAGTTTCCTATGTGGGGAGTACAATCTCAAACAAAAAGAGATTTGCTTAGTTACAATGGCCTGTTTTCAAATACTACACACCACTTGGTCTTAACATTGCAGTTAACATTTCCATTTTGCTTGCTTTCAGCAACTGCTAATTTATCCTACAAGCACTGTTTGTCTGGAATTAGGTCAAAGTTCCCTCTGGGCTAATACATAAATAAAAGGAACTGATAAATATAAAGAAGGATGCCAAGTTCTAATTAAATAAATTCAAAGCAAATATGATTGATATTTTATTAATGACATCATATTTTTAAGTCATAGTGTGTAGCCAATGGTATGTTGAGTGTAAAGCTGTATAGCATAGTCGTAATATTGGCGAGGTTTGTCCAACTTCGCTTACCCCATCTTTCTCTGTAGGTTACACCGTGTGGTCCCACAACTTGGTAGCCATCTCTCGGCTGCGAGGCTCCAGTCTTCGCATCCTGACCGTCTCTGAGGAGAGCATCGACTTTGACCCAGACCAGTCAGTGTGCATGGAAGGCGACCCGGTCCATAACCTGGTCAAGGAGGTCTCGCTGGGTCTCGGCCGTGTCTGGCACCCTTGTCTGGATTCTAGCCTGGTTTTGTCCGAACCCACCCAGCACTTCCACCGTGAGCTGCAAGCCTTCACCATGGGCATGTAGGCAAGGATGGCATATCCAACACATTACAGCCTAAACTGTGTCGAGACCAGGCCAGACCCACAAGGTCCAAGTCAGCTCAGACCTCTGAACCAGGCCAAAAGCAGAACCAAGTGATAAATCTAAACTGGATCTTAAAGCAATCTATAAAGTGAATTCATGCGAACTATTGTGAGCTGATTATTTATTTTTTGTGTTTCTTTCACAGGGATTTTAACACACAATCGATTCTTACCATTTTCCAACAGATTCCCTGTTTTCTTGCTTGCCTTGATTATCCGGTTAGCCATTGACTTGGGAAACAGATTCAGTCTTTGATCCTTAAAATAAATCCTCCAATTAAGAATATCCAATTAAAACTAGATAGTAAAAATTTAAAATTTAATTGATTTAAAATATTAAAATCATTTGGTTTAAAGGAATACCAATTTCAGAGACTTGATTCATGAAAATTTTTAATTTGTCGGCTAAAGTTGTTCATACTGCTGCTTCAAATACCCCCTTGTCTGGCATGGCCCTGTTGGGTCTGGTCTTGCCCACAACAAGTATTCAGAGCTCGATGTCTCTCCTTCACTTAAATGACCTCCAGAGCCTCTGTATAATGTAACTTTGATTTGTTTTTGTTGCTTTTTTTTTTTTTTTAATTTAACTGTTTACCATCTCTCCCTACTCTGTGTTTAATCTTGTTTTTCCTGTGTGGTGTTCCCTTGCCTGTATAGGCTTATTATGTATTTAAATACCGACATGTTATTATCCTGCTCACAGCTAGAACAGGACAGGCAGGTGGGTTGAGTGATGGATCGGCGGGGGGGGGGTTTCAAACACAAGCTACTAGATTTAGTTGTGAAAATATTTTTCTTTTCTTTTTAAAAAAAAAAAAAAACCTTTGCTCTGGCCTGTCTCTCTGCACCACTCTAGCAAAAGTTGTAGTTCGTAAACTAACTGATCAGTCACTTCCTGGGTAATGCAACCTTTGCTGCTTCTCCTGTTGCTCTGAAAAAGCACCTTGTGCAGTTGTCCACTAGTTCAAGAGCCTTGCCAGCAGGGTGGGAATCTCCACTGTAAAATGGCTGATTTTGGCTGTTGCTAATCAGTTTTAATGCAGTTTTAAGCAACAGCCATGTCAGTGTCATGACTCAGATCATCCTTAAGTGAGTGGCATTTTAAAGCCAAATGGTTTTAAGGGTTTTGAGCACCTTGTAGCCAAAACACTTCCCACCCTGCTCACTTGTCGATTTTTTTTTTTTTTTTTTTTTTTTGGGAAACCTCACCAGTCGACTGAATAGGGAGCCTCGTCTTCCGACTGACATTCAGAGCCAAACTATGAAAATTCAGCCCGCCACAATACAACACACCCCTACTGTGGTCTGTTTTGATCTGTAATGAGCTGGTAGTAAATCATTGCATCTTTTGTCTGTATTCAGGATGAATATAGCTACCTTTGCTCTCTTCTAGAGATCAAAACTTTCCAACTAATATAACTGGTTCCAGAGCCCCTTTTTGAATTAAAATGTCAAGTCATCAAGTCAAAGAAAAGAACAGGAGATTGTGTCATAACACGAAGGGCTCTTCAAGTAGTTCTGTATTATTCTAAAGAGGAAATAGATTTTCACTCCATAATGCCATATATAAGCATGCACATGTATGTATGTATGTATGTATGTATGTATATAATATATATATATATATATATATATATATATATATATATATATATATATATATATATATATATATATATATATATATATATAATGTGTGTGTGTGTGTGTACATACATACATACATACATACACACACCAATGTTTTGAGATATCTCTGTGACTAATTCCAAAGGCCATGCTAAAACAGCATGAGTATTCTTTAGGCACAGCTTCCTAAGGTGGCACATACCATGCCCAGGTTTTGCAGTCATGCCAGCAGTACTGTAGGTAGGAATCAGTTTTCCGCAGTGGTAGAGTTCTTGTTTTGGAGTAAAACATTTCATGATTAAGAACAGGGAAAAGAAAAGGATGCACTGAATGTAACTTAAATCTCACTCAGTTGGCCAGTCAGTCAGGTTTTTTGTTTTTTATTGAAGGTTTACCGTATAGTTATATTTGCCGCAGAAATTTGGCAGATGCGTATCTTACCAACAGTCAGGGTTGCTGAATAAATGACTTTGGACATTGTAGATTCCACTGACAGCCAAGGCTACTCATTTTTAGAAGAAATGGCACCTACAGCACAACCTTGTATTGGGTTGTTTGTGGTGAGAAGTTTTCTCTGTCAGTCTCAGGTAGACTTTTAACATCACTATGACCATTACCATGGTGGTTATGATGTCATGTAGGGTGTGTGAAACAATCAGTTAATGTGAGAAATATTCCTTTTTTATTTCCTCTTGAGTCACAGTTGCCTTGGAAACAGCCCCTTGTTTTCTGGAAGCAGTTGTCGTTGTTGTTATTGTTTATTGTTTATCTTGCCATCTAATGAACCCTCACTCTGCCTTGGTTGGAGGGTCAGCAAACCTAATCATACATTTGTTTTCAAAGATTAAGGTTGAAAAAGACTAAAGAATGGCAAAACCAATCTCCTCATTGCACGTTTTATATCTCCGGTAGATGTTGCGGGGGACAGAGAGTGGCCATGGTAGGAAATCCATCCTGTTGATGAGGACCTGCTTGGCCCCGTTAATGTCTGCCTGAATGTAGTCAATCTTCTTGGGTGAAATGATTTCTGTCAGGCACAGTGGATCTTGTCTGGCTGTGCTACTGCCTTGTTCTTCAGGCATTCATTAACAAGGGTGAAGCATGACTTTGAATGAATCATAGCCTCTTTTCTTGTCCAATTATAACTTTTTTAAAATCACTGAGTCAATGCCTTTGCTCTAATGATGAAATAAATGTTATTCAGGCTCTGTGGAATTGCTAGCATGCCACGTTGGTTGGCAAAATATCTTGTTCTACAGACAAATGTAATTTTGAGTATCACCAGATACGGGGCCCAGTATGGTTCCATCTGATGCTCCAGTGTTGTGACTGCTGAGTGATTATGACGGCTGTGGTACACTGGTGTGTTATGAAGGCATTTCCTGAGCTGCATTGGGATTTTAACAGGAAAATCAATTAAGTTAAGGTGGGCTATAGGGCACCTACCTTTAGCTAGCCATTGTTAGGAAAGTTACCCTCCCAAAGGCTACAGCTTAGTTCAGTCTGAGCTGGGGACAATGGCATTGCAGACTGTGAAGGTCCATATCAGTTGACTATAGTTTACAAGGTGGACTTGGGGTTAACTTGGGGATGACCCCACACAGACACACACACACACATGGACGGATATGGGACCAGAGTTACACAGCATGCCAGCACTTTGCATGGTTCAGAATAAATTGGTCCTAGTGATGGGCCTGTGGTTACCAAATGTTTGCTCGTCTGTTATGGGACCTTGATGGTTTAGCCATGATAATCTCTCTAGTCCTTGGTCCATATCTCAGGATGATTGCACTTTGGTACCAAGAGTTTCTTTTAAAGGCTGTCTGTGGCTGTATATATAGACCGGTACACTCATAAACAGAGGGGATAGCAGTACCAGCATGACACATTCAGACCAAAATATGTTGGTTTTTATCTTATCTTCCTCCTCCCTTGTCTATTTTTTCCTCTTATCCCTGATTTTAGAGCTCAAGTTTGTTTCCTTATAGGTTTGTGTTGTGTATAGTCATCAGTTGATAAGGAAGGCAATCACAGCAATTTTATAGTAGAAAGTAATTCAAAACTACATCGACGTCTCAGCTAAGTAGATAGACTTTTATAAACAACAGATATTAACAAGCTGATTTTACAGACTCAATCCCCACCCATCAAGTCTCCACACGAGAAAGTCAGATTTCAATGTTTGGGCGGTCCAGTTGAACCTCTACAGCAGTGTTTCTGCCCACAATAAAAGCAGGAGCTGTGGTTTGATCAGACTATGGTCAGATATAGCAGAAATAAAAGTTTAATTTAACTACTATATTTACTAATAGAAATGTATAAAAAACAAAAAAAACAAATGCCCTTCTTATCATAGGTTTCACTCCTAGACAATCTTTCTATATGGAGACCCGAGGACCAATTCTGTCTCAAAAGTTGATGGTTTGACTAGTTGTGATAGAGAAATATTTTAGGTGCCACAAAAGTGCACAGAGGTAAAAGAAAGATGATGTAAATAATTCACATTAGAGCAGAAAGGCATTATAGAACAATGTCTTTTTTAATATTCCTTCTGTTAGTTTTTGTTTTTTCACCAAAACACACCAAAATTTTAGTGAAGATGGCGTGGAAAGAACTCTTTGTTTTCCTTGCAAAGAGAGAATAGGTGAGACAAAGTTCTCCCAGCAAGGAAATGCTGATAGGCAAATAACTTTACACTCAGATAGGGTTTGACACATTAAGAGACAAACATGGTCACAGTATAGCATAGCATTTTGAAAAATACTGTCATTGGAAAAGTGACCTGTCCCTGATCCCTGTGTGTCATTGCCAATAGCTAAATGTTGAGCCATCTTGTGCCTGAAAGCCTCTAGACTCTCACTGCTTTTCAATCCTTGGATATCCCCAAGTAATTGGCTTTGTGATGTATGTTAGTTGTTGCTGTGATTTGTAGTTCACTCTTTAGGGAAGCAGCATTATGAGCTGTAGTAGCTAGGGGTTTCAGCACATGTTTTTATTTTTCTTGGAGCGTGCCTGTATTTTCTGCTCAAGTTTCCATGTAAAACTTTGAAGTGTATCCAGTAGAAATGTGTGAATAAGATGGTATGAATGTTTGTGTGAACAGGTTATCAGCAGTGCAGCCATCATACGTTTTCTGCATGCATGTGTATGTCTGTGTATTTAAAGGGTGGTTTGCTCATGTTCAGGAGTGTAGTCTTATCGCTTCTACTGCAGCAGGAAACAGGAAAAGAAATTGTTCGTTCTCAGGGTACAATCGGTTTTCAAAAGGAGGAGGAGGACGGAAAGTAACAATTGCTCAGGCCTCTAGCTCACTCATATGAATATTAAGAGTCACTGGATCTATTCTCCTCCCTTGATGTGTTTTAAGCTGCCAAAGACCACAGTGGAAGAAACTTAACCCAGACACAAGTCTATCTGAAGTGCCCGCATACACACAGACTGGCAGGAGGCTGGTCGGGTATTCTTTTCTACTCTACAGCTCCTGCTAGTACTTTCTCTTCAGTTATTTCTTTTGTTTTCCCTTACTGCTTGTGGTTCTACTCCACTCTTGGTTTCTTCTGCTGACTAGTACCACTCTGTTTTTGTGTGTCCAAACTCTGCCCGTGTTCTACTATGGACCACACTGTGCTGGACTAGATGAAACATCAACAGTGTCGTCCTGTATGTAAAGGTTTGGCTAATGTTGTTAGTGGCTGCACCCTTTGTTCACAAATTTGGAATTTCACACTAGCTGCATTGAGTGTGTGTTATGGAGGCCACAGTTGGACATTTATGTCCAACATACTATATGTTACTTAATAAGGGTTAGCGGCACTGTTGTTCAACTTGTACAATGTGGCCAAATTCCTATCTCTGAATGGCACTCAGGCTCTACAGTGCATGTTACTATGGCATCATAGAGCAAAGTAAGGCCTTTCTTGTCCAGTGCAGTACAGTTCTGCAGTATGACAGAGGCTTAAGCAGAGCAGTCCGGAGTTGGATCATGTCAACAACATTTGCTCACCACCATATTTCCTCCCTCTTTCTCTTTTCTCCATCACCTGTTTAACTGTGAGGAGTGAGTGAATGTAAAACTAAAGGCGAGGAGGACAAGAAGATTGGTTCAATCTCAGAATGCGTCAGGGACTAAACACTTCCTCAGATGCTTCCAGAAGCTACTTTCTGACAGATTTTAGCTTCCCAACCAGGACAATGGCCACTGCGCCTGATGTGATATGTTGTATGGCCTGCAAGCCTGGGGTCAAGGTCAGGTTCGACAGAAAGTGTTTAGTCCTGGGCTTTTGGAGCTGTAAAGATTTGCTGCTAGTGATCTGCAAGGAACAGGACATTCCACATAGGGGGTCGCTCAGGCCATCAGACTAGCAAACAGTCTACTACCTGGATAGTGTCTTCATGATAATTAGAATCTCTCTTTTTTTTTTTTTTAATTTTGAATGGTCTGTTTTTGAAGGGATCAGGGATGCAGCTAGCACTGACAGTCACACCAGATTACCAGCTGGTCTGAGCAGAGTGGAGGTGTGATACCATTTAGAAGTGGTTGTTTGAAGTGTGTCGCTCTTTCAAAGGTCAACTGTGTTTCTAATGTGTGTTTCTGCGATACCAAGCTTTGCTTTCACTGGATGCTTCGGCATCCTGAGGCCATTTAAGGGCCTTTTGTGTCCGGTACACAGAAGGTCACAAGTGAAAGTATTCCACAATGACTGTGCTAAATATAAGGACTAGTTACTCTCTCCGTGAAATCAGTTGGTTTCACTCATTGAGTCAGTCTTCCAGTTAAAGAACATCACAACACAGTAAGAGGAGCCTAGTCTGCATATTTAATACACACATAGATACACGCAGAAGTCACTGTACATATTCACTATGGATACAGAGGGGGACTTGGAGTCTTTGCTGGACTTATTTATACACCAAATGCAGGGGTCTGTGTATAACTATACTATACCCTGTAAACACAGAAAGACTGACACACAGCTAGCAGAGCCTGATTGTTATTGAGTTCTGCCATTAAAATGAGAGGTATGAAGGCTCTAGAGAGGGGATGGAGTGTCAGTTATTCAGGAGACCGTTACCAGCAGTTACTGTACATTCATGTGGTTGCAGCCAGTTCGATCTGCCCTTTTGACTTTTTTTTTTTTTGTTTTTTTTGTTATTGGGTTCTGTTTTTTTCTTTGATCTTTATATGCATTCATAGAGAAATCCTGGAAGATAGCAGGCCCCCCTGTGGCCTGATGGGTAATTGAATCCACAGAGCTGGCCTCTAATATAGTCCATCTGAGACAGCTGCAGTTTATTAAAACTGTTGTGATCCCAGAACTGTAGATATACAGGGATCTGGGTATGTCTGTCCTACCAGGCCCATATACAAAGAGTTGGGTTTGACACCTCTGTACTAATACTTAATAGCCAATACTAATCCCATTGACATGGAAGGAAATGTGAGTGTGTGTTATTTTAGTACCAAAGCAGCAGACTGTCAGATCTGCGTCCGTCTACACACAGGCTCAGAGCCACAGACAGACACAAATAAGACATGACCAGTTTCATTTCCACTTTAATCATTGCTCAGACTCAATGCCAACTTGAGAGTTTTAGATCTTGACTCTGGGGATGTGTGCAGTGTTTTGGAAAGTACACTTAAAAATAGCTATAGAAAAGAGGTAGCAAGATGGTTCTGGGCCTAAAACTTTCCCTAAAAGAGATTCAGGGAAGGGTTAAATGTTTCTGAAAGGATTACCATTAAGAGACACTGTTTCCTTATCACAATGTGAGATTTCAGACTCTTCCTGTCTGTTTTATTTTTTTATCTAAATGCTAAGACCATAGACTACTACCAGTACATGCAAGACCTTGAATGAGCTCACACAGGGCTGGACATAGGGCAGGAATGTGAAGAATCTGATTAACATCCTGATATGTTAAGGATATTATTGCTTGCTTCTCCAAGCAATATGTGTCTGTTGCTTGGAGAAAAACACTGGATGTGCGTGCACTAGTACAAAATCAGTCCTGTGTAACAGATATAGATAGATGTGTATGAGGCTAGTTATAATCTCAGTGAAAGGGAAGTTCAAATGGAGCGAGGCCATTAGCAGCTGGCCACACTGAGAACTTTAAAGGAAGTTTGAATTCTCCAGTTTTCAGTTTAGCCATAGCTGACACTGTGTCCAGCCAGCTTATGGTGATGATCCCTGTATGACTGGAACATTAAGGGTATCATCGTGTACTTGCTACTCTAGAGACCAAACAATAAAATGGCACTGATAGCATAACCTGGCCAAACTCTGTCAGTAGCGCCTGCCATCAAGGAACTGATAGATATTCATGCTCAGTGTCGGCCAACTATCTTCATTTAGATCTCAGCTACTGTGGCTCTGATGTTTCTGGCCAGTAAACAAAGTCTTTCTTGTCAAGTCTGGAGAGCCAAACCTCCTAATTATCCAGGCAGGCAGGCCTGCTGCCCAGTCCAGCCTCACAACTATGCAAGAGGAATGCATATAATCCACGCTTTTCTTTCTGTTTTTATATTTAGTTTTTCTTTTTCTCACTGTCACACAGTAGAAATGAAGACGTAAACTAATAAGAACTTGCAATGACAATACTTGGCCTTATGATGATTTATGAAATCTTATCATTTAGTTTTAAGATCTTTTGATTCTGGTCAGCCAGCCCAGCGGCAGCAGCGGTGACGGCGGGCTCACTCTTGGTCTCTGTGAGACTGGCTAGACGGCCCCAGTTTTATCGTGGTACGAATGTTGTGCATTTGTTTAAAATCAGGACAGTTTGCAATAACAGCAGTCTTACTAGTGGCCACAAAGGGGCACAAGCAGTGCTGACAGCGCCCGGCTGCATCTTTAGAAAACCATAGAGAAAGAAATATAAACTATATAAATAGGTATATAAACTCACATAGTGCATATTTGTATAGGTATCAACAATGCATTACCGTGGTATACTCTTATGCAACACATGTCCGGGTTCAATTTATGAACATGAAGTATATTATGAAATCACACAGACTTTGTAAATCAGAAGCTATGTTGTTGTGTGTTTTTTGCAGAAATGGTTTTACCATCCTTAATGTTGAATATTCTGAGCGTTATGTTCCTGTGTAATTGTGTTTGTTAAAGTGAGCACATAGCAGTGGGTTTTACCTTCTTTCTGTAAACCAGGAACCAGACGTAACCCAAAATACAGCTGATTCAGATTTCATATACCATGGAGCATATTTCAAATACATTTTATTATCTTTGTAAAACTTACAAATCAGATCTGTACACAGCGTTTAAAATATCTGGGTCTGGTTTCTAACTCGCCTCTGCATTTTTCAAACAGAACTAGGTGTGGATCCAGATGATTGGTTACTCAGCAGCATGGATTATGACATGTTATGACCAAGCAAAGGAGGTGGAGTTCCACTGTAAAGAGTCCCCACTAGTGTCCATGTAAAAAATAAAAACCAAAAAAAAACCCTTTTTGTAGTGAACCTGGCAAAGCCTTGGTAAATTTAAGACTGAAATCACATAAAACTCTGATATGAAATCTTCCCAGCTGTTTATTGGACGAGTCTGCAGGGAAAGTGTCCTCTCCAGCTGAGAGGACAGATTTTATCAATGAGAACAGTGTTGATCCATGGTTCTGTTGTGGAGAAAAGGGAGGACATAATACAAACCTCCATGTAAAACCTCTTAACTGACAGGTGGCGTACACTCGAGGGGTCAACCTGCCGGACGTTGGTTTGAATCAATGTGGAATGAATGCTTCTCTTCTTTTAGTCAGTGAATAAAAGCATTAAAAAGGTCATTTGCTTCCGTCGTCTTATTGTTTCCTTAAGGACCTGTTGACAAAAGGACCTGTTAGGAGTGGAGGTCTTCAGTTGTAGCTGACCCAGAAAGGAACTTTTATTGTTACGCAAACCGAGGTAGATGTAAAGTATTTGTCCATTTACTCGAACATCTAATGAAGAAGCCAAACTGGAAAGCGCTAACACCCTGAAATATACCTTAATAAAAATGATCACATGTACAATACACACACCATATGTATTATTAGGTTACAGAAACAGACTGTCACAGGGAGGACAGTTGATGAGGAGGGAACACTAATATGAGCTCTTGTCAATAGGGCTTGGTAACACATCCAGGCACTGCTCTAAAGGGAGTTTCCTCGAGTGAGGAGGCAACATGAAACACTTGCAAATGGGATTCAGCCACTGTCACCATGACAACACAACAGTGGGAAATATAGGGGGAAATTGCTGGTTGGTGATGAACAGAGGGAGAAGGAGGTGAATGGAAGAAAGAAGAGATGCGGAGCCAAAGGAGACGGTCAGCAACAAATAAGGAAGAATGAATTGTTCTTTCTTTAATATAATACAAATAGGAGATGTTTAATAAATAGTGTAAAAAAAAAAAAAAAAATCCAACTGAGTTACTAACCCATCCAGTCCCGACCAGTTTTAAAAAGAAACCGTTCTTTTCAGTGCTTAAAAGGAGGATTTGCACTTGAGCAGCAGTCAGGTTCTCGTGCTATTATGTTCACATCTGTAAGGCTCGTAAAACAGGTTAAAAAACATGCAGGCCACAGATTAGAATAACGGTAATGCAGATAATAGCAACACCTAATTTGCCCATAACTCTTTGACAACCAGTTAACCTCATCATGATCATTACATGTAATTAGATGGTTCACAAAATGGTTCACAAGACTTGTCTGCTCACAATGAAGCTCATGGGTATAGCCGACCTGAGTCCAGACTAGGCTGCTGAATGCACACAATGATTTGGAAGAGAGACACAGTTTAATGAACACAGATTAACAGACATGGACAATTATGCTGCGGGTGTTTGACATTTATGTTTGCACCCAAACACACATGCAGACACATGTTGACAGAACAGAGAAAATTAAGTGGCTTTAGTTTGTTTTCTGCTTTGTTCAGAGTTTAGACAAAGAGCTTTTCACGTCTGGATAATGAGACTATTAGATTACAATGCTGGTGTTACACAACTAAGCGGAAAACAATTTCAGATTTGAACGGGTCCCACTTTTACAATGGAGGTGACAAACAACAAACCGGGCGTGACTGAATGATTCAAGGCATCAATTTTTCATCCCCAACTCAGTGAAACAATGAGAGCAATGGGATTTTAGAGTCGGATTTCTATTGCGTAATAGTGGACAATGACCTTAATATATTTGCAGGTGTTGATTGTCCTGCTGATCAATACCAAAGACTTATGCAACTTCACTGAGGTTTGTCAGGCACATGAGTGGGAGAAAAGAAATTATATTGTTGCAACTCCTACCAGTCTTGCTTTTAACCTGTCCTGCTCTAAACAGGGGCACATATCCCAGATTCCCATGTTTTAATAATCTAGGAGTTTAGGATAAAACAAAACAAATGACATGGGTTTTGAGGCTGTGAGTTTGCAGGTGTTTGTCAGATATATAGATAGCGCAAACTGTGAAACTACATTATAACTTGTGTGAATAGTGGTTTAGGGTGGACTTCCCTTTAACGTTGGTATATTAATGTGATAGACAGTATGCTTCAACATATAGGCTCCTCTGCAGCTCAGTGTTTCAAATACCGCTTATATATTGAACACATCACATATGTGCATGCACAATGTCACCTGGCATTTAGCACTCACAAGCACACAATTCATTTAAACAAATGCAACAGTAATGTAACGCACACACACTGCCACAATGCATTTAGTGCACAAAAGAAGTCATTTCTAGTCGTAATCTACTGTACACACACATAGAGCAGATAACGTAGCAGAATGAAGCTGCTGAATCATCAGTGAAACAGCAGAAATCCAGCAGTGCCGCATGCCGATATGAACCAGGAAATCAGCTGTGGTTTGATGGTTGGTTCCCGCTTTGATATGCAAGAGCTGCAAGAGCAAGGCACAAAGAGGTTTTATTTTCAATGCTGGACTCGCAATTCAGAGCTGATGTTCTCAGCACACTTAAGCCCTGAAGCTCAGAAGCCACAGGCAGGCATACACAACCTGGCCGTCAAGAGAAGAAGAACACCTGCCTACTGATGCAGGGAAAACCAAACAAATCAACACTTTCTTCTCTTCTGTTCTTAATACAATCTCAAAAGATGAATATTTTTAAAATCTCTGAAAACATGGATACGTTTCTCAACTTAAGTTCTAATGAAGCCAGATACTATTCAGGTGTTTCTATATTAAGAATCTAAATGCCTTTGTTTAATATTGTTTAATAGTTTGTCACCAGTTAACAGTCAATAAATTATGAGCTGACTGACTGATATAGTACAAGTTATGGCACTACTATTCCTGGGCAACTTGTGTCTTCTGACAGCAGGTGCAACCCTGGAAAACAGTTCAGGGGACCCGACTTCAGGAAAGGCTCATAATTTAATCTCTCCTATATTATTATTTTACATCCAAGCTTTAATATTCTGTAATAAACAGTTCCCTATTGTTATATGAGTTTGAAGATTAATGCGTGTGGCAACATGTTGGTACAGTATTTACAGTTTTGTTCACCTTCATAAGAAAAATTGTGATAACGTGCACAGACGTAAACGTTAAGCTAAATTTTCATTTTAATGTGTGTTTTCATTTTAATTCTGTGTATTCAGTAGTAAAACACAGAAGTTATAGATTTTTGATCTACGCTCTAGAGCAAGCAGGTGGCCGTATTGCAACACAACGTCGCATGTCAGCTGCAGCTACAACAGAAGAAGAAGAAGAAGAAGAAGAAGAAGAAGAGTGAGCAGCCGGAGAAGAAGAGGGTACACGTGATTCGCGCTAACTGGAAGCAAGATGGCGGTGGCGGTGCGGAGCTTGCAAGACCAGCTCGAAAAAGCCAAGGAAAGCTTGAAACATGTGGACGATAACATTCGCAAATTAACCGGACGTGATCCGAATGAATCAAGGTAAAAGGCCTGATGGGTTATGTAGCTTTTGGCATATTTCTAGTGATAAGCTAACCAACTTGCTAGCGTTCCAACGACTAAGCTAGCATGAGTCGGTTAGCTGGCTAGCAAACATTACCACCTTCTTAGATTGTTTTGTCCTACCTTAACCTACGCCTATGTACAAACTGTTGAATTAGCCATACAAAAGTAATAAACAAACCTGGGACGATTTACTACTCTTAACTTTGGAGTGGATTATCAAATTTAGTTGGTCCGCTATTGCTAGGCCTATTGGTAGGCTTCGTCTGAGAGTCACCACAGAGATGCTTGTTTGGTAATGCCGAGCGGCTCCGCCTTTAACAAAGAAACGACGTCAGTAAATAAAACAGTAACATTCACTTTAATTTTCTGGTGCGAGTTAGTAGACCAAAAGGGTCTGGTTTTGTTTTGACTCTCTTTTTTCCTGTTGTATCTACAGACCGGGCCAGATCCGTCGGCTCGGCGGCCCCATGGCAGGCGTCGGAGGTGGTAGAGGCAGAGGAATCAACCTGCTCAGGTAAAGCTGTGCTATAGATGGCTAAATGCAACGCTTTCGATGTTCATTCACATATCGACCCAAAAAAGAAAAAAGGCTGTAATTTTCACCGTCGGTAACAATAAAATTACTAAAAATAAAGAAATCCACCAAGACCAAAAACTACAGCCTCCAAAATGACCATGAAGATGAATCATCATCTCTAAACCTTCTTAAAACAAAAATGAAACATAGTTAACTTCATGAGGGCCATACCTATTAAACTGGCAAGCGAGTGTAAAATGCACTTTGTAACTATTTGGACAATGACAGTTTTCGTTGTCTGGACTCACTGGGTTTGAAGTGCAACATCTGGCCTCTTTTTATTAATGTTCATTCATCAATGTCCTTTCCCAGGCGCAGTCTCTCAGACATGGGAAGCGGCGGCCCCCCTGCCAAGCAGAGAGACATCGAAGGAGCCCTGCTGAGGTGACACCTAGATTTTTATTATTTTTTAAATATTCATCGATTCTGCATACAATGTTTATAATGGTAAAATATTAGGGCTGATGTGAATTCTGAAAATTCAAACAATCATAGTAAAAAAAAACATTTTTTATTCAAAGCGTTGGTTCATTTTCAGTGTACAGCTATGACTGATTTGCTTTTAGAATAACAGATTAGATTTAATGAAATAAATACTCTTACACATAATTACCAACATTTGCATATTCAAAATATTACTTTGACTTTATTTGACTCTTATGGGATGTTTTATCTTTGCTTGGTTGTCTGCAGACTGGCGGGGGATCAGAGGGCCAGGAGAGATGCGCGCAACGACAGCGACGCCGAGGATGATGACGATGTCAAAAAGGTAAGAAGAAAGAGTTTGGCTCTTCTGCGAAATGTTTGTACCACTGTTCACATGTGCAGCCTGTGGGGAAAAAGGTCTAGCAGGTGATGTTGTTATGACATTATTTGATTAGTTCAAACATTGACTTGCTGGTTGATTGTAAGTATTTTGATCCCCATTATTAATTGCCTGTCACGTGCATTTTACAATTAGTATTTTAGGGAAAGACAAATAGCCGCTAACAAATTGGTTTGTTCTATTTTCTCCTTCCCTCAGCCGGCGTTGCAGTCGTCTGTAGTAGCTACCTCCAAGGAGCGAACGCGCCGAGACCTCATTCAAGATCAGACCATGGATGAGAAGGGCAAACAGAGGTAGGCCAACATGAGCCTTGAGCCTGCTGTACATACAGATGTATATTTAAACTTGATGAATAATTATGAAGAATGTGATCAAATTAGTGAAATGCACCTGCAGATAGTGAAAACGGGAAACGGCACCAAAAAAAATCAAAAACAAAGGGTCGATATTTATCATTTTATGGCTGACGATTGCAAGTGTGTGAAGAAGGGTTTGTGTTTTCTTGGTCAGGAATCGGCGTATGTTCGGCCTGCTGATGGGGACCCTGCAAAAATTCAAACAGGAGTCCAACGTCTCGACGGAGAAGGTGAGATGTATCCAGTTTATTAGTGACCTGCTTAGCTGACTGCCATCAGGAGGGCAGCCAAAGCAAATAAATAAATTCATAATAATCAAAGGTGCATTAAGAGTCGTTCTTCAAGTTAACTAATGTCTTTTTACGACAACAAAATGCCCCAAAAATATTTCAATCTGATTATGCTTTATCTTGGTTATTGCCTCAGAAGGTGGTTTTTAGCTTAACTACCAGGCATCGAAGCCAGTATGATGAGCAAAAACTTGTTTGGGGTTAATGTGTGTGCTTTTGAATTTAGAAATTAAAAGTAATGGATGTAAGCAGGGCCATAGTGGGAATCCCTGTGCTACAAAAATGCTTTTGTTTTTAATGTATTGTCTCTGTATTTTGCACAGTTAAATTTCTGACTACTATCCACAAAATATTTAAACAGAGACCCAACTTCTGACACAAAGTATTTATACAATAATTTGGGTAGGCACAACAACTTTGTTTTGTCTTTTTATTAACTACTCTCTCTCCTTAATCCCGTCCTCTTCTACTTTTGCCCCCACAGCAAAAGCGACGTTCAGAGATTGAGCAGAAGCTTGAGGTTCAGGCTGAGGCAGAGAGAAAGAAAGTAGAGAATGAAAAGAGGGAGCTCTTCGAAGAGAGGAGAGCCAAACAGACTGAGCTGAGACTACTGGAACAGAAAGTCGAACTTGCTCAGCTGGTAAGAAAGTACTTTCAACACCATTTTGAAAGGTAGAAACAAAAGCTCAAAGTAAACAGAAAATAAACCGCTTGGTCAAGTGACTGGAATTCTCACGGGCCTGTATCAGTTTGTTTCTGAGTGTCATTTACAAATTGTTTCCACTTGCATGCGAATAAGTGGTTTAGAAAATGAATGCATAGATATAGTATCCAGTATGGTGCAAAACATGTTTTCTTCTGATTTGTAAATGTTTTTTTTCCCATACTGATGTGCAAAATACAGTTAACTGGATAGAGAGAAAGTTGTCAGCTTTGTGTCTGTTTTATGGTAATTTTCTTTCATTCCAGTCCAGGTAATATCTCAAAAATATTGTAATATTAGAAGAAAAAAAGATTTGAGAGAGAAGGATTAGAAAGGGTGTAGCAAGTGAAACAGAAGATGCAAAAGCAACCAGTGGAAAAGAGAATGGAATTTGCACAAGTGTTGGTAAACATATTTAACTGAATTAGTAATGTAGGGTATAAAACAGATGAGTAAAAGAGCTTTTGTACTCTGCCAGAATTTTCTGTAACCTTCTTTCATCCATCTGCAGCAAGAGGAGTGGACCAGCCACAATAATCGTCTGGTGAAATACATTCGCACTAAGACAAAGCCTCACATCTTTTACTTGCCTGGAAAAATGTGCTCCGCAACACAGAAACTCCTCGATGACTCCACCAAGAAACTAAACGGTCAGTAGGGCTCTTGTTATGGTAGCATCTCACCTGTGTTTTATGTGTGCATGTTGTTTCTTGTACTTTGGAAAGGGTTTGCTTCTTTAATTTCATTCACAAGCGTGTTTGTTCGTGTTAATCATCCTGTAACTTGTGAATTTTTGGCTCTGGACAGCTGTGTTCGAGGAGAGGCGTGAGGCTTTTGCCGAACACCTCAGCAAGATGGAGTCCCGCCCCCGGCGACAGCCAAACCGCGACCAGGACGGCAACACGGCAACAGGGACGGACCACCCAGCGGAGGGTAAGCCAGCAGGTCAGGTAGTCAAGGTGTCAGACAACAGGGGGGTTGCAGAGATGGAGGAAGAGGAGGAGGAAGATGAGTTGGAGGAGGAGAGGGGAAAGGAAGGGGATAGTAAGGTGACAGGGAAGGGGGAGGGGGAGGAAAGGGAGGAAGAGGAGATAGCAGGGTTGAAGAAGGCAGATGAAGAGGAGGAGAGGATGGAGTTAAATGAGCAGGGTAGCGAGGAGAAGAGGGAAGGAGAGGAGGGGATTAAGGGCAGAGAGGACCAGAAGGAAAAGGGAGACAAGGAGGCAAGTCCAGGGTCAGAAGAGATGGAGGTTGAGGGGGAGCGGGAGGACAGGAGAAAGGAAGAAGTGGGAGAAACAAAAAGTAAACAGGGGCCCACGGACCTCCAGAATGAAAAGACCCAAGACAACCAGTCCTCTGAACCAACCATAACACCCCAAGAAGCACCAGACACCAGTCAGCAGCCTCAGCCCAGTCCCAGTGCAGGGGAACCAGCAGTACAGTCCTCTGAGCCCCAGGGGCCTTCTCCTACCCCAGAACCGCAGATAGCCTCTGCCGTGCCTGGGCAGGACTTCATCATCCCTGTCCTTGAGGTCCAGGACTCAGCAGTCGAGAACCAGGCTGCAGAACGGAAATCAGGGGACGAAGCCCCACAAAAACTGCCCAATTCCCAAGAGGCCCCCAGCACTACCCCTGCACCCTCTAAGGAGGATGAGGACAGTGGGAGAGGAAAGAAGAAGGAAAAGGAGCCAAGGAAGGGCCGCAGTCATAGTAACAGCTCCTCCTCTTCCTCTTCCGGCTCGTCCTCCAGCGGAAGTTCCTCTTCTTCCTCCGGATCCAGCCGCTCTTCCTCATCATCGTCATCCTCTTCATCCTCATCGTCCAACAGCAGCAGCCGAAGTCGCAGCCGAGACAGCGGTAAGCGCAAGAGGAGGCCATCGGATAGAGGCAGGGACAGGAAGAAAGGAGAAGACAGAAGTCACCGTAAGAGAGGAGGGAGTAGAGGAGGAGGAGGAGGAAGGGACTCGAAGGGATCGAAAGAGAGGAGGAAGAGGAGGAGCGAGGAAGGAAGGGGCAGGTCTTCCCGGAGCGATAGGGAGCATAAAGATAGAGACAGGAAGGACAAGAGACGTTAATCTGGTTCTCATTCAGCTTCTATGATAAATTGGCAACCATAGGAAAACACTGAGGATGTCAAAAGTTTTAAACTTGTATTAAAATGCCAAATTTTTCTCACAAAGGCTCATTGGAAGTTTTAACAATGATTTTTCGAGATATAGGGATTTAAAAGCGCTGTCTAGAGTATGGAAACCATGGAAAACTGGTCGTTATTTTCCTCCAACTTTTTCCCTTTTACTTGGCAAAAGAAATGTAAACTCAACTTTTTTAGTCACAGTGGTGCATCTGGCAGGGCCATTCCTTATGCTGTCTGTAATTGGGCTCCTCACCAAACAGGTCTGAGGTAGGAGAGACATCATTTTAGTCCTGTCATTTTAAATCTATAAGATTTATCCTCAGCCTGACATTTGGGTTTTACAAAGGGTTTGTGGCGCTACCGTGAAAAGATGGTGTTGAATGTTTGTTTTCTATTTTTCATCCTGATCATAATGCCATAGGTGGGGGTTATTGATGGTATGGTAGCAATGATCATTTACATACAGTAGCTGTGTTTTTCAAATTGATGTGACTACAGTGTTGATCCCCATTTATCTCCACTATTTGATCATTATCAAGGCCCTTGTATCTTCATCACATGGGTACATGTGTGATCTGCTCAAATATTGGTTTTTGAAACTTTTTTCTTTTTTTTTGTACCAACTGATAATCTGCTTCAAAATAAAGGTGAAGTATTGGTGGACATGTGTGTGGTGTAGTAATTTTTGGAGAATTATTAGGGCTCAAACTCATCAATAATCACAGAATTATTATTATTATGTCAAAATGCTGAAAAGAATGATCAAGATAGTTGACAATAGTCTGCAATTCAAAACCAAATACAGCAAAATGGGTGGATTCTGAAATTAGGACACGGTGTCCTTTGCAGCCCTCAGTAAGGTAGAGTGGCAATATCTGCAGTTAGATCCATAAGATTTGGACGGTGACACAATTTTTGTAATTTTTCTTATGTACATCCCCACAATGGATTTGAAACAAAGACATCCAGGTGTGATTGAAGTGTAGTTTTTCAGCTTTAATTCAAGGAGTTTAACAGTTTAGGAATCACAGCCATTTATATACATAGTCTCTCATTTTAAGAGGCTCAAACCAACATAGTTAACAATATAAGGATTATTTTTAATATCTGTATGAAAATCCTTTGCTGTCAATGACTACCTGAAGTCTGGAACCCATGGACATCACTAAATGCTGAGTTTCCTCCCTTGAGATGCTTTGCCAGTCCTTTACTGCAGATTGTGGGTCTCTCTGCCCTCAGTTTTGTCTTCAGTAAGTGAAACGCATACAAGTGGGCTGGGATGAATTGGCCATTGAAGAAGATTCCATTTCTTTGCCTCGAAAAGCTCCTGGGTTGCGTTCACAGAATGTTTTGGGTCATTATCCATCTGTACTATGAAGCGCTGTTTCGTGTTTGTAGCGTTTGGCTGAATCTGAGGGAACAGGCCACACCTGGCCATGAAAGTGACCGATAACTGTTGAGTCTCTGAAAATAAGGGACTGTGTAATATGGCTGTAAATCCTAAACAGTTAACGCAATATTTCTATGAAAATTGCATCACTGTCCAAATACTTATGGACCAAACTATTTATCACTTTGATTACTTTTCTCATTTTGTAAATGAATGAAGAATCACCAATTTTTATTGGAGTACACTGTTCCACAGTTTGTGCATCACTGGTGGAGGCCATCAGTGTATGGGGAAACGAAACAAGGCTAAACTGAGCTGCTTGAGACAGAAGAAATCTTAGGTGATCACCAAGGTCATTAGGAATTCATTCTCTTGAATATTAATGCGTGTATTAAATTTCATGCTATCATCTGTGCAGATATTTCACTCTGGACCAAAGTGTTGGACCATCTGCATAGCTAAAAAGCTACACTGTTAATATTTGGAAACTATATTTGTATGGGCTTGAAAAACTTGACCAACACCAATGTCCACACAAGCAATTATACAAATCATCACAGTTTAATAAACAAATCTTACATTGAATAGAGCCATTAACATCAGGACTAAATTCACCAAGAAAAAGCTTGGCTATTCACGTCAGAAATATTAGTGATCCTACTGCTTTGGCTGCTTAGGTTGTATCAGCAGAGGTCTGTTCAAGTAACCAAATTCATCACAAATAGTAACAAAAACAAAAAGTTTTGTTCATGATGAAGGCCTTTTGGTTTCATCCTGAACTTTCATCCCAACCTGCGCAGAGCCACCAGACCCCATGTGGATGTTAGCACTCTCGAGACTAAGTCTACTTCCATCCACTGAATTTGCTTGGTTGGTAAAGGTTCTCTATGAGTTGTTCTTAAGTTCCAATGTCAGGTCTTGTTGCTTGACTGTAGAGCCTGCTGCCTGAGTGCTGCATCAGTAAGAGGGCCTACTACATACTCTTCCTTAATGTGTTGTTGATGTCAGTCTCAAACAGTTCAACCTTGTGTTCACTCTGGCTGATCTGCCAGGTCATTCTGCTCAAAGTATCTGCAGGTTAAAAAAAGGAAATTAGTATGATTGCATAATACAGTGTTTAGCACAAAAGTGAAATCTGACAAGGTAAATAGTTTGGGCACCTCGGGGGGGAACATATTTTATTTTAATCCATACTTTGTTGAATTTTCAAGTGAATAGAAGTGGATACAACTGCTGCACTAAACTGACAATAACAAAGAATCTTTAATCTTTAAGTGTTAATGCACTTACTTTTTATTTCATGAACTTAAAAAAATAGAGGGGAAAAAAACCTAACTGTGGCATGTGTAAAAGTTTGGGCATCCTACCAAATCAGCACTTCATAACCCCCCTTTGGCAGGTATCACATCAAGTTCTGAGACATTTCTAGGCTGTCTATCAGCTCTGGAACAGTCATCAGCTGAAAATTTCTAGTGACAATTCCTGACCTGCCTTACAAGTCCTAGTGAATCAATTAAGGCCTAATAAAGTGTTTTAGAAGTAGATGGTGGCACCCTTCTACTTCTAAAACTTCAGCACATGCCACAATTATTGTTGTGGTTTTTTTAATTCATAAATTAAAAATTAACAGTGCATTAACATTTAGAGAAAGGCTCATTTTAATGTCTGTTTGCCGCAGCGATTATTTTTACTTTTCACTTCGAAAAATCAAAATATATATATATCAAATTGTAAGTTGTTGGTATAATCACTCTAAACAAAGTTTTTACTCTCTTTGCGTTCGATTTAATATTACCAAGCATGCAAGCAGCTTTCATATATAAAATATGTGATCCAACCAGTTTAAACTATTTTGACTCAGTGGTAGCTACCTGGCAACAAGACAGATAAGCAGGTTGAGGGCAGGCAGTTTCTCATCCTCCTGATTCACCTGTGGAATCATGACAGCAGGACAGATATTGTCAGGTCTAATATATCACATCAAGAGTCAAATTTTGACAGGCCTTCCTGTGATTTGAAATACAGCACTGTCTTTATACAGAAATAATACAATAATCTTGAGAAACTGCGTCATTGTTTCTGGCAAGACGCTTTGCCACTTAGAGCCATCACTGCAAGCAGCCAGCTTTGTGCACCAAAGATGGACACCATGATCCCAAAACAGCAACTTATATATATTTAAATACAAGACGAAAAGAGCATCGAAGTGTAAACCAAACACACACTGGTAGTGCTACACAGAGGATGGCAGTGACAGAGTAAGACAGGTTAGAGGACAGTAGCACCGAGTGAGTCCTACCAGCGTGCTGCGGAGCTGGGCACATCTCCTGGCCAGCTGTCTGATGGAGGAGTGGGCTTCAGGTAGTAGAGGCTTTTCCAGGCAGGCCAGTAAGGCATACAACCAGCGACCCTAAAACAAATTCTGTTGTCATGTTCTGTGTGCAAGCTCCTGTGGAAAGACTTACTAATTTCCAGTGTTCAAATTTACAGCCATTCCCCTATTGAAAACAATGAGCAAAGCTTTCCACCTACAACACAACAACACAGTGTGAGTGTAGCATTGGATTTGCAAGGAAGCAGCAACCAACTGAAGAATGGAGTGACTTAATCAACCAGACTCACCAACTGTGGAACAAATGCTCTCTCCTCAAACCAACTGATAAGAATTTCCAACACCATCAACACTGTGGACTGTCAGCAGAGAGATTAGGAAGAAAACATTCAAATCAGACTGTTAAACTGGTTAAGAGTGGGAGATAAATGTCTAAATGGGGAGGTAATTTACCTGGTTGAGTCTGCTAACAATGCTTAGGAAGGGAGGGAAGCCCACCTGAACAGAGACATGCTTTATTAATATATCAGCCACATTTAGGGCTCCATGGTCTTATATAATTAAAACAAACCTGATTTATACAGTTACCAACAAGCAAATGTTACAGGAGGGAAGAATTCTCATTTTCACTTCAAGCTATGTTTTGACGAGATTTGAAATACTCTGACATATTCACAACAATTGTACAAACAGCTAGTAGGTCAGTTTAGATTTTACACAGTTGTGCAACAGAATACAGACTTGTATTTTCCTTTAAAGTGACAAAAGTCGATGATATTCGAGAAACATTGGAAAATTCTGTTTATACAAGAAATTTTAACTGATGGCTAAATAAATACTTCATTAAAGGAGCCTTTATCCCTTTCTCCTAACAAAGACACATTCAAACAACCTTGCTATAGTCCAGCGCTGGCTCTGCATCTGTGTCACAGGATGATATGCCCAGATAAACCTTCTCCCCTAAACAAAACCTCTTCCAGCCCTCCTCATCTGTTAGCTTTGGCTGTGAAACACACACACACACACACACACACACACACACACAATTAAATTTATAACAAATGCAAAATCTCTTTTTCAGTTTGCCTCTTGTCTTATACACAAATGTATACCCACATAAAGTGATCAGCAAGTGATTCTGCTCAAACTCAGAAACAGTTGCCCTTGAAGTGACGCATCCAATGTGATGCTAATATATTTACACAGTTTTAATTATTGAGTGAATTTTGCAACTATGCCATCCCCTCACCATCAGCACATTGTCATCCAGTGTCTGGCTGCTCCAGTGTTTCCTGTTCTTTGTGATGCTCTGAGAGCAAAATGCAAAAAACAGCAATGTTTTAACGGTGAAAACAGATTATGATAGTAAACCTACGTCAGAGTTTGCACGCCCTTAAATATTGCAACTGTGCCTTTTTCATTCCTGCCTAAAACATTGCAACAAATTTAAAAATGAACACTGAACAATGTAACATTTATTTTATTATCCATGGATTGTCATGGATTTACACTTTTCCAAGGTTCATTTTGTCAAACACGAATTTACCATTTTGCTAAAATCGATCAGTAAGCCATATTCTAAATTAAATAATTTCGGGTTTTCAACAGTTCAACAAGTGATTTTAAAGACTGGGAAGTTGTTTTACCTGTCTGATATCTGAGAAGTTACTGACTTGCTGCTGCTGCCAACTGGAACTGGGGCAGAAACCCATGGGAGCAGCATGGCAACCGGCCACCTGAAACACAGAAGATACAGTTCTGAAGGAATTAAATGCATTTTCATGTCACATGATCTCATGCATGCAAACTTCAACCACGTGTCCCTGGTACCTCATTTCATAATTCAAGTAAGCAGTGCGACTACTAACAAAATAGTGATTAGATTTGATTAATATATTTACAAAACAAAATACTTCAGTAGATGTTACTTGGTACCTATACACATTCTTCCACTACCTTCATATGATATTTATTTTTTAACAATATTTATATCTCAACAGAGCATCATAACACAACATTTATAGCATTTGTAAAAAATTTCCAATAATGTCCAACCTTAAATGGACTTTTGTAATAAATACATGGCAAAACAAAAAAACACATACACTTACATATAACACAAATAAAGAGTACAAATTACATCAAAGGGGTGATTAAGGTGGACGCTGTACTGTACATTCATCTTTCCATTGCAAGGACAGAACTCAATGTGTAAATTTACTCACAGATACATTGACTGTTTGTTTCTTCTTCAGTTTCTTGGGGTCTATCTGAGCAACCACCACCTCTGGACATAATGACGCCTCCAACCTGATGAAAAGGAAACACATTATTCCGGCAAAACTGATACATGCTGCTCCCAAAAAGAGAGATACAAACTTTTAAGTACAGACGTGGCCAGAAGTGTTGGTACACTCACTTCCACTTAGAAAAGAAAAACCAGTTTTCTCGGAAACAAGTTGAAACTGAAAAAAAAAAAAAAATAGTAATTGGCAGCCACTTTTCTCTTTCCCATATTTAACCGAGCAGACAGATTCTTTTATTCTCATATTATTTCAGATAAAAAAACAAATGAAAATGACATGGACAAAAATATTGAGACTGGAATATTTTGTAGCACAACCTTTTGAGGCAATCACTGCAATCAAGTGCAATCTGTAGCTTTTACTGAGACTTCTACATCTCAGCTGGAAGTTTATCCTACTCTTCTAGAGCAAACTGCTCCGGTTAGTTCAGGTTTGATGGATGCCTTAACCCAACTGCGAGTTTCAGCTCTTTCCATAGATGTTCAGTTGGATCAGGACTCACAGCAGGACAGTTCCAAACGGTCCAATATTTTCTTCTCATCCGTTCTTGGCTGCTTTTCGATGGATATTTTGGGTCATTCTCCTGTTGAGGAACCATGACCTGGGACTGAGACAGAGCTCTCAGAACGTTTCATTTCAGAATGCCTTGATAATCTTCTGTCTTCATTGTGCCCTGCACAGATTCACAGCCCTCTGTGCCAGAGACAGCAAAGCAACCCCATAACATAACTGAGCCTCCTCCATGTTTCACAGTGGGGATGGTGTTCTTTTCTTTCAAAGCGTCATTCTTTCGTCTGTGAACACAGAGCTGATGGGACTTACCAATTTTGTTTCATCTGTCCAAAGAACATTCCCCCAGACGCACTTTGGCTTTCAACATGCATTTAAGCAAACTCCAGCAGGGCTCTCTTTGTTTCTCTTTCAAAAGTGAGATCTTCCAGCATCTTCCTCCATGGAACCCACCTTCATTCAGAAAGCAACATATGGAGCAACTGGACACTGTTTTACCTTGATCTCCGAGGTCAGCCTGTATCTGTTTTGAATTTTTCCTTGGTTCGTTTCCCGCCATTCAAACTATCCTTCTGTTCAGGCTGGGGTCAATTTTCCTCGTCCAGGGAGGTTGGCTACGGCCCCATGAGCCTTAAACTTCTTAATGATATAAGCAGCTGTGGTCACAGGAACGTCAACCTGCTTGGAGATGGTCTTGTAGCCTTTACATTGGCCATTCTTCGCATTTGAACCTTTCCTATCTCAAGACAACTATTTTCTTTTCTTTCTCTTGTCCAGGTTTAGTGTGGTGCAAACAATGATACCAAACAGTACAATGAGGACTTTTAAATATGAATGATTATAAGATTGAAGACACCTATGATACTAACTGAAAATATCACTACAATCTTCTCATTTATCACCACTTGTAAGGGAAATCCGATCATTTCGTCCAGGCCATTTTAGAAGATCCTTGTAGAATAAGCAAGAATTCAGCTCTTTTCATTGCTTCTTTGTTTTATTCTATGGAACAACCAAAGCCATGCAGGTATGCGATGACAAAAGAGCTTTTAATTGCAAAACTTTTTCAGGGAGGACGGAGCATTGTTTCAATGAGGTGTAATGGTACCAACACTTTTAGCCACGTCTGTTCAAATTTACAGTCCCTGTTTCTTTTTTAAGAGAAGAGCACGGTTGAGCAAAGACTAGAAATATAAACATAAAACAATATTTGCTATAACACTGGCATTAACGCTAACTTCGCAGTGAAAATACCTTCAGTATTTGTTACATTCGTTGATAAGCAATCTTCCACCGTCACCATCGACTATCTTTACAATATTTCCGGTGGCATCAGTGTATTACGCGGCTGTCCCCAATAGAGTTACACTAATTTCCCACTGTCCGAACAGAAACAAAGGAGTGTTTGAGGAGAACTTACTGGACTTGTCGGAGGTATTCCTGGGGGTTCCTCGGCGGTCCGTTCAGGTCCAGGTTCTCTGTACTGGCTCCAAACTCAATGGGCAGCAGCCTCGGCATTAACTCCTCCACGTCCGACTTCATTTTGTCTCAGCTGTTAGGTAATTTCTATACCAAAACGTCTGAGGTAAAAGGTCAGCAAGTGCAACTGAAGCGTCGAAATTCAATAAAAGGCCTCCTCTAGCGACCGAAACAATGACTTTTTCACAGATGTTAAAACTATACACAAACTAGGCAGCCATCTTGCTTGTAAACGCAGACTAACGCGTGACGTCGTCTTTGTGCGCGGTGCTGGTTGTCATGGTGACGGACGCCACACTTGTCGGTTTTTTTTAGAAGGAGCGAAGTCCAGAAAATCTCCACTCTTTTAGCTTGCCAAAACATTTATCTTTCGCCACGTTTGTTGATTCATTTCACATTGAAAGTTAAATAATCGATTTTTTTTTTTTGCTCCAATATTAAACTGTAAAGTAAAATAAAAACCTTTGACCAATGATCAGATAATGTCTAGTATTGCAAGCAGCTCTTGGATGTTAATGATTATCCTTATGCTAGCCTTATATCTTATCTCAGCGCTCTCATTTACCATTGAGCGTTCGTGACAGCAACAACTTAGAGGCAATGTCCACTTGCCAGCACAACTGGCTGGAGTTATGGACATTTCCCCCTGATACACTCCTGTTAAAACACCAAGAATGGCTCTTTCAAAGGTTTACAGATTTTTGGGGATTACATGCATAGTGTTTGCTATTTTTCCTCCCATAAATCTGGGATCGTTGTCTGACTACAAGATCTGTGGAGACTCTGAATGTGAAAGTGAGTCCTAAAGCTACAAATAATTCTAGTTATAATATGATATATTTTGGCATTTTCGAATTCATATGATTTCTGTGTCTTTGCCATTATCTGCCTGTCTGTGTGTGTGTCTGTGTGTGTATAAACTTGTGCGGACTGGAGGCCACTATGCTCATGAGGTCCGGCAGCTTTGTGGGGACCAAAATGCTGGACCCCGCAATTTTAAATGGCTGTTTGAGGGTTAAGACTTGGTTTTAGGATTAGGGTAAGGGTTAGGGTTAGACATTCAGTTGTGATGGTAAAGGTTATCAGGCTAGGAAATGCATTATGTCAATGTCAGTAGTAAGACGTGTGTGTGTGGGTGTGTGTGTAGGTCTGATGAGCAGGGTGCAGGCCATCAGGGACCACCATGGCAAGGACTGCCGTTTCCTGAGCTTCAGACAAGGAGACACCATCTTTGTTTACCACAAACTGACTGGAAAGAGGGAAGACCTCTGGGCAGGCACTGTAAGTCTTGTATCTCCATCTATTTGCCAGTCTGTCTCCCCCTGTCTTTAAAGCAGAATATGAAGAACACCCTTCTCAAATCAAGCAGTCCCCGTCATTCCAGGTTAAAGAGATTATTCTTGATTATAATACAGATAGTTTAGGTTAGCAATGATACTCATGTTGACACTGTAGATGGTAACACTGTACCTGATAAATACAAATGTCCATTAGACCAACCCGTTTCATTATATTTAATCATGTAACAACCTACTATAAGAGACAGAATGAGTGAATAATTATAAAGACATATCGAAGTCCTGACTCTATATCAACACTACTTGTCTTTTTTATTTTAGCAATCACTGTAATTATCCACTGTATAAGAACCATACTGCTTTTCAGTGTCACATTTATTTACATTTAATTGATTAACATTAATGATTAAGATAAAATAATGATCCACACAACACCATTCCTTGCAGTAATTTCTGAACCTTGGTGATTCAGCTAATGCTCTGAAATCACCCAAAACTGCTTTGAGGGGTTTTTAGTTTAAGCAAAGACTAAATCACTGTGAATGTACTGTATTTCTTGTAAGATGGAAGCTTTTACTGTGGAGTGTGTTAACCTTGAATACACACTAATTCATAAATAAATAGGAGAAATGTATGGAATGAGTTGGATAGACTATAAGCAGCCCTGTTGAAGACATGAAATTATCAACAATTATCAATAATATGGACTATCAGAAATATGGAACATCGTAGCACATTTCATCATGTGTATTGATAACTGTCCTAGTGATAATTGGCTAAGAAAATACAACAGGATTTAAAAATAATAGAAACAAAAGTAAACAAAATTGAGTTCAAGTACAAACACACCTTTTTTGTGGAAGGTTATTGTGTTTCAAATATCTTCGCATGAGTGGAGCTATTTATATTGCAAGAAATCACACCTGTTTTCTGATGGGTCTGTTTATAATCTTATGCTTTTTAGCTATTAACTAAACTGAAAAATGTGAATCATTATCTTTGCCTGTCTCTCATTTCCTCTCCTTTTCATTCCTCCCGCTGTGATCCCTCTTTTGGCTCCAATTATGATCATGCACTATTTTATTTCCTTTTGATTTCAGATTGACAAACAGTTTGGCTATTTCCCAAAGGATGCAGTACAAGAGGAACAGATTTATGCAACTGCAGAGAAAGTAGTGGAAACACAGGTAAATGGGCTTTGATTTCACTCGCTCTTCAGATACAGCCTGTGAACAAAACACATTTTCTCATAATAAACGTACTAGGTGATAGTAAATAAGTAGAAAGTAACATTTACATTTATTCTCTATGTATTTTTTTCTTTGCTGTCTTAAAACACATAAAAAAAAACTGGTATATAATACGACAACAGTTATTTAACGTACTTGTTGATTTTATATTATATAAATGCCTCATTAGTTAAGAGCCCCATTTTCTCTCTTCATTTAGAGATCTGATTTCTTCTGTATGAATGAGTTTGGCTATCCTATTGACTCCAGTGATCTAGACCATGATGATGAAAATGATGATCAGATAATCCAAATCCAGGAGTCAGAATCCAGCCAAACCATCCCATACACTGATGACATAAATGCTGAAAGTCCTTCAGGGTTTGCAGACCCCTCAACAGAATTTCCAGTTCCAGCACAGCAATCTGATGGCACAACGTCAGAAGGAGATGAAATAAGAAATGCTGGTGATGCTGCTGCGGGGCCTCCAAAGGAAGCACATGAGAGCCCTGTGGCTCTGAACCAACAAGGTGGGTCTTACTCCTCTTCCTGGCTCGGTTCTTCAGTGACAGGATGGTTAGGTCTGGGAAATGACGAAAAATCTGGCAATTTGACTGAAGACGAGAAAAAAGATGAGAGAAAAGAAACACCAACCAAAACTTCTTTAACTTCGTCAGTGACAGGATGGCTGGGGTTTGGAGGAGAAAGAAAACCAGATGATGCTGTGAAAAGTAGAGAAGATGATAAAGAAAATGCTGATTCCTTCACTTCAACCATGACTGGGTGGCTTGGCTTTGGAGGTGAGACAAAAGCAAATTCTGTGAAAAATGAGCAAGATGGAGAAAGAGAAATTGAGGAAGAAAATCAGCCAAAAGTAAAATTCAGGAGCAGAAGGATGTCAATGGACCTAGAAGGCAGCCAATTACATGAAGAAGAGAAGATAAAGATAGGGACATTGGACTGGCTAGGAAACAGACTGTCAGATGGCAGCAAGGATAATGTCTTACCGATTGATGCTGCATCCACGGTTGATCAAAAAAATGCTTCTCCTCAGAGCAAGTTAGAGGAAAAGTCCCAGACTGTAGGTGGAATGTCCTCCATGATAGATGAGGAACGATCTGCAGACATGGAGGGTGAAGAACATCAGATGCCCAAATTAATATGTAATGAAGGTGAGGATAATAACAGAGAGCCAGGGAGAGAGGAAATTAAAACTGCAAGTGACACTGGTCTGGATGTTTTGACACTATCTGACATCAATCCAGGGCCTGAGTTTGGTTCTGTGGATTTAAATTCGGATTCCACTTGGCAATCTGTAGGTAAGGTTGAGGAGGATGAAAAAGATCCGCTGCCAAACAAGAAAACAGAAAGTGGGGATGAGGAAGTGACTGAAATAGGAATTGGTGCTATTGGTGATAATCATGAAGGTGAGGGGAGCGATGAAGTAACAGAGGTACTTCACAGAGAAATTTCCACAACTCAGACTGATGAATCAACAGAACAAAGTCAAGGCAGTGACAACACAGAGGAGAGAACCGGGAATAGTTTTTCTTCGTTATCATTAGGCACAGGTGAGGAAGGAAATGAACCAGTCCATGGTGAGGATGAAAGTTTAACTGATGCTGACAACACAGATACACTTGTTATGATTGATAATAACATACAACCAGAGACACATCATGGTGTGTTAGAAGGGGAGGAAAAGGTTCAACCTGTTGAGGGCAGCTCTCAAGCGTTTGGATTGTTCCATTCTACTAAAAGAAGTACAGAGGGTCTGTATGAAAAAGCCTCAGAGGACGACAAAGGAACATTTTCCTCTAGCGAGAGCACAATGCCAATGGAAAACAATGGAGATCAGGGGTCTGTGTCTCCACAGGTCGAACAGAGAGTCACAAAAGATGATGGTGATGCAGACAAGTTAAAAGAAACTGAGAAAAACACAGAAGACAACCTCCAACAAGCTCAAACTCTGAGAGAGAAATTAGGATTTGAGAAAGACCTTTTGACTGAAGGTGGCCTAAAGGCAGCTATTGGGTCAGAAAAAGAAACTGAGACTGGAGAGGTTGAGGAGACAAAGGAAGAGGAAAAGCAGGGGAAGACAGAGGTAAAGCAAAATGGGCAAAATGATGAATTTAAGGAGGTGGAAGAAATACAGGAAGAGGAGAAACTGCAGGAAATGGAGGAAAAGCAAGATGTGGCAAATGAGTTGAATGAAAAGGAGAAGAAGCAGGGAGAGAAGGAAATACAAGAAGAGGGGAAGCAGGATGAGTTGGAGGAGTTAAAAGAGGAAGAAAAACAGAAATTTGAGGAGTTAAAGGAAGAAGAGAAAAGAGAGGAGGTGGAGGAGGCAAAAGAAAAGAAGCAGGAGGAGGTGGAGGGGGCAAAAGAAGAGAAGCAGGAGGAGGTGGAGCGGTTGAAGGATGAAGAGAAAAGAGAGGAGGTGGAGGTGGCAAAAGATGGGAAGCAGGAGGAGGTGGAGGGGTTAAAGGTCGAAGAGAAAAGAGAGGAGGTGGAGGTGGCAAAAGAAGAGAAGCAGGAGGAGTTGGAGGGGTTAAAGGTCGAAGAGAAAAGGGAGGAGGTGGAGGTGGCAAAAGAAGAGAAGCAGGAGGAGGTGGAGGGGTTAAAGGATGAAGAGAAAAGAGAGGAGGTGGAGGTGGCAAAAGAAGAGAAGCAGGAGGAGGTGGAGGGGTTAAAGGATGAAGAGAAAAGAGAGGAGGTGGAGGAGGCAAAAGAAGAGAAGCAGGAGGAAGTGGAGGGGTTAAAGGTCGAAGAGAAAAGGGAGGAGGTGGAGGTGGCAAAAGAAGAGAAGCAGGAGGAGGTGGAGGGGTTAAAAGTTGAAGAGAAAAGAGAGGAGGTGGAGGTGGCAAAAGAAGATAAGCAGGAGGAGGTGGAGGGGTTGAAGGATGAAGAGAAAAGAGAGGAGGTGGAGGTGGCAAAAGAAGAGAAGCAGGAGGAGGTGGAGGAGACCAAAGAAAAGAAGCAGGAGGAGGTGGAGGAGACAAAAGAAGAGAAGCAGAAGGAGGTGGAGGGGTTGAAGGATGAAGAGAAAAGAGAGGAGGTGGAGGTGGCAAAAGAGAAGCAGGAGGAGAAGGAGGTGGCAAAAGAAGAGAAGCAGGAGGAGGTGGAGGGGTTAAAGGTCGAAGAGAAAAGAGAGGAGTTGGAGGTGGCAAAAGAAGAGAAGCAGGAGGAGGTGGAGGGGTTAAAGGTCGAAGAGAAAAGAGAGGAGGTGGAGGTGGCAAAAGAAGAGAAGCAGGAGGAGGTGGAGGAGACAAAAGAAGAGAAGCAGGAGGAGGTGGAGGAGACCAAAGAAGAGAGGATGGAAGTTGAAGAAAAACAGGGACAGTCATATCGTTTGGAGGTTCAGATGGAAAACACTCGGAATGACATTACCAGGTCAGAGTCAGAAAGCAGTGAGAAAGAGATACAAGATGAGAACGCAAAGACTGAGGAGACACAGGAGAAGGTAGAAATGGTCGAGGAAGAGAAAAAGAAGGTTGAGGAAATGCAGCACATTAATCATGTTGAGGATGACAGAAGGGACAAAGAGGAAGAAGAAACCCTTAAATGTTTAAATAAACGTTGTCCTCAAGCTACTGACGATGAATCTGTGAGAGACAGAGATGAAAATATCTCTGAGGATGGATCAAGTTCAGAAGATGAAGGCACAGTCCAAACAGGAGATCAAATATTACCAGGCAGGACAGGAGAGATTCAGAAAATACCTTCTGAGGGAACCAAGAGAGATAGAATACGACAGGAAGACGATGGTTTGGAAGTTGATCAGAAAGAAGACATTGATCTGCCATATTCAGGTGAGAATGGCCAGCATGGTCCGCCTAATGAAATTTCACTTGGTCAGACAGCTGAGAACAGAGAAGATGATCAATTGTATCCAGGTGAGGCAAAAAACACTGAGTTCTCTGATGACAAAGTGCTCCATCCGGGGAATAATACTCAGCCCAAAGATACTGAAATTAGCAGCAATGGGATTTCCACTGCCAAGAAACCAGAGCAAATACACTCTAATCATAAGACAGACACAGAGGAGGACGTTGATGTGAGAAAGAATGAGAACACTGATTCGCAGATGAAGAATAATGATAATAATACAACTGGTAGTAAATCCTGGAGAGAGGGAGGATGGGAGCTTTCAGCTACACCTAATGAATCTGTTGAGAGCCAGGCTGTGATATCTGAACAAACTGTGCCACGTGGGTCTAAAGATCCTGCTGGATCTTCACTTCCGTCTGATGATCGCAATAAAAGAACAGCAGAGAGTGAAAATGGAGGAGCTTTTGGTCTTTTCAAAAATGCCTTTAGCTTTTTTAGCCAAACACCTGTCACCGAAACAAAGGATTCCATTGATTCTGCCCTGAGCTTGGATACTAATACGGGCGAGACTTCTCAGCCACAAGCCCCTCTGACCCCTGAACAAGAACTGGACTCCACAACTGATTCAAGTCAGGCTTATAAACAAGATTTGCACAAAGACTCTTCTGTTACCATGCCCACAGACCAGCCACAGCATTCTCCTTCCTGTGCCGAAATCCAGACATCAACTCTATCCAATTGTCATCCCCATACTCCGTCTCCAAACACAGACACCCCCCTCCAAACAAAAACCCTCTCTAAGTACTACAGAAACCTCCCCACCTATATGAGTATGGATGAGACGACTATTTTGATGGAGCTCTTTGGGCGACACAAGCTGCAGTTTCTGGATTACATGTTTGGAAGCTCAGAAACTGTGACTGAAGATCATGATAATGATGAATCTATATTGTCAGATATAGAAAGACTTATGCATTATCACATGGATGCACTGGTTGCTCCTAGCGTGAGCTTTGCAGGTGCACCACAGGAGGACAAGGAAAGGACTAGAACGCTCATTGCTCTGCAGAAACTAGAAATGCTGATTACAAGAGTGAGAGAGACATTCAACGCAGGAAAATCTGACTCTAGTAAAGGAAACTATCAAGGTATTTTTTGTCTACATTGCCTCAAAGATCATGGCCTATGCTAGTGATATTTTAAGTTAATTTAAACTTTTAATTTTAGTATGGTTCTGACTTGCATTTGTCTCAATCAGAATGCATGTGTTCCCAAATACAGCTGAAGCCAGCTGTGTTGGTGCATCCTGTTCAACTCATGGCAAAGCTCAAGAAATGACCACTGAGGAAGACCCAAGTAAGTTAGAGGATCTTTCTGTAACCCTAGATAACAAAATCCAGAGAGATGAAAGAATGGATGTGGCGAATGATGGACAAAAGCGTGGGAAAGGGAGGGAAACTGCGGATGAGAAAAGAGAAGAGAAGGACCAAGGAAGTGAAGAAGAGAGAGTGCCCCCTGCATCCCGTCCTCACAATCAGCCAGGATCACCACAGCCAGTGGAAGGTATGGATTACTCAAGTATCCCTTAATCAAGATGGATTAAAAGATGATTAAAAGATATTAAGCAGTAACATTCAAGAAGGAGTGTTACTTGACCTGCTGCGTCCTAATCCTTCAACACACAACCTGGAACATCACGGCATGGCTGGAACATTTATTTACAATATTTGACCCTAGTATCATATATTAAACAAAGATAAAAGCATTGGGTTGAATTCTAATAAAACTGTATCACCTTTATCATTTTGACAAAGGGGGAAAGCTTAAACTCTAAACTTTGTGATGTCTATGCCAACTCCAGGTGTAATGAAGCAAATTCTGGACTTCGTTCATCAGATCACTGAAGACTCAACCACTCACGTTCATGCAGCGAGGGAGCTCCTCATACGGATTACTGAACAGGTAGGAGTTATCAGCAGATATCAATCTATGGAAGCCACATGTGAGTTTAATTATCACTAAATCTAAGCCATATGTGGATTTTTTTGTCATAAACCAATGACAACAGACTATGAAATACAGTATAAGTGATAGAGTCCCTTAGTGAAATATTGGAACAGCAGAACAGATATACAGTATACAACTACTATATACTCTATTTACATTTCTTGAGTCTACATCGTCTTTGCTGTCCACCAGCATTACACACAATGCACAGAGATATCCAGTGTGTATTTGAGAGGGATGTTCCATCAGGCAACAAAAAAGTATACTAAAAGCCCTAAATAGTGCCGTAAATCCTAAAAAAAATTCCTACTTGGGAACTTTATGAGCATTTTCAAACATTGCACTTGCAGTGCAATTCATTTCTCTCAGGTGATACGGGCTAAATGAACACTAGTTTGCATGGGCAGCTTTCGGTCCACCCTGATTCAGAACAACCAACCAACCCTTACTGTACAAAGGGGCATCTGTTTTTGAAGTGTGTACAACATGTGGCCTGGTTCTTCAAGATACTGAACTTGTGACATGATGATCTGACTCTGCCTGTGGCATTCAGCTTTGCTTACGTCTCAGCTGTCAAGCTAGCTCGGCTCCGTCAACATCACTCACATTCCTTAGTGCTGGTGGGTCTGTTACACACGTTGAGCCAGCAAGCAATCAACCTGCCCCTGAGGCAAATTGTTTCAAATATTTTAGAGGGCTAGTTTCAAATGGACGAAAACGAAGCCAGTTCGGTGAGTACAACCTTTAGGAGCACTGCGTGAACGGTCCGAGTTAGGCCAAGTCAGATCCTCACCTATGTCCTACTTAGACCAGCTTGTTATTGACTTGTAGCCGTAACTCAAAGCAGGTGACACACGGCCAGACGCTTGTCGAGAAAGAAGACTTTTGTGAAATGGCATAATTATGTGTTCAGTTTTAGATCGTCACATTAGTTACTCGGGAAGTCATCATAAACAATATTGAGAATACTAGCGTTATCTTAATAGCACCTGTTTCTCTCGTTTCTCTTGGTGTCACTTCTAAGGCGCTCAGATGTGCCCGTGTGGCATTTTACAATTGGTGACGTTGCGAGTGAACCACTTCCACCGGCAGGGGCTTAATACCATCTACATGAATTTATGAGTGCATATAAAAACGTCTATATGTCGTGTTATTATCTATATATATTATTATTACATTACTAACATTTTCTGGAGCAATTACAATCTATTTAAGTCGTTAGGAGGAGTTTGCAGATAAATTCAATATTCTCTGCCCCCCTACGACGTGCAGCAGAACGTGGTCCACTCTTGAGCGTCAGTGTTGTGAATAGGATGTGAACTCGCCGCTAGCCCGGTTGACGGCACAAGTTTCTGTTCCTAATGTCGGTATAAATAAAATTATAGCTAGACTAATCACTCAAATGAAATTATTCGGACATGGCGGAACATCCGGCAAATGACCAGCTGGCCAGCAAAGCGGTCGACTTCCAGGCGACAGCAGAGGCTTACTACAGTATCGCCGTGGAGAAAGTGAAAGATGTACGTTATGTGGCAGGTTTCGTTAGCATTTCCCAACTAGCATTCACAGCTGAAACAACGTAACGGGCTGTCATGTAGTCGAAAACAGCTCAGTAGCTCTGTAGCTACGACTTGTAATTTTGTACCCCTCATTATTGACTACATGTGTGTCATACCAATGCTGCTAAAGAGCTGTCAAGACTGTTTTGATATTTAATTTTTTATTTTTCAAATGTGTTTGTGATTGTTCACAGAGTTATTTGGAGATATTTAACTAGTTAATTGATAGTAACGTTATTTTCTCTTATCAGGGGTTACGCTGCTTTTCTGCTGTTTCTGTATCTTTTTAGTAAAAGATGGCAGGTGTTTGTTAATTTTTCCTGGGGCAGATAGATACGATACTGGTAATAACAGCTGTGCAGTAAACTGTAAAGGCTCTATCTACATGGTGTATTAACAGACGTTCCTCTTATGGGCGGTCAGTAGGAAGGACGTTACAACTACTGGAAGATGAAATCAGAAGATTCTTTTGGTCCTCAGAAAAAACTAAAATCATAACCCTATCCTTATGAAGAAAGAGCTGTTTTAGGCATGTCTAGCTGCAAAACTCATCTGCTCTGATTGCCAGTTGAGATTGAGCTGCATGAAACAAACTCTGATGTTTAAAGTACTCTCACAACGAGATTAAAACATTAATAAGTGTAGTGCTGTTTTTCATATGCAATGAATAGAAATAGTTTGCAGGGTCTTCATGCAACGGTAAAGCGCTGATCCTTATGTCCACAATGAGTATACCACTGTGTACAGTATACTGAGTTGACAAGATGTGAGGCAAGTTAATTAAATTTTGTTCCCATACTAAAGAGACTCACATATCATCTCACTTAAAAGATGTTCATTGAAACCAGCTCTTATAATAAACCGCTCTCCTCTTTGGTCAGGTTGTATCGTCGCTGCCTGATGACATCAGACCCGGGCCCGACCTGTACGGGGTGCCATGGGAACCAGTCATCATCTCTAGTCTGGTGGGGCTGGTGACAGTGCTGTTGTTCACCTGTAGATGTTATAGTTCTGTGAGTACACAGCTATTTATATACACATCAACATCCCATATATTGTATATGTTCACGGTTAATTTGTAGCGGTACTGTTGGTTAAAATACAAAAAGGCCACACTTGTTCCTTTGGCAGTTGGCCCATAGATCAACCCATCAATCACCTTAATGACCTCTTGGTTATCGTTACTTTCTTCTTATTTTTTAACAGGTGAAAAGCAGAATGTATCGAAGTAAGTTCTCATTACTTATTACTTTATCACATTTTTATGACTTGACAAAAATAAAACTAATATATAAACTAATACATCACTTAAGATTGCCAATTTAACCCTTCTGACCACTGCATATTATCAGAATCAGAAAAACTTAAATGATCCCCACAGGGAAATTGCTTTTTTATAATTGCTCAACACTCAGTTAGGAAAGAGGAAGTAAATACGTGCAAGGACAAAAGTGCAAAAAAATGGGAACCTGAAAAGTAGATTAACTGTTATATAACGGTAAATTTACCTTTAATATGCAAAGGAAAACTGAATGTAGTGTGTAATGTGGGTCAACAGTAAATTAACAGTTTAACAGAAGAGTACTGATGGAGATGTGCGTAAAGTGGAGGAACTGTGCACCCTTTTTATAATAACTAATAATTCAGAAAAAAATACTTGAAAAACATTTTGAATTTGTTTATAAGTTTTGCATTCCCTGTTTTTCAGGTAAAGAGCGTTGGATGGCTGAACAGGTTGCACAGTTGCTGGATGAGAAGTGTAAAGTCCTTGAGACTCTCAGTAAATGTCAACAAGAGGTTGGTACTGGTGCTATTTCTGACTAACTGCTAGCTAGAGACAGGGCCTATCTAATATACAACACTGGATCTTTTCAACAGAGGTCAGATAGCTCTGTGTTTTGATTTCCACGGCTTAAAAACGGATGATTTTGAAGATGCAGGGGCTAATTTATGTTGTTGTGTGTGGTGCGAGGTAAAAACCTGGAACTCTCATTATAAATTAATAGAACATATTTATGCACATAATTTGAAATCCTGAAGAAATCTACATTTTCTTGTGGTGATCATGAGTGTTGTCAACATTTAATCTGATAGATTTTTTAATTTATGTCCCATTTGTAGTATGATGACCTGGAGGATTCATTGAGGGACAATGGTGTCTTGGCCCAAACTCAAAAGACAAAACATCTGGAGGTAAGGCGGATAAAAACAAGATGTAAGGAGCAAGCACTGGGATCTGTGCACAATGTAAACAGCCCAGCAAAAACTTTCTATGAAACTTCAACTTCATTTACATTTTTACATCATGTGATCTGGAGGTGATACACACCAGTTCATCTGACATGTCCAATAGATGTAACGCACATAGCTCTTGTCTCTGGTATTGTTGATGGATACACACCTGACTGTAAGCAACCATGATCAGGACAGATGCATAAGGAAAAGTTGTAGTTTGTTTTGGAAGGTCGTCACAATTTAGTAGGTTCTTTCTTTCTTCTTAAGCCACTTCACTTATGTGTGTGGCTCCATATTAATAATCCAAAACCAGACTGCTTAACTATAGAGCTCTGCGTAGTGTCAAAAAGTTGCTAAATTTGATTGTTGTTCATAAAATCTGACTTAAGTCAGTCATCTTTGTAATCTTTGAAATATTTTAAACAGGTCTCCCAACACAACTGCAAAATGTGTTATATTTTATTGTGTATGTATTTTTGCTGACAGTTCTATCATGAAGCCTCATGATGGCACTATAGATAAAGAGGTCAATTTCAAAACTTGAACCGCTTCAACACTGGTCAAAAATGGACTCTAGTTTTCATTTGAAGGGGTTTTCTGAGCAGATTTTGTTTTCTTGCTCCTCCAGGTCAAAGCCAGACAGTTGGAACATGCTAAAAAGGAGCTGGAGAGGGATCTTGAACAACTGAAGGATCAACTGGACCAGCAGAAAGAACACAGGATAGAGCAAGAGAGGAGGGTAGGAGCACACACACACTACTATCAACGATACCAAACTGTGAAAGGCTAGTGAACTGGGTCAACTGAGAATCTGTTGTATAGTGTGGTATTGATCAAGCGGATTATTTGTTTATCCCTGCAGATAGCACTGCTTGAAGAGAGCATGAAAACATTTGAAGAAGAAACCAAAGACCTCCAGTCGCAGGAAGAGCAGGTGCACTCACCATTACTCTCTTGCTTTCTGTCTTTACCTTTTCTTTTTTGTGCCTTCACATTCTTGTCCTTTCCAATCTGCTGCTGCTTCTTTTCCCCTTTCCCAGTGTCTCTCTGTGTTTCATGTGACATTACGGCTGTATGCCTGTCTGTCTTTAGGCACAAACTACTCTGAAAGTGTACAGTATGAACAGTGACAGACTACAGAGGAACCTGGAAGCAGCTGGAGAGGAGAATACACTGCTACAGGAGAGCAATGCTCAGGTAAGATGCTGCACAAACACACACACACACACACACACACACACACACACACACATACACAATATAACTGTGTATGGTATAGAGTGGGGTTTTTTTTATTTGCATGACTGAAATGAAAGATTTCTATGTGAAATCTGAAATGTTACAAATAATATCCATTCCTGCCATATTTTGTATGTTTGTCCCTCCCCTTTCTGTCTCTGTTCCCCGGTGTTCCTTGCACCAACATTTCATCTCTCTGCACGTCTTGGTCTCTCTGCAGTTGAGGCTGCAGGTGGAGGGATGGGCAGAAAGAGTGAGTGAGTTGGAGGCAGAGATGCGGAGGCGTGAGGTTGCCTACAGTGGGATGCAGCAGGATGTGGCCAATAAGGATGAGCGTATAATGGTATGGTTGGGTTGAGCATTAATTATAATATACAGTAGTTAGTTACTGCATACTGTCCTTGCATTTTCTAATTAAGACTGGGTTTCAAATAAATGGCAGATCTCAAGAACTACTACAGAATATGACAGCAAACCGATGTAAAAGATAGTAACTGTATTTAAAAGACTCAGTTACATTAATTTACATGATTAGTTTTATGAGAAAGATGGTTGAAACCAGTAATTGTGTGCTTCCAGTCCTTGACAGACCGCTTGCTGAGCATGAAAGCTTGGGATTCAGATCTGGAGGAAGAAGAAGGTGAAGAGGGAACAGAGAGGGAGACATCTAATGGGGCACGAGGAAAAGAAGAGAAGAATGGAAGAGGGGACATAACAGACCCCCAAGGGCATTTCCAGAAAGTCCAGAAACTCATTTATGCTGCAAAGGTATGTGACTAAAATTGACACAGACACATTGCATTTGATGTAGTGCTGGTTGATAAAAATGCTTAATATGGGACAATATTTAAAAAAAAATGTTTGGAAGCTTTCTAGAGAAGTCCAAGCCAGACACACTGAGATTAAATGTCTCCATACAGTTTGATGTACACCTGCTAATATTCTTTGTTTGTACTTGTGTGTAGCTGAATGCAGACCTCAAATCAGTAGATGAAGACAAGGACAGAGTATTTGCCAAACTGAATGATGAAGTCAAGGCTAAAGAAGACCTCCAAAGTGAGTCAACTTAACACTGATGTCTGTCTTACTAAGGTTGTCATTAAGTTGTCTGATACACAACAAGTCAAACAAAGCTTAGGGTGATAAAAAATCTGTTATGTAAACTGTTATATAAAAAGATCCGTTCCTAGAGGTTATAAAACCGTAACATGAGTGTAGAGACTACACATTTTCACTGATGGCATGCATGTTACATCTGTGTCCCACTGTGCTTGTGCATTTGTTTTCCCTTTAGTGAGCATTAAGGAGCTGGAGAATGAGAAATTATCTCTGCAGTCAGATGCTGAGCACTACTCGGATCAGGTAGCTGACGTCAACTATGTATTAGTCTGATATTGTATCATAATGGTGTCCTACATTAATTTTGTATTTGAATTAATACTCTGTATTCATGTGCTCAGGGGCAACGATTACAACAGAAACTCCAGATTATGACAGAAATGTACCAGGAGAATGAGCTCAAGCTGCACAGGTATAGACACACGGATAAAGACACTTATATAAATAAGTTTGAGTCCAGTTATAACGATTGAAGCAGTTAGAAAAAGTAATTAGGGTGCTAATGAATGTGTTTTTGCAGACTGCTGACAGTAGAGGAGAAGGAGCGCCTGCAGAAGGAAGAGAAGTTAAATAAAGCGGACAAAAACATTGCATTGGCCATGGAAGAACTCAACAACTACAGGTCGCTGCCTCTGCCAACTATTACCAAACACATTAACAGCCTCCCCGCCACACATATGTTCTCACTTTTAAATCATTGTGTATCTACAGACAACGAGCAGATGAGATGGAGGAAGAGCTGGAGAAAACCAAACAGTCTTACCAGACCCAAATATCAGCGCATGAGAGGAAGGCTCACAATAACTGGGTTAGTAAAACTCCACCTTAAACGATTCCACAAACATGGGACAAACATGCTGAGATCATATCATCATATCAGTCGTGTCAGTCAATATTGGTGTCAAACATATTTTTTCAGATTTCCTGTCTGTCACTGCAGCACACACAGACATAATGTGATGTTGTATCTGGGTACACAAATTTGTTTTCTTGAGGATCTATGAGGATTCTTGAGGATTTATGAGTGCTGTATTCAGCTTACTCACTTTAATGGTACATTTAGGCACAGAGATCTTGACTGTAGCTGTATCTATGTACATATGTCATGTTACTTAGCTTGGCCTGATTTTCTAGCTCGCAGCCCGAGCAGCAGATAGAGAACTAGCCGACATCAGGAGAGAGAACGCCCTCCTAAGACAGAAGTAAGCATAACTTATCCTATCTTAACATATTTATATTTGTTTTACAATGCAAAGATATGCTGTATTCTGAGATCTTTTAATCTGTCTTTTAAATTGACCTTTTACCTATTCATATATTTTAGACATTCCAGTACATAGTCAGGTCCCAAAAATATTTGTCGTTTGTTAACTTAAGGTGTGTTTGTTTACAGGCTGACAGACACACAGTTTAAACTAGACGCCCTTGACAAAGATCCATACACCTTGGACAGTGTTGCTAGACCACTGCCTTTCAGAGGTGAACATACACACACACACTCTCACGCGCACACTCACACACACACACACACACACACACACACACACATTCATACACCAATCATGTATTATTGAGAAAACACTATATCCTGTGACTCTTAGACCCTGGCGTGGAAATAGTGGGCCACAGATTTCCTTGACTTTGGACTCACCAAACTCTCCTTTATCTCCAGCTGAAAGGTCACCGTATGGTCCTTCTCCTCTGGGTCGACCAGCATCTGAAACCAGAGCTTTTCTGTCTCCACCTACATTAATGGATGGACCACCTGCTAGATTGTCTCCTAGAGGTATACACATGCACACACATGCACAAATGTACAGTGAAATAACCACAAATATACAGCCACATACAGCTATACACAAAACCAGAAAAGGCCATCGTACTGATCCACATAAACAGCCACTGTAGACGTGGTTTCATAATTTTCATCCATACACTGCTCTCATTGTATCCTCTAAGCTTAGTAGCTGTGAGGTGTTTTAAATAATTACTAGGTTTTGCTGATTAAAAAAACTTGCATCTTGTTTTTGGTACAGTACATTTGCTAATTCAGTCTCACAAAGTCATTACAATAAACACGTGCGGCATGTTGGAGATAACCAGCTGGCTGCAGCATGATGAACTGTAGATGCTGAAACATCTGTAGTAGCATGGTTTCTATGCTGGCATGCTATTGGCACTTTGCAGAGTCAATTGGAAAAGTCCAATGAGTATATGACAGTGATACCTCTATTATCATCTCAGTTTTCCTTATTGTCTTCACTGTCTGTTATTTTGTGTTGGGCTCTTGGTTCTACTTGTTTCGTTCCCTCTCTGTCTACCTCTTTCCCTCTGTGTCTGTCTCTCTCTCTTTCTCTCATGCTCATCACCATCTTCAATCACCTCTGCTCTCCTCCTCCTTTCCCTCCTACTGTCTCTTTCTTCTGTACCTTTCCTCCACAGTGTGTCGTGGTCCCGTGGAGCCCCCAGGTGGCCAAGGGGAGATGGAGCGGAGTGGAGGTCCTCATTCAGACAGTGGCTCAATCTCTCCTACATGGGAGAGAGATCGCAGGGGACCTCTGCCAGGACCCCCTGGGCCCTCTGGGCCCCCAGGGCCCCTAGGACCTCCAGGTGTGTGTGTATGTGTAAGGAAAAGAAAGACAGAGAGAATCAGAAAGTTCTAGTGGATGCCCACAGAACCTGACCACCCTGACCTACCTACCGTGGATAATGATTTGCATCATATTTAACAAACAGAAATGAAGATATTTCCTCAGTTTGATCCAAAACTAAGCAGGACAGTGATCAAGAGTTTGAACTCCTATTTAATGGTGATTTTTATTGATTTGTTTTTTTACCAGCATTTTTTTCCTCGTGTATCATACAGTTTAAATGACAGGAGCTATTACTTTGTTTACGGCATTATATTGATTTATTTCTTTGTTTTACTGTGGTGCTGTGTTGTGGGGGGGGGTCTAGTTCTTTGAAGGTGACTTGAATTAAAACATGAAATGAAAAAAAAAAAATGTGCTCACAATACTAGTGCTCAGTTGTGACTGCAAAGAAAATAAAATAGCTCTAGCCTGCTGATTCCTGCTCTTTGTATATCAAAGGGAGAATCGGCCTTCAGACTGTAGCAACATTTATTTTATAAGTCTTCACTGTCAGGGGCAGATATTCGAATGTGGCACCACCTAATTTCTGTTGTGTCACAAACTATTCATTGATTAATTGATACATCGTTTACATGCTTTTGAATGCACTATTTTAACCGTGATTGTATTGAAGCCCAGTATGTCTGAACAGTGTTTTGGGAACCAAAAAGGCCTATTTCACAGAAGAAACTTTGACTTGCTGCTGTCAATGCACAGGTGTAGCGTATCATATTAATGATGGCTCTGTTGCTATGACAGTGAGCCAGCATGCACAGTACCAGGTCCTGGACGTAGGGAAGCTAAAATGGAATGCAGCCATCATTCAGGTCATTAGCTGCACCTGCATTCGGCTAGTCAACAATCAAAGTCATATAGTGTGCATGTGAATGCTAAATGCATGTTAACAGTGCATGTGGATTGTGTTTAATGCATTTTGAATTTTGACATTGGAAACTACAGATGTCTGTAGCGCTGTGATAAAAGTGTATGAAATCATTTACACATGATCCTGAAGGAAAAGTCCACCTGAAAAAACAATTTATAAAACTCATTGTTGTTTACATTTAAAGGTTAAAAAAGACAAAATTCATTTTTCCTCATATTTCTTTTTTTAAGCTGTTATACATCCAACTTCAGTCACTCACACTCCCAGTGTCCACATTGTCACTCTGCAGTTATTCATAAATGGAGTAACCTACAAAAATATCAAGCTGACATTTATTGTTTGATTTATTTACAGTTTTGGGAAGAGCTGTTTATATAATATTGACATATCTTCAAATGACTTAGTGTATTCTTTCTCTCTCATTGTGTGTCTCCCTCTCAGGCTATATGTTTCCAGAACCAGGAGGTCCCATGTACAGGAGACCTCCACCTCCTCCAGGAGCTTCGGGTCTTTTGCCTCCTCCTGGTCCCCTCCCACTTGGTCCCCCTCTTCCCCATCCAAGGGGTTTCCTTTCTGCTGGTCCGCTAGGACCTCCCCACCCTTCAGACATGGCAGGTGAGTCACTGGAATCTGTACAACAGCTTATCATCGCTTCATTATGTTCACATCTGTAACTTTTGGACTGTAGATGGCTGTCTTCCAAAATGTATTTACTTACTCTTTGACACGTTGAAATGTAAAAGCTGAATGGAAGCTTGTGAAAATCTACACATGTATATGAATGCAGATCTGATTCAAAACTACTACTAAATGTGTTTGTTAATACAGATGGCACATACAGAGAAAACAGCCTTGGACCTGGTGAACAGGAACACAGAGAGGTGAGAGACGAACGTGTGACTGTGTGAGGAAGAGAAATTTTATGAGTCTGGATCTAACTGTCCTGAACATAAACTCATAGGACGCTTTTTCTACCATTGCATTTACTCAGTATTTAAAATCTGGAGCTTTATCTATTTTCCAATGCTTCCAATGTTTGATATTTGAGAACTGTCCCCTGAAAAACATAAATCTGGAGTAAAAGGAATTGCTGAATTAAACCATCTACCCAGGACTTCCATAATGTTGACAGAAAGATTAAACTAGGGCACATTCCAGTGTACAATGTAGGAAAGTCCCACTTTCATTCTCTACTTCCAGCCCAAACGATCTTTCATCAGTTTCATGTTCAGTTCCAACTATTTCCCACGTTCAGATTATTTTCCCACTTCACTCCTATAACAGTTTCACATTAAATTAGTCATTACTTACTAAACTGTTGGCTAATTTGTGAAATAGTTAAGATTCCAGCATTCCTGCAGCAATTCCAAATAATGCATAATGCAGTTGTCTGTGTCCCGGCTAGATGGTACACAGTTTCTAATTTGTAAATATTTGCAGAAATGTTTTTTATCGTTAAGACCAAATTGTTCAGTTAAATAGGATATAGATACAGCGTCTCTATACAGATCTCCAGTATTGTGTATGTTGTTACAATTGCACTGCTTCCAATATATAGTACAGTTGTTTTTCCAATACAGATAGTAGGATTGTACCATAATGAAGTGCATCTCTGTACATAGTGTGATAACCTATACATTTGGTGGATTTTGATCCATCCCTCCCTAGAATTATAAAAAGAATTGGATTTGTTGTGTTACCTGACCGCTGGAGCCTCTGTAACATTTACCTTTTTGAATCTGTATCACTAGTCTGGTCATGGTGATCGAAGGACTCCCCCTGAAGTAGATCCAAGGATGGCGGGCCCATCCCCTCCTGGACCCTCAGTTGGCCCCATGGACGGTCCCTTTCCACGTAGAGCCCCCTATGGACCCCCTCCTCCTGATTTCTACCCTCCCAGGGGACCGGGGGGCCCTCCCATGATGCCTAGTAAGCAGTGGCAGCCTTCACAGCATGTACTATCTTATCTCCAGACGTCATTGGTGTAAACTTTATTCTGTGTTTCCTGCTTTGTCTCCAGTGTGGGGCCCTCCGCCTCCAGGGATGATGTTCCCTCCTCGTTTCCCTCCCGGTGGACCTCCAGTTCCTCATCCTCACTATGCTCCCCCCATGCAGCCCCTTCCACCTGACATGGGTCCTCCTCCTCCTCCTCAGCAGTCCTTCCCCTCCCCACCACACAGCCAGTCACCAGAGGAGCACAGACCCTCACCTGAAGACACCATTTGATCCTAACCAGGTCTCTACTTGAGCTGTTAGATGACGCATTTCTGGTGGTGGATGTATGGCAAGCAGGTTGCGGTTTTCCACTCTTATGTTTTCTGTAACATCTATTTATTAACCAGGAGGACATGTTTAATGTATAGTGTTAGCAGACAGGAAACATCAGCCTTCCTTAGCCTTTTTGTTGCTGTCTGTCTGCTTCGACATTGTCTTTTTCCTCCAGTCACGTTCTTTTTTTTCTCCCTTTCTTCTGCCTTATTTCTCTTTGTTATTCTCGCTCTCTGCCCCATCATCATCCAGTTACATTCCCTGGGAGGTAGTTCCTGTCATTGTGGAGCCATGGTGACAGCAATTAGGCTCTTGCTCACTTGCATATTTTCACAGGCAGCTCTACGTGTCTGAGGGAATTTTGCCACGTGAAAAAGAAACAGCGGCTTGTGTGCTTGACAATGCCAGAGAGGTTTTTAATGCGACTCAGATTGAAATGTGTGCATGTAGAAATGCTGTATGTGGCAGATATTGGACTGTTTTAGGTATGAAATTAATTTCATCCCAATGGCCCAGATAGCTCACAATCATTTAGATCTCTCTATAAGGGAAGAAATGCATCTTTGCTGGCCTAATCAAGTTTATTTTGTTATACCAACCTTCTTTTCATTGTCACCATAATTTTAAAAAAATAGCCATTTAGCATCTGTGTTTTTTGTTGACCTGGATTCATATACACTTAAATTAGATTACACAAGATCTTATTTTCTCTGTGATTTACCTGAGGTGAAGTGCATAACTTAATTTCACTGACTTCCCTGTGGGATTTGGAGGATTCAGAGCAGCAGATAAACAGTGCTTTTGATCTTGTTACAACAACTTACATAAAGCCCATACTTGAAAAAAGTGGCTTATAGAAGACACTAGTGTTTTGTCAAATTAAGTTGTCACTGATCCTGACAGTCACAGATTGGTTAATTAAATGGACTGACTGGAAGAGAGGCTACCTTCAGAGCCAGAAAGATAACACCAATGTGAATTTTGTAAAAAGTGATTATTAATAGATGAATAAAGACTGTCAAATTGTCAATGCCTCCATATTTCACTAATGTATTGTATTAATATTCCGTTTAATTTTTGCATGGCTGTTATGAGTAACAAAACATTGGAATGTAATGGGAAAATCAGGTTTTCATTGAACAGTGTTTTATACTTAATCTTTTAAGTATAATACTTAAAACAGTTATGTTTAATACTGTGCATAGACATGCATTGGAAATGCTTTAATTATGTTAAATCAGTAACTGCAAATCCTCTCAGTATACTTTCAAATATACACTTTAAATTATTGTAAGCTAAATTGTACAGCACAATGCATATGTAATGATACAGTACCTAATCAAACTACGGTGTCGTTTCAGACATTTATAAAATATTTCTTTGAAAGTGAACAGAAAATTCCTAAAGTAAATGCAAGTATGCAGTTTGAATTAAAAGACTTGTAAACTGTATAATCTTGTTTCATTTTACATGTAACTCCTGGTAAATTTTTTTCAATTTTTTTATCAGCATAGAATAAAGAATGGTGTGGACACCTACTAGTTCCTAATGTCTCAAAAGAAAAACAAGGTGTTGCTTTCTTAAATCTCATTAATGCAAATGATTAACTTGTTTTTCTTTTCTTGTCCAGTTTCCCTATTGCATAGAGAAAATCCCCACATTGTGGGTAGTGGTTTAAAAAACGCCTATTATATCCTGCACATTTTAGTAGCATTTCTGGTAAAGCTACTTAGTTGACAACATAACTTTTATAGAAATGTACCATGATATATGACAACAGACCCTTTTCAAGGAAGACTTTTTGACATGTCAAAGTAGGAAAAGCGTATGTGTTATTAATAACATTAATGATGGCTGCATTTCATTTAGGTGGGCCAGGGTCCATGGTATTGTACATTTGGGCTCACTGGCATTGCTTTTTCTGGGATTCTTGTATAGAACAGAGCCATTGTTGACGTTATTGTACCTGTGCTTTTCCTATTGTAACAAGCCAAAATGTCTGCTGTGAGAAAGCTCTATTAACCCCTCTGCTTCACCAGGTTTTCTTTTTTATGTCCTTTTTTCCTCTGTGACCTCTTTGTATTTGCAGGGGTTTGGCCTTTAGACAAGGAGTTTTGAGTAAAATGAGACACACCTGGGCTTAGTGTTTTCTCATACATAGTACACCCACTTATAACTCTCTTGTACAATTTCCTGATGTGGGCTAGAATTCTCCAAATTATTCCTCAGAAGTCAAATAAGGCCATTAGTCCAACCGATGATTGTAGTTTCCACTGGTTGGTAAATCAAAACTGAATTTCACTTGCTTTCCAATGGACTTTACAGGGTTTTGCCTTCATCATCAAAGCTATTATTTGAAAGCGCTTTTGATCTTGTTACCATGACTTACATTTGGATCTGGCTTCAAATAAAGTAGCTTATAATAGCTTCTAATTGTGTTTTGTCTCTAGAGGAGGAAATGGTAGTAAAATGAGATGCTGTTACATAACTGACCGTGCAAATTAATTTAGAGAGAAATTTGGAAGAAGTTTTCTACGACTGTAACTAATCCAGCAGTTTTCTTAATAAAACTTGTAATAAAATCATATATTTACAAACCAGTGTTTGTTAGGGTCATCGTAGTTTTGAACAGGCTGATAAATTGTTTTGAAACTGTTTTATATGAAGAGTTAAGGGATTTACCCCAGACTAAACTCAAGAACTTGATTTTTCAGTTACATTAAGAATTTTCCACAAAGATGAAGTGATTAATTGTAGGCCACCCCTTTGGTTTCTGCACCTATCATCGCCTACAGCAACCATTTCTCGGTTTTAGTAAGGACAGTGGAAAAGGCAGTGCTTCCTACAACCTCGAGTGCACTATTGGAGATGTGTCATTACATCATTTATCACTGGCAGGTAATTTTATATGCTTCCCACGCACCCTGTAGTCAGTGTTGTGTTGTGTTGTTATCCACAGATGTGGATGATGTACAGTGTGTTCCACTAAAGGAGGATATGCTCTGCAATGAGATCAACAGCCATTTATACTCTGGTGTAATTCCTCTCAGATTCAGGAAGGATTGGCATCCTTATTAGGTCCTGCATCAGCAACCTCCTCCTTTTTATTTATTGTCTTCTGGCCCTGGAAAGGAATCTGAAAACTCTTGATATGGAAAGCTGCTAAATATTTCATTCTTATTAGAGATGTACCAATCATTTGATAAGAGCCGGGGCTGAAAATACGGAGGCTTTACTACGGAGGTATACATCAATATACTCCTTGCTGTCAGTGTGTTGACTGCTACAAATAATGTAAACACAGACACCACAAAGTAATTATAAAACGTTTAATTGTAAAACCCATCCGCATCATTAACAAAGAAGACACAAATGTACCCGACAGATTGCTTAACATAAACGGTCGAAAAATATCAGTTTTGTATTTCACATCCCCACCACCTTAAACTCCAAAACCCACAGCTTATAAAAATCGGTACTATTAAATGGCAGTTTGTTTGTCATCCTGTATGAACAATAGGTTATCTCTGAAGATTCAGGGGAGCGGTTTGGTTCATTCCCCCTCTATACAATTAGCCATCATCGCTGCAGGCTTTTAAAAGGTCCTGACAGACCTGCACGAATCACAGCCATATTAACCAGTAATGCACTGGAATTATAAAAGAAAAGAAAAAAAGAAAAATCAATTCTTGTAAGGAAGGTCACAATGGTGGAAGCATTTAGAGGTTCATGAGTAGTGAATGAGTATTTTTTACAAGTGCACGACAGAGAGAGAGAAAGAGAGAAGAGGTAGATACAACAAGCAGAGAACGTTTACAATAATACCTGGTGAGTAACAACTTTGGACGGATACCTTGGTATTTGACTTGGTATTTTACCCTAACCCTTTGCATATGTTGATTGTGTAACATGTAGCCTTCAGTTAAAATCTTTTTGTTAACCTGCTTAGCATGTCATTGCATTACTGACACATTGCAATTGCAATCAATGATGCAGTGGTTAATAAAAAAAGATGAGAATTATACATTAACAAATTTATGGGATTTTTATGAAAGGGCAAAAAAGATGCCCAGGTATCCTATTAACACTTCATATGGTTTTGCCCTAAGATCTATTGAAATCACATCTTTTTTTGCAACATTTTTGCCACTACCCACTGAATTACCAGCCGAGGTGGTGTTTGACTGGTTAGAAAAGGGCACGTTAAAGCTTAAAATGAGCGCCCAGTAGAAATCTAATATCTCCATGGATTTGAGCTTTAGACAGGCAGATCTAAATATTATTGTTTCTGAATGTGTTGACGTAACTCTGTCTGGGTCTCTATGCTGACACAATCTTGAAATATTTATTTCCCTATATTTCATTTTAATTACTGCTATCCGATTTTTTCTCAGCAACCAAACTGTAACTCCTGGAAATGCGAGCTGTACCACTAAAACAAAAGAGCATGACGACGAAATTTAACTGAACTCAAATTCAGATATAGGCACTGATGAGTACTGGATGCTCTCTGAAACAACAAAAGACTGTACAAACTGTCATATGATCACCTAATTATTCAAAACATCATAACAAAGTGTAATTATTAGTATCATACAATACTTTTAAACTGATCCACAAAAAAAAAAAATACAAAATTTGAAAATATTTTATGGAACAATGGACAAGGTTCATATATGAACTAGTATTTCCCCATATGTCATTGGAAGCTTCGTTTAAGGTTAAAAATCTCAGTGCTTACAATTACACCCAATGATGTGGAGCCTGTGATCTTGTCAATGAGCGCATAATGATTGTGACTTCCTGCTTTGAATACTCCAAGGAGGAAAAGCTTCTGAATGCTCCAGTATTGCCAAATAAAACTCACATTTAAATGTTTGCAAAGGCTCTTGAACTGCGAGTGATTGCAATGTTCAGACGATTGGGAAAACAATCCATGTGACTCGAGGCCTGTTTAACGGCGTCCATGTCAGATGACGGAGCTTGCTAGGTCTAAGAAGCATTAAAAACAAACAAACAAACAAACAAACAAAACAGTCACATGCGCTCGGGGTGGTAACTAGGTTGTACAAAAATGTCCCTTAATGTGTAAACACATTAGCACCCTTAACAACTGGTAGGTTAAAAAAAATGTATTGTAGGTGGACCCAAGTGGATGGATCTGTTCGATATGTAAACAAGGACTGAAAACCATTTGCCCCTGATCATTTCAAAGATTTCAATCCAAAATGTGACACATACTTTGAAGAAAAACAGTTGTGATCTAATGCTTGGAGGTCAGAGGAAAAACACTGTCTGAAATGATGTAGTATACATGTACATGTGCATGATTTAAGGACTACTGAAATCATGTTCTAATTTCATACCAGGAGTTATTTTGGCACATTTTGTGTGCCACTAGGAGTATCAGCCTTCTATTTAAATTCAAGGCATTAGTCAATAAAACCCAGATTTTGTTAGTTTTAGTGTCCAGTGATACTTAAAGGTTGCTTCAGTGGTTTTTACAAGCTGAAAACACAAATCCTTTAAAAAACTGTATAGACTGAATTCTGGGTATCACATTTTTCCTTAATGGTTTATATGGTATATTATATTTGGAATTAAACTCTTCATTTGCTTATAACTGTCTGTTAATAGGGAAACCCTCTCTTACCTATCCACTCGCTCCACTGAGGGAACAGAAACTGGAACAGACCAAAAAAAAAAAAAAAAATTTTTTTAATTAAAATCGATAGCCCAATTCTGAGTGGAAGTACTGGTAACTGACATGTCAGTAGAAAAAACTGTTTTTCCCGTTTGTCCTTTACGGGGAATCAAACCTATGAGTCCCTCTTGCCCGTTTCGTGTGCCTGTTGGCACGAGAGGCAGCTTACCGACTGGTGTCGCTGTTAGCTGAGCAGTGTAGTGGATTGTGGGGAGATTCAGACAAATGTTCCACTGTGTGCGTTTCCTAAAGTGTGACTGTATGTGCGCGTGAGCGCCTCAGCAGTTTAGTATGGGTCTGTTTCTATCTGGTCTGAATGGGAACACGGAGCTGTCAGAGTCGGCCTTCCCTCTGTGGGGACCCAGCGTAGCCACAGCCTGGAAAACAGCACACACGTACTTGGTTGTTAAAACATGCCACCTGGGGACAAGGACACACTTCTGCATATTAACATACACACTTGCGCACACACCTTTCTGATGGCTGTCCAATCCTCCAGGATGTCCAAGTCAGGTAGCATATAGACAATATATGGGCGTGGACAGGGTTAAGGACATTTAAATAGGGAGCACGAATTAATTAAAATTTGAAATAAAAGGACACATCTAGATACTAGTATTTGGGATTTTTTAAAAGCATTAAAAGTAGAAATGCTAAGTAGCAGTATCAATGTGAACAGTAATAGAGGTATTAGCAGTAGAGGGATATCAGACACCACTGATGGTCTTCTCCTCTTCTTGTCTGGACTTAAAGCATCTCTCCTCTTCTTCCTTCCTGACAACTCATCATTCCACAGCTCTGATAGAAAGACGCAGACAAGGGCAGACAAAAAGATTAAAAATTTTCGTGAATGCACTGAATGTAATATACTGTGCTGGATGCATGTAGTGTCTTCTTATCATGGTAATTAAAACATGTTGTGTTTATGTGCATGGAAAAAAACACACTGTAATGACTGTGTTCTGTGTGCATTACCTGATGAAATATCTATGCTGTGTCTGTCCTCCTCCAGTCTTCTGATTTTCTCCTCCAGTTCACTCTGTACTGTATCAAACAGCAGCAGCTTCTCACTCTGCACACACAGAAAAACCACATGTAAAACACACAGATCAAACACAAATATTCACCCAAATGCATACATTTACATAGTTTAAATAACACTCAAATAAATTAAAATTGAATTTAAAAATATCAATGGCTCCTAGAGCCAAAAACAATAGAGAAACTGGATTGGCTTAAAAATACTTTTTTGTAAAGCAGGAGGTAATTAAAGTAAGGGAGTGTGCCCAACCTCCCAGTGCTGGCATGCGGCCTGGATCTCACACTGATACTTGTTCTTCACAGACTCCAGACACAACTCTCTGTAGATTCCTGATAAAGACGGGGAGAAAGACATAAAGTCAGAGTGATTAAGGACACCAGAGCGTGTATGACTTTCTAAGTTTATGTGTGTGTGTATGTGTGTTAAAGTTACCTGCCACTTTGGTGCGGACCTGCATGTTCTCCAACAGTACTGCCAGAGGCTCCAGATATTCTGCAGCCCGACCGGCCTCCACCTCTGCCAGCTTGCTGTTCACTTGACTGAGACGCTCCCGATACAGCCTGCACACAAACACAGATAGAAATAATAGTACAACTCATTTATTCATGAAATTTTTTAAAACTTCAAATTTTAACTCTACAAAAAAAATCAATGTCAGTCTTACTTGTCTTTGAGATCAGTGAACTGTTTCTCCAGGTTCGACATTTCATCCAGACACTCCATCCTCCTTCGCTCACAGTCCTCCTCATCCATTTCTGGAACAGCATCAAGTAATTGACACATACACCTCTAGGTTAGGTATTATGAGACCGAGTTGTGATGGAAGAATGAAGAAGCTCAGGAGCTGATATGGAAGCAAAACCTGGCATACATATTTCGGCTCATTAAAGGTTTCCCTTTGCACACACTGTGTATATACCACACTAGCAATCCTTTTGTTCATTCAGCTGTGCAAGCCTTTCTGTTTCCACTCCAACATATAGCACTATTCATATAAAATACAGCTGATCCACACATTTTGCACATCACAACAGTTCAATATCTTCTTTTTTTTTTTTTTTTTTTTTTAAAACATTCACAGTCCAACATGTCCAAAACATACAAAATATCTGTTGGCTTGACCTTAATAATTACAAAGCTATCCCCAAACTGCCCTTGCCCAAAGTCCCACCATAAACCATTTAATTGCAACTGTTATCTTTAATGAATTCCAAAGAGCTGTCCCCCACTTTATGGTTTATATCTTAAAATGAATGGGTTTTAGCAGATATACATCCTTTGCTTTGAAATAGCCTGACAGAGGAACAGCTCTCTAGTAGAGTCTATGTCACCTTCCATTCAACGCGAAAATCTTTCGGTTTTAATTGTTGTCGCTCCGGTTGTGGTATATATAATTCTCGGTTAATGTCATTGTATTTTGACACTGCTCTGTTTTTAAAACTTTCACGTTTTCTTTCTCTCATTTTTTCCACCCATTGCATGAATGCATCAAATTTCCATTCAAACCATTAACAACAAAATAATTTCAATCACTCAAATAACTCAAATAATGCTTCTCTTTTAGGCATCCATTCATATCATTGGAATAGGAATGCTGCTACAGTTCAGAGTTTCTCACCTGAGCTGTCTCCATCCTCAGAGACAGAGGAGGTGTCAGAATCCTCCTCCTCTGAGCTGGACGCCTCCTGCTCTTGCTCTTCTACCTCCATCTCCTCTGCTGTACTCTCCTTCTTCTCCCGGTCACGGTGCACCGGCATGGCAGCAAATCAACTTCAGGCTGGTAGTGTTGGATTGAGAGGCAATGTCAGGCTTATGTGGCAGTTTTACCCAGAACAGATCCAGCTTTACACTTGTTACTTGACTCCATTAGTTTAGATTTAGGCTTATAGACAGTGAAAAGCGGTAAGATTTTAAAGCATGTCCACACTTTACACCCACTAGGACTCATTACTAGTTCTGCTTGAACATCAGACGGGCTTGTCAGAGCGCATAACGCATCAGCCTATGATTACTGATGTTTTCGCTTCTACATGATGCTTAATTATAGCTAAATGGGTGTGTAATAGTTAAGAAGTGACTTAACAGAACTGCCATTCCACACTTGGAATGAGACACACGATTACATGTCTGAACATGAAAGGCAAATTACTTTTTGGTTGTAACTATCGTTCCACTGGTGCATTTTTGTCATATGGACATGACCACGGAAATTACTTAACAGTTCAAAGTAATTACAAACAATTACCAATTACTTTGTTTATGAAGAGATTGTTTTTGTTTCTTTCACCTGATTACATAATTTCTGAAAAATCATCTTAGGGTTGTAGGTTGACTGCAGTAACAAACAATAAAGAAAAAACATCGTTCAAGTATCAGTTCATTGCTTTCTTTTGTTAAGCAGCTGACTCAGGGGATATATCTACAATACTGTTTTTTCCTCCATTTGACAGTGTAACATTCCCATTGATATTTAACGAATGCAGGTAGTGATGCGGGGTATCCACCTAAATTCTGCTTGTAGTGAACGATGTTTTATGCACATTTTGTCTTAATTGAGTTATATTTTTATGGTGGATCAATTTGGAAAATTCTTCTCCTGTGGAAAATACTGTTACGTCAATAAACATCCCTGAAAACAATGGACTCCTATTGGTAGAAAGGTTTATATTGTTGCTTGAGATTAGATATATTAGTAAAAAGCAAAGCAAGTTCAACTGACTAGGGGATCTAGCTGTTTGCCTTTTTAATCGTTTAACTAAACAAGACAAATAAACATTGCCAAACAACAACACGTCAAATTAGCAATATGTTAGCAAGTCAGTATAGTTAGCAAGTAGGTAGCAAGCAGGATTTGTTATGAAAGAAAACATTAACAACAAAGCTTCAAAGTAAATCATAACTCACAAGATGGGAAGGTGCTAGACGTTTGTAAAAATACTTAGATAAAATAAATATCAGAGAAAATACGCTTAAACGTATTTTCCCCCCCTCGGTTACAATTTCACTCGCGTCCCAGCTAAGCTAAAAACAAATCTCAGTAGGGCGCTCTTATTTGTAGAGGGAACTGTAGTTTTCTATATCAGTAACATTCAAGCCATTAAAGGTCTACCCACAAACCGTAAAATACGTTACCCATGATTCACCACTTTAGCTTGAAGCGGAGAGTTAGAGCAGAATTGTCAAAAGGCGATTAAAACTTTAACTACAGTAAAACTGGAAACGCCGCTTGTGTCAGGTGTTAATGCGGGTTCATAGCATACGTATATGATATACTTCAAACTGGATAACCAAAGATTGTATTTTGTTTAGCTACATTGGCGTTGAATTTCTCTGGTATCCATTATTTTGTTTTCCCTCCTCCGCCATGATGTTTTCTAAGTGAACAGCGGAGCTTACCAACCAGCCAGTTTAGCCTTCAGGCTGTTGTGGAAGGGAGGCGCAATGGATGGATGCTTTGCCCCGCTACGTTTCACATATTTGTCTTACTCTAAACGGAATGTGTCCTCTCCGACAAAATATACCCCTTGATATACTCCGCGCCATTGCGGAGGACAGCTAATTCTTAGCGCAACGTCAATAAATTATCCAGGAGTGTCGGCGTTTCGTTATAGTTTGAAGATTATCGCTATCTGGGGCTGTGTAAGTGGCTACACAGCTAGCTCCTCCTCACTGTCTACCATCGCATTCTTGTGTCTCCTGCCTCAGGAATGTTCTCCAAAAAGCCTCATGGGGACGTTAAAAAATCAACACAGAAAGTGTTGGACCCAAAGAAGGACGTATTGACGAGGCTCAAACATCTTAGAATTGTCATTGGTAAGTTAAAAATCCTTCTTAAGCAGCTAAGAGGTTAGCCTCTACGTGCCAGTCTGTGCATACAGGGAATGCTACACCAAACTCCTCCTTGAAATCACGGAATTCAAAGTTGCCTTGTATGTAAACACAGACACGGGGTTTTTATGACCAACCTTAAGAACATTTCCGATTTTTTAGTATCCATTCATCGATTCGGCATCTCACCTGTAGTCCAATGTAAAATCATTTTACCAATTGTAAATTTTCTGTTCATCTTTAACATTATTGCCCTTTTCCCCTCGAAATGATTATGATGGGCAGGTATAAGTCTATTATATGCAGGCTAAAAGTGAAAGATGTTCGTGTTAGAAGAACATTTAAACACGTGCTTTATGTTGCGTGTAAGTGACAGTCAGATTTTTGAATGGAGTTTGACTTAGGGTCTCTGCATAGAGGAGAATCGAGTGTGTACGTAGCTGACGGCATAAAAATGTAGGCACAGTGATGCTACACGGTGTTAGTCGGGCTGTTGTGATTTCTCCAGGAGTGTGCATCAATGCCGGACAAAGACTTTGTGCATTAGAAATCCCGAGTGGTTTCTTTTTTTTGTGTGTGTGTTACAACACAACACCAAGTACACTGTTTTGAATGTGTGGGAAGAATAGGGAGGATGAATACGAGTCGGAATAAGTGATGGATGCGTGAGTGCGCCTGTGTATATCTTTCACTGTCAAACACTTGCTCTCACACATGTACACACCCACAGACAGACACACACACACACACACACACACACACACACACACACACACACACACACACACACACACACATACCGACCTGAGAGAGAAACAGCCTCTATTATTTCCTCTCCATGTCCAGTACAGTAGCTCAACTTCCTGTTTCTATTGTATGAGCTACTGGGCTCTCTCTGTGTGTGTGTGTGTGTGTGTGTGTGTGTGTGTGTGTGTGTGAGAGAGAGAGAAAAGGGGTGTGCCCCCTTCTCTGTGCTCTATGGGGAGCACAAGACCTTGATAACAATCACAGACGTGCACACGCAAACACGATTGCAGCAACATTGTTCGAGAGGAAATATTCAGACAGCTGAACAATAGCTAACCACACAGTTTTAATGATTATGGTACAAGCCCACCACTTGCATATGGGCACTGTTAGTTGTAGCACTAATAAGAATTGATCATTTTAGCAATGCCAATTTAGAGATACCTCACAGCAAGAATTACTTGTCCATGTTGTTGGTTATTGCTTATGTAGACATCATTCTCATGAAAACAGTTGTCTTGACCCTAAAACAGGACCCTCCACTGAAAAATGTTTACCTTTGCCATAGTAGGAAACAGAGTGAGCACTAAGAGTGTCAGTTAATTTTTTTAAGTTTCGTAATAGAATAGTGTATTCCTGATCTGAAAGAATGATTCAGCAAGAAGTTTTTACAGTGCTTTGTAATCCCTTTGATGCAATCAGGTTCTTAAGTAACTGCTCCCAAACCCTGTTGTTGATGCCAGACCAAAAAAACAAATTCTTTGAGGAACAGGTTTTTACTTAAAATTTGCTGTTTTGTTTTAATGGTATTTTTTCTTACTCAGTGTGTAGTTGTAGTCTGGGTAAAAACTGAAACCAGACCATCATGGAAACATCAGAGTAAAGCAGGTCATTTTATAGATTACTGGTTTACGCTCGTTGACTTTTACGTAGAACGGTAGGTAAACGTACAGTACTGTGCAAAATTTAGGCACTAAATGTAAATTTAAGGATAATTCAAAAATAATGCCCCAAATAGTTTTTGTCAGGTAATTTCATACAAAGTGTGGTAAGCAGAAAAAAACAGAACAACCCAAAATCAAAAAAATGTTTTACATTACCACCCTGTGCCTTTGAAACAGGATCAGTTCTCCTCATTACACTTGTGCACAGTTTTTCAAGGTACTTGGCAGGTAGGTTGTTCCAATCATCTTTGAGAACTTGCCACAGTTCCTCTGTGGATTTAGGCTGTCTCAGTGTCTTCTGTCTCTTCATGTAATCTCAGACCAAGAATCTAAACATCTAAAGTGCCTAAAACTTTTGCACAGTATTGTATCTTTAGTCATCATGGATTACCTCAGTTTAGACACATGAGGTCTAAACTGAGTTAGCACTATTATCCAACATTGCATTGTCCATGCATGTGAAGAGTATTTTGCCATGGGTTTTTGTAGAAAAATAATTTCTATACAGGAGATGGCAATCAGATGGTGACAAATGTTGTATTAAAAAATGTTAAAGATAGAAACCTACTCAGCAAGGCAACTGACACCTTACAAGGACAACCACTATGCCACAGAAGACAGACCGCTTGTGTGTGTGTGTGTGTGTGTGTGTGTGTGTGTGTGTGTGTGTGTGTGTGTGTGTGTGTGTGTGTGTGTGTGTGTGTGTGTGTGTGTGTGTGTGTGTGTGTGTGTGTGTGGCAGAGTTCAGCTTTCAGATTTCATATAAACAAAACCAGAGACTATCACCAGAGGCTCTGTTCAGTGTGTGTACCTGTGCACATGCTTGTGCGTGTCAGTGTGAAGCCTTAAGTCCTACATGCTCATTCTCAGTTTGAGCATGTTTTTTATCTAGGAGTCTGAGTCAGTGTGTATCCTTCCAAATGACAGCCAGTGGTGTTGAGGCAGAGATTCAGTCCAGAGCACATCAAGGTTAAGTTCCAATCTTTTAGAAGAGTATATATCTTAACCTGGGGCTGAGACCCAGACTGGACTGCAAATCTTTTGTACTGTGACTTAACATGACAAAGGTGTATTTAGAGAACCCAGATGCTGCGGTGAGGTTATATTACTCAAATGTACTTCCTATGATGAAAAGTCAGAAACGTGTGGTCTTCACAACACAGCTTTTTCTCCTTATTATAGATGTGTTTAGACATGTGGGTGTTGAGATGGGAAGCACTTGTGATGTTTTGTATATATAGTGGTGGAACTGGTAAAGTAGATGTCTGAGTTTTATCAACAATTCAGGTGAAGGATGAAAATGGGGACAGACTTGGAATCAGATTAAGTATTGAGCATTTTTCAGCACTTGGGAAGTTTAAATTTCTGATATAATCAAGGACAAGTTTGTGGACAGTTTTGACCTTGATGTTCTTCTCCTGAGTCTGTGTACGTTAGTTAATTCTTTATCCCCCCTCTCATTTTCCAGAAAATGCAGAGCCTGCGGAGCTGAAACAGTTCTTTGACCTGAACTACTCCCATATCTACTATGTCTTCTTTGAAAACTTTGTCACCATCGAGGTCAGCCTCAAGCAAAAAGGTACGTTTCACTGATTGTCAAAGTCAAGAACAAAGCACTGTAGGCTAGGTATACATGAAGCAATAAATCCATGCTATCAAAGCTTTAGTATTATATTTTCTTCAAGCTAGTCTCTGTATTCCAGGTCATAAGTCTCAGAGGGAGGAGCTGGACTCAATCCTCTTCATCTTTGAGGTAATGGAACATTACAAATTTGTCCCCAAAATGGAAGTCTAGAGAAAACTGATGGCTAATGAGTATAATTGTGGAGCTGATGGGCTACAGTAGTGTCCATCTACAGTGTACAATGAATAACAACTTTGTAGTATTATTATGTACAGTAGTATGGAATTGGGACAGGGCTAAAACCTCTCTATCTCATCTAATTGAATATGTGTGATAATTGCTGCACATTACTCCTGGAAACCAGTCACTTACTGTAACATTAAGTTATTTCTTGTAAGGCTTTTGTTGATTGGGAAGTTTGAATTTACATTACAAGTTTTACATTACAAAATGTTTATGTTGATTTTTCACAACTTTCATTCCTACTAAGCTATAGAAGACCTATAGACAAATGTAGATTTTTGAATACTTTAGCTAAATTTACTGGGATTTATCAGTAGGGATGGAATTTGTACTTGTGTTGTTTTCCACCCTCTGAATAAATGCTGGATTCAGTGTGGCTACAGGACAGAGCGCTGACATTAAACTAAATCACTGAAGTGTTTGTGATTCCATGACCTCTAACTTTCTGTAGGTTGCCTTGGTCAGTACCACACCAGCTGGCACTGACCTCAGCCTAAGACCACTGGCATTTTGCAACATGCAGGACTGAGGGGTGGTGCTTAGAGTAGCCACGATAAGATAGCAGAGTGTGTATGAGTGTATTACTGACCTCCATTTGCCCCTCCACACTCCAAAAACTCCTCTTTAAAGTCAGAACAGACCTGGGCAAGGCACGGGACTAATGAGTACTTGGATAAAAGAAGGTGCTTAATATCGGTGTGAGTTGAAATTAGGGCTATACAATAAAGAATTTATAGAATTGCTGATTACTTAAGAATGTCATACTGACATAAATCTATTGTATAACAGTTTTTTTTTTAATCGGTAATTGTTATCAAAATAAATGGGACAGAGTATCTTGATAAAACAGCAGTTTTTAAGTTATCATCTATTCCTAGTTGAAAGGCCAAATATATAAAACTCACTGATAACACATTGTCTTATAAGTCTTACAGCAAAAATGTTGTAACTAACAATAATTATTTTCTCATTATTTTAATCTCTTTTTTTTTTCTTTCCATCAGAAAATCCTCCAGCTCCTGCCAGAGAGGATCCAGAGCCGATGGCAGTTCCACAGCATAGGTGACTCACACAAAACCACACTCAACCAATGCCTTGCTTGAAACATGTTACAGTTGATCTTGTACATGTGTACAGCAGATCAGATCATGCCAGAAAACTATGTGTTGTTGAATCAGGTTTAACCACTCTTGAAGAGTGTGGTCACTCACATGACAGATTATTTCATGTAATGTGAAGAGACCAACTAGCACCAGAACATAGCAAAGTGAAAAATCCCTTGCTTGATGTTGCTTTGCAGTTGCAGTAGAAATTCAACAATGCATTTCCGTTTTCCTTAAGATGTCTTTACCACAATTTGACATCTTACAGACAAATATCTCTACAGAAAAACGTATAGTAAACTACTAACTTAATCCGAGCTGGCTAACTTCGACTATAGTCACTATGCACCGTAGTTTGAAATGACCAGACTGATCTGTCTTTCTCTCACAGGGCTGATTCTCAAGAAGCTGTTACACACTGGGAACTCCTTAAAGGTACTGCTCTGTTTTGTTAACTGTGTTACCTTTCGGTCACGGCACCCACATCATAACCCTCTGGCCTCCTGAAAGGACCTCGTCATCTTAATTTTTTTTTTTAAGTCTTAATTTAAGAGTCTTAAAAAAAGAGTAAATGCTGCAAGTTACATGTACTAATTTGGTTTCTCTTCATACCTCTTCTCTCATTTTCATCTCTCATCTACATTGTAGATCCGTCGTGAAGGTGTGCGCCTGTTCCTGCTGTGGATGCAGGCATTACAGAGTAATGCAGAACGTGAGCAGCTCTGCATGTTTGCCTGTTTGATTCCTGGCTTCCCAGCTCCACTCTGCCACGGGACCCCACGCACCCTGGAGACACTAATCAACCCACCACTGAGTTTGACAGAGAGTTAGTACAATAAACACACACACACACACACACACACACACACACACACACACACACACACACACACACACACACACACACACACACCTGATAAATGGGCCAACTGTAATTATAAAAAAAATAAATAAATAAAATAAAAAAATCAGCCAGTCACTGTTATGCACTTTTGCCAAGATATGGTATCTTGATTAGCATTTGGTACCCCATTCATTTTTCCACAATTTACACAGAAATTAGACAAATGACAGCAGCAACATTTCACTGTTCATTGAAATATTAATGTTTCTCCCCCTGCAGCTCAGGTGACCCCCGAAGAGATCACTCCACTGGTTCCTCCACAGTCAGGTGACAAGAACCAGGAGGACCTCACTGCCTACTTCCTAGAAGCGCTTCTGAAATACATGGTAAACCAGGTATTATCATTATTTCTTACTAACAAAGCTAACCCAACATAATTACACTGTGTAAAATGTTCTGATGCCTTACTAATGCCACTAATGCTAAACATATGGGTGGTAACCAGTTACTGACAATATCCTGTACAAACTTGATGGTAGATAAAGTATTAATCTAATCCATTACTGGTATCACTAACACCTCAAATACAAGTTTAATCCCTTACTGACACAAACTGGCTTTGTTCTGCTATTTCCTCCTCTTGCTATCACATACACATGCATGCAGTCATGCCCACACATATAACATTCTCCCCCTAAAACAATACTGCTCTTCTCCACTTGATCCTATTTTGTGTGTGCAATACTCTCCTTATAACACATGGTGTGTGTGTGTGTGTGTGTGTGTGTGTGTGTGTGTGTGTGTGTGTGTGTGTGTGTGTGTGTGTGTGTGTGTGTGTGTGTCCACTAGGCCAAGTCTCTAGAGTGGCGTTGTAAAGAGAACCATGAACGTGGCTTTAGCTTCCTCTTTGGTCACTTCAGGAAGTTTTACCTTCCTCACATCTTTCCCAACTTCGCCATGGAAACCAGCCTCTACAACCCCATACTGGGTCAGTACAGTGAAGTCATCAAGAGCTACTAAATGCTGTAAATCTGGAAACCCATTGGAGCAAACTGACTCAACAGAAATGTTATAATATGGAAAACCTACACAACATAAATAAAGATTTTCTTCTTTTCCTGTAGACGTGCCTCCGATGCGTCCTAAGCCTTACTACAGTGTGGTTCGCAGGGAGCAGGATGGTGGTGAAACACTGTACTGCACCAAGGAGAGCTTCCTGCAGGCCCGTGTCATCTTCATACGCTGGCTGGTTTCCTTCTGGCTGGAGCCACGACCCAACACACACACACACATCCCAGGAACAGAGGGAGAGAACGTCCCCAAGAACATACAGGTAATGCACACATACTGTGTTGTTGGTTGGTGTTTTGTTACTCTGTGATTTTCTGAATGAGCTACACTGCTCATGCTATCTGCCCACATATTCTATTCATTCTAAACTCACTTGGAATGTACAAAACATTACTTCCTGATGTTTAGAGGGTTTTTCCTGACAAAGACCTCACTTAGAACAGCGTATGAAAAAGTGGATGAGGGATCTGTCAAAGAGATATAAGTAAAATATAAACAACTGTCCTCTGTTCGTCAAGTTTCTCTTATATTCTTACTTCACTGTATAACCTGTGTAACTCTTGACCTCCAGCGAGCAGCAGCTGGCCTGGCAGCTCGCTCTGCAGGCAGCTCAGACGACAGCGGTGGAAGCGGGATTCGGTCTGACAGCCACCTGGAAAGTAGCGGGGGTTCATCTGGGCCGGGAGGAGGCAGCATGGGGCTATCTGGAGGTCCGGGGATTGGGGGTGAGCCTGAGCAGAGCCACTCCAACACATCTACACTGACTGAGAGGGAACCCAGCTCCTCTTCACTCTGCTCCATGGATGAGGAGCAGCTGACGGACATGGAGGTGGTGAGACGAGTACTGACCAGCTCCAGAACCAATGTAAACTTCATCACAGAGATCTTTAGACAGGTGAGGGAGAAATAACTGTTTTTGACATTATCTCCATTATTCCAGTGTGTCAAACCTTTGACTAGCACTTTAATGCCATGTTATGTCTGCATTTGGAGTGGATCTAGGTGGTATTTTTAATTATTTGATTTTATGTGCAGTTGGTCTAGTCCAACTGCTTTTATGTACCAAGGAACAGAAAAACAGTTGGACTAGAGACAGTGAGTGTGTTCTCATTGAAGTATACTTTACAGTCAAATTCTAATCAATATATGTTGTGAAATTTGACCTGCTAATATTTATTTATCTGTTTTCCAATTTAGGCATTTCTTCTTCCCATGTGTGAGGCAGCAGCGATGCGAAAAGTGGTCCGTGTTTACCAGGAGTGGATCTCCATGGAGGACAAGCCAGTGTTTATGAAGGAGCCAGAAGAGGGCCCTTATCCCACAGCCATAGCCAGCAGTCTGGATTCAGGCTCTCAGCTTGGAGTAAAAGAGGACGAGGTGAGGGCATACCTAAAACAAGTAATGGAAACCATTATTCAAATAAATGATGGGCCATGCAAACAGATGTTTATGTACACACACATATAACTCCTAAATACCCACTTCTTTCAAACTTAATGCTTCTAGTTTGTAACCTACAATTTCTGTTATAATTTTTAAGTCTCAAGCCCAAGCTGAGATAACCCTAATGATATTTTTTCAAATTTTTGAAAGCTCTCTGCAGAACTACAGAAAACATTACACAACTGTCTTCACAGGCCGAGTAGTACTCCAAGTGATGTGTAAACTGAACTTTGCATGTATTTTATTTCCTCTTCAGGGAATTAACAAAGTGACTGACAATGAATTGCTGGAGTACAGTGTTCATGCTGGAGTTCAGACTACACTACAGGTATGGTTCTCATATTGACTTAAAAGTGTCTGTCCTGTCTCACTCACACACAAAAAAGCTTTATTGTTGCAACGTCTTGTTGAAGTCTTTATCTTGTGGAAGAGTCCTTAAAGTGGTTTTTGACCCATTTAACATCCTATATACTTGTCTGCTTGTCTGCAGGTATTTATCACCCACTCCTCCAACGTTTTCCTATTGGAGCCAGCCAACGACATCAAGATCCTCTTAGAGGAGCATGTCGACATGTGCAAGCGAGTCTTGAACATCTACCGCAGCCTTGTCATGCATGAGACCATGGACCAGAAAACATGGTAAAAAGAACCTGAACAAACACCAACAAAAACACAATAAATCATACTTGTCACTGCAAACCGAGAGACACTATAAAACCCATCTAAATGCAATTTACTAGTCTCTTGTCATTATTTAAACAAAGCTCACAAACTAACTTGCATGCTTGTATTTGTTTGTAGGGAGCAGATCTTATTGGTTCTGCTGAGGGTAACGGAGTCAGTGATGAAGAGACCTCCATCCATCATGCCTCATGGCAAGAAGAACAACACATTGTCAGGCAGACTGGCTGGACCTATCTTTCAGGTACATCACTATCACTATATCAAAAGGACTAATATTTTTTTATGAGGACCGAACAGGAAGGAGGATACAGGAGTTTTAGTTTTGATAATTAAAGAGTTGTAATACAACCTTTTTAATATGACGTTCTATCATTTCACCCTCCTCTTTCTGCACAGACACTGATAGTAGCCTGGATTAAGGGGAACTTAAACGTCTACATCAGCAGAGAACTGTGGGACGACCTCCTCTCCGTCCTCTCCTCTCTGACCTGCTGGGAGGAACTGGTCACAGAGTGGTCTCTCACCATGGAAACCCTTACCAAGGTACTGAAAGTTACCATGTTTTTAGCTACATCCAAACATTATATCAAGAACTACGCCCACACTGTGTATGCATATGAATAAGTTAAGTTTATTTAATGTTCTATTATATCATTTTTGATTTCCGCCCATAACAGAAAATTTAAAAGTGGACTTCTAGCTTTTTTAAAGGCAGGCTTCCTTAGCAGGAATTGTTGACTGCTTTGAGTTGGAAATAAAACAAATTATTTTATCAATGATTTTAAGTCAGAGCAAGTCAGCTGAGTTTTTCAGTTTTGTTGCTCACTATAACATCTGCAGTTCACAAACAGTCATTAGAGAAGCATTGGTTAACTTTAATGAAGGAAACAACACTTCTGTTCCTGTTTTCTCACATGCTCTGTTCTTAGTGTGTTGAAGCAGTGTGTATGTCTTTGTTTCATAGGTGTTGGCCAGGAACCTGTACAGTGTTGATCTCAATGAACTGCCTCTGGACAAACTCAGTGAACAAAAACAGAAGAAACATAAAGGAAAAGGTTGGTCAGTCACCACAGACCCTCACAGACCTTGTAAAGATACACATGACTTCCTAACAGAAGGTGTGAAACACAGCCAGCCATTTTTAACATCACATTAACCAGAGCCAAATGCAACTCTTAAAAACAATTAAGATCTGTTTACACAACATCATAATCCTTAGTTGAACATCTAAAGTTCAAATAGTTAAATGTGCAGCGCAGCCCCCCCAGGTTTAACTTTCAAGTTCGTCCTTTGGCTGTCAGCAGTTTCACACAACCCTTCAAAGGTGACCAAAAGGGAATTTTGAACAGTATAAAGCAGAAAGTATTCAGACCCTTTTTGCACACTTTATTGCGTTGTAGATTTCATTTTAAATTGATAAAATTGCCATATTGTCCATTATCTACACTAGTCCACTATTAATTGGACATAGTTTAGAAAGACAAACACCTGTTAATGTAAGGCCCCCCAGTTCACAATGCATGTCAGGACAAAAACCAAGCCATGAAATCCAACAAACTTTATGTGGACCTCAGCAATAAAATTGTGGTGAGATATAGATCAGCAAGGATCACGGCCACTCTTAGAGAGCTTCAGAAGTCCTACGCAGAGATGAGAGAACCTGCCGGAAGGACAACTATCTCCGCATCACTCCAACAATCAGGCCTTTATGGTAGAGTGGCTAGATGGAAACCACTTTGAGAAAAAGGCATATGACAGCCCACTTGATGTTTGCCAAGCAGTATTTAAAGGACTCTGAGAGCATGAGGAAAAAAAATTCTCGGGCCTGATGAGTCACAAATTGAACCCTTTGGGCAGAACTCCAAGTACTATGTCTGGTTAATACCAGGCACTGCTCATCACCTGCCTAATACAATCGCTATAATGAACCGTGGTGGTGGTAGCATCATGTTATGGGGGGCTTCTCAGCGGCAGTGACAGGGAGACTGGTCAGAATTGAAGGAAGGATGAATGCAGTGAGATACAGAGAAGACCTTCAACAAAACCGGCTCCAGAGTACACAAGATCTGAGACTGGGACGGCAGTTCACCTTTCAGCATGGCAGTGTCCCAAAGCCTACAGCCAGGACAACAGTGGAGTGGCTTTGGGACAAGTCTCTGACTGTCCTTGAGTGGCTAGGCCAAAACCCAGGCTTAAACTGCATAGAAAATCTGTGGAGAGACCTGAAGATGGCAGGTCACAGATGCTTCCCATCCAATCTGATGGAGCTTGAGAGGATCTGCCAGGAAGAAATAGATAAACTGCCCGAATCCAGGTGTGCAAAACTTGTAGAGACTTACCCAAGAAGACTCGAATCTGTCATGGCTGCCAAAGGGGCCTCTACAAAGTACTGAATTGAAGGTCTGAATACTCCTGTAAATGAGAGATCTGTGTTTTGTTTTTGTTTTTTTTTTTCTTTTTCCCCAAATTTGACAAAAAAGAGAAATGTGCATGACATCTGTACACTACACCTTTTCTGTACACATCGGCTGTAGTGAGACAGCCGATGTGTACAAAATATCCTTAAGTATCAGTGAATTTTCACTGACAGGACTACATTCCTTCTCAACCTCCCTCCATTCATACACAAGGTATTGGTTCAGAGGGCCAGCGGCAGGTTGTGGATCGTTCCTTCTCTAAAGGCTGGAGCAGAGATCAACCAGGCCAGGCAGCAGCAATGAGACAGCGAAGTGCCACCACTGCTGGCTCACCAGGCATCGAAAAGGCCAGGAGTATTGTCCGCCAGAAGACTGTAGGTCAGTATTCATCTGCTTAGATGTCTCTTCTTCGTGTGAGTGTGAGTGTGAGTGAGTGTGAGTGAGTGTGAGTGAGTGTGAGTGAGTGTGAGTGAGTGTGAGTGAGTGTGAGTGAGTGTGAGTGAGTGTGTGTGAGTGTGTGTGAGTGTGTGTGTGTGAGTGTGTGTGAGTGTGTGTGTGTGGAAAGGCCTTATGTATTTGGCCATGGAAATTAAGCTATTAGTCCTGTTCAGATTCCCAGACACTTTTCTGTGTATCCCGGTAAAAACTGGCTGGCACATGTGTTTATGAGTGTTAAAGGGGAGCTCAACAGGGAAATTAGTGCCCTCTCTTTGCTTAGTGCACTGTATGTGGCTCCTTTTTCTTCTCATGTCAGTTTTACTTGATTTAACACCTCCTCTGCTTTTCTCCTCCTGCCTGCCTGTCTGTCTATCCAACAGGAAGTTGTGGTATATGCTTACTGTCATCCCCTCTTCTCAGTATAATCTTGTTTATGTGAAGCCTTCAACTTTGGCCACTGGTGTGAGAGAAATGGTCACAAGACCAGTGTTCAGCAATAACTGTTCTAGCTTAGAGCAAGGTGACGACAACTTGTGATAAAATCAAATTAGAGGATAAAGTTGGATATTCCGAAGATGCGGTAAGACAATTAAAAACTATGACTGCAATGTAGAATTTGAAATAGTAATATTATTCAGAAGTTATATTGGGTAAAAGTAATAATGCTGTGTTTGTTACCACCCAGCACTCCATATAAAATACACATTTATTTTCTTGAAATACTTAAAGCATGTATCCACGTGGCAAACTGCAAAAACAACCAAAGAAATATATTTTTATTCCCATTTCTCTTTCTTTGAGTAATTTAAATTAATGAGGTTGTACTTCAATTTCCAGTGAAGATACATGGGTAATGATCCATGTAAAATGTAAGGATCAACCAAATAAAAGAATACCGTTGGCAGGGTTTCTGTAGGCCCTAAAAAGTCTTGAAATGTCTAGGTAATATATTTACTAACCCTTAATAAAATGGACCATAAATGAGAAGTTCCTACCTGTACACTACATTTTATGTGTTTAGCACAACACCTCAGTGTTTTTACCGTGAGAAATGAGTCCACTCATGCTAACCAACATTGTTGCAGAGGTGCAACTGTTTTTGCCATTTTTTGTCAGTTGCATGTTCAGTGGCGAATGTATCTAAGTCATAGATTTGGTTGAACTTGGAGACAACCTCATTTTGCAGTTTAACTTTGTATCTGACTAGCATTTAAAAAAAAGAAAAAAAAAAATGTAGCACTCATTTGTATCATAGCATTAAGTGGGGTTTTGAGCTGTACAGAGTGCCAAACTGCCACCAGCCTCTCGCTGTCTCACTGTCTTTCTTCCAGAGCTAACCCTATCTCACTCCTCCTTCACCTTCCTTGTCTATTTCCCTCTCCACCCGCCCTTGAACTCTTTTTTTATGCTGTCCTGTCGCCTGCCTGTCTTTCACAAACTTCTCTTCTTTCTCCCCAAACTGCCCTTCTGTGGCTTATCTCTACATCATAAATACTATCTTTTTTTTTTTTTTTTTTTCACCTATTTCTGTCTCTCGTTGTTTCTTACTATCTTTGCTTAATTTTTTTTTCTCTCTCTCAATCTACTCTCATCATTCTTTTCTGGACTTAATTTTGACGTCATTTTTTTCATTCCTTTTCATTTCCATCCACACCCATATATCCACTTTTTTTCAACTTCACCTCACTTTAACACTGCCTTTCCTTTCCTTCTGCACTTCCTCTGTGCTTTCCTCTGTCTCACGCTGTTCCCCCTTTTCTTCTATTTCTCTTCTATCTGTTCTTCCCACTTCCTCAGCCCTGCGTAGCTGTTCTACGGGGGACTCTCTGCTGTCCTCAGCCTTTATCCGCAGTGCTAAGAGTGCTCCTGCTCTGGCTCCGCCTCTTCCTGTCCTCCTCCACCACCACCACCCTTTACTACCCCCCCTTGCCGACCAGTTGGCAGGTACACACTCTTTGCACTACCTGTCTGCCAGGACACTGTAGTCGTCTAAACGTCTATCAGAAAGTGAAACTTTATGTCTGTCATCTCGTCCATGTCTAATTAAATTTTCTGGCCATCTAATTATCCCTACTGAGGCAATGTTTGCATGTGGTCCATCAGGAATCATACAGCCCTTCCCTTTTTGACCTTTAACTGGGATGATCAGTGTGATTTTGAGAAATGCTTGAACATCAAACATCCATCATTCTCCTGAACCTGTGCAATAATCTGATAAGCATTGCTTGAAATTTTGCATGTGACACATGCGTGATAATAGCATATTGTAGCACCCACTTAAAGGTCCTTTGTTTAATTGTGAAAATAAAGAAAATTTAGTGAATTGTTGAGTTATTTCTCCAAGTTGTCTCTTATCATACCATCAGACATAAGGTGTTAAAAGAGAGATGCTAAGGATCTATGCAACGTGAATAAAAATGAAAAGATGACACCTTTTAACATTAGTTGATGCATTTGAATTTTGCCTAGTGGGAGTATAAAATATTGCCAGGCTGCTACCAAACAGGGACAGCTGTCATTTTGATTTTGTTATACAAATATTTCACTAATGTTGTGATGTAAATTAAAAATTTTAACAGGCAGAGGGAGACAGCCCATGTGTCCTTTTTTTCTGTTGTTTACGTGTCAGCATTGAACTAGGTCTACCTTTATTCCTGACTGCTTGCTTGTTTCTCTGCCTGTTAACCTGCATCTTTTACTTATCCACTTGCCTACAAACATGCATGTCTTTCTGTCATTTTATTAACTCCATATGTATGCACTCTTTTCTGCCTTTTACAAACATTTGTTTCCCTTTTGTTTCTGTTCCCTTCTCATTGATCTCCCTATCACTGATGTCTTGCGAGATATTTAATGCGATGCCATTTATTCATGGGGCCTGTTCTTAAATCGACTTGCTAATGGGGATGATTTTACTGTATAATATCCCCTGCCTGCGTGATTTTACTCAACTATTGTGTTTGGCACTTTTTCTCTGTGTAATTTTTGGAGGTCTTTTCAAGATGATTACAACTCTGTAATTTCTTAAACTGCTAAATAACGTTGGCAAATATGAATGTCATTAAAGAAGAAATTTAAAGGTAGTTTTTAATTTTGCATTAGTCATAAATTTGTCTACTGTCTTAGTGTTAGCTGGTTCAAGTTGATGAAGTTGTAACAACTGTCTCAGCTGCCATGAATGCTATTCTGTCTTGTTAGCTGTATCTACAAAGTGGCATTCATACAGACAGATGCTTTTGCCATCCGGGAGTTTTTTTTAGTTTCTCCTTCTAGGAACTAAGTTGTTTTATACAAAGGCCTGACAACAGACAGACAACAAACTTAGTTCTAAAATCTACATCCCAGATTAATATCTAACGTTGGGGTGTCTGATATGAATCCAGTTTACATATGATCTCAGTCATGACTATAATTTGATTAAGGACCAGAGATTAGATGGCTTTGGCAGCCACAGTGCTTTGAACCTTGAAATACTGTAAATATCAGTGTATATCTTTTTTTAAGGACTGTAATTTGAAAGTCCTATTTGTTTTAAAGTAAAATTGTGTGGAATCTATAATACAAATCTCTTTTGAACCATTTTGTAATCTTGTCTAGCCACTTCAGAAACATGTCGTCATGCTCACAATCATCACAGTAGAATAAAGACCACATCTGAGAATACTTTGTTTTTGTCTCTGTGTTTGTAGGTTTCTATTTAGCCATCTTTTTGGGACTTTTTTCATTTAGAAGTGTGTGTCTGTTTATGCACATTTACATATGTTCATTCCCATTTACCGTCAACTAACCTCACTCCCCTTCCTCCATCTTCCCCCAAATACCAGACCTTGAGGACCCGCCAATCACACTGACATCCCGCACCTCTCGGATGCGTCACTCTTCCCAGAGTGATGAGGCCCCTCCTACCTCCTGTTCTGAGGTGTTCCAGGGCGGGACTTGTGACCTGGATGCCCCGGCCCCTTCCTCCCTAGCAAGGAGCAGCAGTGCCTCTGACATCATGGAGCCTTTCATCGCTGAGCGGGTCAAAGGTGAAGACCCTCAGAGGGATCCCACTTCAATCCCAATTCCCCCCCACCACCACCCCACAACTTCTTCTTTACTTGCAGCCAACAGCCACGCAGCTCAGCCACTTCCACACCCTCTCACCTCCCCCTCTCCCACCCCTTTTACCCTCCCCAATGGTGTTGTTTCCTCTTCCTCAGAGGGACAAGATGATAGTAGTGTTTATAACCAGTTCTGGAACCAGATTGGCTCTCAAAGCAGAGGGTCTAGCTCTGATTGGGTAAGCGACTGGGAGTCTGCCTTCACCTTTTCATCTGAAAAGGAAAACGATGTAGAAGAGGGTGAAATGGGAGCTGGGGCAGAGGAGGATGATTTATTCTCCTATTTCAGGGACTACCTCACTCACAGAGGAGGTGAGAGGAAGGAGGAGACCGAAGAGAGAGAGAGTTCTGGTCATACACTAGAGAACAGTGTTGTTATACCTGCACCGGTGCAAACAGGGTTAGCTGGAACACAAATAGAATCTACAGGACAGGTAGGAGAGGCAAGACAGGTAGTAAGAGAGGACAGACAGGTAAGTAAATCAGTGAGACACAGTAGTGTGGATTCAACTGAAGAGAATGAGCCAGAGCAGCGGAGCATCTATGAGTGCCTGGAGTTGCAGTGTCAGTGGCCGTCACCCAATGCTAGGGGAATTTCTAGTTTAGAAAGAAACACTGGAGAGAGAAGGGGAGGAGGAAATACAGGAAGGACAGCAGGATGGGAAGGGAAATGTGAAGTTAGGAGGGAAATAGAAGACAAAAAACAGGATGATAAAGAAGCAGCAGGAAGTGAGAGGTCCAGTTTAATTAGACACGATACTAACACAGTAGAATCTAGCCTTGAATCAAATCAAACTCCGGATCCAACTAAGGCCAAGGTGTCCCGTAGTAGCACCAAGAGGCACCATTCTGGGGGTGTTCATGTCAGCTTCCGGCCTTCGACTGAGTCTGTCCACTTCCACAACCCCCTTGAGAGTAAAGAGGCTCACTGGAAAGCCAGGCTGCGTCGCCTCAGTCACTTTCACACACACAGCCACTCAGCTGGGGAAAGACCAGGGACCGGAGTTGGGGCGGGGTCAGGGGGCAAGCTGGGAGCAGGGGTTGCAGGTAAGTTTGGCTCTGTGGCCGGGATTAGCCATAGAACAGGGGCACATGAGAAATTCGCCTCTGGGACCGTTACGGATAACAGCAGGGCAGGGGGCACAGCAGGCGCTGGAAGTCTGGAAAGCAGGCCCGGGAGTGGAGGGGACAAGGACAAACATACTGGATCCTGTGTGGGATCCAGTCTGGGCTCTCAGGGTCACTCAGAGGTATTATCGAGCTGTTCGGGTTCCTCAGGCGTGTCGTCAGGGGTGCGTGGCCGCTTGGGACGTTCAGCCTTGCGATCTCGAGCCTCCCGCTCACGCTCCCAGGAGCCAGGCAGCACTGCCTCACGTCACCACCAGGGGGCCCTTCTTGGTGGTGTCTATAAGACTGTGGTTCACGCTCTGTCCTCGAAGCCCCGGCCCAGAGGTCAGGGGTCATCGCAAGGCTCGTCGCCACAGCGGCAGGGCCGGGCTGCCATGGGTGACGCATCGCTAAGAGACCTCTACTCCCATGTGCTCGGCTACTTTGGAAGAAAGACGACCACGCCAGGTGAGGATTGCAACGAACGAAGCCCTCATAAAGGACACAGCAGATAAAACAACAACTGTGGAGAGACAAATACTCACAAAACACAAACATCAACAACTCTCTTTTCCTTTTTGGCTGTTTTTAACTGGTTTGTTATGATGGAATGATTTTTTTTTTTTTTTTTTTTGGCTGACACTCATCATCTTGCTGCTGGACTGAAATTCAACTCCCTGTTGATGTGTTTCCTCTTGAACGTAGCCCCTCCTCCAGCCTGCCTCCTGTCAAGGACCCCCCCTCCTCCCATGCCTTCCCACTTGTTCCTCTACCTGAGAAGCCCCTCCCTCCTTCTCCTGTCTTCTTTCTTCTAAGGGTTTTGGGATTTTAACCTCTTCTCCCCCTTTCCCCCTTCTCCACCTCCTCCCTTCTTCCCTCAATGTTGCATGCAGCCTCCTCGTGCCTCCTTCGCCTCCTCCCCGGACTCTGGCCCCTCTTCAGCTGTGCAGAAAGAAACAACAGTCCACAGAAAAACATAAGTGACTGTGGAAAAGATAAAAGCACCAATAAAAAAAACAGACAGCTATAGATAATACACCGAAGAAAGGCCCCAAATGTTATTTCCCATCTTCAGAGCCTCGTTACACTTAGATTTACATGTGTAGATACAAAAGTTGGGTTCATAAAGGAAAATCAGTGAATTGAATTATTATTTTAGAAGACCCAACACTCATTTATATGTATTCCAAACATATTGCTGTAGTTCATTCTCAGTCCACTAGAATGCAGCATAAGACTTAATGTGAACATGGCCATCTTTATAATAGTGGTATACATATAGAATTTGAATGGATGAGAAAAGGTATGCACATTCAAATCAACAATCTGGAATGGTTATTTGCCTTGTACACTGCCACAGGATAATATCAAGATGATTGGTAAACTGCACATTTCAATCAGCAGGTCGAATACCCTTTTTCTATTCATTCTAATTCTCGGGTTGGAAGATTGCAGAACTGAGGTTAAATCATTCTGTCTTGAGGATCACATGCGTGATATGAGCGCAGTGATTCATCACCTGAATCTGTCTTGATGTGGAGTTACTGTTGCGTAGCCACATTTTTTCTTTTCTTTCTTTATTCAGGTTTTTTGCTTCCCAACTGGTGCCAAATGGTACCTACCAGTCATTTGTATATCTGTTTGGTTTTTCTACCGTTGTGCCAGATGGTGGTGTAGTGTGCCTTGCTGCACCACCTTATACTGTATTTGCATCTTCAAAATATCGCTTGTTTTTGCTGAACTGCGATTAAGTGTGAGGGCCTCCACCCTAAACTGAGCTGCGCTGACATTACTGATTGGCTAAGCTTTCTGTAGTTTTGTAGCTACTCATTAACACAAGAGTTGCCTGTCAGTTCTTTAATCTGCTCTGCTGCACAACACTGTCAGAGCTGTAGCATAGTCCATTGCAGTGTTTCTGATCCTGTTTTGGACTATCTTACAAAATAGCAGTGACTGGTCACCCAGCAGCTAGTTAATTGGCAGCAAAGGTTACAGTATTGCATTGGATAGATTTGGGAGTCATCGTCAAACACATAACTCCATAGGAGGACAGCATAACTCACACAAAAAGATCCCATCTTGATGGGCTGAACAAATACAGTACATGCAAATTTTGAGTTCACAGATCTGCAAAGAAAAATTGCTAAGCCTATAAAGCTATGTTAGAGGGCAAAGGCTGTGTGAAATTTAATTATAGTGTCTGTTAACATTGCAGTTTGGCATGTCTTTAGTGCTACTTTTACTTGAACGGCAGCGCCAATCCTTTCATGCTCTAGTCCTAGTGTGAAATACACTAGAGCTATATGTAGGTATCTCAGTATTTATTTATTAGGCCTTTATTAATACAATAATGTAATTGAGAAACCACTTAAGATCGGATTTTTCAGGCCAATATATTGTACCGTACAGATGTCTCATTCCTGTTGCTGTTGGTGATGGCATGGCAAATAACCATTGTAGTCAAATGGTCTACCAATAGACACAGCTAGATCATGGTATTTAACATCTGGGCTAGAAGAGATATCTGAATAACATACTAATTGTGTGTGTGAACATGCAGAAATGTTAAAAGTTAATGCTTGATAAGAGTCAGCTAAGTTAACCTGAGCAAAATTAGATTTTGGGCTTTGTTACATTGTTAACCTTGTTTGCTCCTAACCTTAGTTCTGTCCTATGATCACCACGTCAGTTGCTGATCTTCAAATAAGCAGGTTAAACTTTATTGACAGAAAGTCGTCGCTGCGGATACCTTTTGTGGGCTGAAAGCTTAAACTTTGTTGCACATCGAGTTCCAACCAGGACACACAAAGTGATGTAACATTGCAACTGCAGGGCAGTGCAGTTGGTACACAGCCTGTCATTTTCTGTGGTAAGTGGCCATGGTGTGAGTGGAGGTTTCCAGTCTTAAATCTTGAAGGAAAAATGGGCAGCAAGGTGAAATTTTCATCAGCTAGGTGGCAGAAAAATCAGGATTTTCATTCTGAGTTCAATAACTAAGCTTTATTGATCAAAGCCATGTGGTTTTGAGCTGTGGAAGCAACCAGACTTTTTCAACTGTATTAGCCACAGGTTCAGGATTTAAAGATTAGTTAGTTAATACTGTGAGCAGCAGATTTACACTTATCTAACTTGGGGTTGATGGATGCTCTCTGCTATGAGAGTTTACAAACTCACACTGACCGCTATCATCGCCTCCAAGCTAACAGCAACATAATTCATAGTAACATACCTGCTGCTTGTTTGGACCTAACAAGGTGATATTCTCTCTGGCTCTAAGTGCATGATGTGATTTAACTTTTGCATTGCTTTTCTGGTGGGTTTTGATGTGCCTGCTGTGTTGTGGCTTTTTTCTTTTTTTTTCAGCATCAGTCTTTTGATAACCTCAAGGCCTACAGTGCATACACATCAGGACTGCTCCTACAATCCAGACAAACTCCTTCAATTAAATTAGTTTAAGTTTGTTGTGTGGATATTGTGACATTTTATTATAGTATCCGATCATGCATCAGCAGTGAAAATTTAAACTATCTAAGCCTGCTAATGATGCTACAGGGATGGTGTTGGGGATAACGGTATCAGTTTCTGATCAAAAACAAAATGTCACCATATCCCTAAATTAGAATTGCACAAACAATGTAAGTCAGATATGATTACATAATTGTGTTACAAATTCCTTATTACTTATTATTACTCATAGTTGTCTGCCTTTTGAGCTGTTTAGTTGGATATGAACCTGTCACTGTCTCTATCATTGTGTGTTATCGCAATTCTTTCCATACATATTTGTCCACATCTCACCTGTCTGCGTGCGTCATTTTTCCATCAACCCTGTGTGTGCGGGTGTGTATATGTGTCTTTGACTATCATTATCTATCTGCCTTTATGTCCTAATGTGAGTGTGTGTGTGTGTGTGTGTGTGTGTGTCTCTGTAGCCAACAAAGAGGAGGTGGTCCCGAAAGCCCGTCCAGTCTCCAGTGATGTAGGAAGCAGCAACCCAAATTTCTCTGACCTCATGGATGAGTTCATCCAGGAGAGACTGAGGACCAAAGGAACAGTAGTCAGTGCAACACACACACACACACACACACACACACACACAAAGATTAAAGTTTCATCGACACAAAACGTAGAAGATACTAACCCTGCTTTGTCCTTGATACACAGGGCCGTCGTGGCAGCAGCCCAGGAAGTCTGGAGGTTCCCAGGGATTTGCCCGAACTCCTGGAGGCCGGTCAGAGTCCTGGATCACGACCCTCGGATGATCTTCGGCCTATTGATGATCCAGGGGTTCCCTCTGAGTGGACGTCACCTGCAAGTGCCAGCGGTTCTGATGTCATCAGCTCAGACAGCCAGTCAGACTCCTTTAATGCCTTTCAGTACTCCACCTGCAAGTTTGATAGTAAGGAACAAAGAAGGATTCTTGATACATTTTTAATATAAAGATTATGATAATTTGGGTAATTTATTTGCTAAACATTTTCTGCTGATTTTTTTTTTTAGCTTTTGTTTTGTTTCTCAAAATGTAAAGACATTTTGTTTTGATCCTTAAATGTTGCTTTCTTGGGATATAAAAAAGATGATAAATCAAGAGGAAAGCAGACAAAAACAATTCAGTCGGAATAGTTAGAAATAATAAATAATAATAAAATTTAGTTTGGTTAAATAGCATCAAAATTACAGGACCAAGACACGTCTCTTCTTCAGTTTAAGTTTGAAAGCCTCAATTAGGTTGCTGTTCCTTTGCCATGCTGTTTTTGACATATTGCTGTAGGTTTAAAAAGTAAGCTTTGTGTATCTCTGACTTTCCTCGATGTAGAGTAGTCTACTTCAACTTCTTTAGCGCAGAGAACCCAAAAACATTGATCATTTCTGACATAACATTTCTCACTGTTTATGGGCAGTACACTGGCTTAGTGGTTAGATAGACTACTGGGTAACAAGGCCATAAATCCTTACCTACCTGCTTACTTAATGCTTTTTGTGTAGATTTTACTTTCAGTTCAGAAGCTTGTGGAGGAGGAGTTGGATCTGGAGGAGGAGGTCGAGGCAGCTCATTGGACCAGGACAGCCTAGGCGGGGGTGCGGCCTGTGAAGAACACGAAGTAGCCAGTTTGACAACACTTCACATCGACTCAGAGACCAGCAGCCTCAGCCATACTGTCACTGTTACTGGTATGTACTAGCCGTACCAAGAAGAGTTTTCTAACTATATTTCTGTAGATCTGTTATACAAGGTCCAGCGGCTACGATTGTATATTTATATCATGTAGGTCGTATTATTGTCACTTATGATGCATATAGAATATAATTGTAATAATATGTGCTTTTTAAATAATTACTTACAATACTTGTCTGCACATGTACTCTAAATACGTTTCTCTGTGAACTTAAATTTGTAACTATCCTCATGTTTTTTATTTTAATTCAAGCCTATAGGGCTGTACACTTGTTGTTTTACTTTTCTTTTCCTCAGCGTCCCCCCAAAAGTGATGTACACCTCTAAGACCATTTAAGAGAAGTCAGAGTAGGTGAATAGGTCAAGTCTCCTCCTGGGATGTGACAAAAAAATTACACAGATCTGCTATAAAAGTTAATAATAAAAAGCAGATGAAAAGTTTTGCTGATAACACATTAACCTAGAAACAAACAAGAGACATATGATTCTTTGGCTACATCACCAGGAGTTCTTCATGTTTCCTTTCATTTCTCCTTGTCATGTGTGTGCCGTCTTGTTTAGGTTCTGAGAGTGCTTCTCCTATGCATTCTGTTGGGGGCTCTCGGTCCCAGACGCCCTCCCCTGCTACGTTGACAGCAGAGCAAACTGATCACACACACTCCCACTCTGACACACACCTACAGCTGGACCAGAAGCTCCACAACTCTGTCCTACAGACCCCTGATGACCTGGGTAATACTCATGCACACACTCAAACATGCACTTATTCCTACAACTCCTCTCCACTAAGGTTACTGTTGTAAATAAGAGGCAAGAGTGACTAACTGATTCACTGATTGATTCTAGAAACCAGTGAGTTTCCCAGCGAGGACTGCAGTGTGATGGCGGGTGGTTCTCTAACTGGTTGGCACGCAGATGTTGCCACAGTAATGTGGCGGAGGATGCTGGGTATCCTGGGGGATGTCAATAGCATCAAAGACCCAGAGATCCATGCTCAGGTCTTCGACTACCTGTGTGAACTGTGGCAAAACTTGGCCAAAGTAAGTACTGATGCATACAGTTAATGCACAACTACAACAAAACAGTCACTATAGCGATTGTGTTGGTAAAAATGGGCATTTCTCTTTTCAGATAAGAGATAATTTGGGCATTTCTCTGGACAACCAGTCGTCTCCACCTCCTCCTGTTCTGATCCCTCCCCTAAGAATTCTCACCCCTTGGCTCTTTAAGGTAGGTGTGACTGAGGACCTCTGGTATTCATTTCAGTGAGATCATATTGTCATGTTTTTATTAATATCACTCAATGGATATTGCGTGTGTGTGCGTGCGTGCGTGTGTTTTATTTTATTTTTTTTTTATTTTATTTATTTATTCATTTTTTTCCCTTAAGGCCACCATGCTGACAGAGCGTTACAAGCAGGGGAAGCTTCATGCCTACAAGCTGATCTGCAGGATCATGAAGAGACGGCAAGATGTTTCCCCAAACACAGACTTTCTTACACACTTCTACAACATCATGCACCAAGGGCTGCTGCACCAAGACCAGGTAGATTCTTATGAAGGTGACAAAAATATTTACCTGAGTCTGGTTTCACATTTACATTTAAAGACAATCCATGAACAAACATATTTTATTGAGAGAAGTTACAATAACAAGTGTGTTCATTGTCACTTTAATTTTAACAAGATTACATTTTTACTGTATTTATCACTCCTGCACTATTAAAACTCCACTAAAGGGAAACTCCACTAATTTCACACATTAAAAGTCTGTTTACAGGTCTTGGAATACTACTTAGTTATAACTACTGCAAATGTGAAAAAAAAAGTTGTATAAAGCCTTTTATGGCGCTGTGACTGGCTTTGTGAAGTCTGATAAATTGGCCTCAACTTATGTTACTTAAGTTGGTTGGGGCTGAAGACTACAAGTTTGAACATGAAAAAATCGAGGGGGGAGAGTTAGACCCTACGAGACCTCTGTAGCCTGGTATCATCTCTGTTTGAGTCTGTAAGTTACATTAGCTGCTACTAGCATAACACGCCTGAATCTCCAGCCAATTTGTTGGTTGTTAATTTGCACTGTGGCTTCTGACAAGAAAAAAGAATGCATGGGATACAAAAGACAATAAGTTTTTTGTTTTTTTTTTTTAAATCTGTCCATCGTCAGTCTAACAAAGTTATACGAGTGCAATACTATATCAGTTTTGGACTCTTAATAAACCAAATACACTGCTTATTAGTTTAAGTTATACTGCTTCAGAAAAAAAGAGGGAAATGAGCGTTTAAACTACAAAGACTGCAAATGTGCATTAGCTGTGCTGCTATAGCAGGAATGTGTTTTTAAGACCTTTTTTTGTTTTTTAACAGGATATTGTGAACACCATTATCAAGCACTGCAGTCCCAGGTTCTTCAGTATTGGCCTCCCTGGAGCCACCATGCTGATCCTGGACTTCATCATTGCAGCTTCTAGAGTTACAGCCTGTTCATCACTCAATGTAAGACACACAGAAACACACTTGTTTGATTTAATTTTATTTAATTATTTAGTCCAAACACATTGTGGTACACCTGTACAGTACTAGATGACACATATGGATTTTTTAAATCTTTTTTCATTTAATTTGCATTTCCTGTATCTTTTGCTCCACTTTTCTTTTTGTCTTTATCCCTCCCCCTCCTCCTTTCCAGGCTCCTAGAGTAGAGGCTCAGATCCTCCTTGGATCTCTGGTGTGTTTTCCCAACTTGTATGGGGAGCTTCCAGCCCTCCATCCCACCACAGCCGACGTGGTCCTTACCAAGTTCCCTGACGTCAAGGTCAATGGAAGCTATAGTAGTTTGGGATTGAGGGGTAGTTAGTAGGATGAGCTTTACCCATATTTTTTTAAACGAGACCTCAGTCTTGAAAAGGCTAGTTAGTTTGATCTGGGGCAGGTTATCATGCTTCTTTACTTGGGCAATATAATTATCCTTTGTCATAGTATGTAAAAACAATGGAATAGGTAAAAGAGAAGAATTAAAAAAAATGTTTTCAGAAAAATAACAACTTTTTGTAAGTAGCCATCACTTAGTTTAGCCAGCTGATTTTAATCCTTCCTCAGATCAGTCACTGGCTGACTTTAATGTCCAGATTAATGGTGAGAAGAGTTTGATTGTACCATTAAACTGAAACTCTGCTTCTTCCAAATCAAAATATGTCAGTTTACTATCAAAGCAAAGGGTCAGACATCTACTTTGTGTATAAACCAGGTCAGTCCAAACCTTGTAACACATGCCAGCTGTCCTTAGGGGGTCTCAGAACCAAACTAATGGGTTAATGCCTCATCAGCCATTCTTGTAACAATCCACAGCTATGGGAATAATGTTTTTATTGTTGTTTTTGCTGTTTAAACAGTTAATTCCATGCATGGCAGCACCTTGGGCCCGCTCACTGGTTTCTTACAAGGCAGAAACTTGTTTTGAATTACTAAGCGGTCATTAAGACTGACTGGAGAGATGAGACCAGCGAGCGTGTGAATGCTTATGGGGTTGTGTGTAGATGTGTCTGTACTGTGACTGTGTCCATATTTAGTGCAGCATGTGAGTTTAATATATATTAACACCTCATAATGTTATTATTATATGTTATTATATCTGAAAAACAATGACTCACTCAGTAAGTCTCTTCATTGTACCTAGAGGAGAAGTGTCAGGGACCTGAACAAGATGTTGCACACACAGTTATAGATACACACACATAACCAGTGGTTTATTTTGTGTTCGGCAAATTAATTAATTGTATTTGTGTGCATTCTTTGTTTTTTAGGAGCACATTATCAAAACTATTCTGACTTCTGCAAGTGACGAACCTTCCGCTCCTGCTAGGTAAATACTTTGTGTGTGTGAGCGCGTGTGCGTTGCGGTGCATTTGTAAATCCCTGTATAATGTGATGCAGTTCAAGCAGTCCTGCATTAAGTACTATCTTTGTGAAAGCCTCCGTAGTCCACCATCCTTTACAATGATCGGCGTGTTAAAATACAAATTAAGAAATTATTATATTTAAAAAAGCCGTTTGATAGGTTGGCGACCTGTCCAGGATGTTCCCTGCCTCCCGCCCAGTGTGATCTGGGATTTTTCCTTGAGTCAATTTTTTTTATTTTACCTGTGTAAGAAATTAGTTGATTACCCTTATACAGTGTATTAACTTAACAACACAACGTCTTACCTGTTTATGTTCGCTGCTTGTCGTGTGTGTGTGTGTGTGTGTGTGTGTGTGTGTGTGTGTGTGTGTGTGTGTGTGTGTGTGTGTGTGTGTGTGTGTCTGTGGATAATATGTTCACGGTTTCCAAACCTATAGAATTTGTGAGGATTTGTGCATGTGGATAGCAACAGCATGAGTTCACTGGTTGCTTATACAGTATTTGTTTTGTTTTGTTAGGTGTGTGGCTTTGTGCAGTCTGGGTATCTGGCTGTGTGAAGAGTTGGCTCACGGGACTCAACATCCACAGATTAAAGATGCTCTCAATGTGATCTGTGTTACTCTGAAGGTCAGTCACAACTCCATACGACTTTAAAAAGCAATGGTTATGTTACACCCAGGCTCTAAAATTCAACTTCCTGAGCTCCAACACAAACTAAAAGTTGGTAATTGAAATATAAATCAATAAGGCTAACATGTCAACCCAGCTAAATAAAATTATCTTATTCAGCCTTTGCCTGTTCTCAAACTTCCACCTACTGACCATGGTGCTCTTTTTGTCTATGACTGTGATCCAGTGAAATAAGACCAAAGCAATGACTCTGATCTGCACAACATAGTAGTGTTTGAACATCTGTTCTTCCCTGTCTGGATGTGTAATAAGACTTACTGTAGTTTAAAAACATAATGATTTTTCATAGGGCATTTCATGATTATTACAGTAATATATCTATTATATTAATGACGAAGTTCAATATTTAAATGTAAATTCAAAATCTTACTTAATACTGTGTATCCCCTGCAAATCATTAGCTAAAACCAGATCTCCAGGGTTCCTTAAACTGTTATTTTTGCAGTGTCTTAAATTGGAAAACACAATAAAAAGGATTAAAACTGCTGAAATGAGTGGGGACATAACTGGATAAAATCTAAACAATGGTAAATTTAAGCACGCCAAATTACTGACTAAATACTGAATGGTTAGGTTGTGAATTTGTTAAACATGGTGGGTGCAAGCAGCCAAAGTATAATGGAAAACATTGTTGGAGATGATTGTTAGTGTTGGTGAAATTGCCTTAGTTGGTAATGTCTGTTTCAGGCCACTAGACTGGGAGGCCTGTGGATCAGAATAATACTGTCCAACATTTACTGTCTCATCTATAGCCAAGTGGCTCTAGATGGACACAAACACACACACACACACATACCTTTTCCACCTTGGAATCCCTAGCTTGTGTATCGGCAGCCAATGGTCTGCTAAGACACTACACACACACACACACACACACACACACACACACACACACACACACACACACACACACACACTTGCATTCACTTACTCCTGGGAGCAAACCCTGGACTGTCAATATGTTTGGTTCCTTCTTCAGATAGGAGACTAATCCAGGGGGAATGCTGCAAGCTGTGTCACACACACACTCAGACAAACACACACACACACACACACACTCTATTAAATATATACACACATCTTGTCCACTTTTGAATCTCTTGCTTTCATACCAGCAGCCAGTAGCTTCATCATGGGCTCTGCGACATGCACAAACGAATACACACACATACACAAAGCTTGAGGGATTTTCATATTTCCATGCAGAGCCACTTCTTTCTGTTGTCCTCCTCGTCCTCCTTCCTTTTCATCTGGAAGCATGCTTTGTTTTGTAGGTGCTGATCCTCATTAGACTAATATGTAAATGTTCTCTTTTGTTACTAACCAACCTGTATTTTATTGTGTCCTAAATATTATATACCCTTTCAAATAGTAGTTGTAAAACAACAATTACAAGAAAAGAAAATATTGGGAATACCACAAGGAATAATTAAAAAATAAATATTGATAAGGCTTCTGGAATATTTATGTACAACCTATTCTCTTGCATAGAAACATTTGAAAATAAATTTTTTTTCTTAATTTTACAGTTAAAAAAAAACATTGTAGATCCTTCTAAGCCTAAACACCCTGTTTGACCGTCTTATTAAAGTACAGTGGCTAATATATGAAATAACCTACAAAAACTGAATTAAAATGAATGATGTGTTTTCCATCTCCCAGTACCCCAATAAGAGTGTAGCACTGGTGGCGTCAGACATCCTTCACCTCCTGATCAGTTACGTGGATCATCTTCAGAAATTTCCCCCTGACACTCCAAAGAAGATCGTAGCGGTGAGACATAAATTACATAACACTTCTGAACTAATAATGGAATATTTCTAAACACTGGTCTAATTTATCATTTATCGAGTCATCATCAGCATGTCGACACATCCTGATGGATTAAATCATATTGTGTAAAGCTGAGGTCTTAAAAAAATCTGGAATATATTTAAATACGCCATATTGGTTTTGTAGCATTTTCTTCTAATTGGCTTTAATATTCTTTTAATATCACTTGTTTTTTTAATAACAGTAATAGCAGTAGTAACAGTTTTAATATAGTAAACAATTGATTTTATTTTTCTCAGATTTTGATCGCCACCATCACATTCTTGCTGCCTACTACTGAGTCTTCTCCGCATGAACTTGATAAAAGGGTAACATACACACACACAAAAAATCTCTTTCACATTATGTCACTATATCACTCACTTTGCTTAGAAAGGAACCTCGTATCACAATGTCTAATCAAAATGCCTGTGTGTGTTGCAGCTGGTGGTTTCCCTCCTCTTGTGTCTGATGGACTGGGTGATGGCTCTGCCTCCAAAGACTCTCCTTCAGCCTGTTCAGACTCGGAGCCCTCCAGAGAGGGACCAGCCTACCAAGACTCTGCTCAGCTGTATTTATAAGGTATATAAGAGTGTTTGTGTAAATGTAACATGGCCTTTAACACCCAAACAGTCACTTATATTGAAGTAAATAATGTTCATTCATACAGCAGAGGTTGGCCATCAGAGAAAGTTCAACGCCACTTCTAGGAAAAATCTTTTATTAAAATTTTGCATCATGGCCTGTATTTCACTAAAACATGACACATATTAAGAATAACTGTTTTTATTGCAGCGACATATAAGCATCATTGCAGTAAAACGGAATATTAGCCCTAAATGAGGAAAAATGGAATCCAGACTAAAACAGTATCCAGTAAACAGTATCCTTTTCTTTTCAAATCTGTGTAGGTATTGCATGGTTGTGTGTATGGAGCACAGTCTTTCAGTAGTCCCAAGTATTACCCGCTGCAGCTGTCGGACCTGTTGAGTCCAGATTATGACCCATTCCTGCCATTGGAGAGCCTCAGAGAACCAGAGCCACTGCACAGCCCAGACTCAGAACGCTCCAGCAAACTACAGCCTGTCACCGAAGGTAATATAACACACTACACAACTTTAGAACCCACTGTGACAATCATTTGGCATCATGCCTGATTTCCAAGATACAGAAATTAGCATGTAAATATGTAATTTGCTAATTGCATGCAAAGTGCTGCCCTGACACACACGCAAACACACAAAATCTCTGGACAAAATGACCCAGAGTCGTCCACCAAACCACTGCCAATCACTAAAGATGGTAGAAGGTAGGTGTGTGTGTGTGTGTGTGTGTGTGTGTGTGTGTGTGTGTGTGTGTGTGTGTGTGTGTGTGTGTGTGTGTGTGTGTGTTTTGTGTGTGTGTGTGTTTTGTGTGCGTGTGCGTGTGTGTGTGTGTGTTTGTTTTGTGTGTCTGCGTGTGTGTGTTTTGTGTGTCTGTGTGTGTGTGTGTGTGTTGTGTGCAAGTGAGCGCACCTGTCTGCATCCGTGTGAGAGTGTGTATTGTCCCCTGCTGTGGTCCACCAGGACACAGTGACTAGTCTAATGACTGGAGCGCCCTGATAGACCATGCTTCTCTTCTCTTCTCCTCTATTTTCTTCTCTTCTCTTCTCTTATCTTTTATGTTCATTTGTCTTTCCTCCTTTCTTTTTTCTATTATTTTTTTTTCTTTTCTTTTTTTTTCCTCCGCCTCAGCTCTCCTGAGGTCTAGGGAGTCATTGAAAATGTCTAGTCAATACATATCTGTACTCTACACACAGCCCTGTCAATAAGGAGCTGTTGGAAAGTGTGTGTGTGTGTGTGTGTGTGTGTGTGTGTGTGTGTGTGTGTGTGTGTGTGTGTGTGTGTGTGTGTGTGTGTGTGTGTGTGTGTGTGTGTGTCTGTGTGTGTGTGTGTCACTGTGTGTCACTGTGTGTGTGTGTGTGTCACTGTGTGTGTGTGTGTGTGTCTCACAGTGTGTGTGAAATGATGTTGATTGGCCAGGATCTGGTGGCAGCACAGTGTGTCATGGCATTGGCTTCTTCTCAGCATGGGGCAAACTATGTACAAGCTGTGTTTGTATCTCTTGCTAGTGTTTAATGGTCATTCTTGAAGTTTTGCTGCAGTTACACTGTTTTAGCCTACTAAACAATAAAATCTGGAAACACAGAAATGGACCACAAATGTTGAATATCTGGTACCCAAAATTATTTTTTCTTAACTGTATCCTTGTAGTACTACATGTCCTCTGTCTGTGTTTTCCCTGTTCTCTCTGCAGTTCGAAGCCGTATTCAGCAGGGCCTTGTTTCCATTGCAGCCAGAACAGTCATCACCCACCTCGTCAACCACCTTGGACATTATCCAATGTCTGGAGGACCGGCTACTCTGTCTAGTCAGGTACTGTGGCTGTTTGTGTTTGGTGTTAATAATGGCACTAATGTGATGTACTGTATATGGTGATAATTACTTATCATGTCCTGAGGGGAATAAAAAACGGAAAAGTTTTGAATACATTATTTAGATCGTGGCATTTTGCTTGAGCAACACTATGGCCCATGTTTTCTAGGTGTGTGAAAACCAAGACAACCCATTCTGTGAGAGTGCTGATCTTGGACCAGAACTTTTCCATTCACCAAACCTGCAGTTTCTGGTTCTGAATGGCTCCACACTGCTCTCAGTGCTTCAGGTAACCTCAACTCAAAGAAAGTTTCCCTGACTAAATTTGAAGCTCTGTATGATTAAGACTATTGCTGAGGACATTACTTTTAGACCAGTTTACACAAATGTTTTTCAGCATGACTGATGCTGAGTGAGCTCACACCTAAAAGGCAATAGTTTGTAGTTAAGACTAATAATTTATTTATTTTTAGCCACTCTAGGGATAGAAATGAAAAGTGGCTTGGTTGTACTTTTAGTTTAATGCCTACATAGCAAGTATGCTAACATTTCCCCCCACCTTGATTGCAGCAATTAATTATTTCATTATTTATTGCTTCAATGACACACCAATTACTCATCTAATGCTGGTGCAGAATGTAGCAGCAAAGCTTCTGACAAACTTCTTTAGCTTCTGACAGATTATATCTATTACTTTTAAAGTCCTCTATGGTCCGGCTCCTATATATATTTCTGATCTTCTGACCGTTAAGTTTGACAGTCCAAGCTTAAGATAAAGGGTGATCATGCTTCTGCTGTTTTATATCCAACGTTGTTGAACAAACTTGCCCGCATTATGAGATCAGCTAAGTCTGGGCCACTTAAAAAAACCAATGGTTTTGTTTTGTTAGAAGGAGAGAGAGAGAGAGAGAGAGAGGGATATGGATATGGATATGGATATGAATATAGATATAGATATAGATATAGATATAGATAGGGAAAGAGAGAGAGAGAGAGATACACACAGTTAATTTAATTATAGTTAATTAAGTTAATGTTTGACAATTCCCTTAAATTCTTTTTATTTGGAAGAAAAGACAGTGTTTAAAAAAAAAATGCAAACATTTTGGACTTTTGTTGGGGTTTTTATTTATTTATTTATTTATTTCAAAAAGCCCTTTTCCAGTGTTTTTTTTTTTTTTTTTTAAACATATATACAATTTTCCATCCTAAAACTGGGTAGGGCTTTCCTTTGCTCTCAAAACAGCTTAATTTCTTCGTGGCATGGATTCCACAAGATACTGGAAATGTTCTTTTGAGATTCTGGTCCATGTTGACATGATTGCCTCACATCATTTCTGCAGATTTGTCGACTGCACATTCTTGCTGCCATTCTCCTGTTCTACCACATCCCAAAGGTGTTATACTCCATTCAGATCTGGTGACTGGGGAGGCCACTGAAGCACACTGAACTCACTGTCATATTCAAGAAACCAGTTTGAGACGACCTTTCCTTTGAGACATGGTGGATTATCCTGCTGGAAGTAGTCATTAAAGTGATGCACATGGTCAGCAACAATACTAAGATAGGCTATGACATTCAAACAATAATTGATTGATATGAGGGGGCCCAGAAAGTGTGCCAAGAAAACATTCCCAACACCATTACACCACCATCTGCAGCCTGGACTGTTGACACAAGGCAGGTTTAGTTCATGGATTCATGCTGTTGATGCCAAATTCTGACCCTACCATCTGCTGCCTCAGCAGAAATCCAGATTCATCAGACCAGGCTAAGTTTTTCCAGTCTCCCACTGTCCAGTTTTGGTGAGCCTGTAACCACTGCAACCTCAGATTTCTTTTCTTGGCTAACAGGAGTGGAACCTGACGTGCTCTTCTGCTTTTTTATACCATCAGTCTCAGGGTTTGACGTGTTGTACATTCTGAGATATTTTTCTGCTCACCACAGTTGTAAAGAGTGGTTATCGGAGTTACCATAGCCTTTCTGTCAGCTCCAACCAGTCTGGCCATTCTCCCCTGACCACTCATCCACAAAAATGCCGCTCACTGTATATTTTTTGTTTTATACACCATTCTGAGTAAACTCCAGAGAGTCTTGCGTATTAAAATCCCAGGAGATCAGCAGTTTCAGAAATACTCAAACCAGCTTGTCTGGCACCAAAACTCATGCCACAGTCAAAGTCACTGAGACCACATTTTTTCCCCATTCTGATGTTTGATATGAATATTAACTGAAGCTCCTGACCTGTATCTGCATGATTTTATGCATTGCACTGCTGCCACATAACTGACTGATTGGATAATTGTATGAATAAGCAGGTGTACAGGTGTGCCTAATAAAGTTATTGGAAAGTGTAGGTGACACTGGATTTAGCCATTTTCTAGTTATCAATTTTTCTTATTTATTCATTTATTTTTACCTGCTTTACCCCAAAAGGGCACGCAGCAGCTTTATAGCCTTCCTGTGTTCAGAAAACAAGACATTACCCAGATAAAGAGTCTCCAGTTTCAGAGGTATTTGTCTTGAATAACGTGCTTAATGTTCTGTGAATGCCTTTCCAGTATAAACTCAGTTTAGAGCAGTCCCAAAATATATGAAAATGATTTGCCTCCCAGATATTTTTTTAAAGCCCCATTGTCTCCAACATGCCAAACTTTTGTTTTTATATTTTTCCTGGTATGGCATCTTGAAATATGTTTGAATTTTTCTACCAATGTTCTCTCCAATCAAGAGACTTAGTTGAGGACCATTGAAAGCTGCAAATTTTCCTCCAAGCCTCCCCAGAAAGCATCACTCCAGCTTCTTCTTCCCAATTTTCTTTAATGTACAAGGTGTTTTCATTTTTGGCATAAAAGAGAGCATTCTACAATCTAGAGATGGACTTACGTGGTATTAAACTGATGGCTGATTTCAAGATTTAAAAAAAAAAAGGATCCGCAATTCTGATTAAAATATGTCATACTTGAAGGTGTCTTTAAAAAAAAAAAAAAAAGTCATTGTGCTCAAGGCCACGTTCATCCTGCAGAGATTCAAAACTTTGTAATGTAGTTTTGTGCGTGAATGAGAGACGGGTTGTAAGTCCTTTCCTGATCCAGGATTCGACACACCAACTGAAGAGTTTTAACATGTTATGGATTCCGCATGAAGTAACCACCTACTGCCATATTTTTTATGCAAGATTTGGCCAGAAGTTTTTTTCTCCTCCAAATGAGCTAAATTCTTGTTGTATTTCATGGTTTTGTGTGTTATGCACACCTGTGAAACACTTTAACTCTGGTTTTTAAACGTGCTATGGAAATAACATTTACTTTTATTACTTATTACTAACATTACACGTTAATGTAATGTTAGTAGTAACATTACTACTGTAAGCTATGTATATCTCAGGTTAGCAAAGTAAAACACAACAGCTTGTGATGCTTTGCAGTGTAACTTCAAGTCAGAGTTAATTAGATTTATTTAATAATAAGAGCATTTGATAGTTTTCTTGAAGTATCCTGATGAAATTAAATTTGATCACTTATTGTTTTTTGTATTAAAGTTCTACCAGTTACAAAGGAAAAGCAAATGAGTGAAAAAAGTTTTTAAGACAGTTGGTGTTTTGCAAGACAGTTGAGATGTGAATTGTGTTTAAGGTGCTGCAACTCAGTAACAGGACGATTTCCTAAATCGTTGGAGAATTTATGTTTAACCACTCTCCCTTTCTTCCTCTATTTCCTAGATCCGGTCGGAGTCTGGTGTACCAGGGGGTGGAATGACAGCTGGTTTGTCTTCTGCTCCTGCCTGCGTTCGGGTTATCATCCGAGATGTAGCCGGAAAACACTCCTGGGACTCAGCCGTTCTCTACGGGCCTCCACCATGTTCCCCAACCAGCCCAGCACACACACTTTTAACGCACGCGCAATCACCACAGAGTACAAATCTTCATTTACGCACCTCACCAGGAGGTCCACCAAAAAAGATGGGGGTGAGGAGGGAAGACAGCGAAGAGGAGGGGCAAGAGGAGAGGGAGGCAGAGGAGGGAGGAAGAGGGATGGAAGGTGAGAGGCAAGAGTTTGTGGCAGAGGGGGAGGAGGAAGGAGAGGACAGGAAAGTCAGCGACGAGGAGCAGGGAGATCAAATCGGAGGTGAAGATGGAGGAGAGGGGGAGGACGAGGAGCAGGACGAAGAGAGAGAGCATGGAATGGACGGAGAGAGGGATCGGGGGGAGTCAGGCTTGGAAAAGATTCTAGCTCCGCCATTGGCTAAACGTGTGTGTCGGGAGGCAGTGCCAGCGTGGGATTCACTGAGGGAAGGTGATGACGCGCTGGATGAAATGCTGCAGTATCTTGGATACTCGAGTCCTGAATGTCTACAGAGAGCAGGTATTAACACACTTACACACACACACACACACACACACACACACACACACACACACACACACACACACACACACACACACACACAGAATCTGAAGTTTTTTCTAATCTGAATTGTCCCTCATTCTGTTTGTTAAAACACAGGAACCTAGCACAATAGCAGAGCCTAACACAACGGTCTAACCCTTATTCTGAAGATCTAAAGATAGCAAAATACCAAATCTCGGAAGTTTTCAGATATTTTACCAAAAAATTTGTCTCCTCTCTTTGGTCCCCACAGGCATGCCACTCAACATCCCAGCCCCTCCTCCAGCTTGTGTTTCAGAGAAACAGGAGAACGATGTGATCAATGCCATCCTGAAGCAGAGTGCTGCTGAGAGAGAGTTCGTCCTTCATGTGCGTAGTGACCATATTCATTTGAGCAGAATGAATTACACATATATTTTTTTTTAATTCTTAGTTCTTACGGTCTCCTGATGAGGTGGATCACAAGTGCAGTACTAGCCATGTATAGTTCGGCTAATACTACCTGGGTTAGCAGTAGGTTTCAGGAGGTAAAAGAAAGATCACTAGCTGTTTCAGTCCTACATTCAAACTCATTTGAGCTAACTTTTTTTAATGTTGCAAAAATAATAATGAGGATTTGTTCCATTTCCATAGGTGTATTTCCCAAAAGATATTTTTAACATGTCACAGCAGGAAAAGCACAGGTGTAAACAATAAAATGGACAGTGAATTCCATTTAGCTGCTACTGTTTCAGGGTCTTGGTATTGTACATGCTGGTTCACTGTCACACCTGCACAACACCTGTAATTAGCAACACCTAATTGCAAGTCAAAATATCTGCTGTGATAACAGCAAAGAAGTTGGTGGCAGAAAAATATTAAATAGACAAATATTAACACATTTTGTAATATTTTGAAAAATTATCAAAGAATGCTTTCAGCTTTCTGTTTGCTTCTATAGACCAATCATCATTTTGATCTGATGTGTTGGTAATTTAAAATATGTAAGAATATTTAATTTAATGTGAAAGAATCACTCAGGTGTTTTCCTGTAGCGTAGATTCTTATTCCTTGCCACTTTCTGTTAAGCATTACATGGTCATTTTTGTTCATTTTCTATGATTTTTTTTTGTGTGTGTATTTTTTTGCATTAAAGTGAAATGTTGAATTTTTCAGAGAGGTGAGGAGTTGAACATGAGGGCGGTGCAACAGACTGAACCAGAGACCCAGACACCACAGTCGGCCTTCTACTACTGCAGACTACTGATCAACATACTGGGACTCAACTCCTGGGAGAAGAGGTGAGACAAGACACAGACATATAGGGGCCCAAATTAGAATGGACTTTTTATGTTTTAAAAAAATCGATAACAATATATGTTGCTATATCAAAAGCAGTGAATTTGATTAAGTTTGTTCTGTTTGTTTATTTCTGTTGACTTTTCTTCCATTCATGCCGCCTCTTAAATATCGCTTTAGCAGCATTCACCAGATCTGCTCTGGCAGTTTGTGTCCAGGAAAGGTTATCAGAGAATGTTAGTCCAACCAAGTTCAGAGATTTTGTTTTCATTATTATTCAGTTTACTTTTACCTTTATAAGAAAACATAGAAAAAAAATAATACAACTGAAAACACTGTTTTTGCATATATATATTTTTTTCGCCCTGAGCAGGAAAATGAATATAGTTTTCTACAAATTAGCTGTTTTTCAGGTTGCAGTAGGACATGTGTAGGAAGACTTCATTTTTGTCTCCCCAAAAACAGACTGAATGCTAGTTGAATGCAAATGAGACAAAAATTTCAAACTCAAAGTATTTTGAGCTAATTAGACAACACGTTTTTCCATTCACATGGCACAGCATTTCATCTTCTCAATGACTCTGGATTAAAATACACAATGTCAAGGTATCACTTAAATGTGTCTGGCCAGCTAATGGACACTCATCACTCTTTCTACTTTATCCAGGGAATTACACCGTCTGCATTCAGCCTGCACAATAGAGTTCTTAACACACTCTGTGCGTGTGTGTGTGCTTGCGTGTGTGTGTGTGTGTGTGTGTGTGTGTGTGTGTGTGTGTGTGTGTGTACATAAGAGTGTGTGATAACGAGTATAGTACTCTATTGATCAAACTCAGCCCATTTGGAGTTGGAATAAAAGGCAGTTGTTGAAGAAGAGAATGATGGAGGGAGATGTGACAAAATCAGAAAACGGGATGAGTAGGGCACATGTAGATGCAGTAGGAGAACAAAAAGCAAAATTAAATGGAGCAAAAATAAGTAGCCCCTTATATATTACCGTCAAGAAGACCCCTCATTATGCCGGATTTGCCTGTTTACACTGAACCAAACAAAGCCGGCTTAACGTGTTTGAGTGATTTTTAGATGGAATTCCAGCTTTCCCAGAATCAGAGGCGTGACGTGTAAGACAAGAGCGTCGGCGTCTGTCACGCCATGCCAACTCTCTCTTTTACACAGACGTCGATTTGGCTCTGTGACTACCCCTGCTGCCATCTTATTGCCGAAACAACAATGCCCCCCATTCTGTGTTTGTACCTTTTATACAAAATGGCAAGGTGGAAAAAGCGCACCATTCCTGCCTTGAACAGGCTTTCCCATGGGTAGAGACTGCTTTTTGAGGGTCAAGACTTGGTTTTAGGGTTAATGTAAGGGTTGGGGTTAGACATTTAGTTGGGATGGTTAAGGTTAGGGTAAGGGACTAGGGAATGCGTTCTGTCAAAGAGTGTCCCCATGGGGATAGTGGAACGTGTGTGTGTGTGTGTGTGTGTGTGTGTGTGTGTGTGTGTGTGTGTGTGTGTGTGTGTGTGTGTGTGTGTGTGTGCGTGTGTGCGTGTGTTTGTGTCCTTTTATGCTTTTCCCTATAATCCAGGATGTAAATGGAGTCTTTGAGAGGAGAGAATGAGGCCATTACCAAGTATCAGTTTAATAAAGAGCAAATTGCTGTCTCTCTCTGTCTCTTCTATCTCCCGCTCCTTTTCTCTTTTTTCCTCTCTCTTAGAGTGAAAAGAATGATATGTCATTATCAGTCCACTCCAAGCTTCACTGCTCTGAGTCTTGGTTTTATATCAGCGGTGCCAAGGTTGGTGGCTGATCTCTGGGACATTTTGAACGGTCCCTGGACTAGTTGATCTGTATAAAGGCTTTTGTTTTCATTATTATCTTTTATCAGCTTTTTCTATTTGGACCCTGAAAGTGGTGATGACACTAGCTGTGGACGGCATGACATGTTGTTGCATTTGCTCATTTATAATACAGTAATAATAATATGCAGTGATCTATATTTCTAAGGGCACAGTTTAGGAACCAGTATAGAAACAGAAGTGCTTGTTGAAATACCAAAAAGCATCAGAAACCCTCTCCCCCTACACCTATCCAACGTCGAATTTCCAAAAGCGACAATCCAACTTTCACACCTACTTCACGCAGCGAATGGTCTGGTGTGCAGAATGGAGAAAATAAGCAGAGTTTGATCTTCTCCGTAAAGCTTTCTTTTTTCATTCACTACACAACTAATTCTGTCACTTTTCATGTTTACAAATGATCTCAGCTCATACTTCCAGTAGAGACCGTCTGAAAATACACACCATTATCCCCCTGTTTAAGAAATGTTTCGCATCTTTCTCCTCTGTCTGACAGCCAGCTTTTCAACCCACTTTTGAGTGTGGTTTCTCAGTACAACTACAACCACTTTTTCCTTCAGATGTAGTCAGGTGACACATCACACAAACAAGTTCTTTTCAAACATAACCTGGCCTTTAGAGAGGACATTGTTTTCACCCTGAAATCCAGTGGAGACTGAGGTCTAGTGACAAATATTAAGGGTGCATGAAGAGCCACATCATTCTTGTTGTAGTGTCTGACAACTCTCAAGCTTAAGCTACCCTGTAATAACACTTCTTGAAAATAAAAAGATTCAACAGCAAATTGAAATTTGTGAATAGGGCATAGAGTAACATAGGGAAATGTTATTTAGTGACCTTGTTCCCACAGGTTCTTCATACAGTAATTACCGGAGTCTCGTGATCTCTAACCCTCAATATTCCTCCTTTTTTAAATGTTTTTTCCATCGCTTTCAAATGTAAAAATAACATCCAAAATATGGTGGACTTAGCAAAGTTGTTTGTTGTTTTTTTAATTTTGTTTGTTTGGTGTATTTTATCTATTTATTTTATTATCTGAGCATTTAGCTGGACTCACTTCAAGGAGTTTACCAGTCAGTTATATTTATTATTAAGAAGCGAAATGAAGGTTAGGAAAGTCATGCAAACAGTCAGAGGAATTCAGTTTTCTTATTCATAGATAGTTTCACTTGATGATGATTTTCGACTCAGCATTACTATAAGGAGTGTATTATTATGACTGTGGAAAGGGCCCATTTTCTATTTATCACACTGGATGTCTCAAAATGGAAAAAGGATCAAGCAAACTTCTTATCAGACTGTATATTTTACTAACATACAAGCTCTCTGGTGAAAAATTCCTATGCTGATTGGAGCTGATGTTATAAAATCTTTCTGACTGTGGGAAATCTATTGAATTACACCACTTCTCAGTGTCTTGGATTCTGACATAAGAGAATATTTTTCTCAATACAAACCTATCCAAAGTTCTTGGGAGCTGATGTTCTGAGAATTTACTACCAAATTTCTTTTTTAAATAAAGTTCATTTACCATGAATTTTAAAATGTCAAACATTCCTTTTTACTTGACTATGATTAAGTGTTCTATGTATTGTTTTGTCCTTCTTTTTTCTCGATCTTGAGGGTTTTTTTTGCTCCTTTTCACGTGAAGTCCTGACAGCTCTACTTAAGGTCTTATTACCTGGCACTGGATTGGTAGTTTTTTTTTCCAGGAAAAGGTGACAAAAACAGTCAACCAGCCAATTAGGAGAGCCGACAGTAGTTGCCAGATAATGGTGGAGAGGAAGGTTTTACATTAACTTTGGATAATGACTCCTAACCTGTGCATGCATTTGTGTCTTGCAGGAGTAACTTTCATTTGTTAAGGAAGAATGAGAAGTTACTGAGAGAGCTGAAGAACCTGGACTCAAGGCAATGGTATAATATAAACAGTCAAGCACCTCTTGTCTTTTACTGCATTCCTCCCTCCATCTCCTCCTTTCGATATTTTCATTCAGGTTTCATTCATTTCATTTCTTAGTTTGAATCCTCCCTTCTTTTTCAAAATTCTTTCATTTTTTCCCTCCTTCGTTCTGCTCTAAATAGCATAAAGCAGAGTACTTTTGTCCTAAAGACATTAACAGTTCTTTAAATATTGATTTAAATGCATTTTAAAAAGTCGTGTGTTTTTTGGCTCTGTGATTCAGTAACAGTTATGCTATGCCCTGTTTCATCCCTTTGCCCTTGACCCTTGCCTAATCACAATCTGATTTTGTGTGGAAATGAAATATATTGTCCTAATACAAAACATACGTCTGTGTAGTGACGTGTAAAGCAGATGCTCGCCTCCTCCAATCTTGGCATTGAGGGCAACCTATAATACCTTGCAAATGGTTTGAGAATAAAGACAGTAGGAGGTCTTAAACTGAGTGAAATCTGCTGTTGAAACAAATAGAGGAGAAGAATTAAAGAAGAAAAACACCTGTTGATTCCCCCTCTAATAGACAGGTTTTTCTCCTGGTTTCTGCGTTACTGGCATCCCATCACATTGTGAAGTTATTATACCACTGCCCCTCATAGCTATCTTTGAGACCAGCTCTAAAACAAACAAAAGAGTTAAGGGGGAAGTAATTGGATAAAACTTTGGTAAAGTAATAAACTTGTTTATTACTTGAAATTGGTCAAATAAATGTTTCCACCCTAACCATTAAAATTCCAAAAACTTGTTTATTACTTGAAATTGGTCAAATAAATGTTTCCACCCTAACCATTAATTTTCCACTAGTTGCCATGTTGTTCACCATTGTTTTTCTTTTCCTTCATCCTCTTCTAGCCGTGAGACCCATAAAATAGCAGTATTTTACGTGGCTGAAGGCCAAGAAGACAAACACTCCATACTCACTAACACAACAGGAAGCCAGGCTTATGAAGACTTTGTCTCTGGTCTGGGCTGGGAGGTAAGAATACATTATTCAAATAATCTTAAATGTGCTGACATTATTTGTCTTCTTTATACATTCAAATTGTACATTTATCTTTACATTGTTTCCTTGAAATTTTCTTAATGAAATGTATGACTGCATCTACTCATCTGCTCTGCGACTAATATTTTAATCATCATCATATAATTGTTGGTTTTACTGATTAAAGAATGTAGGTGCTAAAAAAACTATGTTTCTGGACAAGTAGTTAAAATAAACCTACAATATATGTCCTGACGTTTCCGCGGCCTGGTGATGAAGAAACACTGATATATGGAACCATTTAGTAATACAGTGCATGCCGATTATGTTTTTGTGTGTGTTGATGTGAAGAGCTTTGTGCGAAGCAGTTCTCCTGACACAAGAAGTAGGCAAAAATATCCTGAGAACTGAGAAGAGAAACTTATCTAAACACACTTACTTTTCTTAGCAACACAAACTGTAAAACATCTAAGAAGTTTTAACTGACAGATAAAACTGCGTTTATTTTCTTCGTAGTATGTCATCATTTTATCTTGATTCACTGGGTAGAATCCAGATGAAGCTGAAGCAACTTTGATTTGATTGTTTTGTGTGTGTGTGTGTGTGTGTGTGTGTGTGTGTGTGTGTGTGTGTGTGTGTGTGTGTGTGTGTGTGTGTGTGTGTGTGTGTGTGTGTGTGTGTCACTAGGTGGACCTCACCACTCACTGTGGCTTCATGGGAGGTCTCCAGAGGAATCGCAGTACAGGTCAGACCACACCTTACTACGCCACTTCTACTACTGAGGTTATCTACCACGTCTCCACCCGCATGCCCCATGACCAGGATCACAATCTCACCAAGAAGGTAACACACACCTGTTTGACTGGTGTTTTGTTATCTATGGGTGTTCATGGAAGTATAGGACTGCCCAGTGTTCCTCTCCTGTCTAGTTACTGGAAGGGTAACTATTGCCTGTGTGTTTCTGGGTGATTTTGGACAACATAAAAACACCGTGACCTTTTTCCAAATTTTCAAATTTGCATGACAGCTGGATGAAAACTTACTTACTTTCTGTCATGCTGTCCCCATCTGTTTATCTGCTAGCCATCCCTCTCTCACAAACTGCGGTAATATGGGTGTCTGTGTAGGGTGACTAGTAATATCAGGGACCCCTTTTTTTCTAGCTGTAATACCACTACTTTTATTTAATGAGCAAATACGAAATATGTCAAATGATAGGAATTCAGAAGAAAAAAGCCTCTACTGTTCTTCTCCCCGTCCTACCCTTTCCTCTTCCCTCTTTTCTTCCTTTCCACTCCTCTCTTTGCCTGAGAGTGACATCGCAAATGATCATAGGTTACTACACACACAAACACAAACACAAACAAACACACACACCAATCTGTTGATGTCAGTGTTTCAGCAGCACACCAACATTTCCAATAATTCTTAGCAGAAATCACGTCTGTGTTTGTGTATGGTGTGGGCTTGTATCAGTGTGTAGGCAGGCAGGTCTATTGTGTATCTGTCTGTGTGTGTGTGTGTGTGTGTGTGTGTGTGTGTGTGTGTGTGTGTGTGTGTGTGTGTGTGTGTGTGTGTGTGTGTGTGTGTGTGTGTGTGTGTGTGTGTGTGCACCTGTCAACCCCCAGGCACTGGGCACTCTGCACATGGCCATAATGTCCCTTTAATCAGATCATACTTCCTGCTTCTCGGCCTATCACGTCGCTGCAGGCTCCTGATTGGATTATCAGCGCCTGGTCCAACACCATCCGTCTCCCTGATCAGCTGATGGCCCCATCAAACACGCATATTCACACACACACACACACACACACACACACATGCACACACAAACATGCACACACACTATAAACCTGTTTAACCTGACACAAACACACATCCACTAAGGGCTTCATTCACATCAGTCTGCACAAATAACCACACGACTTTAAATTTGTGCTACTGTTGAACACAGAAGCACAGGCACACATGTTAGTTAGCACACACAGGCTTACAAACACATACACTCACAGTTTGACAAATGAGTCCACAAAGAGGTTAAACTGACAGACATACACATGTCCATACTGGCAGGCGCATCATCAATCCTCCTGCCACACACAGATGCACACACCTGCAATAATAAACAATGTTGTGTGATTTAACTCCATTGCAGGGAATTTGTCCAGTTCTCACTCCTCACAGTGTGTTCTGTTCCCTCTCATACCACATCTGCTTGAAACATGATTAAAAGCTTTAAAGCTACATTTTAAATAGTAATACGACTCAGAAAAGCACATCAGACAGTAAGACTCCACTCTGCCTTAATAGACTGTCATTGTATTGTTCTGACACACAAAAATACTGCTTAAAGCTCATAATTCTCACTCTCCAAATGAAAAATGGCATAGCCCTTCAGTTCTCAGTTTCATTGTGAGTTGTGTGTCTTGCTGACACTTTGAATTGCAAGCACAGTCAGAGGAAAGTGCCTCTAAAAGAGAAATTTTAAGTATACTCTGCTTAATATATCAAGGTTAATTAGGCCTATAACTCAGTGCAGTCAGGTGAATTCATGTAGTGTCATCATGGCAAGTGGGTCAAGTAACGTCCAAACATGATGAATAAGGTAACAAGTTCTCCAGGTCTCCATATTAATTAATTCAACCTCAGGCTGATATTTGAGTTGAGTGAGATAGGTGTGTACAAATAAAATTACTTATTATTTTATCAAACTCTGCGTCCTGATCCACAATGTGAGACAGCCTTTTGAATTAACAAATCTCTTCCAATTATGCAGACAAATCATATGTCTTAACAGAGGACAAAATACATACTGATTCCAATTAAACACACATTTCAAGGGAAAAGTCTTGTGTTTGTCTCAGGGCCAAGGCCAAGAGTGCCAGCCATCTGAACGTGTGTGACACACCAGACAAGTAGGGTGACGTCTATGCGGAGGGTGTGTGTTTTGGCAGACACCAAGGTTAATGACAGAGCTGTCACAAGCCCCGATTGTAGCCCACTGAGTGAATGTGAACAACACACACAACATCAGACTTGGTCCCATCTGTCTTCCAGCCCATGTTCCATCTTTCTGGTGCTTCATTCTGTCTTAGTGTCCACTCTCCATCTTCACACACTCACTCCATCACCCCCAGGGCCACCTATATCATGTACACACACAAAATCAAAAGCCTTGGGTTTATGATGGATACTGCCTATCTAGTTCATTGTATGAGATCCTGTGTGTGTGTGTGTGTGTGTGTGTGTGTGTGTGTGTGTGTGTGTGTGTGTGTGTGTGTGTGTGTGTGTGTGTGTGTGTGTGCGTGTGTGCGTGTGTGTGCGTGTGTGTGCGTATGTGTGCGTATGTGTGCATTTTCTCTTGCACTTGGTTGGCATTGACTTAGTTTGTGATGTTTATGCTGTACAAAGAAAGAATAATTTGAGACATTTATTCTGTTTTAATTCGAGTATTCATCTTTCTTTTCTGCTCCTTCCTCTTCCCACTTGCCTCTACACCTCCAGCTGAGACACCTGGGTAATGACGAGGTCCACATCATCTGGTCAGAACATTCCAGAGACTACCGTCGAGGAATCATCCCCACTGAGTTTGGAGACGTACTAATCATCATCTACCCCATGAAGAACCACATGTACTCCATCCATATTCTCAAAAAACCGGAGGTAAAAAGAGTGTTCAGCATTTTGAAACTGGACTCAAATTGCCAGTTGTCAATATTCTGTGCAATTACTCAACATCTAAATTTCACTGTTTCCCCAGAATCCTTATTATTGGGTGAAAATGCATCTGAAACGGCAAGACATTTAAACTCATCATTAAAACCCAGGATGATAGTTCAGTTCCCCTCTGGGCTAAACAGTAATGACTATACTTGTAATGTGTTGCGTAAATGTAATTGCAGTGTGCATTACTGGCCAATTGGTGTAAATTTCAACTATGCTAGTGGCATGGCTCCATGAATTTGGTTGGTTGGCCAGTCCACTCATATCAACCAGACTTGAATATCTCAACAAGTATTCAAAGGATTTTCATGAACTTTGGTACAAACATTCATGGTCGCCAGCGGGTGAATCCTACTAACTTTGATGCTCCCCTGACTTTTCCTCTAGAGCCACCATGAGGTTGACATTTATGGTTTTCAGTGAAATGACTAACTGGATGGGCTGCCATGAAATGGGTGCATGCATTCATCTCCTTCTTTAGGATGAATTGTAATCACGTTGGTGATCCCTTAGCTTTTAATTTAGTGCCATCATCAGGTCAAAATTTCAAAACTTATGACCAAATACCTGCAAAAGTAATAACTTTCAGCCTCAGCTATATTTTGTGTTTAGTGCAAATTATCAAATGTTAGCATGCTAACACACTAAATTAAGATGGTGAACATGGTAAACATTATACCTGCTAAACATCAACATGTTAGCATTGTCAATTTTAGCATGTAAGCATGCTGACTTTGGAGTTTAGCTCAAAGCATCGCTGTGCCTAACGTAAAGCCTCACAGAGCCGTTAGCTTTGCTGTAGACGCTTACTCATGTTTAAATGTTGGAATGCATGAATGGGAAACATTATTCCTGTGATTCTGGTCAAAAGCCAGTTAATAGGGTCACTATTTGTAATGTAGAGAGTGCACAGAGACAGTTGTCCAAATTAAACAGGTTACAGTCACATAGCAGATGGCATCATGTCACAATTATACACTTGCAGAGTTACAGGGATTTTATTAGGGCTGCAAATAATGATTATTTTCACTATTAATTCATGTACAGATTATTTAAATTTCTTTCAATCAATTAATTGTCTAGTCTATATAATGTCAGAAAATCATTTAAATAAATAAATAAATCCTAAAATCAAAGTCCTTCGGTCTGAGCAAAATTAATCTGCTGAGGAAGACTGTAGGATGTGACTGAAAGCTCAGTAAAAGCTTTTAAGTAGACCTTAAGTTAAGTTTTTATGTCAAACTAGCGTTCTCAAGGTGTCAAGGTCAACCAGCCCAAAATGTAAAGATACTTGAAGATAAATCCTCACTCTGGAAACGTTTGAGTCACAGTAAAGGTGGTGTTTTTTAACTGAGAAATGACTTAAAATTGTTGCCAATCCATTTTCTGTTGATTCATTGATCGACTAATCATTGCAGTTCTAGATTTTACATGGATGATAGGGCCTTTATATTGTATGTATTCAGAGAGTCTATGAGTTGGGTAGCGATAAAACTGCAAACATGCAGTGTTTTGGTACATAATTTTATGTTTCCTACCAGACTACACAGATATGCATCCAGATTGACTAACAATCCTAGAGAGGGTCTTGCCCCAAGTCTTGCTGCTCTGGTTAATGTATCAGTCTAAAACACACAGACATTAATACCACAGCACTGATAGCATAACTCTATTTCAAATAAGACCTAACACAATAAAATGCTGCTTTTTTCTGTATGACATAGATACCACAGCACTAATAACATAACCTTATTCCGTTTCATTCATTCTACAAGCAAAAATATTGAATTATCATGAATCCAAAAACAAGTTAGATAAGATGTTCTCTGTGTTGTCGTCCTGAAAGCACTGTATTCAGTCACAGAGTGCATGGCTTGGAGACCTGGTCTACAAATAAATTCAATAAAAAGTCTGACATTATTCTCTTTGGTGGATTCCACAAGCAAAGTAATGAATTAAATCAGAAAACCATAGCCTGAATCAAGTAGTATATCATTAAAAAAAAAACATCATGTCAGTCATTACTTCTCAGGCCAAAAAGAGATTGTTCTGTTTCATAAAAAATTTCTAGAATTTTGTGTCTTTGAGAGGCTTCCATAGGCAGTAGGTTCATTATTAACTATAAATCAAAAATGGAGTGATTTGCTCTGTCTAAAGCCTGTCTCACTACTTGTGTTTCTGTCTGTAGGTGCCGTTCTTTGGTCCGCTGTTTGACGGTGCCATAGTGGACATGAAGATTTTGCCCACCATGGTCAGAGCCACAGCTATCAATGCCAGTCGAGCTCTCAAATCCCTCATTCCTCTATACCAGAACTTGTATCCTTTGAAAACCCCAATCAGAATATGCTAAACCAGGATCAGAAGCCAAAGGTACGTTACAGAAGCCTTTATTTTTTTTTTTTAGGTTATTGCTTCTGTTTCTCTCTCCATGCTAACAACTCATAATCAGCTCGTTAAAAAATAGTTGTTTCTAGGCTTTTCTTGCCTGCTTGAAGTTGTTAGAATACACCTGTGCTGTTGTGTGGGCTGTTGAAATCCTTCAGCGAGAATGTTAGTTATCACTCAGCTCAAGTGTTAAGAATAGCAAATCAATGTCCAGTGGTGTTTGGCTTTGAGAATATAGGTGCTAGTGTGATAAAGCTGTATTTAGTTGGCTCTGAAGTGCTATATATCAAGAGTGTGTGTGTGTGTGTGTGTGTGTGTGTGTGTGTGTGTGTGTGTGTGTGTGTGTGTGTGTGTGTGTGTGTGTGTGTGTGTGTGTGTCATACACAGCCAGGCACATAAAGTTGGGATAGATTGTTTGTTTGTGTAAGTGTGTGTGCATGCATGTGTGTGTGTGAGAGAGAAAGAGAAACAGACAGACAGGTGTGTATACAGTCTGTCTGCCTGATCCGATGCGATGGTAGTTTGGTTGGAACAAGCCCAGCAGTCAATACTTATCGATGACTCTCCCTCTAACGCTGTTTCTGAATGAGGGGTTTTGCTCTCTGGTCTCACAAGCAGACATGGACACTCACACACACACACACACAAATGCACACACTCCTCATATACCGTCTTCATTCTAGCAAACGCAGATTGATGATAACACTCACACTGACACCTCAGAAGGACAATAATGCATGTACAACCACACACAGACATGCAGATTCATGCAGTGTTGTTAGAGAAGCGTATGTACAGACACACACAAACGCGCAATTGTGAGGTGATAGCGTCCCTTGTTGAGGCGAGCTGAGCTACTGACTGATCATTGGAATTTCTTCTAAGTAGCACTTACAGCAATTTGATTCCATAATGACAAGTCTTCCTGTCTGTCTGCTTGTCTTTCTCTTCTTTTTTTCCGCACTTCTTCCGTTCATATCCAGATAAGTTCAAGTTTATTTGCATTGCGATAAAATTAGGTTTACGATTGTTTATTGTATGAATTCTGGGTGAAAGCAAGAAGCAATGCTATATCACACGATACAGTATAGTGACATCGAACATGTGCAAATTTGTCATTATGCCAGCAAAGTAACCTGCAGCCTGGGATGACAGAAGCATAAAAGTCTGCTCACCACGCTTGTAAGTTAAAAAACAAATCTCTGCCTCGTGAAACTAATAGACAGTATACAGCATGGAATTATGATTATTGAAACACTATTGATTCTGCAAAGTTAAGTTCATTCAGTTTTACCAAAATGTACGCATGCATCCCTGAGGTCTAACAAACATGTGGGGTGTGTTTTCTTTATTATAAAGCATGTGCTCAGCTGATTCCTACATTGTTTAAACCTTTCTTTGGTTGCTAGAATTCTTTTTCTTCACTGCCTTTACTGGCGCATTGCTATGTGTCTTGGTGCACTACCGCCACCACCTGTTACTCAGCAGAATACTGTGAAACTGGCAGCAGGATATGAATCATGCAGCCTCGTGCATGTATACAATACAAACAAAAGGGGACCCACAGCATTGCTCCGTAGCACTACTAGTGACCAGAAACTCAACAGGGTACCTTTAAGGGGAAGAAGCGAAAAGATGGGCTGTAAATAAACAGCAGAAACAATCACAGGTTTTGGACCATTTCAGTATGAAAGCAGCTTTGCTGCTGCAGTAGCCTCTGGATTGTACACCAACTTGAAAAAAATGCTAACAATTAGTTCAGCAGCATAGGCTAGAGGTCTTTAATGGTTATGCCAAGCTACCTAGCTTAGCTACCCCATATCCCATATGACACCTGCTTACATAGATTGATAGCTGCCAGTGACATACAGGTCCTATGCCGATCTGAAGAACATCTTTTGTGCATTGTATCAGCAAGGAAAAGACCGTCTCAAAAAATGGTTAGGCCTCCCCAGTCAAGGATAAGATGGCAGCAGCAACAAGTGGCAGCACAACGACAACTAAAGTAGCTTAGACTAAGTCTAGGAAGTAGATAAAAACTTGCTAGCCTACAATCCATAATGCAAACCATAATAAACCCACAATAACACTGTCCTAAAGTGAGAATCTCAGTCAACAAAAAAGCTAGTAGTGGCTCCATTCAAAGAGAGTGTCTGCTGATGCAAACATTTAAATGTCTAGTCCACTAATTTATTACAATCCACACTTTTCCAGAGATCATCATCCAATCTATCAGTATTAGAACAATAACAATTTAGTATTTTTGTTTTTTCTTACCCAAATGCCCTGTCTCTTACCCTTGACTCCCTCCTTTTTCTTTCATTATTTCCCGTGTATATCAACCTAATTCTGCTCATGGTGTCCTTCCCTCTTCTTTCACTCTCTTTACCTTGTCCCTCATTCCTTTCTAACATTTCTCCTTCACCATGATCTATCTTGTCACTCTCCTCTTGCCTCCTGCCCTTCATCTGTCTTTTCTCTTTCTCCCCTCATGTCCAACTTTTTTCTCTCAGCTTTTGTCTTGCTCCGTTTTCTTTATCCTCCCTTTTCTCTCTTCCTTCTGTTTCCCTTCCCCCCCTTTCCTCTTTTCAGAAAGATAATACAAGTGTTAGAGGTGATGCTAGCCAAGAAGGTGGAAGAAGTGGGGGAAGGGGGCGGTGGAAGAAGCCATTTTGCTGTGCCACGTTCACCCAGGTCGACGGGGAGATTGTTAGGCTCAGTGTGGGGCTGTAGCTTGTATCCGCTACCTCCCGACCTCATTGTGTTTGTGTATGCGTGTGCACTTTTTGCACATATACTGTACATGTTTCACCCTGTGTGTGCATTTTGTGACTCCAGCATCTTGAGTGTGCAGACATGTACAAAGCTCTACAGTTGTGTTTGTATGTTTTTGCTGCATTTTTCGTGTGCGGCTGTGCTTATGTCCCTTTGCCTACTGTATGTATATGTTTATGTACACGAGCCTGATGGCACACGTGTCGCGCATTCTCGTTTGTGTGTGTCTGCGAGTGTCCTGGTGCGTATTGATTGGTGGTAGCAGGAGTTCGATGTCTCTGACAGGCTGAATTACAGTAATCAGTCATTATTGACTCCCCATCTCTCTGCTACACACACCTCTCTCCTCTCCTCTTCTGTCTCCCCACCTCTCCCTCCCTACTCTGCCCTCTACCTCTGTTACTCATTTTTTCTTACCTTTTTTCCTCTCTCTCTCTGGCTCTGCATGTCTGCCATAACATCCCTCTATGTCCTGTTGTGCTCTCATTTTTTTCTGCTCCTGTCTTGTGTCACTTTGAGCTCCGTATCATAATTTTTCTATCTCCCTCTCTAATTCTGTCCCTGTATTTGCTCTTTTGTCTCTCTAACTCCCTTATCTCAGGGCATCTTTTTTTCTCCCATTTCTATCATATTGTCTGTTTTTGCTCTTTTTCAGATTTCTTTACTTTTCTTTCTCAGAGTTTTTCTTATTCCCTTATCTCCTTTTCTGCTCATCCTCATTGTCCTAAACCAAAAGAAATTCTGACAACCTGATGTGAAAACAATCCATAACAATTGTTTCAACTTGTTAGAGTTTTTGAAAAAATATGTCCCCTGTTTACACTGTGTGTTTTAGAGACCTTAGACCAAAAAACTTATAAATAACCGGAAAAACCCCACAAACTTAAACTCAGTCACAGGGAAGCCAAACAATTAGATATACACTTGAGGTAAATATAATTTAAACCAAATTTAATTTGTGAATATGTAAAACTTATCATTTCAGAGTGATTATTAATCTGTTCACAACTGTATTGCACCTATAACTGACTTTGTCAAGTTCGTGAGCTGATGCTCAAACTACTGGATTTAAAAGACCGTAAAGCAATGCAGATGTGAAGTACAGGAGCATCAACAGAGGTGGAGCCAAAGCATTATGACCATTACAGATTAAGCGAATAATGATGATAATCCAAAACAATGGCACATTTCAAGGTCTGGGATATATTACGTGGTAATTGAACAGTCGGTTCTCATAGTCAACAAGTTGGATGTGGGAGAAATGGGCAGTTGTAAAGACCTAAGCGACGGTAACAAGTCTGTTCCGCAGTGGCTCCACCTCACAATTTACAGGATTTAAATGCTGATTTCTTGGTGCCAGATACCACAGGGCACCTTTAGAGGTCTTGTAGAATCCATACCACGGAAGGTCAGAGCTGTTTTGTTGGCACTTGAGGGACCAACAGCACAAAGCCAGGGGTGATCCTAATGTTTTGGTTCATCAGTCTAATACGCATAGCTTTTACCTTTTGGTTCTAAAATAAGACAAGGCATTCCTAGAGATTAGGGCACATACAGCACATGAGGTTTGGATTTCCTTGTGTGTGAGGCCACTCAAGTGCAGCATCAGGCTGTCTGACCGTGTCGTCTGTGTTTCTGAGTGCTGCATTGTAACATCAAGTGTCCTCGCAGAGGGGCTGACACAGGAGAAGAGAGAGATGGAAAAAAGGTTGGCAGGGCTAAGTGTGTCAATGTTTAACTGGCCTTTTTCTCTTCTCTCTCTTTCTCTCTCTTTCTGTCTCTTTCTCTCTCTCTCTCTCTCTTTCTTTCTCTGTCTCTGTCTTTCTCTGTCTCTGTCTTTCTTTCTCTCTCTCTCTCTCTCTCTCTCTCTCTCTCTCCCTCTCTCTGTCTTCTTCCTTCCCACTCTCTGTCTCCTGGCCCTCAGGGCGGTCCATCTGCCTTCTCTCTCTCTCTGATCTTTCATTCACCATGACTAGAGCCATCCAAAAGCACGCATGCACACGCACACGCACACACACACACACACACACACTCACACGGTGCCAGGCTGCTGTGGCAGCTGTGTGTAAGCACAACTCTATCTCACATATCAGCTCACTGCAGGAAGAAAAGTAATCCAAGACTCCCCAGCACACATGTACAGCGCATTCAGAAAGTATTCAGACTTCACTTTTTTCACATTTTGTTATGTTGTAGCCTTATGCTAAAATTGTTTAAATTAATTTTTTTTTGCAAATTTATTAAAAAGGAAAAATGAAATATCAAATTGACATAAGTATTCAGACCCTTTGCTATGACACTTGAAATTTAGCTCGGGTGTCTCCCATTTCTCTTGATCATCTTTGAGATGTTTCTACACCTTGATTGGAGTCCACCTGTGGTAAATTCAATTGATTGGACATGATTTGGAAAGGTACACATCTGTCTGTGTAAGGTCTCAAAGTTGAAAGTGCATATCAGAACAAAAACCAAGCCATGAGGTTGAAGTACAGAACTAAGACCAGGTGCTAATGTACCCAAAATGCATTGAGGACATATTGAGATCTAATCCTTTCAGACCACATTTGGCGGTAAGATCTGATCACAAGTGGTCATTCGATAAGCATGTGGAGATTCTGATGCCAGGTCTGAACTAACATACTTAGAGTTATCCACTTGTGATAGGATCACTCAAAACAAATGCTAATGCCCGGTATGAACGGGGCCTTAGGGACAACTCTGTGAATGTCCTTGAGTGGCCCCGCCACAGCCCTGACTTGAACCCAATTGAACATCTCTGGAGAGACCTGAGAAGGCTGTCCACTGACAGTCCCCATCAAAGCTGACAAAGCATGAGAGGGTCTGCAGAGAAGAACGGCAGAAAATTCCTAAATCCAGGTGTTCAAAGCTTGTTGCGTCATACCCAAGAAGACTTCAACTTCACTTAAATTAAGTACTGAGTAAAGGGTTTGAATAATTATGTAAATGTGATATTTCAGTTTTTCCTTTTAAATAAACTAGCAAAAATTACTAAAATTTTATTCCGTGTAAATTGATGAGGGAAAAACAAATTTAAAGGATTTTAGCATAAGGTTTCAACATAACGAAATGTGAAAAACGTGAAAGGGTCTAAATACTTTCTGAATGCACTGTATGCACACACGTGCAAAGGACTGATATACAGAGACCTGATTCATCCAAAAAGATTAGGAAACCTGATGTAGTCTCAAAATGGCAACATGCAATAATTTTATGTTTTTGATCAGAATGCTGAATTTCAACTGCAAGAGCTTGAATGTATCACAGTATTTTCAGTAAATGCTAAAACTAGTGATATTCCATAATTTATTCCGATTCAAGAAAGGCTCATTTTTAATGCTTGTTTGCTGCATTGGTTATATTTACCTCTTTTCACTTCAAAAATCAACAAAATTGCATACAACTGTAGATGGAAATTGGTCTTCAGTGTTGCACTAGTGGTATTGGCTTTCTGTGAAGAGAGCCACCATGACCTGGTTGATCACTTTAGCCAAGGTTAACCTAGCTAGATTTGCAAGAGCAGCTCCATCGTCTGACAACAAATCCCAAGATCGATCTTTGCAGTTGTGGTTTTGTCAGTTAACATGTACATCTGCGCTAATTATGTGTAGGCAGTGGTTACTTGTTGCAAGCGGTTCATCTGGGGCTGCATGATCTGTAAATGGGATGGCTTACTCTGGCTATCTCATAGCAAATCTAAATATCCTATCAACGAGAGGGATGGACTGAAAAAAGACTCTGCTCACTTGTTGAATGTAGAAGAGATTTATGTTCCTCGGATAAATTCAAAGCACTTGGTATCTATCTGATGTAACTGAATCATCAAGAATCACATTGAATTGAATCGAAAATTAATCGATTCCGGACTTCGTGAATCGAATTGGGAGATCAGTACCAATATCCAGCCCTATTTGTATATGATAGGTGTTGGTGTGTGTGAGGGTGTACGTGTTAGTTGGTGTTTAGTGTATGAGTGTGTGTGAAAGACCAAGCTGTGGCCGTCCTCCATCTGCTCCTGGGTGATTGTGGTCCTGGGGAACAATGTTGGATAGATACTAAGCTGCTACACACACACACCCACAATCTGCCAGCAAGTGTGTGTGTGTGTGTGGATGAGTTTTCAAATGTATATCATCTATCCATTTACATTTATGCATTTCACAGTGTTTATGTTTCATGTGTATATTTGTATACATTTCACTCTCAGGATTAGATTTATCGTTTGTGTGCGCATATGTTTGTGTGTGTGTGTGTGCGTGCACACGCACGCATGTGTGGGGGACATCCCCTCTAGTAGTTGATTGGCAGAGATAGCTGCACTGAGGCTGGGGTCAGCATATGGCTCAGTGTGATAGCGATGCTGTGTTTGTGTGTGTGTGTTTTCTATGAGTGTGTGTCACTGCCTTTCCCTCTCATTCACACTCTGTTCCCAGTGAAATGATGGCAGCGCTGGGCATGTAGCGCTATTATCCCCCATATCCCCACACACACACCAAGAGCAGCCAAACGCCTAGCGGCCTGCCTGGCTTCTTTTTGCCAGCTCCCACAATAGAGTCTATTGTCCCAGTAAGGCTACAATCTGCTGTGTGTGACAAGGAGTGTATGCTCCTCACCATGGTAGAAAGGTGAGGGCAAAACCTTACAAACTGAAGACATTTTGTTATTGATGATGCTGAAATGGGGTCATGATATCCTTCACCTCCCCAGAGCACCACTACTTCCCTTCAAACATGGTAGGAGCACTTCCTCTGATGTAAAGGAAAGCTGGATTGCTGCGTTTGATGGACTTGTGTAAATTTAAAAACACCAGTGAGACTTTGGCATATGAGCAGCTATACTGGGAAATTGACAGCAAATCAGCACCACCTGTTCAGTGGTATTTGATGTTTAGATACAATTAGTATTGGGTTAAGGGTCTGTGTATTAATAAGGGTAGGCTAAGGAAATGAATATGAGTCTGTGTGTGAATGCATGCAGAGGGGGAGGTGATTGTGGTTAATTGTTTCCCGTTGGGTAGATGGAGGAAATGAAAAGAAAAGGGTGAGGAGGAGGGGTCATGGCTAATCTCTTCCACCTCTCCATGGGGAAGTGTGTGTGTGTGTGTGTGTGTGTGTGTGTGTGTGTGTGTGTGTGTGTGTGTGTGTGTGTGTGAGAGAGTGTGTGTGTGTGTGTGAGAGATGCTTTCGGGATGGTAGTCTGTTTGATAAGCACATATAGTAGTAGCACTATGATAACTGAGACTTTGGTGAAGAATGAAATTATACAGATGTTACAGTTATTCTACCTTAATGTTTGAATTTTAGATGACTCGTCCGTTCTTTTCCAAATTGATCAGCATGGCTGTTTTGCAAAAATCATGGGAAAATTTTAAAATATGAATTTTCCCTTCTCCTCAGCATTAACATTCTCAGTTTACCTAATGAAATTGAATTTAAGTCCTAGCAGGTTACAGTAAAGCAGGTGTGTTAGGTCTGAAAGGTTGGTGTAGTGTTGTTGTTTTTTTGTTTTTTTGGACAAAAAACCTACTGTACCTGTATGGTTTAGACTATTGATCACGCTAACTTAAAAATAAAACCACCAAAACACTGCCCTGCACTACATAAAGATTTTCTACATGCTTGTCAACAAGAAATATTCTTGTTACAGCAAATCTTTAGACAAAGCCCTGGACTCAAAACAGCTCCTGGCAGGAGTGGTTCTCAAAACGCACTGGTGTTTCTATCCAGTGTTGCAGCTCAAGATGTAACTCAAGATACGTGTCTATTTTAGGCAGACACTGCCACACACACACACAGCCATTTGACTGATATATTGCATAGATAGGTCTGTTACCTGAATTATCAAAGAGAAAAGAGCAAATTACTGGTTAGCAAGGGGTAGATATTACCCAAGTTCTGTCATGTTTTTTTTTTTGTTTTTTTTTTTGGCTCTAATTTCTGAACTATATGATTCAACTAATGACCAAGTGTGTATGTAAGTGTCTGTAAGTGTGTGTGTTTGTGTGCTTACTTACACGCCATGTCACAGAGAGCTGTGCAGACACATGAGTTGTAGCCATCAGTAGCTTGATCACACTTTGTTGGAGCAGACCCCCCTCTGACTGGTAAACAAGCTAATCTGCTCCTTGTGCGTGCGTGCGTGCGTGCGTGCGTGCGTGCGTGCGTGCGTGCGTGCGTCCGTCCGTCCACCCAGGAACAGGCGCATGCATGCATGAGTGAATGCACTTTGTGCCAGGGTGTTTGAATGTAACTATGGTTGTGTTACAAGGTGTTTAAAATTCAGGCTGGGATGTCACAGATGACCAAGACGACGATGAAGTGCAGCACAGCAACCTTGTCTCATGAGCTCTGATAGTTGCCTTCAAGAGACAGAAAGAAAAGAACGGCTCAGAATAGTGATGGTAATTAATAATTAATTAATGTTTAATCACTGTTGTAGAAGAAAAAGCATATTAACCAAGAGCTAATAAGTGCCAAGTGAGACAGTATTTGTGCATCTCTCAGACAGTTTCATCCCAGCAGGTGTTTTTCAGTGCGACAAAAAAAACTTCAGACCTTTTATTCACATAACTCGGCACAAGTATTATTTCGATATACACTATATTAGGGCTGCAACTAATGGTTATTTTCTTTATCAATTATTCTGCTAATTATTCATTTACTAAACAATTTTACTGTAAAAAAAAAAAAAAACGTCAGAAAATAGTCTTCATATTGCTTGTTTTGTCGAACCAATAGACCAAACCCTAAAAATATTCAGTTTACTATAATTTAAGACAAGGAAATGCCGCAAATGAAATGTTTGACATTTGTGCTTGAAAAATAACTGATCAGTTATTAAAACAGTTTACAGTTAACTTTCTGTTGATTTGATTAATCAACTAATTAGTCATTTTATCTTATAGTTCTTAACTTGTGCTATAAAAGTGATTTTTTTTTTTTAATTAAGGTATATTGGAAACAGTGCTATAAGTGGAAAGATGAACATGTTAAATGGCCTTAGCTCTGAATCTATCATCTGTACCAAAAAACTGGGTTGTCAAGAATTACCTTTTTGTGTCACCTCTTATAGCCATATTATGAGGATTCATATCTTTGCATATATGGATATAGGTGCATGTGCTGAATATTGTCTAACTGTTGTTAGAGCCTGCAGATAAGAACAGGATCCATCTCCCTAATCAGAGAATTATTATTATGGCCTGAGTGACGATCACCAACACGCATGCTTTGTGTGTGCATGTGTCCGTTAAATAAAGGCTATAATTGCGCTGGCAGCTTTAGGGCTCCCCAGTGGTGACACTGAGGAGGGTGAGGGTCTGTGTGTGTGTGTGTGTGTGTGTGTGTGTGTGTGTGTGTGTGTGTGTGTGTGTGTGTGTGTGTGTGTGTGTGTGTGTGTGTGTGTGTGCGCGTGTGTGTACACACATACACACGTCAAAGGGTGAAATAGTGGGGTGACAAGGGGCCAATTAATGTATCACGTCTGTTTTTCTCGTCTGTCTCTGTTTTTGCATTGGGTTAAAGAGCAGATGAATAGGGGTAAATGTGATTGTGGAAGTGTGTGTGTATGTGTTTGTCTGTGGTGTCTGTGCACATTGAGCCCTAACAATAAGTAGTGCATTAGACCAACCTATCTCTGTCCTGATCTTTGGCGTACGTGGACACACACACTCGTAATGAAATCACAAAGCCTCCATATCATTGCTATCACAGAAAGATATAAACCCATTAGCTTCTTCCTTTGGGCATGGACACACACACACACACACACACACACATACACACGCACAGGTTTATCATTACATGCTGTAAAGCTTTTCCAATTGTATTATCCCTCTGATGTCCTTCTCTCTGTTGTCTGTTCCAATGCCTAGGGTGGAGAGGACAGATAGGGTGGGTGTCGGTTTCTGTGTGTCTGTGTGTGTGTGTGTGTGTGTGTGTGTGTGTGTGTGTGTGTGTGTGTGTGTGTGTGTGTGTGTGTGTGTGTGTGTGTGTGTGTGTGTGCGCGTGCGCGCGTACGTGCATGTGCACGTGTGTGTGCGTGCACATGTGTGTGAGAGAGGGGGAGAGATGCAGAGTTAGATAGTGTGTGTGTTTCTGAGAAGAGGTATCCTGCAGACAAGAAAAAGGGCAGAAGTGGTGGTGTTGCAGTTTTAATATAACTTTTCACCCTTTAAACGTAGCTGTTTGCCATAAAATATTTATACATAATATTTTTGCTTCTTCACACTGACAGAGATGTTGGTGATTTACCCAGTTGAATGATGGTGTGATTCGTTCACTTGTCTGACCAAAGGAAATGATTCATAAAAACTTCAAGGGAAAACCTAAATAACAGTGAGTGAACACTCTCCAGAGAAAGCTGGACCCAGCAGAGTCGGCTCCTCTAACTCGCTTATCACTTTGGTATTGATAAGTATAAAAGCATCACAGACCAGCCAGGCTTGTATAAATGACAGTACTGTCTACAGTTAACAGACATAATTTTCACAGTATCTCTAGATATAAAAAACATTTTCAGACAACTTGCCATTTAGATCAGCAGGGATAATTTGTCTGTGAATAAGGATGAGCATTATGGGAAAAAACTACGAATGGATGTGTAATTTTAAATAATGTTATCGATATATAGTATATCCTGATGTGGTGGCTGGGTTATATATCAAATCAATTAGATCAATTGAATGTTTGTTTTTGCACAGTGTGTAAAATGTCTACCTGGTGAAGTTCTTTAAACATGCACAAAAAGTTTATTTTCGCTCTCTAAGTAATGTACATGATAGCAAGAGTCTCTCGGTTTGTGTTTGTTGATGAGGCATTGTCTCTAGTTACTAGAAGTGAAGCCACGGGAGTATATTTGACAGTGTGTGGATTCTACATTGTTCAGTCTGTCCCTACCTGCTGGGTAGCCAATGCTAGCTAGCCAACTGAGGTCTTGTCAGGAAATACAAACAACCGAAAATGAAAAATGTGCGGACTTTTCTCCTCAATCTCTGCTGTAACTGATTCTTAAAGTGGTTGTCTGTTATCTACTTAATAGAAGCCTCTGGTTGTGATAGTCCATAGATGAGTGCGATAACCTGTATTTTTGAATATGCATAATGATAATCTATTGATCTATTGAATTAAATACCTATACAATCAAGGTACTTCATCTCATTTTGTGCAAAAGTAGATCCAATAGGGCCATGAAGCAGTCTTACTGATGTGCAAAATTTCCAACAATGGCATATTACAACTGGAGATATTGAAGTGATTATAACTTCATTTTAAACAGTTTAGCAAAATCTCAAACAACAGATAAATTTATATCATCTCACAAAATATATTATATCCCCATATTGCCCAATCCTACGCCTGCAGATTTAACGCTGTCAACCTCAAGTTTCTGTTAGTTTTTTTGTTTTCACCTTCAGTGCACAAGTGTCTATAGATACAGCAGGGTTTTTTTTCACTGCATAACCAAGAGGCTTCAACTTGAATTTTCTACTGTTGTAATTTCTGTAGGCATCTTTCTTTCCTCTTATCCGTTTATCCATGGTGGCTATTGCTACTCATTCTTACTACCTAGTTCTGTTGTTTTTCCAAAGTTGCAGCAGGTACTTCTCCTGACACCACTTCCTGCATCACAGGAAGTGGTGTCTTTTTGCGATCTTAATCAACAGTCAAATTGAAATTACCAGCAGTAAAAGTAAGAAATGTTAGTCCACGCTTCACATATGTTAATTGTTGACACCAGGGCTGGTGATATTGAAAGTTATGTTAGACATTCTAAGCTCTGCTGCTTCACCAAGCAGCTCCACTTGAACAGTAGAGGACTCTCACTCAGAGGCTATTGATCTGCTCTCTCACCATCACTGTAGCTGCTGCCAATGAAGCCATGTCTTCACTGTTAGCACAGTGTCCATGCATGTCAGTGACAGTGACTTGTATATGTGGTTGTATAGTCTATACTGGGGTCCACTGTTCTATATTTACATTCAGAGAACTTCTTGTACCATCAGAGATTTTCCAAATAGCTCACTTCACAGGACTTTACCACAACTGATTTAAATTATTTCCTACATTAGTTGCATTAGATTGTGGTTTTCCAGTTTTCCTGTTTCTTCAATTCACTTCACTTCTTAACAGTATGTTCTACCTATCATTATGCCTCTGCACCATCAACAGCCGTGGCCGGAGGCATTATTGTTGTTCGTCTGTCCATCTGTCCCATTCTCGTGAACGCAATATATCAAAACGCCATGAGGGAATTTCTTCAAATTTGGCACAGATGTTCGCTTCAATTCAAGGATGAACTGATTAGAATTTGGTGGTCAAAGGTCAAGGTCACTGTGACTTCACAAAACAAATTTTTGCCATAACTCAAGAATTCATACACTAATTATGACAAAATAAACGTAATACCTTTTATTAATTTCCTTAAAGTCTTCACTGACATACATATACGTAAACTCCAACTTGACTGGTTGGCGGAGGCATACAATTAGAGATGGTAATTCAAGTTTGATAATGAAATGGAAGGAACAAAGTGATGTTTGATACCCAAACTATTAAAGGGAATGAACACTTGACTGAGTTCAGCAGCTGGTTATGAACGTAGTTTTTTATGGCATCCGGTGCAACATGGAGAGGTTTTGTTTCTTATACCCCATTCAGACTGACACAGTGACTCAGTTTCAATCCACACAAGCTTTCGGTCTAAATTGATAAATACACCTCATCCAGCTCCGTGAACAGTAGTATTTATTGTTTGGTTGTGAATTTAATGTTACTGATGTTTAAACAACATGCAGCCAACTTCTTTTAAACAGAGTGAAAGAAAGCAAGAAAAAGACAGCACAATGAGAGAATAGCATCTGTCAGCAGTCTACAAATACAGTAGGTCAAAAGCTTATTGAAGATGTTCAGTAGACCTGCTTCATTTACTTATCTTTCATGTTAACTGGGTAATTTTATGATACAGCAAGTTGAACAGCCTGTAAAACGAGCCATGGAAACTGTAAATTGAACCCATACATATTTATCCTCTGGGTCATTATGTAAACAACAATGGAGAAAAAATACAAAATGAAGCCACTTCTGTCAAATACTGTCACAAAAATCAGTGGGGTTGAACAGTCTCAGTAGGTACTATACTTTCACACATACATATACACAGTATATTCACACCATATTCTATGTTCACACTCGCACTCATACATACAAACATTGCCCCCCCCAAACACACGTGTGCACACACACAAACGCACACACACAAAAATAAATCCCAGCGGTGGGCTCAGCTCCTAATGCGCTAACAAGCTCCCTTTCTCCTCCTCTCGCCTCCTCTCCTCCGGCCTCCCTCAATCTCAAGTGATCGCAGTAGTTGAACACCACCACAATGAACTGCACTGCGGGAGAGAGAGGGAGAGAAAAGGGCTGAAATGGAGAGAGAGAGAGAAAAGAGCAGGAGAAAGCACAAACACTTCACTCTCTCCTCTCTTTTCAGCCACGCACAAGAAAATGAGTTTCTGACTCAACACAAAAGAGCCTTTTTATCCACCCCCTCTCTCCTCTCTTTCTCCTGTGTGCCTTTCTCCTTTTTCTCCCTCACCAGCCTTTTTCCCTCTTTCTCCCCTTATAATTTTCCCTATTTCTTTCCCTTTCTCTCCAAAAGAGAGATATTTTGCTGCTAATGACTTAATAAGAAGAGCCATCTGAAATTCAATTACAGTAGATTTCATAGTGACGACTGCCATTTAGATGGAGGCAGAGATGTGTGAATGCAATGCAAGTCTATTTTCTTTGACCTCTCACTAGTTTCTACTTTCTTAATACAAATAATAATAACTTATTTGTAAAGCATGTTTCATGCAGAGATGCCACACAAAATGCCTCACAAAACCAGATTTAAATTAGGAAACAAAGTTAAGCAGACTAAGGAGCACAGCTGCTAAATGTCAGCTAGTGCTTCCAAGGTCAAGAATGAATGTTCAATCCCAAATAAATAAAATGTATGGTAACCATAAAACAGTCAAACAAACATAATTGAATAAAAGCATAAACGATGTGGAAGAGACATTCCTCAAAAACAAAAGCCAGAATAAAAAGAGAGGTCTTTAATTTCTTTTTTAAAATGCTAAGTCAGCTAGCCAGTGTTTTGCTGTAAAAGCAGCCTGCTTAGAATAAAGAGAAGAAGAAGTGGGTAAGAAAGAATGAGCAGTGATATCTGACCGCACCTGCATACTCCCTATGTCACAGATTTAAGCACCAGAAAATCCAAAGGAAATAGCAAGACCACAGACTAACATGTGCTGTCAGGGAAGAGAAGTGCAAAAAAATGATGGCATTGACTTGTTTAGCATGAAGACACAGGGAAAAAAAAAAAAAACATATTGAAGATTACCATACCTCCTCTTCAGAAGATCTAGAGTTATCAAAATCAACAAAGGACAATATGATTGTATGTCAATTAAACTTTTGCTAACAATTTAAACAAGTCACCATGTTTACACGAGTCAGTGTTCTGAGGAATAAAAATATCCCAGGTTCTTATGAGCTAGATGTATCTCATCTCATAAACTTGCTGGTAAAGTCCCTGCGCAAGCACACAGGTCTTTTTATTTATGTTGCCTGATTTGACCTCTTCTCAAGACTTAGGGAGTGATTTTGGACACAGCCAATCTGCTATGTAGCGCGCTACATTTACCCTCTGCCATTTTATTTCACTTACAGTGAAATACGTAGACCACGTATGGGAAAGTGGTCTTAGACTTTTGGACCCCACTGTATGTGTCTGGAGTTTGAAATGTATGCTGTACATAATGCCCGATACATGCCATATACTATACACAGTGTCTGCTTTCTACTAACAATCCCACAGTGCAATGCTTCACATTTTATAGATTCCACTGTACAACTCTTGTTATCAGTGATGACACAAAATGATGATGATTCATGCGTGGCAAAAATCCCAATTTACTACTCAATAGAGAGTAAAGTACTGAGCATCTGTGAGGGAGTTACACAGCGTGTGTGGGTGTATGTAGACTGTGCTTGATTGAAAGCTACTTTACTCTCCTTTGCACTGTGCAGTCTTTTGCATCTGTTAGGGTGGGACAGTTTACACCGTTACACAGCATTTTCAATTTGTGCATTAAAAAAAACTACTGAGAACAAACACTGGAAATTCCACAAAAAAAAAAAAAAAAAAGTCGAAATATTGCAAAAACATTTTTTTATGCTTGGCCAAATTGGAAAAGTTGGTGTATCAATTTAAAAGAAAAAACAATGTGACAAAGTACAGTGGAAACTGACGTCCACCTGTTTGTATTAGCAGGAGCTTTTAGTATACCAAATCTGAAGCCGATATTATTGCTCAAGTAAAAATGTTACATTAGAGTCCATCCATCTCTCTGCTGATATTGTCTCTTGTCAGTGGGGGGCTGCTCTTTGTGACACAGCGACATAAGGGCCACGGGCAGAAACCCACCCTGAGAGGAAGAAAGAAGGGGAGAGAGAGAGAGAGTGGAGAACAGTAAAAGAGATGCTCCTGTCATTCATCTCAGCAGTGGCACATTGTTTGTGTTTTTATTTCTCTTCCTTCACTTCTCTTCTCTCACATTCAGTTTCCTTGTCTCTGTAGGCTTCTTTCTTTCCTGCAGGTGTCTTTTAAACCTTTTCACCTTCTCAGAAATGACAAAACGGTGGCCTTTTTTGTGGCCTGTGTACATCGATATAGTTTTTTTTATTATTATTATTTCAGCTGCTAGTTCATACAGCCACACATTATTAAAACATGATATAAGGATAAGTACTGTATGTGTTCTTTGGAGGAATAATACTTCTTGTTCCTAATTGCATTACCTCCATACATCTCTCCCTCTCATACACACACACACGCATCCATTTACCACCGGAGGAAGTGTGACACAGGGGAGCAAGAAGCAGGAAAAGGCAAACTGCAAGATCAAGTAGAGACTCGGTGTGAGAGACACTAACTTGACGCTCTGTGTGAGACTGCTGCTCTTCTCTCATCTCTCACTGGGAGAAAAACAGACACACAGACACACACACACACACACACACATACATACACACAACGCATCACGTTGTTACTTAAATATCTTCTTCCCCGACTCACTGCGGTATACTCACCCTTCCTTCTCTTCACCCTCACTATTTCCGCCCGTCTTTTTACAAGTTCTCTTCCTCCCTCAGCATCTTGCTTTCTTTGCACCTCTAGCCTCCATCCCCACCTCTCTCCCACCTTCATTCCCTCTCTGACAAGTTCCCCCTCATTTCCTTGCCTTTGACAGTATGAATTAAGCATGGGTTTGGTAAGTATAATCAAGTTTCGTTAATTTCAATAAAAGACAACCTGCGTCATCTGTCCTAAGTTTAACAAAGTTTCTTCCTCTCTGCTTTACCAGCTTTTTCCACTCATTCCCTCTGTCTCCACCCTCCTCTTCTCTCTTTTTTGCCAGCACAGTCTGTCCCTCCACTTTAAAGGAGCCATATAGTTGTTATTATCATTGTCTCTAACTGGATCAGTTACCATTAGACCTGAATCTTTCTCCTTCTGAGGCCCATAGACCAGCTCTCTAACCCAATAGAAAACCCAGGGGCACTATTACAAATGGCGGACCCATTCACAATGCTTGCGCGTACACGCATACACACACACTGAGGTACAACACACAGATTTCATTCTGAAGATTCATTGGCTTAATCCCATCACACATTCAAACAGGGACACATGCACTGACATACACACATTGTGCCTATTCACAACCAGTCTTATCAAATATAGACACTCACACAACACTCTGCTCTCATTGAAAATCCTCTATTATTGTAGCTCACTGAACAAATGGTAATACTATTGGGACTTGATGGAACTGAGTTGTGTGTGTGTGTGTGTGTGTGTGTGTGTGTGTGTGTGTGTGTGTGTGTGTGTGTGTGTGTCTCAAGAGACTGTAACAGCTGCATATGGCTGTCATTATGGTTGGATGTATGAGTAGGACTAAGAAAGAGAGGGTAAATGTCATTCCATCAATGAGGTTATCTCTAATAGATGGACAGTTGAAGTCCTGGTTTCCATTTACTCTGCTCTCTGCTGAATCCCTGTACCTCTCTTTGAATTCATCGCTAAAGGCTGTAATAACGAGTGATCGAAGGGGCTTTTTTTTTTTTTTCCTGGACGCAGAATTCTCAATACATTCACATGGAAAACTAGGTATAGGGAGTTAACCGGCTTGTGTTGCAAACTGCGTTTTTATCTGAAAATCCTGTTAATGTAACAACCACATGATATTTTATTTTATTCTTAATTATTTTATTATAGATTTTGTCTTTTCTTCTCTTCCACAATCTCTTGTTGTGCTGTTTTTAGCTTTACTGTGTCCAATTCAGTTTTGCCATTGTTTTTTTGTTTTTTTTGGTCTTCTATAATTTTCAATGTTACTTTATGTTTTTTGTTATATTCTAGTGATTTTGTTCTTCTTTAAGCTCTTTGATACTCAAAGACTAAGCAAACAGCTCCTAAACCCTGCAACACTTTAAAATGGTACTCCAGCAAGTTTTTTGCATTTACTTAAATTTGAGGGACTCACATGAGACATAACAGGGAGCTTTAAAGGCCCTGAAAACCCTTTTTTTTTTTTTCAATCAGCTTCTAAGTATGTGCTAGTCTAAATGCACTACATGAACAAACTATTTTCTGCCAGTTCAAGCCACTATCGTTATTTCACGTGAGAGATTTCTTATATTTTTTTATTTGGTCTGAGCTCTCCTGTGCTCTGGATTGGGTGAACCTGGTTGGTAGAAGGTGATGTCACATGCAGCACTTCTGCGCTCTCAACAGGATTTCACAACATTTGAATCAAAGGCTGATGGCATTTGGGATTGTTTATACAATCAGTCATGATACACTGTAGCAGATTAGCTATATCAGTTTTTGACCGTTCAACTCTATATAAATAATACCTAAGGGTTTTTTTTTCAAACTTTAACCATCATAACTACTTGATTTATTTAGAAACATGTTGTCAAATTTCAACCTATGTTTTCTTGAAATATTTGATTAAAGATTTTTTAAATTCATAATGAAATGTGCAATTGAGTCAAATTAAAATTAATGAAAGATACATCAAACCAGTGAAACTTCATGCCTGTCTAGTAGTAGACTAGTTTTGGTGGTACATGAAAACAATGAACAGTACAAAATACTTAAGCTCCTTAAATCTTACTTAAACCATGTTTTTTAGACTATATTTTTGGCCACATTTTCTTAATTAATGGGTAATACTGTATATTTGCAGGATTTAATCACCATCTTGAACCCACTTCTATTATATTCTGTTGGTATTTGTGTCTTTATATCCGTTCGACCTTGACCTTCGATCTCAGCTATGAGGAGAGAGCTCGATACCTAGAAACCATCGTGCAGCACCACCAGGAGCCGACCACATTTGAGGATTACGCAGCTCGAGTTTACAGTCCTGCTCCCTGCACTCACCTGCCATCTGACACAGGTAAGACCTGATCCTACACTCTGTGAAATGTCCAGTAACCAGACAAATTTTATACCACACCAACTGATACACCTGTCAGTCAAAGCCTCAGTGGCAGGCTTTCAGAGAATGGGTTACTAATGCAACTTTGTGAAACTGCTTAGTGGCCAGCAGGAGGGTTTGTTTACTAGCATGGATTAATTATTCACAATAATTTAATTTAAAGAAAAAAGGCAAGTTAAATGACACTTAACTATGCCGATTTCCTTCTCTTTAAAGCATATAAGGAGGAATCTGCCTTGTAGATTTTAAACTGCCTACCCTCCAGCATCATTTTAACTACAGAGAGACCACGCACACACTGGCAACTCACAGTCTGATGCCAAGCATCATTGTATCTGATGAGTTCTGTTTTCTATCCAAAGCCGTGCTCAGCCGCCTTCTTTTCTCCAGAGCATCTCTGAGGAATTAGCTGACATCTGATCAGCCGTAGAGATGCCAGGCATGCACATGGGAGTTATATATTCTAATGTGTGACTCTCATATGTATCCCATCATTTTGTTCTGTAATGTGTCTTGTTCAGTGTAATTTAAAATACTGTACGGTCCTTCGACTCACTTCTCATCCAATTAATTAACAGGGCATTTATTTACAGTAATTTAATTCCACAACGAAGCCACACATTTTCTTCATAAAGAGATTAAGCATATACAGCAGAAAGGAATAAAACTATGAGATAGGCCTGTGTTAGTCACATATCAGTGTTTTAATGCAGCAGTTCATAGGGATAAAAGGTACCTGATATTCAGAGACTGTGTTTGTCGATACGTTTATTGTAATTGATCACTGTTTTTTTTTTTCTTTGGCAACCACTCTCTCCAACTATTGTGTCAATAGTAATAACAATTTTACGAGAATAATCAACCTGCTTTGAGGCTGAATGACATCTAGCACAACCTGATACTCTCTTGTTTTCCCCAAATGTTCATTCAGAATATTGTGTGTCATTTAAATCCCCGCTTAGCTCTGTATGGGGTTGGTGGTGTGTTGTTCAGCCCCAAATGCCATTTCAGGACACAGGATCAAAAAGTTAGTTAGTCATATAAGAAGATATCAGGGCTTGTCATAGCCACTGATTATAGTGTTTGCATTTATATTTATATTAGTCCTATTATGCGTATGATGTGCAGAATTGAGAAAATGTTTTAATTACAATCCTGTGCTCTGAAATAAACCCTGCTCAAATTACTGCAGCCCCCCCCCCCCCCCCCCCCTCTCTATCTATCTATCTATCTATCTGTCTGTCTGTCTGTCTATCTGTCTTTCTTTCTGTCTGTATCTCCATCCCCTCCCTCTCCCAGTATTAACTCATAGGTTACCCTCCCTTAACAGCAAAATGATCAAACATTCTTCTCTCTTTCTGTTTTTATTTTAATTTTTTTTTATTTAATTTGTTTGATTTTAATTTTTTTTCAAATTATGTCTCTGATTTATTTTTGTTTAATTTGTTTCCCTTTTTTATTTTTATTTTTGTTCCTGTGTTATGTTTCTTTTTATTTCGTCCTTTTTTTTCCTTTTGTTCCCCCCTCCTTTAGATCGTAATGTCTCACTTGCCTATAGTTAAAAGGTAAGCCTTGTCACATGATTGACGTGCCCTGTTTTGATTGGCTCTTCCTCCTGACATTTCAGCCTAACCTATGCTCTCCTCCAATTCCTTAACGATTCCTTCCTTGTGTGTTTATTTCTTTATATTTCTTCCTCTGTTTCTTCTACGGTTGAAGCAGGGCAGCATGTGTACTATTACTTACTACTTGCTATTCTCTTACTATTTAAAAGGAAGTCTAATTTTCAACTGATTTGTGAGTGTAGTTTGGTATGAGTCACTATGGTTTGCTGGTGTGTAACAGGGCATGAGATTAAGAGAGGTTTTTTGTGTTTGTTTTTCTTTGCGGGCAAAAATGAGCTCTGTTTCATTATGGAACTTCATCTTTAAGCATAAACAAGGTGTAATGTTAGTCCTGTCTTCCTCCCACTTGGGTAATCAGGTTTATGTTTCAGCTGTGGTTCTTAATTCTCATTTAGACTGGGATAACTGGCCCTCAAGGAATGTAAAAAGAGTGGCCAGTGAACACAACAACTGAGAACAAAGGATACTGACAAAAGACCTGTTGAATGGATCTAAAGCTGCTCCCCTGCCATTGCTGTGACTATTTTAAACCTGCATTAACAAATTTTTTTGACCACTTGGAGGCAGCAGAAAATATGTCAACAAAACACATAACGTTGTTTTGGCGAACATGTTAGCAAAAAGTTGCCTTTTTCAGTTATCTAGTCCAATATTCACGCTTCTTTTAGCTCTGTTTTTGGTCTCTACCAACTTCTGAGGTAAGTATCTGGCTCTTCAGCTCGTAAATGCTCCACTGTGTTAACCAAGTAGTCGCTGACTTTGTCTGTCTGCTGTTTGGTGACGGGTAGGTAATATGCAGTGTGTTTTTTTTAGAGCTTTTTTCTATGAAAACAGTTTCCTGCTGTGGCCAAAAAAACACTAACAAGAACCATGAAACGGAACCAAAACAGCAGAGTTGCTGGCCATAAAACCAAAACACTGAGCTGAAAAATGGTAAAACACTCCATGGAGCTGAGGTAACTGCAGAGTTGATGGATAATACTTTGTAGACTACAGCACATTCCAGCTTTAATAGGTAAAAGGCTGACTAAATCAGACATTAAAAAAATGTTAGTGCAAATTCTTGTTCAAGCTTCTCTGAGATTTTGACTCCATTTTTCCTTAGGTGCGTTGCTCCATGTTAAAAGGCTTCAGTTTTTGTTCTTGTCTGACTTACTTGTGTCAGACGGTGTGTGACTTTTATTCCTTAAACACTAAATTTCATACCAAACTACACTCAGTGGCATGATGAAAGTGAGAAATCCTTTTTATAACAATGTGAGATTTCTTCTCTTTTGCCTGTTCAATCACACAATAATACTCCTGTTTGTTCTGTTAACCTGTTATGTCACACTGACCTGGTGAAACTTTACCTTTAACCTTTTGTATGCTCCTCTCTTCCTGGTTTTGATGATGTAGCACTGTAGCACTTGTTCACACACACACACACACACACACACACTTAAAAATGGGTAAGAAATATAAGTCCTCGTAGATATACACACTGTCTGAATCTATAACTTTAAACTAACATTAAAGTTTTGTTTCTTCTTTGGTAGTGTTTGTATTGTTACATTTTAAATAAGTAACTAAGTGGTGAGAATAAGCAAAATAAAGCACAAAAACAATGTAGTTAAAATGTTCCCTGCATCTTCATATACATGTAAATGTTGTAAAGTATTCTGTGTGTTGTCGGTCTGCGTGTCTTTGATGTCTTTCCATTCTTTCTGTTGAATGTTTTGGGCTGTTTTTCTCTTTACAAGTGCGGCAACTTCTTATCCTCTGTTTTGATTCATTTTTTTCTATTTTCTTTCTTTTCTCTGACCATCCCTCCTTCAATCTCCTGAACTGCTCTTTCTTCCTATCCCCCTTTTATACCTTATCTTTTCTCCTTTTTCTCTCACTTTCCTGTTTATTTTCTTTCTTCCATTTCCCAATATTTTATTTCTCTTCCTTTCTGGCATTTCATTCTTTCCATCCTCTCACCTTTTTTTTTATTCCTGGCCTTCCTTTCCTCTTGTTTCCCTTTGTCTCCTCTCCTTTCCTCTCCTCTCCTCTCCCATCCTTTCTTTTCCTGTCCTCTCCTCTCCTTTCATTTCTTTTCTTTTCCTTTCCTCTCCTCTCCTCTCCTCTCCTCTCCTCTCCTCTCCTCTCCTCCTCTCTCCAGAGGAGCATAGTGTTATGTATCTGATGGTCCCTAAACCACTAGACAGCTTTAACCTGCTCAGGGTGAAGGGGAAAGGCCTCAAGCAGAAGGTCCTTCATGCTAGCTGTGAATGGTATGCTTCGTAGAGAGAAAATCTCTTGGCTACATTTCTTTTCTTTTCTCTCTAGTCTAGTTTCCCAACAGTTCATGTGGAACTAACTCTAAATTTTCCAAATGAAAAAGTCTATTAAACCTTTTTTTTTTTTAACTTCTGGTTAATATAAACTGAGAAGTCAGATAAGAAAAGAAAAAAAAGTTATGGAATGTAGGATAAGTATGTGACTATACCTTGTAAGCCATTTCAACTTGACTGTGTAACAGTGGAGGGTTTTTTTTGGAGCGGGGGGGTAACTGTTTGGTCAAATAAAGTCAGTATTTTTGTCTTTTTGACAATGTTGTACAGTGAAGATTCAAACATATAATCTCCTGCCTATTGATCCAGTTAGGATCTTGGTCTTCTCATCCACATGAAACCTGAACAGAGACCAGCGATAGCCAATAAGACCTGAGCTTCAGAAGAGAGATTGAAAATGTAGATCGCGAGCAGTTGGTGTAGCATCAGCACTTTGCTTTTGTGTTGCCATTAAGTCCTGAAATTTGTCAAGCATGTGTTGCCTCTGCTGCAGATATATTAAGTAAAAGGCAGGTGTTAAACATTTGCTGTCAGGTCTATTTTAGTATTTTTTAAATTACACGTACGGTGTCAGAGGGCCTCACATGGGAAAAATCTTTTCGGAAACTTCAGCACTTTTTTTCGTCGTGTTGTATTTTTCTAGTATATGAAGTTGAGGTTTCAACTGTGCAAAGTTTGATTCTCATAGTATTTATGATATTTCTAGGACATAAACTTTTCCAGTGGGTTTTTAAGGAACTAGAAAGAACCCAATATAGAATAAAAAATAAATTAATAGAGCTTGTATGTTGCCTGTCTTTCTAGCTGTCTGTCTGTCTGCTGTCCTTTCTGTGCCTGTGTGTGTAGTCCTGTCTTTGTCACTGTAGGAGTCTTTGCAGTCTGGCACAGTAGAACATTATGGGGTGTGATGTAATTTTCTTTTTGTCCCTTCATCCTCCTTCCCTCCTCTCCTTTATCCCTCCATCCCCCATCAATCTATTATCTTCACTTGGCTCCTCACCCCTCCTCCTCCTCAGGCTCCTGCCTAGAGATTCTTCGGGGAGAAAGTCCAGCTCTTGGGGAGGCCGGGAGCGACTCGGCATCCCCCATGTCTCCTCGGACTAGCAAGAGCCGCATGTCCATGAAGCTGCGACGCTCCTCTGGATCGGCCAATAAGACTTGATCTTTCCAGGTTGCTTGGCTCGGTCAGAACTGACACTTCGTATCATGTTAGCGAACAAAGCTGGTCTGTTTCTCTCATCAACCTATGAGACTTACTCCTTAAAAGGTTTTATTCCAGAGGAAATTAGCTCTATAATTGTACTTAAAGTACAAGAAACTAAGAACGACACAAATTAAAATGAACTGCTCTGGGGAAATTCACATATATATTATTTTCAACCGGAAAAATGATGGGCAGTGTTCTCATAAATGAACGTAACCATCATAGGTGTCAATAGACTTTGACTCATCCTGTCACCTCCAGCATGTTGCCGTTCTGATCGGACACTGGCCTTTTATGTACAGAACGCTTTGTCGCACAGTTGTACTCTCAAAAATACATGTAATAGTAATTTGTGGACTATACTATACTATAACGTTATTTTGAAGTTGCTCACGGCTGCTGTACTTATCCTCAGCTTGGCTCACAAAAGAAAAAAAGAAAAAAAAAACAACAAAGAAACCAGTTAAACCAGTGCTAAAGCATGCTGATCTTTGCCATAGTGGGAAAAGCTGAATAAGTGCTGCCTATATAGTGCAGCGTTACTTACTAATCTGTGCCATGTTAAAAATTGCAAAAACTCCAGTATTAACTAGGACTGCAAAAAGCTGAAGTGTGCCACATTATACATTGCTTTGTAAACTGTTTTTGGAGAGCACATGCAATGACTGCCGAACAAAGAGCAGAGTCTCTTCAGTCTGTGTGTGTGTTGTGTCGTTGCTATGGGGAACTTGTATATTTGTACTATAGTCAGGCTTTGCGTGTACAGACAGAACTGTGAGTTTTGATATAAAAAGCAACAAAAGTGATGGCTGTAAAGTGTTGTATGGAGAAAGCGAGATAAAAGTCTATTTTTGTTCTCAGTGCAGCATTAGACCTAGAAAGATAACAGGCAGGGGTCAGTTTCTATTCAGTCCTCATACAATGTAAATAGAATCTCATTAATTTGCTAACAGTAAAAAAAAAAACGTGTCGTGGACGTGGCAACGTTCTCAAGCCAAAAAGGTTTTCTGCGTTTGAATACAGAAGAAAATCCCCTCCCTGAACTTAAGAGAGACCTTTTCTCTGAGTGGAGCGATGTAATGAACAGTGTTACTGTATGTAGAGTAATGATGGCGGGATTAATTGTCTTTCATAAAGGAGAGAAAAGCGTTTCTAGAAAAATGAACAAGGCAAGCTGATCAAAGAATAAGCACCTGTTTCTTTTGTTTTTGCTCATGTTGTAAAATGTGGACAAGCACTGATATTCATTGCCTATGTTTTCCTTCTTTGTTTTTTTGTTTTGTTTTGTTTTTTTCAAATTGACTTTAAAATGTATTTTGCTCCAAACAAGAATGTTGCTGTATTTTTATTCACTCTATCATTTGATGTTATGGAACCACAGCTTTTCTTTCTTTGCTCATCTGAGTACATACAGTATAACTGTATTCTGTATATCTGTGTGTGTCTGTGTGTGTGTATATATATATATATATATATATATATATATATACACACAGATATACACAAACACATACATATAATGGTAGATATGTGAATATAAGAAAATGTACAGTGTGAGGAGGCTTGTTGTGTATATACTGTTCTGTGAGAATAGCTGACAAAACCAAACAGTTTTAACCTCAGACCACATATCTGCTAAAAATGGGCTGACACTACAACTTCAATAGCTTCTCTTCCATGACCAGGTTGGAATCCATTCTTTGGGAATTTAAAAGTAATCTAATTTTTCTCATTTTGGCTCAAATACTTTACAGTTGATATGTTCAACCTTGGTACCACAGCCAGACGGGGGAAATACGAGGAAACATTAGCATTAACTATGACCTTGTAAATTTGAGTGGGATGTCCTTGTTAAATGTCACTTTGTTTTTTTGTTTTTTTACTCCAAAATGAATTACTTAACATCACTATGACTACAATGTTGTAGTTATCAGGATATACTGTATACTGGGGGATTGAAGGCCATATCACGCCTGATAAATGCCAGTGAGAGACGGTTAGGCTCATTAACATCTGTGTGTTTCTCTGACGCATTAGTTACTGAGGCCCAGGGTTTTTCTGTTAGAGGCTTTTTTTTAGGGATGGAAAAAGAGGAAAATCAAAGTATCCGAAAGAGAGAGAGTGTAGATCTGAGGACAAAGAGGGGAAGGAGAGGGGGAGAGATGTCAACTTATGCTCACGTAGATGTGAATCTTTCTTTCTTTCTTTCTTTTTGATTAAACCCGCTCTCATATTTAGACTCGTCCCCAGTTCCAGTTCTGGATGGAGGGGATCAGCATGTAATGACAATCCAGAAAACGTAACTTTAACACTACCAGGGAGGATTTTCGTGTATTTAACATTCTCCTTTCAGCACTCCATCAGTTCAGCTCAACTTTTAAAAAACTGACAAGGTTCCAAATTACTATAAATGGGTAAAGTACTTCAGGTTTCCCTTTATAAATGCCAAGCTTGTGTTTTTCCAGTGTTTATCAGGCTTGAATGTTCTTCCATTAATTTAACATTTTTTCCATAGCCCGATCCTGGTAAAGGAAAAATGTATATGAAAGATCTGTGTTTGAAAATATAGATCTAAGTTAAAAGGTTTTGCGTTATGCTTGGCTGCTTGAAGTATGTGTATTCACAGCTGTATTTTCTGTTGCGTTTTTTTTTTTTTTTTTTTTTAAGTTTCAGCCATAGTGTCTCTGTAGAGAGGAAAGGGATTGTAAAAACTTTTTTTCTTGTTTTTTTGTTTTTTTTTACCCCTCCATGGGGTTGAAATTGTTAACCGTTAATCATTGTAAATTGAGGTCAAATCCATGTTGTGTTACTGTGTGTGTGAATATTTGAAGTCAGCTGAGATCAAAGTTGTCCCTTTTAAATTATTTCTGTTACAGTTATTATTGCCGAGGTTGACGCACTGTTGATCGGTTGAGACAAGTGATCTAGTAGTAGTAGCACCCTGGGACTGATCTGTACATGCCGCATGAAGACTACCGCTCACCTGCCGGGAACCAACTGTGTCCCAGTTTGCTTGGTTACATCCTGTAAACACTTTGACTTCCGGAACTTGTTCACATGACCATATCCCAGACTCTGTCCCAGCGCCTAAAGCACACAGCGACGCCCTGTTGATTTACACTCCTTTAAACTAAACTTTCACCTCCTCTTTCAATTAAAATACTCGCTACTCCACATGATGACTTGAGTCCCGATGCTGCTTTAATGTCCCGTGAGGAAGATGGGGAAATTTCGCCCTTCAGATTTGTTTCACAGATTGCAAATACTCCTGAGGATCTCCTGTTTGGCATGAAATCAAAAATATCTGCCTACTCAGCCGTGCTGAACTCAGATGTATGACTCCTTAAATGCATGTTCGTCTAGTTTAAAAACCTTGATTAGCAGCAGCCCAAATGTATAGAAAACCTAAGTTACCCCAAAGCCTTTCAGCATTATCACAAATTCACATCACCTACGCTGAGGCAGTGTCCTACTGGAAGGCCCCTGGCGCAGGTTTCTGATGTGGAAATATTTTTCGGCCCTTTCGGTCCACATCCGGCCTCTTCGTTGTCTGAAGAGGGTGGACGTGTCAGACCCCCCTTTCTTCTCCGTGGTTGCACGGCCACAACAGCAGCAAAAAAAATTCCCCTTCGTAAATATCAATTTGGAACATGTGTGCCTGATGTAGATTGAGCACGAGGGCGGTGATGGATACGGGTTCAGCCGCCGTCCAGACGCTGGTGTGGGACGGGGCGGATGTTTGTAACTACTGACTATACACACTGCATGACACCAGTTCAGTACGAATTGCCTGTGTTGACCATGTAACAGCTGTACCGCAACACACACACACGCACGCTTGCACATGCACCCTCCTCTTAACTATGTTACCGTCGAACCTGTAGTATGTAAATGTGTAACGCCTGTTCCAGACACAGAGAGCGTGGATGTGCAATGATGGAATTCCACAATAAACGATTCTTACCACTCACTGCTGGACCGGTTTCATCTATTGGATGTGTGTGTCTGTGTGTGTGGATGTATCAGATGTAAAAATAACAGTAATCCGTTGACAGGAGGACTGCTCATTCATCATACTGCGTTACCATTTATTGACATTAATTTAGAATCCATTTCACATTCAACTTCAAACATATCAAAATAGTATTGTATAGGCTTCTTAGAACCACAACTACATTTTTAGCATCAAGAAGGCATTTAGCAAATATTTGAACAGCAATTTATAATCATTAAACACAAAAGACATTTCTTTTTTCTTACTAGCAGTACTGACATTAAATGATCCATTTCCGTATGAAAATATTTTATAGCTGAGAAGTTAACTGGCACATTTATTATAAAAGGCATATTAATGGTCTGATGATCTGATTATTTTCTCTTTTTGAGTCATTTTTTTATTTTTATTGTTGACTGTACATTAAATTGCCTGTGAAACAGGGTTAGGACATTGATTCTGTCTCCAGTTTTCAGGTTAAGGAAGGTCACTTTCTCAACGTGATTACAGGTCACCGATCATGCTCCGGCTCCCACCAGATGCTCCGGCATATTACACCAGTCAGCAATGTAACCCCGCGGGACTGTAATCGGATTACTTTGCCTCGGAACTGTGTCGCGGCTGTGTGCTCGGGTCGTAGCGGCAACTCGTTTACGTCGGAGACGAGGGGGGTGCGGGAGAAGCGGACGGGAGACGGCTGCCTCTCGGAGGGGTGCTGCAGGAATACGGAAAACGGCGCCGGAGTTAGGATTGTGTGGCTGGCCGCAACCCTCGTGACGGCGAAAAGAAAATGGCGTTCTGGAAAGGAAGCACCGTTGGTTTATTTCCCTCCAGTTCAAAATGTCTGTAATCATAACCCTGTCCAATCAATAAAAGTGCCCCCCCTCCCCTTTTTTTATTATTATTAATGTCAAAAAGCAAGGTAGTTTCACTCATGGTAACAGTGTTGCAGTCCTGCTTGTCCCACTTGTGTTTGCGGACCCGGTCTCGGTACCGCGGACAGGGGCAGTGGTTCATTTGTACAAGTTTCAGCACCATGGACGGTCGCGGTCGGACTGACGGTCTTGTGTTTTTAAGTGTCCAGCGTCGCGGCCGTGGACAACCCGTTTAGCTCGTCCCGGTGGGTCGTTGTGGAAAAAAAAAACCGACTTAACGGCAGGCCGCTGATCTTTGAACCAAAGCCGCGGCGACTCAACCCTGATCGTCATCCTGTCACACCGTCGATGAACTTTTCGCCTCTTGACCACAGCTGAAACAAACGGGGCCCAGTCCGAATTTACGCCGGAACCGTGGCTGACGTGAATGTACGGTTCAGCGGGTCGCAGTTAATAGTTTCCCCGTAGTGGGAATAGATGACTCATCATTTTTCCCAAGAATCTCCTGGCTTGTTGGCTTGAGCGTCTGTTACCTCGCGCGCGTCTTTTACGGTCTCACGGTCATCTGCAGCAGCATCACCTGCCGGTTCTCGGTGGGATGAGACTTGTTGATGTGTCTCGTGAGCCCCGGGGAGCTGAAGAATGTAGACGGGCAGTGCTTGCACGTGAAGATCTGCTGCTGCTGCTCGCATTCCCCGGCGCCGCTCTCTTCTCTGTGCGCGTGGAACACGTCTGGTCTGAGTCCGCCTCCCAGCGTTCCCGCCAGTAGCTCGTCCCTCATCGCGTGCCACAGACGGTGCTTGTCCCTGATTTCAACCGACGGGAAGCGCGCGCCGCACAGGTGACACAGGAACACCTGGCTCTGCCCGCCGCCGCTCTCGCGCGCCTGCTCGTACGACGATTGGGTCGGAGACGCTCGCGCTGTCATCTCGTGAGCGGCCAGGTGCTTCCTGAGGTAAGCCTGCCGGCGGAATTTCTTCCCGCAGTACCGGCACTCGTAGGTCTCCTCCTCCGGTAACGACTGGACAAACGGCAACGGAGGGTGCGAGAGTGACGGCGGCTGCGGCTGCGGCTGCTGCGGCGGCGGCAGGTCCCCGCGCTCGTCTGGGTTGCCGTTCAGCAGGAGGAGGCCGGACGGTGGGCTGTCCGCCGCTCTCACCTGTGGCTGCCGGTCCAGACAGCTCTCCCCCGGGTTCCGGTAATGAGGCGGGGAGTCATAGTGGGGAGGCGCCAGGCTGTCGCCGTCGGGGCTGTCCCGGGACCGCGCGTGGAGCAGGAGCAGGGGCGGTTCGCGCCTGATGCGGGAGCTGTCCAGCGCCCTGTGGTGCTGGTTGGGGTTGATGCGCAGCAGCTCGTTCTCTTTGCCCTCCATCTCGACCGGCTGCCTCTCGTGCGGAAGGAGCCCCCGTGCCTCCTTCAACGGCTGGCTCTTGCTCGTCGGAGCCTCCCCCCCGTGGTTGTTCACCGGGCGGGGTTTGTGCCAGCGGCGGTGGGAGGCCAAGTTGGCGGGGCAGCTGAAGACTTTTTCGCACTCGGGGCACCGGTACTCCACGCGCACTATGCGGGAGCACTTGTGCTGCGCGAGGGAGAAGGGGTCGGGGTACTCCTCCTTACACAGCTGGCAGATGAATTCTCCCAGCGGCTGGTTCCCGGTGGGAGCCGACGACTTCTCGCGCTGTCTCCGCAGCTCGGGGCTCTCCTTCTTGATCCGCAGACCCAAAACCGGCGAGGTCGTGACCTCATCCTCGAAGTTAAGTTTCCGGTTGACCTTGGGTTTCTTTGACTGGCCGCCCGCGGACTGTTTGTGGTGTCTGTTGCCGTTCAAGCGCTGGTCCGGTTCAAGGAACGAGCGTTTCCTCGCTGCGTGATACTGCTCCTGGTTCATCAGTGTTAGTGGCGGGAACAGGTGCAGGTGAGTCATATTCGGGTCGTATTTGTCTTTGTGGCCGTAGGCTGGCGCGTGGTGGCGGCTGCCGCTCGCGAGGAGCCTCTCGATAGAAGCGGACACCGAGGTTGGCGTGGAGCTCACCAGGAACGGCAGCTCCGGTAACTCCGCCGGTAGCTCCGACACCGGGGATGACGTCAGGCACCTGCCGGGGAACAGCGGTTGCGTCTCTCCGTCCTCGCGCCGCTCCAGCAGTCGCGTGCCGACCGGTTTCACGGGGCTGCAAGACTCGGTGATTGCCAAGTCGCGTGCCGGCGGAGGAGGCGCGAAGAAGCGGGCGAAATCGCCGTCCGGAGTCACAACGTCCACCTCGCTCACCTGCTCCTCGCTCTCCGGTAACTGCGCGCGCCGGTCCGCCTCCGCCTCCAGCGCGGACTCCACGTGCGGGCTCCACGCCTCCCGGACGACGGCGGGGTCCTCGCGGGGGCCCGGCAGCAGCCCGTCGGGCCGTTCCAACGGGAAGACCCTCGACACGCCGTTGCCCCTCGCCGCCTCCGAGTGGTCGCCGCCGTCCCTGTCGCCGTCGCGTGCTGCGGCTCTGCTGCCGGCGTTGTTGCGCGGCCGGTACGACGCCGAGCATCGCCGGTTTCTCTTCACCAGAAATCCTCGAGGCATGGTGTCTGATGACGATGGTCCCCGGCGCGTGGCACTACCAGGCGGAAAGAACAACAACTCCTGTTCTCGAACCCACTTTCAAGTAGAGCTTTGAAGTGAGGGAGAGAGAGAGGGAGGGAGGGGGAGAGGGAGAGAGGCGCGCGCAGGTGTGGCGAGCGCACGAGAGGGACGGAGACACACACACGCACGCACGCACGCGTGCACGCACGCACGCGCACACGCAGTATCCCCGAAACTCCTCGGGTCTAGTCACCTTTGACCTCAAATATCAGACAAAACATACCTACATTTTGGGGACGAAGCAGAGCGACGACCGATGACGGGAAACGTCATGAATTCCCTGAGAGGGAGTTTAGTCCAGTTTAACACCCGAAATAAAATGTTTAAAAAAAAACGACATCTTTCTAAGTTCTATCAAAAGAAAGAACTACGAGATTCACCAGGCAACCGCCTTGAAACGTTGAGTCTGGAATCGCGAGGTCCGGTGAGACTTCTCCAGTCCACTTTGTCAGCTCCCCGCCCGTGCGCGCATGACCAGGGAGACGGACGTCTGCTCGTCGAGTGCTTCAGAGAAGCGTCTGCATTGGAAAGCCCTGAAAGAAAGACAGGTGGGCCCGTATGCTCTATGTGTGTTCTTTTACACGGCGTTGCTCGGTTCCTCTTCGGTCGTCATGTGGCTCAGCTGGATCCTCTTGAAGAGCCAGCTGCGGGTTTTTTAGATGGTTGACATTTCTGAGATCTGCATTTTTTTACTCTCATCTCTTCCGCGAAGAAGTGAGTGGACAAAGCTTTGTGTTGCATCAAGACGTATTGTTATTATTATCATTGTTATTATTATTATTATAACTATTACTACTGAGTTGTTCTACTCAGGAGACCTTGGCTTTTAGTGGTGCGGTTTACTGCGTTTTGTTATCAGTCATGTTGCTGGGCTGTGAAATGACTTCCTGCTGCTCCCGCGTCGACGAGCTTCTGCCTCTGCCGATGCTCACCTGCCACCAGTGGTCGTGCAAACGTATCTAAAACCCGATCAGATCTGTGTGTGTACGTGGGTCATGTTGTGTGTAATTGGGAAACAGCACCGGCGGGGACTCAGATACGGATCATCCTTTAAAGACTACTAATGACCGTTTGTGTCCTGCTGAAGTGTCTGCTTATCCGTGTCTTCGTTGTTGTAGGTGGTGGGAATACCTCGGGCATAGCTTTCCCTCGTGTGCGTGTGTGCGTGTGTGTGTGCGCGTGTCTGTCTGTGTGTCTGTGTGTTTACATGTGCGTGTGCTTGTGCATGTACGTTATCTCTCCAGCAGGACAGAAGGGCAGTGTAGTGAAAGAGTGAACGAGATGGTGATCTTGTGTGTGTGTGTGTGTGTGTGTGTGTGTGTGTGTGTGTGTGTGTGTGTGTGTGTGTGTGTGTGTGTGCGTGCGTGCGTGCGTGCGTGCGTGCGTGCGTGTGTGTGTGTGTGTGTGTGTGTGTGTGTTTTCACACCCGTCCTCCCTACCAGAAGCTGCTCCGGCTGATAAGAGATCGGAGAGAAGATTCGTTCATCTCTCCATCCTCTTCCCCAGGGCTCAGCCGTGCCCCTCCGCGCGGGGCCAGGCGCTCTACAGCTCGGCCAGTGGGCCCAGGCCAGCCGGCGTCTGCTCCCCGGAAACCAATCGCGGCGGAGGAGCGTGAGAACGGGCTCGAGGGTCGGGCTGCTGGCTTGACGAGGGCCGCCTGGGGAATAGAAAGGAGAATGGAAATAGGATGGGTGGTGAAGAGTCCAACACTAAAAAGGTAATTAAGCACCAGGCTTCCTGTACCTTTGGTTTGGTTGTCTTTTGACTGCAAACCTTGACCTGGTTCAGCCTTTTTTGCTCCCACTGACTAAAACAGTCGACGAGGGAGTGACTGAGGCCTCTGCTCATTTTCATCAGTTCCCCCACAACAAAAAAGAGATGAAATGTCATGAACAACTAAAATAAAAAATAGACATTGTGAGTCAGATGTAATTAGAAACAAATTCAAATTTATTATTTTTTAATCTCATATTTTTTTCCCCAAATTTAAACTCATATCCTAATTATGACTTAATTTCTCACAATTTGGACTTACAATGAGTACTTTTTTTACTTACTTTTTCTTTATTTGGATTCACTTTTCATCCCTTTTTTCTTTACCTAGCAGATGTAGGCTTCCAGAACCCCACGATGAAATCATCCCACATTACTGTAATAATAAATTAGACACATTGTGACATGGCCCTCTCCCTCCCTGTGCTAATATACAGTGAAACACAAATATCCAGGTGTGGAAAGCTGGGTACACAGTTTTCTATCCATTGTAACGAATGACTTTCTCCTCTGCGCGTTAGTGATGAAGGGTAAGGGTTTTGTGCCAGGCGATTGGAAATTACTGTAATGCCTTTAAATACAGTAGATCACCTGAATTTCCATCTTCCCTGCGATGAACCCTGAGGTTATGCAACCAGAAGCGACAGTGTTTCTGCTATTATGGCGGTGTTTCTTCTGTTAGTTGCACAATGAGAACATTTTGATCTACTGCTGAGTTGACGCACATCTTACGGTAATATTCAGAGGAGAAAAAAAAGGGGATTCAAATTGCACGATAAGAAGAAAGGGCAGGGCTTTGGACACAGCACTCTGCCTTGATGTTGAAATAATGAAGCTTTACACTCTGGACAAAAAAAATGAGTCGGCTGACATAAGGGCGGACTGGACAGAGCAGGCGGCTTTCGGTGGTTTAAAAAAAGAGGCTAAATGTTCTCAGTCTCCTGTAAAATAAAAAAATAAAAAAAGATGGATCCAGAGACCGTTCACGAAGTGTCTGCTTCTGTGCGCGTCTCGAGTTTGCATCGCATCGGCGGGCAGCGAGGTGGATGATCCTCCAGACTCCTGAAAATGACTCCATTGATTGTCAGTCACGAGGCTTTAAAGCACCGCGGCGTTACACACTCGAGCCGCCTGTCGGTCTGTCTCTGGTCTTCCATGGACTTTACATCTTGACTGGGACTGACGGGGATTCTCTTGGTGTGTCGTTACGTCGGCGTGTGTTGAGCCAGCCCTACTGTGCGGCCAGAAGAAAAGAAAAAAAACCCCATCACATTTAACACATCTCACCTGTTAATTAGGAGCCCGGTAGTTCAGTTTGAATGCAACAGCAAGAATGGGTTCCGTGTGGGGTTAACGATACTGGCCAAGGGGAAAGGTCTTCGTGAGAGCAGTGATACATTATTTGGCTTTTCACGCCTTGAGCTGGCTTTAGTTAGAGGCCTCATGAGTCCCCTAACTAAAACAAAGTCTACTGCGTCTGAGTCTGAGTTCTGTTGGTCTCTGCTGCGATTGTTGTGGTACCAGAACAAAGTGAGATACATATATACATGTAATATCGTTTTGATTCAATTCGTTTGTAAGAGGAGTTAACATTCAGTAAGACAAATAAATGAAGATCATATTCTAACAGAGGAGACAGGCACAGACACTGAACGCTTTTGACAGAAATTGATTTCAGTTGGATTTAGCCTTCCCCTCTCACATTCACACTTCCCACCCATCCACCCGCCCGTTTACTTCTGCTTAGGACCACAAAATGGTAACTCCCGGGTTGTTGTGCCTTACAGGGCAGAGTTGGAAAGCGTCTCTCCTTCAACATGCGCGCTTCTGCGTTTAACTGGTGTAATAATGATCTTAATAACGTGTGAAGATCTCCAGGCGGGGGAGTTTTCTTTGGCCAGTTGTTCGGCGAGCAGATGTGAACGCCAGAAGCACCCCGGGGATGTCTGTCAGTTCACTGCCCCCCCCCCCTCCCCCGTGATGGCGTGCCAGAGTATCGGACCGGGCATTTGGCAGGCACCGCGCTCGCCCCGCGTCCACTCCGCCGGCACTTGCCCGTGAAAGTGGTCACCTGTCGCCATCTAGTGTCGGGGGTTGCCCGGCAAACACGGCGGCGGTTTGCAGCTGCTTTGTGGGCTCGTCGGAGAAACCGTGTCCCAACGGGGGGATTCGGTTGAACCGATGGCTGCCTTTGGAAGTAGTGGATCGACCGCACAAGTCCACCTCAAGGTCCACTTGTGAGCGTTCAACCGTACACAACCTGAATTAAAAAAAAAGTGAAGACCTGATGATTTGGCTGAAAGCGCCAGGAAAACGTCATAAGAGGGCCTTGAGTTGAGGTTGTTTTGTTAAGCGCCGTGACTCATTTGCCAGAATAATCTCGCCTCAAGGTCCATGCAGTGGAACTTTCAGGCATGTCACGTGATCTTCATCGGCAGCTGGTGTTTGCTCGGTCGTCACAGAACTGTAGACGTTTTTTCAAATTTCCATTTTTTTTATTTATTTATTTTTTTTCCCCGGATCACTTGAAGGACTTCCTGTCCGCGCTTGCCTAAAAGCTCAGGTTTGAAGTTCACTCCTGATCGTCGGAGGTCTCGGGTTTAAGTTTCGACGTGAGCCAGCCGCCACCGTGCTGAGGTGACGAGTTGGCCCTCCGGTCCTCACCGGCTCCAAGGCTGCCGCTCCGTGACCGACACTGACCTCCGATCTCCACGTGGAGGCGAGAGTCAGGACGATTATTGTTATCATTGCGAAATGCGCACTGCTACTACTTTTCATTACCGGACTGACTGATGTTCTGTATTTAAACAGGCCTGTTTGGAACCGAAACTGCCTTGACGACTGGCAGCAGCCCTCTTACTCCCCCTGCTGACATGAGATCCTGTCCGCAAAGAAAACAGCTGCCTCCTTGGAGTAATTCTTCCCGGTGAACCCACCCTGGTGCCTGGCATTAATTCATTCTCCCTGACAGTGTAGCCCGAAGCCTGGGTGGTCTGCTTTGGGTGTCTGTGCACCCAGTGACCGGCTCAGATGAGGTCAGCTTCCCCCTGTTGGCACATTGGGGTCATTGTTTAGATTTGATCCCCAGGAAAGAAACACTTGACTCGGGGTTGTCTGTTGCCCCACTAGCACCCAATGACAGGAAACTGGAGATGTGAATCTCTGCAGGATCATCCCCGTTTGCTGCATCTGTTTTGTAACTTTTTCAGCAAAGTGCTATGGGATTCGAAAGAAATGAAAAACAACCGGCTTTAGTAAAGGGAAGTCTGCACTGCTGACTGCATAAACCCCCACAGCTCATTGAGGCAGACTCAGCAAAATCCCGGAAAATCAACAAATGCAACTACTGCAAAGTAATGAGAACTAAGCCCAGCTGAATCTTCAAACTTTGCTATTTATATTCCCTCCAGGAGGCTGACACATAGGTTAGCTGCATTGTTTGTGAACATGACGCTACAGTCAGCATCCTATATTTCTTCATAAAGTGGAAAATAGCAGTATTTTAGATATTCAATAAAATATTAAAACTAATAGTTGATCAATGAGATGCAGATTAAATGCAACTTTATGGTGTTTTTTAAACCTGTTTTTTTTTTTTTTTTTAAAGGGCATGTACATATAAAGTTAGGTACATTAGTATTTGGACAGTGAAACAATTTGTGTAATTTTACCTCACAAAAATGGATTCGAAACTAAGCCATCAAGATGTGATTGAGGTGTAGACTTTCAGCTTTTATTCAAGGGGTTTCACAAAAATATTGCATTAACCGTTTAAGAATTACATCCATTTTTATACATGGTCCCTCACTTTAAGAGTCTCAAAAGTAGTTGGACAAACCAACATGAATATAAGGATTATTTTTAATACCTGGATGAAAATCCTTTGCAGTCAATGACTGCCTGAGGTTTGAAACCCATGAACATCACTAAATGCAGAGTTTCATCCCTTGAGATGCTTTGCCAGGCCTTTACTGCAGCCAACTTCAGTTGCCACTTGTTTGTGGGTCTTTCTTCCCTCCCTTTTGTCTACTGTAAATGAAAAGCATGCTCAGTCGGGTACCGGTCAGGTGACTGATTTGGCCATTGAAAAATATTCCATTTCTTTGCCTTGAGAAGCTCTTGGGTTGCTTCGGCAGTATGTTTTGGGTCATTATCCATCTGTACTATGAAGCAATGTCCCATCGGTTTTGCAGCATTTGGCTGAATATGAGCAGATAGTACAGCCCTATACACTTCAGAATTCATCCTGCTACCTCTATCAGCAGTCACATCATCAGTTAATACCAGTGACCCAGTTCCACTGGCAGCAGTACATGACCATGCCATGGCATTGCTTACACCATGTTTGACAGATGATGTGATGTGCTGTGGAACCTCATTAGCCGTTTTGTTTCCTTCTCCATACTCTTCTCCTCCCTTCATTCTGGCACAAGTTGATTTTGATTTCATCTGTCCAGAGAATCTTGTTCCAGAACTGGACCTAACTGTATTCCATCAATGTTTCAAAGAGTTTTTTGTAAACCAAACCAATTCAAACTACCTCAACCTGTATCCGTGTATCTTCATCTTGCATGAATGTTGTAATGTGTGGAACAAACTCCGTGTATAATGTAAAAATGTAGTCTTACTGTATGTCTGTATGCCAGATGATAAGCATTTGAGCAACGCAACAAAACAAAATACTCTATTGCAGTAAAAGCGCTATACTCAAAATCTCAACTAAAATATCAAAAGTTAAAATAATCGGCTGCAAAATAGGCCTTTCTCAGAGCTAACATTTGGATACAAATTCTCATAATATTGTATTATTATTACTGATCAGTCAATGTTTAAGTAGCATATCCATGTTCATATTCATGTTGTAGCTGGTGGAGATGAAGCTAATATTAACTACTTTATATACTGTTGGGTAGTTTAAACTGTAACAATACATCACATTTTAGAAACGGATCACATTTTGTGTATAAAACCTGAAAATGCAAAGTAACCAGAAACTGGCGCTGTCCAATAGATGTTGTGCAGCGAAAAGGAACAATATTTCCAACTGAGATGTAGTTATATATAAGTATAAAGTTACCTTTAACTTTGATGGGCATTTGGCTTTAAGAAATTCTTCTCTAACCAGAATGCATTTTAACCACGACTCTAAATACACCTGTCAACCACAGTACAGGATAAATTTATTTGTAGCTCTAATAGATTTGAATCCCCGCTGAAAAAGAAATGTACTGTTTATTGAGGGAATGAACTGAAACAACAGACATCTGCACCACATGACTGTAAAATTCTCCAGGAAATACGGTGGACAGCCTGACAGACAGCGAGTCAGTCTGCAGTCCTGTACTGGAAACAGGAAACGGAGAAAAAGGGAAGCAGGTAAAGACACAGGTGAGCAAAGCCAAACCTCAGTCCATTAGGGGGTTTTATGTCTCACAGTCACAACTTCAGAATGTGATTTAATGAGTCATCGTTCCCGTTGACCCTTCACCTTAATGTAGTTTACTGTGTGTGTGGCTGGTTGAGTGACACATTATGAGTCATTCATTGTTGTACATGTCATTTCATGTCCAGAACGCCCAGGGATTCCCACCAACACACACACACACGAGCATGGACAGATACTCTCCATGCAAGTGTGCAATGACTATTCTAGAGAACACTGAGTGGAAACGGCTAACTCATGCTTTACACACCTATAGACTCAGTTACAAAGACCTTCATTTGAAAATGCTGTATATTCATTTAGATCCATATAACAAGAACCCTAATGATTCAATGGCTATTTCATTTGAAGGATTTAAATGCATTGCTAACTTTCATAAATACTCTTTCTGCTATGTTGGCTGTGGTTTTTGAAACAACTCCTTATCACCTTCAACCAGGCAAAACTGGATGACAGGAACTGGAAGTGTTAGCCCATTATGCCAGTGTTATTTTGCCACTTACACTCACCTTTCATTTTTTCTCATAATATCAGTGAGTTTTTATTATTTTTACTGAAAGAACGGCTGCCAAGGAAACTATATGGCATTCATTCGACTCCGGTCCTTATATGTACTTTATTCAAGAAAAAGCTCAAATAAATACGTCTTAGGAAAACTTAAAAATCCAATGTTAAAAGCATTTAAAAAATGGTCATCATTACATAACTAACTACATATCACACACAGTACACATCCCAAAAAGCATACACATGCATGCCTACACGTACTGTACATATTACATACAATGAAAGGTTAAGTTAATGTTAAATAGACTGTGTTTTACAGCCTGTTAAATGTCTTTCTTGAGGGCACAGTTGCTGAAATACCGCTGGGAAATGTACTGGAGCTGGTTAAACAGTGGTGATGTATTAAGGTAAATCCTCCATGTACAAAACCAGTGACAGAAATATCATAAACAGAGCTCATCAGAGACTGTAACTCTGTCTCTGCTTCCTTTCCCCTGGTTTTCCAGTTGAAGCAAACTCCAACCATAAATGGAGAATCTGGGCGAGTGCTGATGACTCAAGGTTACATTTACAAAAGTCCGCAAGAGACGCTAAAAGTCTGACTGCACAAAAAAAATCCGAGAAAATTCATTACATTTGCGACTGTATTTACTTCCATGTCTGAGGCTGTTACTAAAATATTTAGACTTTTTCAGCATAGTAGAAATTTTTTTTTCTGTACTGTTGTAATTATCAGTTCTTTCAGAATTCTGTGTCAGATAATGTAGTGATGCCCCTCACTTCCAGTAAGTCGAGCTGCTCTGGTTTCATCTGACCGGTTTCCAGTCAAAATGTTTCAGTTCCACGGATACCAATCATATGTGCCATCTTAAACATGTCTACAGAATTTTTGAATAGAAGAAGCGGCCTGGCGCTTAACGTCAGTGTCTAACACTATTAATGCACTCGGATGTTAGAGATTGGTTTGATTCCTCCTTGGGGTCTCTCTAAATAGTTTGAGAATGACTGGTTACAACTATTAGTTCACAAATGTAAAGTTGACTGGGGTACGCTGGATGTAGAGATTTGGCAAGTGTTTCTAAAATACTTGAAATATCCAATTTCCTCTGTGTAAATACATACAGCTTTGTGCAAATGTGTGTAACTGCTTTGTTTTCCTTTTGGCTCTTGGTCTTCCAGCCTGCTGTGTGCATTCCTTTTCCTCCATTCAGCTGCCTTCTTATGGTTCAAACAGAGATCTTGTTTTACCGTGCCTTCAAGGCCGATTGTGATCAGTGGTCTAGATATATAATATGTATTCGCAGTGACCTGTGGGTGTGAAGGTGGCTGATATGGTTTTTTTGTCCTCTATTCAATCTTTCCATACTCTATTCAGATTCTGATATACAGTAGCAGAATTCAAGGTTAAAAATTGGTGCAGAGTAACTTCAGTTAACATTGTGTGACATAGTAAATACCTAAGTCTAGTTAATTATGCGTAGTACTAGCACAGAAACATTACTAGTTGACGCACTGTGCATTTTCCAACCAAACATCGTGGTATGTTGCTCAACAGCTGCTAATGTGACAGCAAAAATGTGCTGAGAGCGAAGCCCTGAGCTTCCCAGTCTAACTGGTCACACGGACTGAACAATGGGAGGTAAAACAAGCCTGGAGTTTCCCGCGGGCCTCCAGAACATCACGTTCAACTTGATGTTTGTTTTTACAGGGATGGGTCACAGCCTTGTGAAGCCTTGCAGCCTTATCGAAAAACTTGGAGTCCCTCCATTTTATCTGCAAAGGAATTGAATGAGTGATGCTGGGACAGAACCAGTGGGGGTTGAATCCATTTGTCCGTAAAAAAAATCTGCAGTAGCGTTATTCACTATGTTTAGACATCGCTGGCAGGGTGTTAAGCACAATTAGTAAATGCATGCAATCTCTGAGACCAGAGCTTGAAAGACATTGAACGGAAAGACATAAGACACATATCATTTATTACAGGGAAATCTTAGGAGCTCCTCTGACAAATAGAATAAAGGCTGTCAATGTTATATCAAAAGGAAATATATCTTCAGGATCAAACACATAAACTTCGTTAAGACCCGTGGGTCTTGGGGAAACTCCACCGCAGTGTCTGTTGATTTCTTCCCATGTTCCTCATGTTATCTTTACAAAACTACACACAAACTGAAATCACACGAAGTTTTGGAGGAAACTCCTGTGCATGCTGCAGCCCCCCCCCTTGCAGGTCGGCCCGATCCCCCGCCCAAACGCTGAGGGGCTGCAGAGCAACATATCCTCTTGCTCAAGTGATTCAGCGGGGACATGCCACCAAAGGTGCAGTTTCAGGATTTTGCTCGCGTCAAAACATAAAACCCATGACTGAAATAGTAATGCACCGACAGACGTGACCAGTTTTTACTGCAATGTCAAATAGACAAGTTTCAAGTCATTCTGACTTCCTGGACTTTAGTGTTTCCCCTTCTTGAAGGATTAATACATTTGATTTCCCTCTTAAGGCAATGATTGCCTGCTCTTACTGTTGAGCAGTTTGACTTGAAAAGTGTGAAATTCTGACAGAATACTAAATGCTACTACAAAATGATTGCATGATCACTGTTTTTTAAGCAATAACTGATTGTAAGTTTAAGACACGGAGATAAACTGCATATTTGGTCTTGTGGAAATGTGGCATTTTTCTAGGGTCCAAAGACTTGTGTGACGGCTGAAACACTTCAGAAAAGGTATATTTTAAGTGCAGCAGATGCAGCCTGCAAAATGACTTTGCTCTCTCGGTTACAGACTGAGTAGTGTATTTATATGTGTCTAAATAGAAATCCCCTCTTAGAGCCAGCAATCTGTATGCTGTGTTATTCTAAGTGACAGTTTTCTGGAAATCCCCCACCTAGTTGTTAGCTCCGCCCGTCGCAGCCACACAGAGGGGCATTTACAGATTGCTGCACAACTCTGTCCGAATACAACCGAAGGCACCTCGTCACGAACAACAAACCACCATGGACCTCCACCGGACCAGTATATTAAACCAAATGGATTACAGTCGAGAATCTAAAGAAGGGAAGCCGGCTCAGTCGACGGAGGAGCGCCTCGACAGCGGTTTGGACTCGCTGAAAGAGGAGGAGTACCAGGCTGTGGCGGCCGAGATCCGTCGGCTCCAGGTGGACTGCGATCCGCCGCAGCACAGACAAGCTCCCGCTGTAGCCGACGAGCCGCAGGAATGGAAAACACAGATCACAGACGACGGAGACACGTAAGTTTGACCGGGGATAACCATACCGAGCTACGCTTGGGATTATTTATGGGTTCTCGGAGGTAGGGCTAGGCTTACAGTTTCGCCTGAGTAGGCCTAGCTCGGGTCTTGGAAGTAATTCGATACCTTTCCTGCGGGGAATGTGTTCCTCTAGCTTGTCATTACAATGCACAGGCCCGGGCCTAGCTAAGTCGGTGTCTGGGCTCAACCTTCAAGCATTAGGGCTTGTAAAAGTACGCCACTGCAGTGCCGACAGTACACTGAACCGGCGTCCGGCCTGCTAATGGGTCTGGCTGTGGCCAGACACGGTGGTACTGGACGTAAACAAAAGGCTATTATCAGGAGGGATTCTACTATGGCCGCAGGTCAGACTGGGAAAGTCCCGGGCGCGCCGCCAAGGAATCCGACCGACGCGCGCGCCTGCGAAGCGAGAAGTAGGGGGGGGAAAAAAAAAAAAAAAAAAAAAAACTAGAAAAAGTACCTTAAATTACAGCAGCGTAAGTCAGTGGAGGTTGAGGGCGAAACCCAAGCCTGAAATAGACGCCTGCGGCCTATTGCTGTAATAAAACCAAGGGGAGTAACTTAAAATAGTCCCCAAATGTTATTTTTATTACAGCCCGATTCCTCCGCGGAGAAATATAGTTCAAACTCGGTGCCGGATTTTCGCCGTCGGCAAAGCTCGTGCATTGATAATGTTTCGTTGGCTCGTCAAAGTTGAACAACTTGACGTAAGTAATCAAAGCTGAGGACGGGAACTGTCTCATATAAAGCAATGAAGCATTAAACTATGATTTAACCAAAGCACATGTTTGACTTTCTTTTTGTTAAAAGCCTCACCAGATCAGTGGTTCTTAATGTCGCGGTCAGGGATCAGCCTCTACAGGGGTCATTTCCTGCTTATTTTACATTAATTAACGGTCATGGCATTCATAGGAAATTGTGCCCATTAAATCAAGTGTAAAATTGACTGCTGTGTTACACTTGCGAAACTATCAAATTGATTTGCGTTTAGATTTTTTTTTTAAATTACATAATTCAACACTAAATTAACAGCATCAAGAATCTTTTGAATGTTTTGGGGCCTGTGATATAGAAACTTCGATGACCTGCAGAGATGTTCCTTAATTCTGGTTAATGGTGGAAATACCATTTCTTTTTACAACCCTTGTTTCGTTAGTTTTTGTGTTGTCCCCTTCAGATGACATTAGTGTAAGTCAGCATTTTCAGGGCTGATTTCTAAACCCTCTGCACTAATCTAACACAAAGTTCTTGTAACCTGCAACTGATTTAGCACAAAGTAAAACTCTTGTCTGCCTATTCTAAACCTTAGGGTTGTCATAGAACGTTTAGGTATTACGCCAGCTTTTCACTGTTCACTTGTAAAATTATGGGATGTAGATAGAAAGACCCAACATATTTGTTGTTATTTACTTGCTTCCAAAGTGTCAAGTGACGATGTGCCACTGGTTTCCTTGTGGGACATATTCCTTTTTTTTCCCCTTTTACCTTCATTGTGTTGTGTATGTGTATTTTAAGAGGTTTTCTTCCTTCCCCTTGTGTGGCTATAGGCTGCTGCACCTGGCCATCATCCACGAGGCCAAGGGCTACATCAGAACAATGATTGACGTGTCCAAGAACACAGACTTCCTCAACACACAAAATGACCTGAGGCAGGTACGTGAGAGACGCCTCTGAAGAGGATTTATAAGAATATTTTGATCTCTACCCAGTCACATCTTTATTATCTATCCTCTACCTGTGTTTGCCCCCATCTGTTTCTGTTTACTTATTCAAACTAGACAATCCGTTCCACCAGGCTGTACTGTGGCAATTATACAAACTAATGCTCTATGTCTATCATCACATAAGGAATTAAGCTGACTCAGTAACTCACCTGTCTTTATCGTTGTTTTTCCCACTCCAGACTCCTCTCCACTTAGCGGTAATAACAAACCAGGCCGACGTGTGCCAGCATCTCCTGGTATCCGGCTGTGATCCCACGCTGGTGGACAACAGAGGGGACACACCTCTTCACATTGCCTGTCGCCACGGTAACCTGCTCTGCTTCAGCGTCATCACACAGTACTGTCAGAAGGAGCACCTGCACACAGTGATGGCTGGCTGCAACTATCATGGTAAGATTGTAGTATAAGAACAGTTGCTTCTTTCCTGAACTGATGTGGTTTGGACTTTGCCTTTGTTGCTTTCCTTTTCCCACTTTGGACATACTGAGCTTTTTCGTTTTTTAATGTTTCTGATAAACGCTTTAGTTGTCAACATTAAAATTATATTTGTTTGCATGTTAGGCAACAAAATAGTTTGAATTTAGCAGCAATAGGCTAAATTACAATGTTTCAACAGTAGTTCAATATTAGATTCTGTGGTGCTGGTAATTTCCATTCTGTGGTGGCCCACCCATGCTGCAAGGAAACATATGAGACACTGACCAGTCTGCTGCTGGTCTCAACTACTATTTAAAAGATGGAATGGTGGGCACAAAGAGTAATTTCTGCCGCCTATTATCCCCGAACACTATGGTTAGGAGGAAGGAAACATTTAAGCGAGGGGAATACCATAGCCTTTCATAGCATAACATCACGCCTAAAACCCATTCATTACACAGCACATGATGTTAGATGCTAAGGCCTCAAATAGAAGGTGGAAGGTTTTATTTTAGACTTCTACACAGACATTTTTAAGGCATTGTTGACTTATTTACAGATTCTTTTGGGGAACCAAATTTTCAAAATAAAAAATAAATAAAAAAATAAACTTCTAACTACCAAACTAATATTGTGAGTGTTACTTTTTATGTGAAAGTTTTCCCGTTACAATCTGCATTAACATGGTAAGATAAGTGCATATCTAAGCTAATACTTTGTCCAGTCAATTTTGAATAATTTGCAACCCATCTTTGGATTCTGGACTCTCCTACAAAACTGCTGTTATAAAATTACATGTACTCGTCTGGTGTCAGCTGTTAAGATGTTCCTTTAATGTCTTGTGCAGGTCAGAACTGCCTTCACCTTGCCTCAGTTCATGGTTTCCTCTCACTGGTGGAGAACATGGTGGAACTAGGAGCTGACATTAATGCAAAGGTAAACACGTACACCATATCTGTATGTAGGAATACACACTTGATATACCTGCAGAGTATAGAATTACTAATAGTATCTGGACCTGCACACAAAATATCTGTATATTTCAGAAATAATCATTGTAAGACATTTTGAAGACCAGCCATCTTGTTATCTTTACACTCTTCCTCTCTCCCTGTGCATGTAAAAAAAATCTTCTGTTCTCTCCCCGTCCTATAGGAGCAGCACAACGGTCGCGGTGCACTGCATCTAGCCGTAGCTCAGCAGAACCTCTCACTGGTCAAACTGCTGCTGAAAAAAGGAGCAAACCCCAACCTCCTGACCTCTGGAGGCCACACCCCCTACCACCTCACCTACGGTTATGGCAATTTCGACATCAGGGAAGAACTCTACTCGCTGACCGATCCCGACCTGAGGGAGCTGCCTGACAGTGAATCAGATGACAGTGGGGAAGAGGAGGATGAAAAGTCTGATGAGGAGGTGCGTGTTGAAAGTGCAGAACTTCCACTCTGGCATTAATGAGAAATAAAAATTTCCTGCTTAGTACATAACAAATTTTTCTGTCCTCTGTGCGTCTGCAGGTGGGTTATGATGACATTCACTGGAATGGACATTAGCAGGAAACAAGACAGAGAGAGGAAGTTACAGAGGCAGGAAGCCGTGACGATGACAGTAAAGGACAGCAGAAAAAGGCTTGGTTTGTCTTCTACTTCCTGGAATGACGTCACAGGAGCGCAGGAGTGTGGGGGACACGTTACGGGCGTGACTGCTGACAAAACAGATGGACAGGCAGCTGCAAAGGCAAATAAAAAAAACAGAGACTGACGGCCGAATGAACCAGTGAGACTGCTCCGGGCTGCAGGAGAGCAAACACACAATGAGATGTGCATACATGACACATTATGATGGGATGGCATTGCTATATGATAAGAGGATCACTTGTATTCTGTGGACACTGCATCGTCACAAAAACATCCATCCACACAGATGTACCTGCAACAGCTCTGTTGTATGATATTGTAAATGCTGTGTATACTAAGATGTATTTTTTATGGAAGCTGTGAATGTGTACAGTTGAGTAGGTTGTATATGTCAGACAGCAAACAGTCCAGCACACTCCAGTTAAATTAAAAGACTCATATTTAACAGTGAAGACCTCCTGTGTGAATATATTTGTGGAGATGGGTGACATGGTGGAGGAGCAGATGGCATGTGATTTGAAAATTGCAGTTTCGTCCTGGATGGCAACGGAGGCACTAAGTTTGGACTAGAACGCTTTCATGTGTGTACATTGTCTTGATAACATTACAATACAAAAATCATAAAGAACTGCGTATAATCGACAGCGCCTGACAATATTTCAAGGTTGCAATTACAGGGGAAATTACTTTAACCACGTGCCTCTCTGCTGCCGTCAGTGTGTCTGTGTTTGTATAAATGCCTCCATCAAAGCATGACAGCTGAGTTTCAGTTCTGACCTGCCGCTCTTTATTTTCATATAATGCATGTCATGCAGGAACGGGCTGATAACTTGACAACTTCCTTGCACTGAATGAGGAACTACGGCAACTTGAGCCCGCGACGCAGTTCTCCGTGTGTGTGTGTGTGTAGAAAGAGATAAGAAGCTTTGGGAAATTTTGTGTGTGGAATGAGACTGATTGCTCAGTCATCTAAATCAGGAAGTTTTTTGGAGGGTGGGCCTAAGGGAAGGGACAGGAAATTCCCAGGAGCAGAACACTCAGCTGTTAACGACATTCCTGTTTCTCATCCTCCAAAGAGGGGAATCACCACGGAACAACAGGATGCTACAGTCGAGCACGGGGAGGAAGGGAGTTTTACTTAAATTCGAGTACAATAAATATCCAATGTCATTAAAAAAAAAAAAAACGAATGCAATTTTATGATCGTGCTGTGGGTTGTGCTTTAAATTAATCAGGTCAGTGTCAAGCAGCTCAGTGGGTTGGCTTTACAAACTGCAAGTTTTAAGCACAATATTTTTATAACAGTAAATACAATGGACTGCATAATAAAATATAATATGTGTTATATTTTAAGCTAGGGGAATTTAAATTCTTTTACAGACACCACAAATTAATATTTGTCTATTTAGAGTAAAAGCATATTTAAATAGATACTGTACAGCTGTTAGTATGCAATCTTTGGGGTAAACAACTACAGCTGCACATACAAAATCGATTAGAAATCCCAGTATGATACTAGCAGTCCAACCAGAGTGATATTTCACCATTTGTTTCACTCACCAGCGCTAGAGTTATCTCAACATACAGCGTTGTCAGTCTTTAACCAGCTCATCCTATAGGTTGTAAATGTGAAAATAAAAACAACAGTTTACATATATAACGTTCCATATAAATCATCTCAGTAAGCTGCTTTAGAAAACATTTTATGCCAAACTGTCTTACAAGAATTGAAATCTCATTAGAGATTTCAGTTATTGACATTGAATGTGAAACCAATGTTCACACTCCCACCACGGGAACCATTAATGAGACAGATATTCATTCAGTAGCCATTTCATTTAGTACACCTGTACAGCCTAATGTAATCCAATACAACTGTTATGCCATAAAGTTTACTTTTATGATGCCTGCAATGTTTCTGTTGACATTGTCATAGAGGTGTTCATTAAATGACATGTTTTAGCACTGAGACCATAGTTAGTGGTGTAGTACTGGACTGCATTATTTTAAGAGGGGTTTTATAATACACTGCCCCCTCATTTATTTAAATGGGGAGGACAAAACATTAGAAAAACTTCAAAATATAATGAAGTCAAGTACAACATCCCCTTTAACTGCGACCTCAGCAATAAACATATCATTGAATTTACACATTTCCGACAATGTCAACCAAAACGGAACATTATAAACTTGGTAAAGATAGATGTTCTAGCAGAGCTGTTGTGCTGAATTGCAATGGGTTGTACAGTCATACCTAAGAAAACATGTTGATCTAATGTCTGAATAAGCACCCAAGTCACAACAGCAACATTAGGTCGGGCCTATTAAAATTTCCAACACTGTACAAGTCTGAATTGAATTCCATCAGATGAACATGAAGGCTATAACAGCACAAGGTTAGATATGCACAGAAAAGGAAACAGCCAAACCAAAGTGTTCAATAAAAACATTGTTTTTAATAGAAAGGCAGTCAGGTACAGCAATGGCGGGGGGGGGCAGACACAAGGGAGATAAAGAAATAATTGGTGACTTCCCATTGACATTGACCTGAGCAGACCTAAACAGGGGCATGAGAATGATGACTGTCACAACAGGAGAATTCCCACAGCTGTTCCCTGGGTTATCACAAAGTACATCAGAGCATGAACATCATCCTGGAGCTCAAGACAGTAGAGAGGAGAGATTTTGAGGCAGATGAATAAAATGAGACAGATTCAGAAAGTACAAGTTGTGGCAGCCCTGAGTAAAGATGGTTAGGAAACACTGTTTTAAATACAGTGACTCAAGATGCTACTGGACCACTGAGTCCATACTTAAGAGGTATTGTGCTGAAGTCGTAGTGTTACCACGCCCTCATCTTCCAGTCTGCTCATTTCACACTCAACAACTGAAGTCATTTGGGCTGAGCTGCATACAGAGAGGGCACTGTGGTCAATGGCTGTCTGACACATCCTAACCAAGGAGCATATCAGGCTGATGTGTCATATATGGTGGACTGATATGAATGTCCAGCATCTTTCCATGCTCAGCGACATTTGGCGGCCGGCTGCAGTGGGAATGTCTCAGTATGGCTAGAAGGAAAATGCAGGAGGGGCCGATATGTGGATAATAATTGTATCTAGTCAGGTCCTGGCTATGACCAGGGAGGATGGTGGGAACACAGATGGTGCAGCTGGGTAACAGTCTACCCACCTGGTATAAAATGACCAAACTGTTCCATATGGTGTTGTCTCAACCTCACAGTGTTGTGCACTTCTTCTGAACAAGATGATACCAGCTCCTCCTTTTATCTTCCTTCTAGATGTGACCTTTGTGTGAGGGAGGTGGGGTCTTTTCTGGTTTTACCATTCATCATACTTTTCAGAGTATGCGATGACGACGGCTGCAAAATGGCAGCCAACTGTCTTCACTCCCTCTCAGACAAAGCCACCAGGTAAGTGTCAATCTCAGACTCTGACAGAATCCTGGAACACAAACACACAAGGTAAAAGTCATATATTTTGTTCTGCCAGATTTTGTGGGCCATACACACACAGATGTGGTGAGAACACACTTGACCATGAAAGCCCTTACTCTTAACTTATCCCTGGTTTTTGTTGGAAGGGAATTTCCATTACAACGCTCGTCTATTTTTTCTCAATTTCTAAACATAACTCCGATGCTTTCTGGACAGAGACAGCACATTACCATGTTTAACGTATTTTTAAGTTTCAGCACAGTAATGAAAAACTTCAAAGGCAGGAGCAATGGAGCTGCATGTTTTGTTGAGCAACAAAAGATCCATTTGCTTTTCCGTTTATTCTGTGAAATTTATCCAGGAAGTTCGACTGAACCCATGCACATTTTTCAGCACTACACTACTTTACTTTTTTGCTGTAATACCCATACAGTGGCCTCTGGCCAATGAAATCAGTCTTCTATCTCATGACTTTTTGGATATTTTCTCAGAAAAATACTCACTTGAATCTAGGTTCCTGTGCAGTGACAACTCCCACCTCCAGCTCTGAGGGCTTGAAGTCAATTGACAGTACGGTTGACAAACATGAGATAGCCGTCTGTTTTGAGTGGAAACGGGTGGGAGGCAGGAAAGTGAGAAGGGAAAGAAAAAAATAAACATTACATCTAAGAGATAGATGCATTTAGGAACAGTAGGGTGCTCATTGTATCAAATAATGTAGAAAAGGGTATAAACACATAAGGGATGCTTGTAATTGTTTATGAAGTCACTCAGTTAAAAATGATAGAATGAAGGCCTATGCTTACACCAGTGAGCCGCACATTACTATGTGTATGTGTGTGTGTGTGTGTGTGTGTGTGTGTGTGTGTGCTTACATACATTTGCATTTACAAATGTATGTGCAAATGTGACAGCAAATACAACGTTCAATTTTCCCAAGAATGACTAAAGAGACTAAAGACATTCAAAACCTGTTACATTTTAACAGATGTTCTACTTTCTAGAAAAAAGAAATATAGACAAAGCACATATGTTTGCCCTGCTCTGCTTGTCTATCAATAAACATTAAATTGTGGAAGGGAGGGCCATTACAAAAGGTAGATGTAACATTACATTTAGATACATTTAGACGTATGTCACTTATTTGCTTTGACTTGTTATAACAACACATCTATTTTTATTGTTTTAGTATATCAACAACAGGATTCTTACTCGTTACTATTTTTCCCTTCGTGTAACTAAATCTATTATTACAATATCGGTTCCTTAAATGACTGCAACAGTTTGGTTTCCACTTCAGTTGAACAGAAAACCACCAAGTAATTCAGTGATATGCCAGTAAAGTGACACAGCGGTAGAAATCCCAGATATTTCCTGATGTTAAAAAAAAAATACCATACACCCTGTCTAGAAAAATATCAAGCAAAATTCACTGACATACCAGAAATTCCATAACCAGTGAAACCTTGGAATGGAATACAACCTGTTTCACTGACATCCCACAGTCCTAATCCGTTTTAGGACAAAATTCGAGTGTGGCATTACATATATGAATATACTAGCCTTCTATGATAAACAGGGGAGGCTTGGCAACACTCTGTGTGTAATACTGTATATATACACATGTCTGATTATGTGTTTGTGTCTCATACCTCTATAGTTTGCTCATAGGTCCAATCCAGCTTCTTCTTGACTTTCTTCTCCAGGAAGCTGGTGGCCTCTGTCTGCTTGACCCCAGCTGCGGTGGCCTTAAAGCCACAGTAGTAGCCGGCTGGATCACACTTATACAGCTGTGGACCCAACTCTTCATCCAGTCCGACCACTATCATACCTGGAGGAGGGACGCAAGGCAGAGGGAAATTACAACACCACAGTAGGGACAAAAACACAGAGGCATAGTAATCTATTTAACATCAATTTTTTTCTCTAAACACGACTTTGAAAAATAAATTTCACTTTTGGCACTTTTGTTTAGTGTTCCATTATTGGGACAACCTTTTAATACTTACTATTCTCTTACAGAAACAGGTTTCAGCATAGGTCTTAATGCACCAAACAGCGATGCTAAAAAAAGGCATTCACCGTCCTAGTCATGGAGGAACCCATATTATTTGGGAAGGGGATGACAATGACTGATTTTGAGCATTTTAACATGGCAGTTTTGGTTAAAACTCTATTAAACATAAATAATCATTAAAGCCATGTTTCTGGTATACACAAACACACATGGACACTACTCACAACATCCTAGCGGCCTCATTTCAGCATTCTGTGTGTAGACTTGGCTGATGTCAGCCATGCGTTTACACAACATGTCCACAGGGATCTCATAGCCATACTTATACATCCAGTTAGCTGCTTCATATCTGGCCCTCTGTACCTGAGAGCTGCTGTCAGCTGTGGGGGAGAAAGAAACAGAAAGAGCACATCAGGCAAATGAATCAAAGAATGGACAAATACATGAATGAACATGACACATTCAAGGTTGCTTTCTTTTTTCCTTTTAAAAAAAAAAAAAAACAACAAAAAAACAAAACAGAAAGAATATGATAAACTTATATGTGCAAATTGATCTATAAGAGTACAGGAGTACTAGAAATGAGCGATTCAACACGATTGGCAGTCACTGACCCAATTAAATACTTTGTATTACTGCTATAAACAGGTAGAATCTGGGCTGCTCTGGAGATATGTGCTACAGGTTTTGTAGTAGTTTTTTATTTTACTGGCTGCACAGTAGAGCTCGACATGGATTGTGTCCTACCACTGATTACAAAAAGTAACATGCTATTTTCTATTTTCAAACCGGATAAGTGGTTTTTCTGACTAATATTGTGTACTGCAGCTAATTTTGTTGATCCAGTGGATGCATTTCCAGCTCCAAGTAAGAACATTTGTACTATGGAATTAAGCCTACACACAGTACATAGGATTTAAAAAAAAAAAAATAATTAATTATTATTGACAGAAGCTTTTAATACTTTTAACCATTAAATGGCTCAAAGTTTTGGGTATTCACCGTCAGCTGGACCAGGTATAACTTACCAGTCATGCCGGTCATAACACAACCAATGTTTTCTGTGATTCTGAACAGATGTGTGACTGTCAAGTCATCCAACAGCTTGTCCTGAGGACGACACGAGACATAGACATTGCTAACGGATCTATGTACACCAATGTTACGAGAAGAATAATGGCAGCTGTGGAATCTGATCACACATTTGTTTTGAAGACACAGAAATACAAACTCTGGTGTGTTCATAATGTGTCGGTGTATACATACAGGGACTTTCTTCTGTGTGACGATCACAACACAGTCCTTCCCTCTGAGTGCTACAGAGGTCAGTCCTCCCTGGTTGATGGCTTTGAAGGCATACTCTGAAGACAGGCAGAAGGTTAAAAAACAACAACAATTACAGACTGCTCATGAGTTACAACTGTGTGGATAAAAGTTTTTTTTTTTTTTGATCAGGAACCAAGCTAGCAAGTTGTTTTGCGTATAAATGTACTCACATGACTGTTTAAGTATAACACAATTTATACCTTTGTAACATAGCGGCATTTCACTTTCACGGGTTTTCTTTTGATATTATTTGTCCGAGGTCTGACGCTAATTTGTAATAGAACTCAGTTATAATGACTAGCTCAAGAGAATGACTAATAAATAATGTGGCGTAAAAGTAGTAGTTGTAGTATAAGTAGTGTGACACTTAACTGGTAACTAAACGGGTTAGCAAAATAAAGAATTCCATGAAATTTTAATAAAAAAATATCTGTAAACATTAGCCACCTTTTGGTAGTACACAGCTAAATTTAGCTAGCCGGGGCATCTGTTAGCTAGCAAACTACAATAAAACATTATGAAACATATTATTACTTAACTGCATTTAGTTAAAGTTAATAATATATTAACTGCAGTTAGTTTGCCCAATCCATGATAGATTGAAATAGTAATGTCCATTCAACACTTAACTATGAATAAGTAAGCTAGAGGCTGCTAGCTAGTGTTAGCCTGTTAGCCAGTAGTGATGACAGAGCAAGTTGAGTTTGGTTCATTTTTTTTTTTTTTTTCCACTACTGACCGACTTGGTAGAGCCTTCCTTCCGGAGAGAAGATTGTGATATGACGGTCAAACCCTGCACTTGACCCCCGAGACATGACAGCAAGAAAATAACTGAGGTAAACTGGTGAAGACTGAATCTGAAACTAAACTGAGAGGCAACAGAGGGAAAACATGGCAAACATCTGATCCGGATGTGATTTCTCCAATGGAGGACTTCTATATCCGGGTCAGCTTAGCAGCATTTAGAGTTTTATATGTCCCCACCAAAAGTGCCCTGCTGTTCCATTGCTTTGTTGCAATGTAATGGCACAAATGTTTACAACATTTATTAATAAATATCAATAAAATTTTCTATTTCTTATGGTTGAAAGTTAAATCAAAAAGTAAAGGCACTTCAATTGTGGTAAATGTTTAATTCACACGTCTGCTTTTATATTCAAAAAATGATTCACAGAAATGATTTAACACCAAAATGCTGTGCTGTGAAATCAGTGGGTGTGTTCAGTGCTTTGCGTGAGGCAAAGCCATCGTTGTGGTACTTCATAGGTGCTCCTGTCCTCTTTTTCATCATAGGGAACGTGCCATGAGTCTCCTGAAGTTTGGACAATTGTGTCATAGCTGGGAATACTCTAAACAAAAACACACACACACACACACACACACACACACACACACACACACACACACACACACACACACACACACACACACACACACACACACACACACAGTTAATTGGTATGCTTCTTTCTTCATGCCTAATTATCCCCACTCTCCTATAATATCCTTCCCTCCTCCTCCTGTTCCTCCTCTCCCTCACCTGAAATCGGACCCTCCTGCCTGCTGCAACGTATCCATCCACCACCAGCTGGTGGCCTCTTTGCCATTTGAAGAAGAGACGTCTGGTGGCTCCGTCTGGCAGGCAGGCCTTGTGGTCCCTCATCAGGTCCCTACTCACAAACTGACAGTGATTCCCAGAATGCAGAGCGGCGTACAGCAGGAAAGGGTCATCCTCCGAACTGACAGACGCAAACGGGTAGGTGTCATGTAAACTGATTACAAATTAAGCCTCTTAAGAACAAAAAGGCTGTTAATGACAAGAGGTATTACAAATCAACAATCTGCTCAATGCAACATGTGAATTCATATTCTCTATTCTAGTGTATTCTATTAGTCAGCCACCCACGTGTTGCAGCATTTTCAGTTGCAGCAAAAAACCCTTTTGATTTTAGAGTAGCTTTCAAAGAATGCACAATCAATGAATTGCAGTTGCATAACTGAATCAATCAACTGCAATGAGAGTTCTCTTTTTGTTGCTGTTCCTTAAACTTCATACACATTCTCAACAGGTAGCCAGTGTTGCCCTGCTGTGCAAACGTTTTATGTGTTTTCTAGAAGGCGAATTCCATTCTATTCTTATTTATTATCAGCTGCTCACATGTTTTCGGTGAAGAAGCAATAGGCTTTTTGCTGGATAAGATTCATGTTGTGTCTCTCCCAGGATCTGGAGGGCCGCAGCATGTGTTTCCTCCCTAACACCAGAACGGTCAAGCCCTGACGTTCCAGCTCTGACACCACCGCCAACAACTGAAACACATACAGTACATAACCCAATACTTTTATTTATACTCACATTAAAAATAGAACATCAATATTTAATGACACAAACGTCTGTCTGGATGCCAGCTCCATTTAGATATACAACCACACTGCAGGATGCAAGTAAGTAGCTCTTACAAGGCCAATACAGGTTTTAAGACTGGTTTTAATATTGTTTGCATCTGCTGCTCTAACACTGGCAGTAAGAATGGGTGTGTGTGTGAATATGTGTGGGAGATCATAAAACATGCCGTTGCATGTGAAAAAGACAGTAATGATTGTCAAGTGAAGTTGTAAGTAACATAAAACATGCAACAACATAGCAGTGTTACAGACATACAAAATGTAAATTACATACATTTGCATGTTCACACACCACAAGTCATGTTTATAGATGTCTTTTTAGATATACAACAGAAAAGGAGGAACGACTGTTTGTTGTTTCTGAAATGGACCCACACGGTATGGCTGAAACAAACTCAGGCCACTACTTACCGTACATCTCCGTCTAATATAGTAGATGAAGCTATGAAGTATTCCTATCCACCTCCTGAATGGTGTAGCGAAAATGACTGCTGTTTACTTTAACAGAACATTAACCAACAGTTCTGTAAAACAGAGAAGTACTATGAAATTTGGGGAATTAGCGGTTTATATGCTTAGTGTGGCTGTAGTGAGAAGCCTTTTAATGTCATAAATTTATATTATCTGAGATTAAAAGACCTGTATGTTGTGTATGTCCCATTTTAACCTTGCTAGCAGCATAGCTCTGTTGATGGCAATGTGAGTCGTTGTACCACTTTGCTCCAGAATGATATACTGGAGGGACTGGCATGAAAATTTGTAAACATACTGATGGTGGACTTTGGCAGTCCCCTGGCTTTTCATCTAGAGCCATCATCAGAACAAAATTTTGTCCAATACTTTGCTTTACGACCCAACCCCTGCAAAACTAATGACATTCCCCTCAGCCTCAGCTTTACTTTGTGTTTATTGTTAATTAGGAAAGTTAGCATGCTAACAACCTAAACTAAGATTGTGATCATGGTAGGTATTGGAAAATTTTACTTTGTACTGCTAACTACCTGCTAAACATCAGCATGTTAGCATTATTGTCATTCTGAGCTTGTTAGAATGCTGATGTCAGCATGTAGCGTAAAGCACCGCTGTGCCTTAGTACAGCCTCACAGCCTCATGGCGTGGCTGAAGACTCTTAGTCTTGTTCATCATAGATTCAGCAGATAATTTCATATTGCGTACATAGCTGTTGCCGCTGAATTCCAATTTGAATAAAAGTTTCTGTCAGTGGTCCTGATTTGTGCGGACTTTTGCATTCATTTAAATAATGTATTTTGACTAGATGAGTAGATAGGGAAATCACTTTTGTCAGTTTGGACTTTCCTCCGTCTTGCAGATGTGATATATTACAGACAGAGAGACAGGCGCACACACGTGTTCACACACACACACACACACACACACACACACACACACACACACACACACACACACACACACTACCTGACAGACAAAACAGATCTGGGCAGCCAGACAAGTGGGCTATGTCTTGTTAAAATCAGGTATTGGCCAATTTATAAAAGGCACCTCCTACACACATCTATCATTCATACACAAACACACACTGTGGGATTAGTCATTGTGCAACTGTCAGAAAAGCCCCTGGGTTGGACAGACATATATGTAGAAAGAATCCCCTAAAATCTAGACTGTAAAACTGCGTGTGTGTGTGTGTGTGTGTGTGTGTGTGTGTGTGTGTGTGTGTGTGTGTGTGTGTGTGTGTGTGTGTGTGTGTGTGTGTGTGTGTGTGTGTGTGTTCATGTGCAGAGAGTACTCTGGATGAGCACCATTAGACTGGTAGCCCCTATAAAATAATGAGCTTTACTTTTTTCATCTCTTTTCTGTACCACATTTTGCATGCATGTGCATCTGTGTGTTTTCTCACCGTCGCTGACAGCTTGCTTTTGTCCTTGCTGATATTTGCTACATTCAGCCCATCTACAACCACATCAAAAGCTGGCTTCCTCTTCACAAAAGTTTTGAAACGCTCCAGCTCCTAGAACGGACAAATAAGTAGATAGAAAGATAGACAGAGATTCAGTGAAAGAGAGTGTGATAAAAAAAAATAGCTCATAGATATAAAAAAAATGGAAAAAGACAGGCAAGTTATACGTGGATATTATGCACCAAACAAAAAGTACAGCTGAGGCTGATGGGAATGTCATTGTTTTTGCAGGTAGTTGGTCATAAGCCATAATACTGGATGAATTAAGATTTTGATTTCATGGTGGCGCTTGAGGAAAAGTCGGCGGATCACCAAAATTAAAAAAAGAATTATATAAAAGAATTTATCCTCTGGGGATCGTGAATGTCTGCACAAAATCTCATGGCATTCCATCCAAAAGTTATTGAGGTATTTCAGTCGGGACCAACAGACTGACATTACCAACTCTAGAGCCATGCCAATAGTATAGCTAAAAATTAATATATGATTTGCAGAACATGGACAAGTATTGTAGCAGTTCTTTATTTGGGCAAAACGAAGGAACGAATGGGCTCTACTTGCCTTTAGATTATAGGAGCAAAAGTCCATTAATTCACAAATAAGTAAGGCAACCACTCAGAAATTTTCTTCTTACATTTTTCAGTTTATAGAATGAATAGCAAAGGCCCACTTACACACACAGACAAGTTGTGTTTTTCCTTCCTCAGCATGTATGTTTTGTTTCTGTCCATCCAGTATGGCAGTGCATTATCTCAAGTTTACTCAACTGCATTTCTCCTTCATGACTATAGAGCAAAAATCTGAACTGTGCCGATGTCTAAATAGATTTGGGTATAATGGCAGACTTGCTCATTTTCAGTAAGGGCAACTGCCTTAAAAGCTGACAATTTGACAGGCTAATGTCCTGGATGACTGACTAAATATATGGTACTAAAAATGCAAGGCAAAAGTCTGCAGTACTCTCTAATAACAACATCAGGGGTTGGTACATTATTGTGGTCGAGGAGCATAACTGAACTCACTCTGTGAGCTCACTGGCCTGACGGTTGACTGATTTTCTACCTGACCAATCACAGGCCTGCCAGTAATAAAGCTACCTGGCCGTTCCTTCTTGGTACTGCGATGGCAGAACGCCAGCTGGCAGCGTGACTGACTGTAAGGTATTCTGTGTTGTGATAAAGTTTACAAGCTTATTAAGTTTACGCACTGTGGATCTGAAAAACAACAATTTTTTCCTTGTGCGACTACACTTATCTTAGATTAGACACAGACTAATATGACAGAATGTAGACTGGGCTACCATCATCTGACTCTTATCTGCATTGCATGTATTACAATTGATCATGCTTTATTTGCAGTGTCCAATACTCACACTAACTTTCTCTAAGGTGGCTAAGATACAGTATATAACTAAAAAGTCTAATGTGCAAAGACATCTGTAGTGATTCAGTTTCTTCCTTAGGCTTAATTTCAGCATTACCGATGCACCTAAAATGCCAAAATACAGTCTCAGACCCCCTTTCTAACCCACTGGGGCTCCCATTCTAGTCAATATTTAACATACTGTGCCACAACTTTGTACCATAACAAGAAAGTAGTGCTTAATCTTAGAATAGGCCAGTGCGGGAACATTGTAAGTACTTTCACTTTTAGATATCAGCAGTATGGAAATAGGCTGCTGTGAATTCCCCTGGACTCAAAACTCAACTGTGTGCACACTATCACGTACAATGTGCACCATCAAAATGTGGCTGTAAAAATGTTAACAAGGGCTGTAATATTCCTTCTCTGATGAAAGTACGATCTAGATAAAACACCCTCACCCAGTGTGTATTTTGATTGCTTTAAATCACCAAACACACACACACGCACAGTATGCGACAATAATTAACTGCAACAGCAAAGTGCAGCTAGAGATTGGAGGCTGGTTTTGGTTGAGCTGGGGGAGAAGTGTGTTTTAGTTGGGAAGCAAAAGGAATTAGAGAATAACACTGATGGGTGATAGATAGATGTAAGAGTGGAGAAGAGGTGTGTGATTGGTCATGATGGAGAAAGGGTCGAAAAATCTAAAACAAAAACAAAAAAAAACAAATAAAAAATTGTGGAAATAAAGATTAAATTGGCAAAGAAAAATTAAGACAGAATGAGAGAAGGAGAGGGAGGAAGAGAAAGACGGAGAGAAAAGTCCAGTATAATTATCCAGGGACTTTCCAGAGCTGATATGTGAAACCAGTTCATTGTGCTGCTGTGAATGCGCGGGCGCACACACACACACACACAGACACACAGACACACACACACACACACACACACACACACAAAAACAGATACACTTGCATACATAAGCTCACAGTAAACATTCCCAAAAGCATTACCACTGACCTATATGATACAAAATCAGATTGCAAAATAAAAAAACAAAAAAACAATAACTGACTTCAGGAGGCTATGAATACATATCAGCATTTAACCCCGTATTGGTCTAATCTTATTATATACGATGTATGATAGTATAATGTGCCACTGCAAATGATTTCAAACTGCTATACTGAAGAAAAAAATCCACTCTGCACATACACTGCATTCAGAAAAGTATTCAGACCTTTTACTCAGTACTTGGTTGAAGCGCCTTTGGCACCGATTACAGCCTCGAGTCTTGTTGGATATGACGCAACAAGCTTTGCACACCAGGATTTGGGGATTTTCTGCCGTTCTTCTCTGCAGACCCTCTCAAGCTCTGTCAGGTTGGATGGGGACCGTCGGTGGACAGCCGTTTTCAGGTCCCTTCAGAGGTCTGTTGGGTTCGAGTTGTTCGATTGGGTTCATGTCAGGGCTGTGGCTGGGCCACTCAAGGACATTCACAGAGTTGTCCCTAAGACACTCCTGTGTTGTCTTGACATTTCTGTAGCCTTCCCCAGATCTGTGCCTTGACACAATCCTGTCTTTGAGCTCTGCAGGCAGTTCCTTCAACCTCATGGCTTGGTTTTTGCTCCGATATGCATGGTCAGCTGTGAGACCTTACATAGACAGATGTGTGCCTTACCAGATCATGTCCAATCAATTGAATTCACCACATGTGGACTCCAATCAAGGGGTAGAAACATCTGAAAGATGATCAGGAGGAATGAGAGACCCCTGAGCTAAATTTCAAGTGTAATAGCAAAGGGTCTGAATACTTATGTCAATGGGATATTTCACGTTTTCTTTTTTAATAAATTTTGCAAACATTTCCAAAATTCTGTTTTCACTTTGTCATTATGGGGTATTGAGTGTAGATTGATTAGGGGAAATGAATTTAAATGATTTTAGCCTAAGGCTGCAGCATAACAAAATGTGAAAATAGTGAAGGCATCTGAATACTTTCTGTACATGTAGAACCTACTGTAAACTGCATTATATTAGAGATTAGTATATTATTATTACATATTTAGGTAATTCAAATTATAACTGGCTACAAATTTTTGGGCCAATATTTGATCCAAATTGCATTTAGGGGAAGAGATAAAGTGAGCCCCTAAGTAATTGAGATAAACAGCACCAGCAGCAGCTGTAACACCAGGTAACTATAAAGAAGATAACCTTATATGTAAGCATTTTATTACCTTATTTCCTCTGACTGCAATGTTTGGTATTGAAGTGCAAAATGTAGTTAAATTAAAAAAAAGCAGAAGAGTCATTGTTGTGGGACAATCAGTTTTTACTTGTTAAAACATTAAAAACAGACCGATCTTCTGTTTTTAGTGGTATCTGAAGCTTGTAACTGTGCTGAAATGTGCTCTAGTAGCCCAAAACATGAACATCCTGTTGTCAGAAAAACACACTGCATGCTGGTTGGTTATTTAACTCTAACAGTGTGGACACAAAAACACAAAGGCACTTGTAGAGGGGCTACAATGTAATGGAACACAACTCATCCAAAATACAACCTTTGTGAAACTTGGGATGCTTAGGATGTTCAATTTTCTTTTCAGGAACTGGGTGGAAAAAAAAATTCAATACGTCACCCACTGGAAACTAGAGCCCCAAAAATTAGTCCAAAAAGATCAACTTTATAGTTTATTATATATATATATATATATGGCTGTTAGTTTTTATTAAATTGCACAGGGATCACTTGGTATAGTGTTAAAATGCTCCAACGCTAGGTGTTTGACTTGATCTCTGTCTGCTCTGTTCTTTCTCTCAACATCTATCTACACACCTACCCAGCCCCCAGCATCTGTTGCTTCACTGTTGTCTGAAGCACTCTGTTTGCCCTTAAAATGATTTGCCTTTAATCGGGAATTAATGACGTCGAGTTAAGCTGCATGTCTGTCTGCCTTCCTCTGTCTGCTTGGCGGGAGGTAGTTGTGATCCAGATTCACATGGTGCTCCACATGCTGGAAATCCCCTCAATTTAACTATTCCACCAACAAACTCCCCTTGCCTACCGAAAAACCCAAAGGAACACATGCAAACTTTCTCTGTGTTCATAAATTACATATGACATATTATTAACTACATAATACTGATGTTGCCAGGTTTCTTTCTGGAACTATTTCAGGTGAATAACCTTGTTTTTAAGTTTATCGTCACTGGCATTATAAAAAATGCAGCCAGTACATTCCAATCCAGTGAAAAGCTTGTGCCCTGGCTCTCTCTCCACACAGACAGCGCACATATGCATGCAAGATATCGTGATGACTGCCTTCTTTTGGTTAGAAAAGAGGCACACAACTTCAAAATTCAGCCCTCATTTTGTGTTTAAGTTTGCGTGCATGTGTGTGCTGCCCTGTTTGCTAGTATCAAAATCCTAAGTGAAGCTGTCTGTCACACAGGTGGTGTTGCTCCTATCACTTTGAAAGCACTTAAAGTAATCGGAGGAATGAGTGATACTCTCATTAACACACCGAACCTGCACACACCACGTTTGCTTCCTATGACTGGAAGAAGAATGGGCCTACCCAGCTCGAAACATGCAAAATATGTCATTTCCATTTAAGAAAATTTAACTTAAAGGAATAGTTCGGCATCTTGGGAAATCCCCTTATTCACTTTCTTGCCGAGAATTAGATGAGAAGATCGATACCACTCTCATTTCTTTCTGTTTATTATGAAGCTAGCATAAAGAATGGAAACAGAGGAAACCAGCTAGCCAGGCTCTGTCCAAATGTAACAGAATCCAACTACCAGCACCTCTAAAGCTCACTAATTCATATTTTATATCTCCTTTGTTTAATCTGTCCAGAAACTAAAGTTAAAAATGTAAAACAGACTATTATCATCTCTTACAGCTTCATAATGTAGTTAAGCCGACCGAAATTAACTTCTGGGTTGGCTAAGCTTAATTACTAAGCTGTATTGGATGCTAAAGAATTGTACTAGATGCTAAGACATCTGAGGTCAACTGCCTAAATTACCAGTAATTTAGGTAGCTGACCTAAATAAACTCTTGTGATATCTACTGAATGCATGGGATCTTCCTCCCATGGACTTCCCAATTTAAAGGAATACTTCTTTTTGAGAAATACGCGTATACACAGGAAGTTACTGTGCCTGCCCAAGAAGAAGCCACATAAACCGCCCCCCCTCAAACTCTTATGCATAAAATTGTACAAAAAAAAAAAAAATAGTGATGACTTTATTATGCTAGAAAGCATGAAGAGTGGAACCCACAACTAGTTAGTTGTACTGCCTTATCCCATTCCAAAAAATGTGCCTATAAAGGCCAGCAGAAAACCAACAATTTTAAGGATGGTGGAAATGACCATGCCGTATCATCCTCTGTGTCTTGGACTAATTACTAAATATCAAAGTCATACCAGTCCAAAGAAACAAATCAGTACAGTCTTTGAACCAGATGAACAGACAGCTGCCTCACTGTGCTTGAAGCTAAACTTAACTGCTGCTAAAACGTCTCGTTAGAGTGTGTCAAAAGGAGGTCTGTTCGTAGGCTGTTTTCATCTCATTCGTGTAGACTGTGAAAGCAGCTGTTTGAACAAGTCTCATAAACTGCTTCAGCTAACCTCAACAGCCCGGTGCTGCATGTGAACCAATGGCGCCATCTGGCACAAGTTACAGGGAAGGAGCTGGAGAGCTACTGTGCCATGCTGCTGACAAATCAGTTTCAAAATAGATAGCTTTAGAAAGACTACTCTTTACACATTTTTAGAAAAACCTGGAATTGTTATTTAGGATTACGTTTTTCCTATTTTAAAAAGCTGGAATAAAGAAACTATTTCAAACTGAACTAGGCTTCTGAAAGTTCTGAAACTGTTGAAGCACGCATAGCCTCATGTCCTGTATTCATCTAAAGGTTTATATGAATGTAGATCATATTCAATGGACAAACTGCAAGCGTAAATCAATGAATACAACTTAATATCATCAAATATAGAGTTCATAATCTGTTAATACCCATATTTAATTTCAAAACTGCATACAATGACACTAAATGAAAAATTACCCTGCACACTATGTCTTTAATCCTAGTTGAGATGTATTTAAGCTACTTAAATGCTCTGTGTGACCTTAGATTTGAATCATTAGAGACTTATCCCCAGTTCTTAAGGCAGGGAAACCTTCTTAGTATGTGTGTGTGCATATGTGTGTGTTTGTGTGTGTACCTCCGGTGTAGTCTTGTTAAAAACATCTCGTCCCTGGATGATGTCAGTCATCACTCTGTCTTTCAGCTGTTGGTACTCCTCCGCAGTCAGCTGGATGGACTCTAACGTCGACCCACAACAACCACATAGACCCCTAAACACACATACATATATACATATCCATATATCTATGTATATACACATTAATGACACACATCATCGTACTGTAGACACAAATAGAACACACCATTTTGTGTATCCACAAAAATGGATTAAATAACAGAAGCTGCTATGTAGATTTTAAGTAGAAGTAGGAAGTGGTATAATTACTTTGGGGTGGCGCTTGTCCAACTTCCTGTCCATTTCTGTCCCGTGAGACTGAAGACACAGAGGAAAAGAAAGACAGAGACTAGAGTAATGAGAGCAAGGAGTTGGGGTGAATAAAAATGGCAAGGAAGGAGGTTGTGTAAAGTTCATACAGACAAGGGGAAATTGCTGTGGGACTGAATGTTGCTTTTCAATTTTATCATGTTTTTTATCAGTATAAAAAGAGAGAGAAGAGGAAAAAGTAAAGGGCAGCTCCGGCCTCTTGCAATTATTTTTGCTTGTTAGCTGCCTTCAATTAATAAGATGTCTTGTGCAGTTGAGCACAAATCTCTACAGTTCTGAGAGCATTAGCTACACAACAGACTGCATCATTAAAATGTATTCAGAAGCCATATCTGAAAACAGCTTTGAATGTTAGTGTTCCACTCCTAAGTCACCATTTTTGGCCCAAATTATACTTTTACAACCAACACTTTTTAATTCCACAATTGATGAGACAGATCGAAAAAATAACTTGTCATCAGCCAATCAGTTGTGTTTGTTTTATAAAAGTTTTTAAGGCAAATTATTCTAAATTATACAAAATGGTACCTTATGATGATGTGGATCCAGCTGCAGTTCCCCCCCTAACCAACCAACCACTGTGTCGTACCTCTCAAACCAGGTCTTGATGATGCTGGCGAGGCTACCATGGGGGTAGATCTGGTTGTTCCTCATGTACAGCAGAATCCGCAGCAGCCTCTCCTGGTGTTCAGACTGAGACATGGCCTCTGCCTCCGTCCCTTCCACCCCCTTGGTCTCGCTCACTCCCTTAAACAGAGCATCCCAGGTCTCCTGGTGTGGACTCAGTCCCTTTTCAAGTAATTCATCATAAAGAGCCCAGGCAGTGGTCATGTCACCGTGTAACATTGCTGCTGCAATGACGTCGCCATAGTTGCGCGGTGATGGGGTAAAGACCTGTTGGGGAGACAGTCAAATCAGGGGATAATATACAAAGTATGGCGTGTCCTCCGGCCCTGCTATGAGGTTAATATGCTTTCTGAACAAGCAAAGAGCTCCTCACCTTCTTCACCTCACGCAGGATGCTGATAGCCTGCCTCCACCTCGCTGTGCGGCTGAAGGACTTGATGAAGAGGCTGGAGGCTCCCGTTTCCAGAGAAGAGAAACTTCCCCGCATGATGTCATAGACATCGAACGCTTCGGCATCGTGGCCACCACTCACACACAGCGTCAGGTACCGTAGTAACAGCTCATAGGACAGCGTCCCTGTTTCCGTGGCTACAAAAGTCAGCAGAGACCTGGGGGCAGAAGATTTTAAAAAGGGACATGCTTTATATTGCACTTCAGTTGCACCACAAAAAACCTTAGGTACTGACTACGTGTCTAATTCTAAACAATCTGCAAAGGTTTGAAGTACTGTGAGGACATTTGAACATCCACACAATATTTTCAAAAATCACAGACACGCAAAAACACACACGTCCTCCTCTCACTTGGCGATACCCAGCTCTGCCCCAGAGGTGAACAGCGCAGACATCATCTGGATGTCAAAGCGTTGCTGATTTCCCAGAGATTCCTTCAGCTTCCTCCACTCCGCAGCAGAAAGTGGCCGGTCAGGAGGCTGCACCTTTCCTGCGAAACATTCATGCTTTAGTGCTAAAGACTGAAACAATTATTCCCATTCACTTTCATGGATTCATTCAGATGTCTAAAGGTATTAGAAAAACATAATTTACAAAACTTAAGTCAACTGAGTGTCTATTGAGCAAGTCTGACTATTAAAAATCTGGAATTATTTGTACACAGTTATCTGAACTGCCTTGTTACTGCGCAAATCTGTTTTTGGAAATATTGTATTTTGCACCAAGAAGATCTGACTATAAGAGAAAGACAACGCCTTCGTCAGCGTCAAAGATGCCTAATAAAGTAGACAGTTCCAGTATGTCCCACCTGGTCTTCTAGATGTCCTCCCTTCAGGTTCCTCCTCATCCTCAGAGGCCAGAGCTGCTTTCCTCTTCAGCATCTCTGCTGTCCTCTTTGCCGTCCCAGCAGAAAACACAGATTTGGGGAAGGGCGTCCTCTCCCTTAGGGTGGAGCTCTTACCTCCTCCATCCACTGCATCTTCCCACAATTCCCCTTGTCTATGTCTGATGGTCCCATATTTTACTCCACCATGTCCATCGGTCTGTCCACTGTTCCTCCTGACTGCCTGTCTGCCAGCTGAGTTGGGGTTACTGTCTCTGGTGCACAGAGAGCGTGCTGCTGGAGGCAGCTGTGATGACTTACACAGATTAGTCTTTATGGTCAGGAAAGCTGAACTTCCTTGACGTAAGAAAGGCTTTAGGGGTTTCAGGCATATTTTGACTCTAGATATCAAGTTGGAGCCCATGTTATGAAGTTTAATCTCTGGGATTATTAGAATTTAAAATAGTTTATTCTTACTCACTTTCATGTTATCCTGCATGCCATCCAAAAAATGTAGAAACACCTATTTCCCAAACCAACTCACCACAAAACTGACACATGCTGTTAGTTACATGATCGTTCAACCTGGAGGGGAGACTAACCAGCTATCCTTGCTGCTTCTAAACACCAGACGTTACTTAAGGACAACTATCACTCTCGTTGACTCTATAGACAGTTACGATGTTCAAGTGAATAACTAGCTCAGCTTCGTTCTGTCCACGGCACATCATGGGTAAACACGACTGTAGGCATGACATTCGTCGCACACCTCGACGTCATCAACGCTCGACAGCTCCGTTCGTGAGCTGCGCCAAGTTTTTACGATAACCAGAGAAGGACCGCGAAAAAGCTATTTGGTTACAAAGTAAAGGGGCAAAAATATATGTCACTTGAAACCAGCTTGACACTGAAGAAATGGGAAATATTTGAAGAATATTTTGGAAAAATGTCGATTTCATATGAGTTTCCTAAACAGCTGCACATAAGTAGCTACTACTTATGTGCAGCTGTGTACATAATGTGCTGTGTGTACTCTGTGTTAGTTTAACTTTTCTTTTGTGCGTCCTAGAGAATTTTCTGAATTTACTTCCTTTAATTAATGATTGCATTGATGAATTTTTTTTTTTCGAGTTGATAGCAACTGTTATTACCTACGATATTTACGTTGTCGCTTAAGTGTTCGTTTTATGGGATTAGGCCTTTATTTTGAATTCTTGCCGGAAGCCATATTCTTGTTCAGTCAGCACCTTGATGTTGGAGTAGTGTAGTTACTTTTGTACACAGGTCAACCTCACGCTGTTTTTTCGACTTTTGGGTTAGAAAGGTTTAACTGATGAAATATTAGATTAACTTCAGAACAGGTATGGCGAAAGAACAACAGCCTCACTGGTCGGATATTTTGAAAAGGAGGATAGCAAGCTCCAAAAAAGGTAAGAACTCTGGCTAACGTTAGCTAGCTAATTTATTCTGGATTGGATAAATCGATCTGAAGTCACTTCCTAAATCAAGATGTTCTTGCTACTGTACAGATGAGAGAAGCGAGGAGGAAAAGAAAGCAGAAGAAACGGAGCTGTTCACCAAATACTACACAGAGTGGAAGGGAGAAAACGACAAAGACAAGTCCTACAAGAACATCCCACGATTCTACTACAGGGTATTATTTAAATACATGACATTTGTAAACCCAGTGGAAATTGCTGTCATTCATGTAATTTGGATCGTTTTATGGTACAAGATGGAAGACTAAACTCTGTGCCATCACTAAATCTATCACTAAATTTGCAACAGTAAATGAATGTCTGTTTTCCATTTTAAGAAAAAGATGAGAATTCGAGGATCAAGATATAGAGTCACATAGATTTTGTTCCCAAATAATTCAACTACAAGGTCAATGTAGACAAGCTACTGTATAGCAGAGCACTTTACATTTTTTTAATACATGACACCAGATCAAAACAAACCAGTGAAATGCTGTCAGTTTTATTCTGCAAGTCAGTTGTTTGACGGTGTGATGATTATAAGTGATGATAATGTTCTTACATTATAGTAGAGTAAAGCAGTAATATTGAAACAATGGTTTCAATATTACTGCTTTACTTTACAATTAATGTTGATAATATATTACTGAGTGTGTGTGTGTAGTTTCCAGCAGAGACCAAGGAGCCATGATGCACCTTTGGTGTGTAATGATGAAGATGTGCAGAAGTGAAAATAACACAGGCCATGATGATGATGATGATGATGATGATGATGTTCTGCAGCTCCCGGCAGAGGATGAAGTATTACTTCAGAAGCTGAGAGAAGAATCCAGAGCCGTCTTCCTCCAGAGGAAGAGCAGAGAACTGCTGGATAATGAGGAGCTGCAGGTAAAACACACACACTTAAAAGTAGTCCGACACAATATAAGGACTTACTTCCTCATGAATAACGGCACTATATGTTTGTGATTTGGTATCTACTTTGTTGTCTTTTTGTCTTTCTATTTGTCTTTCTGTAGAATCTGTGGTTCCTGCTTGATAAGCACCAGGTGCCTCCAGTGAGTGGAGAGGAAGCCATGATCAGCTATGAAGCCTACCTGCAGGTGGGGGAGAGGGCTGGGCCCAAGTGCAAGTAAGTAACAGGAAGTAAAGGTTTATTGGCAACAATACAGTTGGAGTAAAACCTCCCATACCTGTTTTCTTTAATAGAGCAAGGATCCATGCGCTATCAAAGTTGTTTCTGTCACTGTGACTTTATATCCCCTTGGCATTAAAGTGTATTTGCTGTTGTGATACCTGTTTATTCAGATCAGGCAAAAACACATAAAATCCTAATTGTATTGAAAATGTGATGCCACAAACTGCCTCGGGAGGTTGTCAGAGACATATTTTATGCCACATTCAACAACCCAAGTTACGTATGCGCTCTGTGGCAATACAAATTAACTTTTAAACCAGGAATTGGACACACATTAAGAAGGTGATTAATGTCATCCGCTGTCAGTTTTGAAGGGTTTAAGGAAGTAATGTTTTTATTGTGGCAAGGGAAAGCGAAACCTGACTTGGATGTGTATAGCATAGACAAATTATGTCCAGCTGAGATAATTCTGTACCTAGGGAGAGAAGATGTTAATAGCAGATGTAAACAGGAAATCTGGCTTTCACATCGAGGATAGTAACATAATGAAAAGTAACAGCTCTTCTCCCCTTCTCTCCTTTCCCTCAGACGCTTCTTCACAGCCCGAGTGTACGCCAAGCTGCTCCACAACGACCCGTACGGCCGAATCTCCATTATGCAGTTCTTTAACTATGTCATGAGAAAAGGTCTGGATCTTCATTTTGATTTCTTGTTCTACATTGTCTGTTTTCACATGCTTAGCCATCTAGGTAAAATCTGCAAGGATTATGAAGTGTGGCATTTGTTGAGTAGTTGGATAAAAACATCTCCCAGGTCCTTTTTACTTACATGGATTTATGTGTACTGGTGAATATTTTGTCACTGACTGTTGCTCATGTCCGTTCTCTCTCTGCATCTAGTGTGGCTGCATCAGACCCGGATAGGTCTGAGTTTGTATGATGTGGCAGGACAGGGCTACCTCAGAGAGTCGGTAAGCATTTCAATCAGAAGCCACAAATTACAGTTCAAGTGATTTACAAAGTTTTAACTGCATAAAGTCAGTAGCAGCTAGTGGCAGAATTATGGTATGCAGTTGTACTTAAATTTAAACTGCAAGGAAAGATGACACTCTTCATTCTCTGCAGGATCTGGAGAACTACATCCTGGAGCTCATCCCCACTCTGCCTCAGCTGGACGGACTGGAGAAGTCCTTCTACTCTTTCTACGTCTGCACTGCTGTTCGCAAGTTCTTTTTCTTCCTCGACCCACTCCGAACCGGTAAGACTGAACCCCACTGTGAACCTCAGCAGTAAAATTTGCAGGAACACGTGCTGAAGCATAGTGACGTCTTGGATTGTCATCCTATGTATAAGGACATGCAGGATATGCAGCTAAAACTTGTTTCATTAGATCAGAAGCTTCAATGACCCCTGTAGGGACTTTGGGCTGTTGTAGCATCAGATTGTAAGAAATAGCCAAGAAATACAGAACAGAGATAACAAGTAACCACAACAACCACACATTTTGAAATTGATTCAACAAATAAGAAATGGTTATGAGCATCTAATGCATTTTCAGAAGGATGCAACACCGCTATATGTAACAGGAGGAGACTTTACAGTAAAAGTCAGCAACAACATTTCTTTTACTGAAGATGTATGTCTTTCTGGATTTTTTTTTTTTTTCAGGAAAGATTAAAATCCAGGATATATTGGCTTGCAGTTTTCTGGACGATTTGTTGGAGGTAGAATGTTTTTTTTTTTTTTTTTGTTTTTTTGTTTTTTTTAAATCACTCACATTTCTTAATTTTATTTAAGTCCACATCCATTTTTTTCACAACCCCTCCTGTCTACATTCATACTTTGTTTAGTTTATTAAGTGTCTACAGTACCGACGGGTAGTTAAAAGTGCCAAAGTCAAGATTTTTTAAAGGGGAAAATATCGGGATATCCTGTAATTGTAACAGTCCACCTGAATGATGTTTTGTAGTTGTATTAAAGGATTAATGGAGTTTTTTTCTGGTTCTCCGACAAACGGTTTAGGATTGCATGGGTCATTCGTTGTTAAGCAATACTCCCAAAATTGTGGCCTTACCTCTCACACTCTCTTTTTCCCTCTCCTACTGTGCTCCTAGTTGAGAGATGAGGAGTTATCTAAGGAGAGTCAGGAGTCCAACTGGTTCTCAGCCCCGTCGGCTCTCCGGGTCTATGGTGAGAAAACGTCTGTGTGTAAATTGTTTGGGGTGCCAGACTCAAATCAGATGGTCCTGGTATTAAGTGATCCTCAGGTGAATGAAGGCAGCTGGGGGCCTCGCAGTGCAATTCATCTTCAGTGCTGCAGGACAGCAAAATTTTATACAATACTGAAGATTCTTCAGTACCTCAAAACACACTATTACCTGTGTTAAATAAATTGTATATTATATTAGGCCCTTGGCCCAAGGATCAGTTGATTAAACTTTGGTGGAAGTGGTGTGTATCCAAGTGCGATAAAAAAATTATGAAATCATAAATCATTAAATCAAATCCGGAAGACAAAAATCTTTTGCTATGTAGTTGTTGCCATATACATGAACTGATTCTGGAGCCATAACAAAAAATGGTTTGTACGTGTGTTTGACTGTGTGATCAATCACCAGCAGCACTCAGAGAATACTGCCTGCCTTGTCTTTGTCATTTCTTGATTTTCATGTCTCTCTCTAAAGGCCAGTACCTCAACCTGGATAAGGACCACAACGGCATGCTGAGCAAAGAGGAACTTTCACGCTACGGCACAGCCACTCTAACCTCAGTCTTCCTGGACAGAGTGTTTCAGGAGTACCTCACCTATGATGGAGAAATGGTACAATCGATAACAGTATCAGCAGCAGTACTAGCAGCTGTAGTAAACATAAAGATGGGTGACAAATGAAGAGGAAAAAAAACAAAGTGTGAACATCTTCTGCGCTCCTTGGCCTTGATTCTCCAAGGTTCTGAGATGTTCCCATTTGGCCTTTTGCTGAAGGCAGTGCAGAGCGCTGTCGAACACATTGCTCCAAAATCTCCCATAGTTCAACTGGATTGAGATCTGGTGACTGTAGGCACATAGCACATGATTCATTATCATTTTTATATTCACCGTCAAAACCACACAGGGACCCCTGTAACCTGTGTTGTTTATCCTCTCATTTATTCAGGGTTTTCTTACATTTGCTTACCTGTCTGTATGTTAATGTTCAACTCAAACAACCTTATAAAGTTAATCTTCAGCTGCTCATTGAGTGAAGAGAGTGTGTCCTCTCTGGGCAGCTGACACACACATTTAATGAAATTTTTTAATGCTGAAAATCATAGGGTATTGCTCTATATCTCCTTTCCTTGCTTAATTTTAGGTGATAGATTTCTAGACGTCTGTTGCTGGGTCTAAGTTGGATATATACTGTACATAATTAGGTTTCTGTCCTTTTCTTCTTTTATCTCAGGACTATAAGACCTATCTAGACTTTGTATTGGCCTTGGAAAACAGGAAGGAGCCAGCAGCGTTACAGTATATTTTTAAACTTCTGGATATGGAGAATCGGGGATACCTCAATGTCTTCTCTCTCAACTACTTCTTCAGGGTATCAGCTGCACACTCCTCACACAAACACCCTAATCGGAATTGGAATCAGAAAAACCTTATTGTTCCCTGCAGGGAAATGACATAAATTAAAGGAAAAATAAAAAAAATAATGGGTTTACAATCAAGGTATACATTCAAACAGAACATGTTTGCACTGCTATGGGTACCCATCTATCCTTGTTACAAGAACACTCACACACAAATTTATATTATCTGTGTTGTGTCAGTGTTTCATCACGTTTGTGTGTTTTGTACTTCAGGCCATTCAGGAGCAGATGAAGCTGCACGGTCAGGAGCCTGTGTCCTTCCAGGATGTCAAGGTAGATTGTACACTTGTACACAAACGATGTGAATGTTACTTTCAACTTATTTTCAATCAGAGATGTTCACTGTCTTGGCAAAAAGTTCAAGCTAGCTGTACTGTGTATTAACAGGCTTTTGACCATCTGTTAAGCCAAACTGAGACATGTTTTGGGGTTAAGAAAAAAGAAAGTGAACATTGTGATCTCCCGCTCTCCTCAGGATGAGATCTTTGACATGGTGAAGCCTAAAGACCCCTATAAAATCACCCTTCAGGATTTGGTAAACAGTTGCCAGGGTGATACCGTCAGCAGCATCCTCATTGACCTCAATGGCTTCTGGACCTATGAGAACAGAGAAGTGCTGGTTGCTAATGACAACGACAACAGTAACACGGTTGACCTTGACGACACCTGAGAGTGACTGAATTTCACACTTTTCAATGTCAGCAGGACATTGAACCCTTACCTTCTGACTCAGGTCCCTCTGGATAAGTTGCAAGTAAATAACTAAACTGTGAAAACCTTGAAATAAATGGTAGGGGGTGAAAAGAAATGGATAGGATGGACAGAAGAAGGAAAGTGTGGCATATTGCTTTTTGTAAATATTGTTGTTTTCCTGTAAAGAAGACCTAATATACATGTTTTTGCCATTGACCCAATTTTTTAAAATAAATGTTTCCTTTTCATTCCTTTTCTGACAATGCCGAAATGTTTCAGTTTTCTTGTATAATGAAAGCACCCTTTTATTGACACTGGAATCAAACAGGTAAAACTCACAAAGGTAATAAACAACTGATTAACTTTCAAATTTAACTTAAAGTGGGTATGATCAGTACTTTTGCATTAACAGAGGCTTGAATGTGAAAGTTGGAGCTCACACTGACAAAACAACAGAGAATTATCTCTGCTTCTGCTACTCTACAGTTCCCCTCAGCTCAACAAAGTTCTTTAGTGTCCTTCAGCTCATTGTTTTGGTTTTCTGTCACGCAACTCAACTGTTTTGATTCACTCTCAGCGCTTTCATAGCTTATTCCTGGCCACAGCAGGCATCAACAGTATCCAGCAAAAAAAAGCTCTATGAACCCACTACACTATCTGCTCAGCACCAAACAGCAGACAGACAAGTAGCTAGAGATGATAGTGGACCATTTGGCAGCTTAAGAGCCACATTTCCCTGAAGCTGGTGAAGACCAACAACATTGCTAGGGGACTGAAGATTAGACCTAATGCTATATATGTAAATAGGCAGTTTGCCATACCAACTTAAAAGGTACATTATGTCTATGCATTGTTCATAGCTTGTTTTTACTTCCACTAAGTGGCCAAAAAAACAGAAAAAATCAATTATTGCAGGTATAACTTAAAATTTGACTCTTTGCAGAAAAAGTTGTTCCTAGCAGACGCAGGTGAAAGGTTAAGAAATAGGTAACTGTATAGGAAGACTTGGTTAAACAAAGCTCCTTGTACAAAACTACATGCTATGGTTCATGTATGGTTAATAATTGTCTCCTTAATTATTACATTTTATTTTATTTGGGTCTCATTAAACATTGTGGTTGCAGTCTGAACATGAATTCTTTGAAAATTCAGCTACAGGTTAAACTGACACTAACAACCACAAGTCATTTCAAAAGCATGGAAGTTCATTCTTGACATCTGGATCAGTATGAGTGACAAAATAATTTCAACTCAAGGTCTTCTCACTATCTTTCAACAACATATCAGTCTTCATTAGTGAATGGAGGTAATTTCTTGTTGCATAATTTTACCCATTTAAAGAAAAGTGTCTCAAAATTTGATCTTTACCATTAGTAGATTATAATTTCATACAATAGAAAATTATGTTGGGACTGTTTTTCTAAAGTTAAATATGAACTGCAGATATGCAGAACATGCCCACAGCCTCCTTTGCCTTGAATTGTAATATATATCCCATTGTTATGATGCTGAAGGTGAATTAAAAACATTATTGATGTTTCATGTTGAAACAAGATGCACAGATGGGCGGTTTGACTGGCAGACTCAAAACTTATTCAAAACTCAACAAATAAGATTGGACGAGAGAAGACTTACATTAGATAAGAGGGATGGGATTTCGTAACACAGAGGAAAAGTGTGAAAAAGTATTTTGTTACTTTATGAGTGGTGATAAAAGCGATAAAACATCAACATTTTGAATGTTTAAAGGTTTTATTAACACGCAGAAAATATAAATATGTATATACAGATTCATTAAGAGTTTAAGTTAAAAAAAAGTTTTGCATATATTGGCCTTTTTTTTTTTTAAACATAAAAAGCATGAATCATATCCTTAGTTGACTACTGTAGTGAAAGACAGTAGTCAACAAAGGATGTTATTAACCCAATGAATATTTTATGGTTAATATTTCAGTTACAGTGTAGCCCATTTAAAAACCTCTCCCTGAAATGGATCTTTTTTTTTCTTGGAGGTTGGTAATGAGAGAACAGAAGCTACAGTGTCTGTGCAGCTGGTTTACTTCTGACTAAACACTGCTGTTCTACTCTCTAAGGAGATCTAAGGCTTGTCCCCACACCACACAGCCATATCATTGGATAAATATAATTAATTAAGAAGAAGAAGCTTCTTACAGCTCAGGCAAGGACACTTGAACAAACTGATAACACACATGAAGGTACTATCAATGTACCTGAGCAACTGTACTTCCCAATGTAATTCAACAATCATCAATAAATTGGGGTACTACTGGATTTTCAAAGATTTGGAATACATTTATTTTTTACTAGTGAACCTACATTAGCTGCATAGCCTGGTTCGTTTTAGCAAAACAATTGGTACTTTATGCAAGTTGTTTCTGTTTTTAAACTGTTTCAAGTACCATCACAGAGACTCGTTTACATTGTAAATTGTAAAATAGAAAGTAAAGAAAGCAGGTAGAAAATTCTTTGAGGTTAGTGTTATAACAACATGCCTACGCCAACTGATGCACACTGGGAAAGGCTGTTTGGACATCATGTTGACCTATAAATGACTGTTCTGATGAAACTCGAAACTGGTATGTTTTCTGTTAAGTCTTGGCATTGTCTAAGCAGATGTTTTATAGGCCTCATTTTTTAGTATGTTGTCTTTTTATTTTTAATCTGAAGTATGCATACTATGTGTAAGTACATAAGTCAAGTCAATGCCACTCATTCCTCTTCCTAACTTATTTAACTTGTAGGCTATTCTTTTGTTTTTCTTTATTCCAGATATAACAATATAGCAACAACAGGCAGAAATGAAGAGTAAAATATATGCCCAGTGTAAACTAACAGTACCGCAGCGCTGGCTACTGATGTCATCAATACCTGGTGACTTGTTTAGCTTGGAAGTCAAAAACTGTCCAGCTCTTTTACACACTGTAAATGAATTCCCATGCCACGTCTAGATGAAAAAACTGAAATTGATTTCCATTTCTCACTAAGATTACATTCCAGCATCTATTTCACTCTATCAATTGATGTCAATTTAAAGTGTGTTGAGCGCAGTTTGGTCTACAAATAGTTAAATTCCATGTCTCAGTCTTCTACTTCTTAAAGCTGTACATAAATTTACATTCACAGGTAAGGCGAGTGCATTCCCACAGCCCTTTAATTTATCCCTGCACTGTGTATTAAGATCTCGTTTTATAAAATAACATAGAAAAATAATATTATTCATCTATACAGCTAAGTAAATTAAGGTTTTGCCTGGCAGAAATGTGTGAATGTTAGAGGTTTGTCAGTGAGCGTAGGTTTTCAGGAGGGGAGAGGGGAAGGGACTCTGTTGGTGTCTGGAGCACCGAGAGGAGGCTCAGGTTCGAGCTCAAAGCTAATGTTAACAAAGGAAGCTCCGGACGCCTCCGGCTG